>NC_136319.1:1230000-1830000 GCF_964198595.1 Lampetra fluviatilis
TTTGATATTTGTTTGGAAAGCCAGTCTAAATATGTGTTATTATGTGGAAACTTAGAATGGAGTCCTACTTATATCTTTTTTTTATTTAATAAAGTGTGTATGCATGATTAAAGCACTCACCAGCATAACGCAACCGATAACGACGAGAAAGGGCAGCTGATGTCCCATCCCGTCTCTTAGACAGCTCGAGTTGGTCTGAGACGCCCGGACTTTATTCCCATGGAGACTCGGGAGTCCGATCTCTACCCCTGAGCAGCGCTACTCCTCAGCAGTTTAGAGAGCAAATATTATCGCGTGTTCTTCAAGACTGCCAGCCCCTCACATGAGCTGCACATATAAGTTAAGACGTTTTCACGCAGGGCATAGGAAACTGAAACCGAACAGGTCGGAGGGGTTTTCATTTAGCAGCGCGTGACCACAAAACATTTTCAGAAAGAAAACAGATAAGCAGACCAATGTCTCTTCATATTTTTTTCTGCACATACATTTATTTTATTTTACAACAGCCAAATGTCCAACAGACTTTTGGGAGTGCATTATTTCAGAAGCATTGATTCAGTGCAAGCAAATTCCAGATATTTTTTTTTATATAACAGCGTCATATCATCAGTCAAGATTGCTTGAATCAATGCTGGTGAACTGTCACATGTAATAGGCAATTACCTATGTTTAAGATATGAGTCCTAGTTTGATGCAGAATTATATAATATATAGCTGAAAATAATATGTTGTGTTAAATAAAAAAATATCTAATGTTATTTAGTATTAATGCATGTTATATATATGTAATAACAGCTATAGTGGGTTCACGTGGGGGATTGGCTTGCCGGTCCTGCTTGTAGCCAATAAGGGTCGAGATAGGGAGCGTGGGGCCGGCGTGATCACGGCATGTCATCAGGGGTGATTGGCCCAGCCATTGGGGCCCCAGCTAATGGGGATCCGGATAAGAGGCGTGGTCCCGGGAGTGACAGGGAACCATCGAGAACGGTCGAGATTGCCCATGGAGGATTGGCTGGGGGGACCACGTGACGAAGGGATTAAGAGGGAGGAGAGAAGGATGATCGAGAGGGAGACGGGGAACTGAACGGGGTGAGAGCCACGCGCGAACGGGGCTCCGGGTGCCACGTGCGCGGTGGGAGTTGTGGGAGTCTGCCGCTCTCCGTTGTCTGCCAGCAACGGAGCGTGTGGGAACAAGTGTACCGTGAAGTGAAAATAAAGAAGACCGATTCCGAATCCGTCTCTGGAGAATTATTACATATACATTGCGTTGAAATAGGATCCATATCTTAGAAATAATACTATTAAACATACATTGTACTTTTATTTGATGTTTTATATGTTTAGTTATTTTATATAAATACAATGTATTTACTCATGCAAAAATCATTGGTAATTAACTGCATAGTTCACCAATATTGATTCAAGTATACGACTGATGACACACTCTTTCAAAACCAATGGAGAATTTGCTTGTATTACACTGTGTAACAATTTTTTTGGTTTTATTCCTGGGTAGTAAGTGTTATTTCCTAATTGCTTATGCCTCAAAAATACAGAACATGTCTATTATTCACCCACAAATTTTGCGTTTGTGACCAGAAATTGATATTTTGAAATTTACCTATTTTCCAGAACATTCCAGATAGATTCAGTGTAGAGTAAACTTGGAGTAACTTCTAGAACATTCTATAACTTTCCAGTAATATAAATAATAGTATAAATAGAGGGGCCTTAAGCCTTAAGCCCACCAGTACAGTTTAGTTCGAGCTGCCTAAGTAGATACATATCTGCATTTTTCTGAGAGGGCATCAAGAGGCTGCAAACATCCGGCAGACGCATTTGCAATGTCTGCGGCCCATTTATCAAGACAAGAGTGAAAAAGTACTCTGTGGAATCTTCTTGGTTCTTTCGGTAAAGTCACGCGCCCTTTCCCCCCCTTCCAACCCAGCTTAAATATATGCTCCACGCATGGTGCTGTTTCATTCAGACGCTGTCGCCTCGACAGACCTGGTTTTCACCTGAGGACGGCTGCTTGCGTTGTGGCCGAAACGTCGTGAGAATTATTTTATTATGTTTTATTTTATTTTATTTTTATTATTTTATTACTTCCCTTCTACGTGACTTTACCGAAAGAACCAAGAAGATGAATCCCTGCAGTCACGAAAGCTTTAAATCGAAATTTACTCTGTGGAAGCATCTGATAAGATCTGTGAGGCCTACAAGGCATATTCTGCATGCCTGTCGGGGATCAACACAAACCCTGGGCACCTCATTTGACATGTGAGCAATGCAAAAAAACCTTTGAATGTAAGATGGACAATTTTCTCGGATATTTATATTATAAAATTTGTAAAAAAAATATTAATTGTTCAACTTTTTCATTTAAATATGTTTTACAATTTTCAATGTTATTGAAAAAATTGATCATTTATGAAATTTTTTGCGAGAATCTCTTACACATTAGTCATGGGTGAAACAAATTTAATTTTCGTAGGATGGTACAGAGGGGAAAAGAGAGCCATGAAGTTCGCTATCCCAAGGATTTGGCGGGAACCCGCTGACCACTCAAGCAACTGCTACTTCTGCATGGTGGACCCTTCCAAACGTCGGACTGGCAAGAATGCACCTGCTATCACGTATCCGGACCTTCATCATCCATCGCCATGGTGCCACATTGCCATGAGCTCCCAGTACCCACTCATCCAGAGAGAGCAGCCATCTTTAGAAGAGAGCAGCAAGTCAGAGAGCGAGGAAGACATTTCAGATCCAGATGACAATTTCAGAGGTGGAGCTGAGGAGAGAAACCCATACTACCCCAACCAAAAAGACCTCAACGACTTGATCAGAGATCTTAGTCTCACCAAGTCCAATGCGGAGCTTTTGACATAGAGGCTCAGGCAGTGGAACTTTTTGGATAAAAGTGTGCAAGTCGCAGATCAGAGGCAGCGTCATAAACCTTTTTGCAGATTCTTCACCCGTCAATATGGGCTCTGCTTCTGCCACATTGTGACCTGTCTGTTCGAGGCAATCGGAATCGCCTGTAACCAGAATGAGTGGTGCCTCTTCATTGAAGCTCATCCAGGAGCCTCAAAGCCGTGCTGCTCCATAATGGTAACAAGTACTGTACCCATCTCTTCCCTTGGCTCACTCGGTGCACCTTAAAGAGGAGTACAACAGCATCAAGACCTTGCTGGACACCTTTGAATTATGATTAGTATGGCTGGGAAGTCATAAGAGACTTCAAAATGGTGTCATTCCTGATGGGTCTCCAATGCGGTTTCACCAAGTTTCCCTGCTATCTTTGCCTTTGGGACAGCAGAGACACCAAGGCGCACTACCACAGGCGGGATGGGCCATTGCTGATCGAGTACTCTGAGGGGAGGAACAACGTCAAGTGGGAGCCACTGGTGGACCCCCGGAAGGTGCTGATACCACCACTGCACATCAAATTGGGCCTTATGAAACAATTTGTCAGAGCTGTAGATAAGGAGTCGGCAGCCTTCAAGTACCTTCAAGACTTCCCTAAGCTCTCTGACGCAAAGGTCAAAGCCAGTGTCTTTGTCGCACCACATATAAAGGAGATCCTGGAGTGCAATGAATTCCCAAAGAAGCTCACTAGTAAGGAGAAAGCGGCTTGGAACAGCTTTGTTGCAGTGGTTCGTGGCTTCCTGGGCAATCAGAAGGTCGAAAACTATGGAGCTGGTTGAGAGTCTGGTGAAGAACTCTGGCACAATGGGCTGTAGGATGTCCCTCAAAGTCCATATCCTTGATGTTCATCTTGATAATATTCAAGGAGAACATGGGAGCGGACTCGGAGGAGTAAGGCGAGCGCTTCCACCAGGATATATTGGAATTTGAAATCCGCTACCAAGGACAATATAACGAGAACATGATGGAAGACTACATTTGGGAGCTGATTCGTGAAAATAATTTACAGTATAATCGTAAATCTCGAAAAACGACTCACTTCTAAATCTTTTGTAGTAATTGTTGTATTACTTTAGTATAAATACATGTTAATTTTGATTCATATGTTGTTATTTTCTGACTTCATGTGAACTAAAATACACAAATTCGCCCGTTTTGTTATTCAAAATCGGTAAATTTCAAAATATCACTGTCCTGGTCACAAAATGAAATTTTGTGGTGAATAATAGACTTTTTTTTAATACTTTTTAGGCATAAGCAATTACGCTACAACACTTACTACCCAGGAACAAAAATTGTTACATAATGTTATCAATGCTACTGAAATGTGAGTTTCTCAGATGGCAATGGGCCTGATGAATTGTAAAAAAATAGCTTTTTTGGAGTGGCAGATATAAGAAGGATTTGGAGTGACTGTTTATCAATATTATGACTTTTATTCTCCACAACGATTCATGATTATTCGTGTGAAAATAATGTTATCAACTGAGGTGAAGAGGATGGTGTCGTCTGCGTAGCAATGGTATTTTACGCCAAAGCTCGTAATGAGGCGGTCAATAGAAGATGTGTAGTCGTAAATAGCACGAGGCCGAAGTCAGAATCGTGAGAGACTCTGCATGGGAGCTTGGTTTCCGACAATGAAGAATCCCCGCTTTGATCGAGAGACTCCAGCAGCTTGGGCAGTCAGACTTCATCTACTATAGGGGCTGGACCAATGATAATGAAGTGACATTCCAGGAGGCCAATAAAATGAGTGGATAACAGTGTCGATGCTGAAGAGATGTCAAAGATAATCTGGTGATATGAGTTCAATATCTGGCCACGTTAAACATCATTGACGAGTTGATTATATTATCCTCGACCCCACTTCTGTAGTGTCAGCGGAGCGGGAGGCAAGGTTTTTCAGGAGCTCCTTCTTTATTAACACCTCCACAGGTTCGCCCTCGCACTCTCCCTCGTCGTCTAGCCTAGCCTTAATACAACCCTGACCGTGTAACACCAATGACGTCGACCGAGACAGCCAACAATTATCCGGCCGCGCAATATCTAGCTAAGATGGCAGCAACGAAGGCGGCGAAGATGACAGCGACGACGAGACGAGTTTACTCCCAGAACTGGCAGCCACGAGCTACTGCTCTCCGCTGCTTTTATGCTACCCGGTGCAGCCTTGCTCCGCCCTGGCCGCACCTCCCTTCTCGAACCCACTAGCAGGTTCCAGGGGCTTCCAGATGGGATCCATGACCCTTTCCCCAGTGACTCCGCCCTGCCGACAAACCCGTGTATATGCTCACCGTTGTGTGTAACCGCTCATCCACCGCAGATGCCGTTGCTGGACAACAATCGGCGCTATTACACTACACTTTTATGTATTTTAATGAGAAAGCAATTCGTGCATTTTCAACTTCAAGTTTTCACATTCGTTTGTAATCCAAGTGCATTTTCTTCAGTTAGGCTGCACGTTGATGAGGCGTGCTGCTGACATCTTAAGGATTCACAATATAAGTAGATTTTTTTTCCATTCCGGATTGAACTCCTGTAAATTCCCACTTTAGCGCCTGTAGAATGTTTTAAGAGACATAATGGTCAACACGCAGCCTGACTCAGATAACCAAACGTGGGATATATGCATTTGATGGGGCATAATGTACCTCATTCATCCAGTAGACGATAACAAAAACTTCTGGAAATTCAGTAACATTTCAAAAATAGCAGGCAGACTTCAAGAAATATCAGACAAGATCCATGTATCTTAATTTTGGAGCTTTCGTGACTGCAGGAATTATTCTTTGGTTCTTTCGGTTAAGTCACGTCTAAAGATAAAATAATAAATTAAATAATAGCATATTACGACGTTTCGATTGCAACACAAGCAATGATCATCAGGCATAAAAGAAATAGCAACAAAAATCTAACTAGAAAACTATAGACAGACATACAAGCAGACAAACATCACAAGGACACACAGAGAGAGAACACATATCGGCACAAAGAGAGAGGTCGTTTCTGTGACGGGGCCTTAAATATAGAGAGGGGGGCGGGGGCGGAGAGAGGGAGGGGGCAGATTAAAAATTAGCATATCAATGAGTGGACGACAACGTGATGCTGCAAGTAAGATGACGACGCGGCACGGCACGCAAGCTTGAAAATCAGGAGAAAGACACACTAAAATTAAATAACCTAGTAAAATATCGAGATGTAATGTAATGCAACACAGAGAGTCGGTCAACACACAATTAACACATAGCCCGGTTGATTACGTATTTCAAAGATTGCTAAGTTAGAATTTAAGTGTGAAAATTCCAAAGAGAGGACCCAGGCAGAGAGAACAGACAGCAGTAAGCAAGATGACGACGTGGTACGGTACGCAAGACTGCCTGTGTCCTCTCTTTGGAATTTTCACACTTAAATTCTAACTTAGCAATCTTTGAAATACGTAATCAACCGGGCTATGCGTTAATTGTGTGTTGACCGACTCTCTGTGTTGCATTACATTACATCTAGATATTTTACTAGGTTATTTAATTTTAGTGTGCCTTTCTCCTGATTTTCAAGCTTGCGTGCCGTGCCGCGTCGTCATCTTACTTGCAGCATCACGTTGTCGTCCACTCATTGATATGCTAATTTTTTCTCTGCCCCCTCCGTCTCTCCGCCCCCGCCCCCCTCTCTATATTTAAGGCCTCGTCACAGAAACGACCTCTCTCTTTGTGCCGATATGTGTTCTCTCTCTGTGTGTCCTTGTGATGTCTGTCTGCTTGTATGTCTGTCTATAGTTTTCTAGTTAGATTTTTTTTGCTATTTCTTTTATGCCTGATGATGATTGCTTGTGTTGCAATCGAAACTTCGTAATATGCTATTATTTAATTTATTATTTTATCTTTAGACGTGACTTAACCGAAAGAACCAAATAATAATTCCTGCAGTCACGAAAGCTCCAAAATTAAGATTGAACCACTTCTACGGGAAAGTTTTAAGCTTATCTTTTTTCTCTCTCTCTGGCTATTTGTTCTCTCTGCCTGTGTCCTCTCTTTGGAATTTTCATACTCAAATTCTAACTTAGCAATCTTTGAAATACGTAATCAACCGGACTATGCGTTAATTGTGTGTTGACCGACTCTCTGTGTTGCATTACATTACATTTCGATATTTTACTAGGTTATTCAATTTTAGTGTGCCTTTCTCCTAATTTTAAAGCTTGCGTACCGTACCACGTCGTCATCTTGCTTACTGCTGTCTGTTCTCTCTGCCTGGGTCCTCTCTTTGGAATTTTCACACTTAAATTCTAACTTAGCAATCTTTGAAATACGTAATCAACTGGGCTATGCGTTAATTGTGTGTTGACCGACTCTCTGTGTTGCATTACATTACATTTCGATATTTTACTAGGTTATTTAATTTTAGTGTGTCTTTCTCCTGATTTTCAAGCTTGCGTGCCGTGCCGCGTCGTCATCTTACTTGCAGCATCACGTTGTAGTCCACTCATTGATATGCTAATTTTTTCTCTGCCCCCTCCCTCTCTCCACCCCGCCCCCCTCTCTATCTTTAAGGCCCCGTCACAGAAACGACCTCTCTCTTTGTACCGATATTTGTTCTCTCTCTGTGTGTCCTTGTGATGTCTGTCTGCTTGTATGTCTGTCTATAGTTTTCTAGTTAGATTTTTGTTGCTATTTCTTTTATGCCTGATGATGATTGCTTGTGTTGCAATCGAAACGTCGTAATATGCTATTATTTAATTTAGTATTATATCTTTAGACGTGACTTAACTGAAAGAACCAAAGAATAAGATCCATGTATGTTAAACTTATTTTGTTGAACTATTTGAGCTTTTAGGCAGTCTCGATTACTTTGGAGATGATTTACTGTACCCTCATTTTGTCCCCAAATAGCTTGAAACAAGTCATGTGATTTGTTTGCTTTCGTTCAGAGTGTACAATGGAATGCTAACTCGTGCTTCAACTATTTGCACTGTAGCTGTTCAAGAGATAAGGTGCTCAAATTTGGACGGTAGTGACCCTTCAGCCAGTTTCTGCTGAATCATACCACTTCTAGTTGGTCGCAGGTATTTTAACTTTAGAGCTGGCTGTAAATCCTCAACTTTAAACAAAGCACTTAAATTACTTGAATATTTAGAATTATTACTTGGTGATACAGCGTTGACAGTTGTGCACAATGAAAGATAACAAACTCTCAACACATTCCTCAATAACAGTCAGAAATAGAAAAAGCATAACTGGTGACGTTTCAGGCAATGGCTCTTCTTCAGAGCATATACAAAATGGGTTTAAGAAGAATGTAAATTGATGTAAACGTCACGCATTGTATGTATAGAAGCATTTCTTTTGATGGCAATGTTATTTATGAATTTGTTGAGTTGTTTGAAACATGATGAAGATTATTACAATTCGTATAGCATAGCATTGGCAGTAGAACACGCGCACAAGTTGCAAAGGCTTCGCCACCATCTTAAATAGCATCACTCGGCGGAAGCGACCTGTTTGGAAGCCTTTTGAGGGAGGGTTGGTGGATAACGAATATTTGTGAAACTCAAAAATAGCTGAAGCTGCAAAGTAGCCAGATGTTATACATGAAGCATATGTGCCTTGCCTCCGTCTGTCAGTTAGTTTACAGTTGCTAGGCTGGACATTGTGGGTAGAACAGGGTAGAGCAGAAAAAATATAATTTTGCATTGCAATATGTATCTGTCTATAGATCCCACGTTTACCACCAACCCGTGATGGCCAGCGTGGTGGAGTATGGCCAAACAACCCCATGACACGGACGGCCTGCGGATGCTGTCCAATAGTTATTAATACATATATAATGCTGAACAACTGCATACATTCAAATGTGTGGCTCGCAGATGAATAGCTCCGTCCAAAGCAGAAACACCCGACTTTACTGATCTCTATTTGGCCATGAGCGGGAATTGAATTTTGGATCGCTGTGTTCGTAGCGTAGTGCGCTATCCACTGTGCCACTGCTTCCCACACGGAGTCGTATACAGGCGCACGTACATGCTGAGGGGAATCCCCGCCGTATGATCAGCGCCCTATTGCCCCCATAGCCACCCCTCCTGACGCCGTCTCCCCTTCCTCAGTGCTGCGCCTTCCACCCACACAGCAACAGCAGCAGCCAGGAATGCGCCGATCTCGTCATATCTCATCTGATCAGCGCGAGTCTGGATATTGCTTGGATGGGTGACCGTGCACACAGAATAAGGTGTCGATTCTCATGGGGTGCGTTGTCTATGCTTCTCTCCTTCCCCAATGCCTACTTCCAAGCATGGTGAAGTATGGTCAAATAGCAATTATCCAATGTGTTTGTGGGTTGTACCACGTGTTGTGTATACGCAGAACTAAATTCCCTATATCCACTGCGCCCACTCTCGTTGTTGACGATGCCAGGCTCTGACGTGGTGGTCTGCTAGAGAGCGCACCACGGCTCATCAGCGATGTCTCATTTATGAATTGTCTATACTCGAGGGCTTGTTTACAATTCATAAATTCCCCAGTGGCGGGAAGCCAGAATATCAGAATATTATTTTCAGAATATGTATTTATACTGATTTGAAGCTTTCGTGACTGCAGGAATCCATACTCTTTGGTTCCTTCGGTAAAGTCACGTAAGTATAAAATAAAGTAAATCACGACGTTACGGGCACAACACAAGCGTCCATCATCATGCTTTCCCACCTGATGATGGACGCTTGTGTTGCGCCCGAAACGTCGTGATTTATTTTATTTTATACCTACGTGACTTTACCGAAAGAACCAAGGAGTATGTATTTATACTGCAGGAGAAATCCGATGAGCTATAAAGCTCTTTTTAACAGATGTTCAGTAGTGCGGGGCGGGCTGGGGATCGGGTGGGGAAGGAGGGGGGAGGGAGAGAGGTGTGGGCTGGGAGAGGCGGTTGAGAATTCCTCGACCTAGCTGTTGAGGGGTGACGTCACCGTGCCGGGGAGCATGCGTAGTGACGTCACTGTGCCAGGGGCCGATAACTCGGTAGCAGATCATTTGAAAAACTCGAACTTTATTAGATTATCGTCGGTGGTGCCTTTTCTTTAATTGTTCATTAATTTTCATGGTCGTGGCTGCAAATAAGAATTGGTCCATATTCTTAGGTTTTTTCGGTAAAGTCACGTAGGTAAAAAATGAAAATTAAAATTAATAAAAGTAAATAAAATAAAAATCACGACGTTTCGGAGGGAACACAAGCTTCCGTCTTCTGGTGGAACCGTCACAGCCACGACAGCTGTATCAAGTAAATGAGAGATTACAAGAGCTACCACTCCGTATATATATTGGTTGAAGAGGGGAAGGGCCAAGTACGGCACACTTTTTATTAATATGGTAAGGTGAGGCTTAAGACCAAGATTAGACTGCATAACAAAAGACTGAGCCTCACCTTACCATATTAATAAAAAGTGTGCCGTACTTGGCCCTTCCCCCCTCTCCAACCATTATATATACGGAGTGGTAGCTCTTGTAATCTCTCATTTACTTGATACAGCTGTCGTGGCTGTGACGGTTCCACCTGAAGACGGAAGCTTGTGTTGCCTCCGAAACGTCGTGATTTTTATTTTATTTTACTTTTATTAATTTTAATTTTCATTTTTTACCTACGTGACTTTACCGAAAAACCTAAGAATATGAATCCTTGCAGTCACGAAAGCTTAAAATCTAGAATTAAGAATTGGTCGTCATTTAATTAATGTACAGCGTTGTGGGATATAATTAGCATGAATAAAACTAAATTATTATTATTTGTATTCTATATTTTATTGTACGAGGACATTTAAACTTTAAACATTTGTGTTATTTTATCTCTCCCACAATTCATTACACCACCAGTGTATAAACACATACCAGTTCCCCATTGTTAATCATTGCACCCCTCCACTATAATCACACATCTCTGGCAGGGTGAATACATCAATGTTGGCTCCACACACAGGGAGTGGTACATATTTTATCACCCTTAGACCAGGAGTTGGCAACCTGTGGCTCTAGAGCCGCACGTAACCCTTTAAGGGAGTGCTTCGTTACGATATTTATTAAGGGACCACCTTCACCACCTCGTATTTACCACATGCATTCCAATGGTTATTTTAATATTGAGTTGTTTTTACCGAATTCGAGAAAAATATCTTCTTGTTTGTTGGTTTGCCAACCATAACCCTAGAAGATTGTATTTGTGCTCAGCCCAAATTCGAATGGAGAGCGACACCTCCTAACCACTGTACTCACTAACCAGTCACAGGCGTGGCACAGCGTGTAACGGTGACGACGGAGCGAGTGTCGTGCGTTGTGGTATCTGCTCTCTATGGTGTTCCGGTTCACCTCTCTCAGGACGCACGACTGAGATCCACAATCGTCACTGAGTTACCAACTTTACCCCCCACTGCCAGCCCAGGGGCTGAACGAAGGTTGGGTAAAACGAGTAAAACAGCGTGATGGAGTCATCGCTGTTAAACGACAGGAGCCCCGTGATCCAATCCAGATAAACCCTGACTCTCCACGGAGGCTCTGGCAACGACAGTGAGGTCTCTACCCTGCAATACCGCCCTGAGAAGCGGTTGTCAGCTTTCCGTAGACTCCAGGAGTAGTCACTCCCTCCCAGGCCACACTCAGCAACCCTCCCTCTCCGTGGGATCGTTTCATACGCGACTCCAATACAACATGAACCCGCGCTCCCCACGTCCACCTCCCAGTAGTGCTGGCCCAGTGAGAAGCTCTCGGAGCACAGGACTGGTTCATAGACATCAAACTAGTGTGGGTGATTGCGGAAATCTGGAGTTTGTTATGGGCTGAGTTTGTGTACAGAGTCAGTGTGCGACCATCTGTGGTGACGGCAGCGACAATGCTCGCACAGCAGTCACAGCAACACGTGCGCAGTAGCAGCACGAACATTGCACGTAGCATGTACAAATACACATTGTGTGTTCTATTATTATTGATGTAATTCTAACACTGCAATACAAAATACATTATTCGCTTAACACATTCATATGATTATTACATGTGTAGTGGTTAAATTCACGCGGACAACTTCTTCTTTTCTCTCCGCCGCCACTTTTATTGTACAGGCCTCCCCTCGTTCCACACCCGTGACTCCGACGTGTTGCCTCGCTACCGCCGCTCGCCCGCCGCGCTCCGCTCGCCTCACTCGCTCCGCTCTCTCCAACTCGCTGCTCTCTCCGACTCTCTCCGACTCTCCGCTCTCTCCAACTCTCCGCTGCTAGCTAGCTCCATCCTTCAGATCTTCGCTCTTGTCCTCCAGCCAGCTCCCCGTCTTCTCCGACCAACTCCCAGCAACGAACTCAACTCCCTCTCTCACGCTCCCGTATATATCCCCCTCCTCGTTAACTCTTCATTAATTAAGTGGCTCCTAACCGTCGCCTCGCGCCCGCGGCTTTAATTGTTATCGTCGCAATCTCCCGTCTGCCTGGCGCCTGTTCCGCGCCTGCATCTGTAGCCAGCCAATCACTGCTATGTATTACTCCACTACACATGTGTAATGGGTTCAATTGAGGCGCACACTTAAACTTGGAGGCAACACTTTATTAACCAACGTAACAGATAACGCGGATGTCAACAGGATAACGATATAAGGTGGTGACCATGGTTCCTAACTTAACTAACACTTCAAGAGAAAACTACATAACGGGACCAAGACAGCTTAACAGGCTGCCTGGTCCACGAGCGGAGACCAGAGACCGAGGACCATTGATGGCGTCTTCATTCCCGGAGTTGAAGAGCCCCGCTCCCTCTCGGGACAAGGCGTATAACTGCTGCGGCATGGCCGGCTCCGCCCTCGGCCACGCCCCTTCTGGAACCTACCAGAAGGCTCTGGGCTATACCCCACGTGTCCCCTCTGTCACCTTTGCCCTACATCCCTTACCCAGGCCTATCACGTGCCCTGTTAGCCGACCAGGTTGCTACATCCTCAGATGTCCTCTCTCTGCCAGCAAACAGTGCTACACACCCTAGAGACCCATTCCATGGCATTGTATGCTCTGCTGGAAGATCAGCTGCTATACCCACAATTCCCCTCTCTGTGAGTAACCAGCACTATGTGCCGTAGTGACCCATTCTATGTCAGTGCACATACAATGAGTATTTGATAAGGACAGGTACGCAGGCCCGTTACGGTACACTGCATAGTGTACTCAACCAGGAGATATAGTTCACAATAAAACAATCCCAATGCAACTGAGCCATTTCAGGGAAGTGGAGGAGGGGGGGATAAAGGAGAGTGATTTTGGGCCCAAGGCCCCATTGATCTGGAGATACTTAAAAATTTGGGATTGGGGGATATAAGTGGCTGGCACCCATTCGACGGACCACTGAAATAACCTATCCAGGCCATATTACTTCCAGCTGCTCCATCTTATGGAGTTTCCCCCCACTTTTTGTGACGGGTTATCTCACAGCGTTGATCCTCTGTATAGAGGGGCCTGGAGGGCCGACTCGCGGTTTTTGCAACATGCCAGAGTCGATGTGACAGTCAATAACGGCTTTTTTATGGCCAGAGCAAAACTCTCCGGAGAACACGGTTTAACGATCTCTTATATTCTATACTCTTATATTCTAAACAAGAGCTCTATAGCTCTGTGGTTAGAGTAGTGTTACTAACCCAGCCACTTGAGTCCGATTCCCACTCATAAACAATAACAGTTACGAATATTGGTAGTCGTCCTGAGACTCTCTTCGGTCAACTCAGCCTCATTTCAGTTCTTTATGCATTGTGCCAACATCAGTGGGAAGATAAAGAGGGTCAAGAGTGGCATTGTCCAACATCCGCTTCATGTGCTATGTTGGCCGTCATTGTTTCTCGCGAATAGCAATTGCCAAAGTCTATTTAAGGCTTTGTCTTCATCTTCGTGTCCGTGTGTGTGTCTCTTTGACTGTCTCCATGTCAATCTCCGTATTTCTCCGTGTCTCGTGATGAGAGCAAATGCCCAGTCGGATGAACCTGAAGAGTGTCACTCAGGGGTGGAGACTCAACCATCACTCGGCCCCACGAAAACAAAACACCTGTATGGGTATTTTATGGGGAAGGTTGTTGACTTTTTGTGTGTAAGTGTGCGTGACTTTTTTAATGGGTAATTTTACAGCTACATTTTTCCTAAAATTAACGCTATCAAAACTAATCAAAGTGTTTTTTGAACCAATAAAATTTGGATTTCTTCTTCTTGGTCATGGGGGTACTGTTGGTGGCGTTGATAGCGGTGGTGGTGGCAGTGGTGGTGGCGGTGATTGTCTTGGCATTGGTGTCGGTGTTGGCTGTGGTGGCGTTGGTAACGGCGGTGGCGGCGGCAGTGGCGAGACGAAGCGTCTCAATCTCCTGAAGGAGCGCCTCCTTTCGACGCAGCGTCACATTCTCCAAATGCAGCCTCTCATTTCCTTGACGCAGCATCTCATGTGGCCACATCGCTCGCTCTTGTAGCATCGTCTCCGTATGCATCGCCACAAACTCCTGACGAGTCACCTCCATCCCTGCACGCAGCGTCGTGTTTTCCTCTTGCAGCTTCGCTCTTCTCCGCCCCAGATTCTCGTTCTGCTGTCGAAGCGTTGCGTTGTGCACTTCAAACGTTGACAAGGCTGAATAGTGTGAAACAGGGATCATTATTAGGAAAGGGACTGGAATAGAAAATGTACTTTCTCTGCAATGTAGTGATAACTTTACTTGCAACTGTATAGTATTTGACATATACTGGTAGGAACCTCCTGGTTACACCAGTCCACAGGGGATTATTGTGTCCGTCCGTCCGTCGTGCATACAAAAATGGGAGGGGAGGGGCTGGGTGGGGAGGGGAGGGTGGGGAGGGTGGGGCTGGGTGGGGGGTGGGAGAGGTGGGGCTGGGTGGGGAGGGGCTGGTCATCCCGTGGTGCCCGTATAAAACTCAACGTTTAACCTACTCACGCCGGCTTGTGCCCGCCCTCACAGTCGGGCATATTTGCGGAATACACCACGCCGCTGTTGACCCTGGCCATTGACCGAGCAACCCAACGTTCCTACCAGCTCTCTCCGCAGGAATGTGTTCTCCACGTCTGTTTACTGACCAGTGAAATAATTACCCTCGATCAATTTTGAGATTTGTAGTCGCTTGAGTTATCAGCGGGTAAAATAGAATCTAACTTGAAAATTAAAACATGTACAGTAATGGATAACGTAGCGAGGCACATGATAGTTTAACTTTCATGTTGCCAATCACATTACCAAACTTCAAATTTTTGAAACACAAACAACACTGTGTATATATACACAGACTAGAGACGCACAGAAACATTGACAGTACGTCTACCACATAGACACACATAGGCAGAGGCTGTTCACACACAGACTATACAATATAGGCAAACAGATTACACAAAGATCCACCATGTACCCTTAACAAACTGTAGGGCAAGTGCAGGTAGTGAGTAGCAGCAGCGCCTTTGAAGGCCGGCACGGCACACGATGGGGTGGGTGGGCTGTAGCACCTCGCTCGGCCACCTTTGTATCCTTTGTGGCGATGTTTATGACACACTGCAGGAGGTAAATTCATTTGAGGCTGAGTCGACCTAGGGGAGGCCAAAAACCGGTTCAAATAATTGCTGTCACTGGTGGTGGTAACTGTGAGCAGGAATCGAACTCGGGTCTTTGCCGGGTTCGTAGCGCAGCGCTAACGGCACAGACACCACGCCCTAAGCTTGTGGAAGGATGAGTTTATACTGGTAGGAACGAAGTGGACCAGACCACCAATAGATTAATGTGTCCGTCCGTCCGTCCGTCCGCGTTTGTCCGTCCGTCCTTCCGCGTTTGTCCGTCCGTCCGTCCGCGTTTGTCAGTCCGTCCGTCCGTGTATCGACATCGCTCCCTACTGCAAACACTTGGCATGACCCTGTCCGACAAGATGGCCGCCCGCTCCCCCTGCGATCTGTGAATTAAACAAGATGGCCGTCGCTTCCGGCGCATCACGGCAAAACTTTAAACTTCAATTCAAAATTACTTTACTGAAACGCAGCACGTTTATTTAAAAAATTACTTTACTGAAACGCAGCACGTTTTTTTAACACAGAGACAAGAAACATTTATTAACACAGAGACGAGATACATTTAATCGCCTTATTTGTGCACGAAAAGCACGGCGCGAGGCCTAGTGCGGCAGGCTTTGCGAGGCCTAGTGCGGCAGGCTTATTAACACAGAGATGAAACGCAGCACGTTTATTAAAAAAAAATAACTTTACTGAAACGCAGCACGTTTTTATAACACAGAGACAAGAAACATTTATTAACACAGAGACGAGATACATTTAATCGCCTTATTTGTGCACGAAAAGCACGGCGCGGGGCCTAGTGCGGCAGGCTTCGCGAGGCCTAGTGCGGCAGGCTTATTAACACAGAGATGAAACGCAGCACGTTTATTTTAAAAAAAATTACTTTACTGAAACGCAGGACGTTTTTTTAACACAGAGACAAGAAACATTTATTAACACAGAGACGAGATACATTTAATCGCCTTATTTGTGCACGAAAAGCACGGCGCGAGGCCTAGTGCGGCAGGCTTCGCGAGGCCTAGTGCGGGAGGCTTATTAACACAGAGATGAAACGCAGCACGTTTATTGTTGTTGTTGTGCATATTGGCAGTGGTGCCTGACTCGGCTGAATCTGCAGCCCGGCAGCGGCAGAGCAGAGGCAGCGAGAGGCCTCGTTGCTGCTGCTATTCACTCGCTTATAGTTCTACCGTGTTCACTACATCTCTGTCGTGTTCAATATATCTCTGTCGTGTTCACTACATCTCTGCCGTGTTCACCACATCTCTGCCGTGTTCACCACATCTCTGTCGTGTTCACCACATCTCTGCCGTGTTCACCACATCTCTGCCGTGTTCACTACATCTGCTGTGTTCACTACATCTCTGCCGTGTTCACTATCATCTCTACATCTCTGTCGTGTTCACTATATCTCTGTCGTGTTCACTATCATCTCTACATCTCTGTCGTGTTCACTACATCTCTGCCGTGTTCACCACATCTCTGTCGTGTTCACCACATCTCTGCCGTGTTCACTACATCTCTGTCGTGTTCACTACATCTCTGCCGTGTTCACTACATCTCTGCCGTGTTCACTACATCTCTGCCGTGTTCACTACATCTCTGCCGTGTTCACTACATCTGTTGTGTTCACTACATCTGCTGTGTTCACTACATCTGCTGTGTTCACTACATCTGCTGTGTTCACTACATCTCTGCCGTGTTCACCACATCTCTGCCGTGTTCACCACATCTCTGCCGTGTTCACCACATCTCTGCCGTGTTCACCACATCTCTGCCGTGTTCACCACATCTCTGCCGTGTTCACCACATCTCTGCCGTGTTCACCACATCTCTGCCGTGTTCACTACATCTCTGTCGTGTTCACTACATCGTATTCACACGCAAGTATTTCTACTTGTGCTGCAATCTTTGATTATTTAGCTGCTGGCTGCATGTTTGGTGGCGATGCTACCGTTATAGCAGCACCAACTGCGGTTGGTTCTGGGTCCATGGAAACGACGCTTTTCACTGCGAGTTTGTAAAGGGTTCCAGCAGCAAATGCGGTCTCTGTTTCAGCAAGCATCTTTTCAACGTGGGCGTCCAGACAACCATTGGGGTCTTCAAAGTCGTGGTTGTTTTCGGTATCCATGTCGTGCGCGCGAATAAAAGCTCGAAGTGCCAAACAAACACTGCTCAATGTAGTACTGTTATATGAATATGCCAAACGCCCGTCTATTCAACTCTATGTAGACGACATAAAATGCACCAAGGTGCCGTTTATTCCCTCTATTTTATTTCACCTTTATACTACTAAATGCATTCGAGTTTCCCCATCTAAGGTCAATTAATCTCAGATGTGATCGTTTGGAAATGAAAGACTACGAGTCTTTAAATCTCACAGCGTTTCTTGTCAAAACAAACACTTTTAATTAACGTTACACTAGAATACAGTAATTTTTTCTTTAACTCCTCTATACCCGGTCGATATCCCTGTACCGGTACTAAGTATTATTCCTACCAGCCCACCCCGCAGGGTCCTGTTATATCGATGTCATCTCACAACAGAGCCATTACAGCTGAGTATTTCTGATGTATATGAACAATACTATTATTTTTTTGATGGATGTTTTTGAAGAATAGATTCCTTCACTACATATTGTTATATGCATCGAGGCCACAGGTCACATTCAAGGGTGTGTCTCGTGATGTCAATGACGAACTTGAAATTATTTTACTTCCTCTTTCACCGTCGCCATGATCATTATTGGTTCAGCGTCTCTCTGAGCCACAGTCAGAAACTCTCTTTGCGTGAAGCCACAGAAGATCAAATTTGTATTTGATTTTGTTTAAACCGGTGAGAACACAACAGGTCAGGACAGTCTCATTTATGAGAGACCTGGGTCTCCAAAATGGCAAGTGCAACTCCCAATGAGAGTGCAGACAGTGAGCTGCACTGTCCCGTCTGCCTGGACACGTTCGTGTGCCCCTGCACGCTGAGCTGTGGACACTCATTCTGCGTGCGGTGTCTGGAGACTGCCTGGGAGACAGTGAACAGCTTCAGCTGCCCGCAGTGCCGAGAGACCTTCCCGGTGCGACCCCAGCTGAGGAGGAATGTGGCGCTCTCCAATCTGGCGGAGCAGCTCAGAGTTGGAGACAGGATGGCCACGATAACCATGTGTGACGGTAAGACTCCTGCAGTGAAGACCTACTGTGCAAGGAAATTTCAGTGTCGCTTGGAAAATCCAGGGCTAAATAACGTTGTCTTGATGTATTGCATTGTGAACCTAGAGGATCAAATGTGCCAGGAGCACAGAAAGGAGCAACTCAATTTCTATTGTGAACAAGACGGGAGCCTGGCCTGCACAGTCTGCACCATTGCAGGAGACCACTCCGGACACAAGGTCATCGCAGTGGAGACAGCACAACAGACAAAACAGGTGAAGTGTCATTTTCAGCTGCAATCCATATCGTTACAACAGCTTGGGTTTCATCAGAGCTAAACGGGACTTTTCAGCGAGGTTAGAACCGATTGGCACGAAATGTCTCTATAGATGAGGATACTGAGCAGTGTTTTCACCTTCCCCACACAGGAAATTATCTGCCTGGAGAAGACAAAGAGAGAGAAGAACAAGGAGAAGGTGGCATCATGGACACAGCAGCTCAGGGGCACCTATGCACGTACGCAGGTACAGAGAGAGACACAGACACGTGCAGCTACTGATAGAGACATAGAGAGGTGCAGGTACAGAGGGAGACACACAGCTGCGTGTCTGTTCAGATCAGAGACAGTTTTCTCATCTAAAGTGTGAATGCGTGCAGGTGGACAATTGAGATTTGAAACACAAAAGCAAAATGCGGTAATGCGCCAGTTCTGGGTTCCCACCACACAATTTCTAATGAGAAGCCACACATGACGCATGTGCACATCTGCTGGGGAAGACGTGGCTGAATAAGCTGCTGCCATGCATTCCCGTTTCTCAATAAATACGTTGGTATAAAATAAAATAAATCACAATGTTTCCGGCCGCAACACAGGCGGCCATCCTCAGGACTCGATTATGTGAACCTTTTTAACTAATAGTCTGTTTAAAGCTCTAACAGATGTGTGAAAACCCTCCCCGTAGAGGCGAAAGCTTAAAATCGAGATTGAACTGCCTCTATGGGGAGGATATTCACACATCTGTTAGAGCTTTTAACAGACTACGAGACAAGAAGGCTCACATGATCGAGTCGTGAGGACGGCCGCTTGTGTTGCGGCCGAAACGTCATGATTTATTTTATTTTATACCTAAGTGGCTTTACCGAAAGAACCAAGGAGTATGGATTTCTGTAGTCACGAAAGCTTAAAATCAAGACCCACCTCCATGTTCAGAGTCTAGAAGTATGGTAATAATTATTAGCTGAATAATGCGACGTGGCATTGTTATTCGTGATTCAACAATGCATCATAATTTCTGTCTGTATAGGAATCTCTGCGTGGGACCAAGGAGCGGATCCGCCGAGAGTTTGAGCGCAGGAGGGAGCAGTTGAGGGAGGAGGAGAGGGAGGCGCTGGAGCGCGTGGACGAGGAGGGCCGCTCCGTGCTGTCCCGCATCCAGGCGGACATCGCTCGCTACGAGAACAGAGCACGGGACCTGGATCAGGAAATCACCGAGCTACTCTCCGCAATCAATGTGCAGGACCCACTTTCCTTCCTCCAGGTGACTGAACTGCTGTTTACTCACACCAATTACTACAGCTTTTTTCTGTATATCACTAGGTGATACTCGACACTTTTTGAGACTGATATGATGTCTATCAATTTAAGATCAGGGTTACTTTCTTTGTTACATGGATGATCCCGTTTAGCCAGTGTGGAGCAATCAGTTTCAAGGACAATGCATAAATTATCAGAGTGTTGTTTTTTTGTTTGCATTTTGACTGCAAGTATTGTGGTTAATGTAAACATGATTCCTTGCAAAAGGTTTCAGTTTTGTCGCCAGAAAAAAGGGGAAAAACCCTATTATTATATTTTGGTACTGGCAAAGGAGGCCTCATGATGCAACTACTGGAGATGTTTAATACATCTGTAAATTATAACCAATCAATTTGCAATTCATTCTCATGATTAAATCCGGTTCAACTTCATGGCTGTCAGTGCACATCCTTAATGACCAAGATCAGGACCCAAATACACTCGAGATCTGAACAAATGTTCATACAGAATTTTACTGATTGTAATTTCCAGTGAAACATCACATGTATTTTCAAAATTTGCTTTGTTTTCAACGCAACTGGCTGGTAAAAAAAATGAATTTCCATTTTTGTCGCAGTGATGATTTGATTTAACTCTAATTGATAGTATATCCACACGATCTGACTCAACAAAACTAATTCTAAATCATGTCTGGTAAAACATTATGTAATGGCAGCTCAAATACTAGAGTAATTAAGCGTTATTTAACCATGTTTTAAGAGTGGTTTTGTCAGCTCTCAAGGCCTGTCAGTGTCCAGTGAAAGACGTCCTATATTTCACGATTCTGTGTTTGAAGAGTTTTGTTTAAATAATTGCTGATGTCTCTAAATACGGATTAACAGCAGATAACTGTGAAGGTGGGACAACTGCTTTGGATGTACATTTTAATGTAAAATGTGGGTTTGTGTTTTCAGCATCCCATGCATGAGAAGCTCAGGTCAGTACCAACCCAGACTCAAACTCTAACACTGCCTACCGTGGTGAACTAATCAGTGAATGATCGTGATGTTTTTTTCCTTCTAAATGTAACTTATGCATTCGATGCTGTGTGTCTTATGCTGTCTCTAAGAGGCCCGGGCCCTCATGATACGATGTGCGTCCCATACTGTGTGTGTATAAAAACATAACTAATGCTATCAGTCAAATATTTGTTTTCTTAACACAGAGAAACTAACACTATCATGCTTACTCACTAACACACGAAAGGCATAGATACACAAAAACCACAACAATCGCCATTTGCCACGAAGTGGCGGTGATGTCACCACAGCGCTTGTGCCAAGCTATGTGCATTTTAAGGCCATGTAAAGCGTCAAACGTCTGCTGGCAGGAGGTGAAGGGACAGACCCAGGTTCCATGGATTGACTGACTTAGATGACTGGCAAGTGCACCACCTGTGCCCCCTACTGTGTCAACTTGCTGTGTTTTTGTACCTGGCGCTTCGGTCATTGTTGTGAGTGACACTCCTCTGCCGTCCGTTCTTGTTGGAGGATGACTGCCTTCAACTGCCCAGTAGCATCCTTCACGAGCTTCCTCTACAGAGGCCGATCTTGACACTGCTGGTACCAGTCATTGGAAAGTCTACTCAGCTCCATATCATCTTGTACCACATCATTCCATCTCTTCTCTAGCCCGTTCTGTGCCCATTTATTCCCCTCTATTGACCCGAACAAAAGCTGTTTTGGCATGCAGTGGCTGGGCATGCGGGCTACATGGCCCAGCTAATGCATCCTTGCCTACCAGAGGAGCTCACCAATGGGCCTATGTCCAGATCTTTCAAGGATTTGTGAGCTCTTCACACAATCCAGTATGGTTAAATCAAGGATGGATAGTAGGCAGGCCTGCTGGGATTTTTCTTACCTTTGAAAGAAGTTCCAATAGGGTGGGGTCCACTTTCTGCAAGCATAGAAAAGGGAGGGCATTATTCTAGCCGAAAATAACCAAAGTTTTGAGTGGGGTGACAGACCAGGTAGCTTCTACACAACCTCATGCAGCCGATGAAAAGTTACCACTGCTCAACTGATTCGGAGTGAAACCTTTGCTGTCAATCCAGAGCTGGTTATAAGCACACTGCCTAGGTATGGATACCTTTTTACTCTATCCAGAACTGCCCCATCAGCAATACGGAGTTGATGGGGTGGAGAGTGATTGATGACACAAAATACCCAGATAGGTGAGGGGAGGGTATATTGATTGGGTCATGTAGCCTACATGGCCAGCTATTGCATTCCCAAGCAATTTATGTTTGGCTGGATAGAGGGGGATAATCGGCCCTGGCAAGGGCTAGAGAAAAAATGGGCAGATGCGGCACAGATGGTTGTGGAGCTGATTTGACTTGATGATGACCGTGGCCAGCAGTGTCAAAATCGGCTTCTGTGGACAAGGCTTATGAAGGATACTACAGGGAAGTTGGAGGCATTCGCCTTCCAGCAAGAATGGAGGGCGGAGGAGCGATGCTCACAACACCGAGTGGAGTGCAGGGCGGATTAAATGCAGAAAGTTGAGAGTCATGATCAGACGTGGTGCATCGACCAGTAATCTCTGTTCGCAAGCCATGGCAACTGGATTTGTTGCATGAGCTGCCAGCAAGCCTTCGACACTTCACGTGGCCTCAAGATATTTCTAGCCTGGCACAAGTCCATGGTGCCATCTCCACCAATTTAATGGCGAAGAGTGGATGTTGTTGTTTTGATAATCTTAAATCCTCTTTCAAGTGGTCCCTTGTTAGACTCGGTGTGTCTTGTGCTGTGAGTGCAGGAGCTCGGTTTCTGAGGAGACTCAGGATGATTCTGGTCCAGTCTCTTGTCACCTGGACTTGGCAAAGGTCATCTCAGTTGGAGGCATCAAAACGAATCTCCTGGCTGTTTTGTGTAGGTCTTTCTCCTGCACTCTTTTTTCCCGCTTTCATTACAATCAGAGTGGTTAAGATAGTACTACTAGGTAGGCCGATGTCTTCGTAAAATCAGGTGTGAACGCATTTGGAATTTCTGCTTTTGCAAGGGAAAACTATGACAAATTCAATCAGAGCAACAGGTCCAAGGGCACAGAATGAAATATTGTAAATGGCACTGACTTGGTCCTCAAACGACAAGAGGTGCAAAAAGCACGGAGACATTCGTTGCTTGAATGCAAAATGTAACTTTGTAAGCTGTAAATCAATAACGTTCATATCGCATTCATTAGCCCTCTTGTGGCGCTTATCGTAGGGAGAACATGTTTATGTTGTGATAATAATGGCTGCTGAGTTGGAATTAAGTTAAACGTAAGCCAAACAAATGGCACGTGTTGCAGATATGCAAAACAAGATAACGTGGTTATTGTAAAGGCATGCAACTCTCACACAGCAGAACTTGAGCAATTTGTGCGCATTGGTATTAAACTATTGAAATAAAAAGGAGAGCGAGATGGATGCTGAAAGCAATTGCATCACAGCACATCAACCTTCAAAAGCAGAACTCAGGGGGCAACATAACAAATGTACAGCTCTTCATCAATCCATTGCTGAATGAAGGCTGTATTATGCCGTTTCAGACAGCTGATTGATTTAGCGAACCTTACCACACTCGCCAGTGTAGGTTGGTGAAGGACATGCCTAGGAATACTTAATATAATTGGCCACTCATTTCAGCCGTGGCGGGGAATCAAACTGCAAAATTCATCTTGCAGTGCACAAACCGCAACATCACTACTCAATCACAAGCTCATTCTGCAAGTAAATTAAACGAATTGGCCTTTGGCCACACTACACCATATCATTTTCTCTGCCAGTTACACTGGTTTGATGTTCTGCTTTCATTTTTCCTCAAGTCAATAGGGAAGTTAACAGTCGAAGCACTCCTCTATATGTGGATTTTTTTTCTTTTAAGTTGTCATATTATGATTTTGTGGGTTTGCAGTTTTTTGGGCTTCCTGTTTAAATTGGAGATCACTTTTTTAGAATGTCTCGTTCACCCTTCCTGATTTGCCCTCCATCCCCAGCTGCTTAGGCCCAGCCTCCTTCATCTTAGGGCCCCTCCCCATCCTGTTTCGTCCTTCAGACACAGGTTGGGCTTGTTTGAGTAGTGGCGAGGGTTGTAAAAGGTCTACGAGTGTTCGTGCACGGCAGCAGCATCTCGTGGTGGGTGGTACACAGGTAGGGCTGCGGCGACTAAAATCGCTCTCGGATAATAAAGAATAAGATGACTACATTTCGATTTAAAGCTTTCGTGACTGCAGGGATTCATATTATTGGTTCTTTCCGTAAAGTCACGTAGAAGGGAAATAATAAAATAATACAAATAAAAACAATAAAATTATCACGACGTTTCGATTGCAACACACGCAATCATCATCTGATGATGATTGCTTGTGTTGCATCTGATGATGATTGCTTGTGTTGCAATCCAAACATCTGATGATGATTGCTTGTGTTGCAATCGAAACGTTGTGAGAATTTTATTGTTTTATTTTTATTCTTTTATTATTTCCCTTCTACGTGACTTTACCGAAAGAACCAAGAATAAGATGACTACAGTCCGATTATTCACATACACCGAACAATACTCGCGCATTATTACATGAGAAATTAGTGGGGTAGGAAGAGTGAAGCTCTGGAGAAGGACTATTGATGAATGTGTTGGGTATGGTAAAGTTTGATCAAGCAACCACATTAACTAACAGTGTAGCGCGGTCTTTATCCAGTAGTGGATTGACAAGGAGTTGTAAATCCATAACATTATAAATGTATATTACTATTGGATGATGTTACTATACATATTATATAAAGAAATGCTGTTCTATTATTAACATTAGTAATGTTAGTTTCTGAGAACCAACTGGAGCAAATATGCAAAATGTGTCTACATTTAGACATTTTAAGAAAAAAAACCGAGATGTAATTTCCCAGCTTGTGGAGTGGTTGTGGATTGCGGGGATTCACAGATTTTTGGATTGTGAATATTTCTATTTCTACTGCACATGTCATTAGATACTTTATTCATATTATGTTTTTATTCTTATTTGTATTTGGCTTGTTTAGCCTGGAAAGCCTCCTTGAGTCTCATGGCTTGTTTCAGGAGAGCTCTGCCAAGTTTCTGAAGTAGGGGGCGATCAGTACACATGTTTTATGATGGTCCATACTCATTACTATACATATGTAAGGGTGGATGTGATGTATAACCTATTAACCATCTAATTATCGCGAGCCGCCTGACGAATTGAATGACTTTCCGTTTGAATACGGGGCGTTTCTGTGGCTAGATATTTAAACTGCAGCTCCAACTCGTTAATTAGTAAGAAATTATTTTTACACTTATTGTTATACTACTTGTTGTATTATTATATATTTATTATCACTATTATGCATATTTTACTGTCATTACTACAGATGGACACGCACCAACTCTGGATATAAACTCAGTCAATAACGATGTCCAGGTATCCTCGGATCTCAGGACGGTCACGTGGACCAATGTCTCCCAGGCGCGTCCCCATCACCCACACCGGTTTGATTCATGGCCACAAGCCCTGTGCTCTGAGAGCTTCTCATCGGGCCAGCACTACTGGGAGGTGGATGTGGGGGGCTCGGGGTCTTGGCGGGTTGGAGTCGCCTACGAGACGACCCCACGGAAAGGGAGTAGTGAAGCCTGCTCCCTGGGAGGGAACAAAGAGTCTTGGAGTTTAAGAAAAAATAACAACAGATACTCAATGCGCCATGGAGGGGGAGGGACCTCACTGTTGGTGCCGGAGCCTCCCCAGAGAGTTGGGGTTCATCTGGACTGGGACGCAGGGCTCCTGTCGTTTTACAGCGCCGACTCCATGGCTCTGTTACACTCGTTTCACCAAAACTTTGCTCAGTCTATCTATCCTGGGCTGGCAGTTTGGGGTAAGGATGGTAACGCAGTGACAATTGTGGATCTGAGCCATGTGTCTTGACCGAGAGGAATGTGGATGTGGAAACTATAAAAACCAGGACCGGTATAAACCCTATGAATAATCGCAGCCCTAGTTTACAGCTCAGGGATAAAAACAGGCAGTGACCGTAACGACAAATGGGTTTGACCGGAATGCCCCTTTCACTTTTGATTGCTGTAACAAATTAAGTTGCTTTTGTATTGGTATCTGGTGTTTCTGTCTTTGTTTCTTGGGAATCAATTTGTTTCTTGGGTTTATTGTGATTAAAATAAATATTGGCGTAAAATCTTAGTCTTAGTCTGTCCCTGCTATTGGTGTCATCATCCATTTATTAATCTGAATTCTCAAGTATAGTAAGTGGATGGTGTCAGCCCGATCACTAATCACTTAATTGGGCTAAATTCACTGACACTTTACTCATGGTATTGAGTGACATTAATTAACTTATAAAATGTCTGCCCTGACTAAGGATTAAGAGGTAAAATGACATTTCCTTATGGATATATTTTCACAAAAATATCCAATTCAGCATGGATTTGTTGAGCATCTAAATGTTTACGCATCTGTGCAGAAACAGCCGACATATTTGTATACAACGAGCAGGCTTATGTGAAGAAGACAAGGAAGATATTGAGCCCTTGACTTGGATTTTGGTAGGGAGTCAATTGTATGGATGCATGGGAATGAGGGCAGCAGAGGATAATGACGCTCAGCAAATTCGGGGGTAAAAAAATAGTGTAATCATATATAATATTAATATTTTCAATGAAATGAAAATAATATGTTTGTATTTTACAGTTTTTAAAATACGTTCAAGAATAAAGTGGCAAACTCGCGTCCTCAGTTTTCACTAAACTGTTGATAATCCTGACTTAGTTGGTTGTCTGAAAAAAAATGTTACTTAAAGGACCCAGTCAACAAACCTAGAAGTCAAGCAGGTTTGAGGCCAGTCAGTACTTAGATGAGTGGCCACCAAAGCATTTTAAATGTTACATGCGTGGGGGGTTGTGAAATAAATAAATAATCGAATTTCATCTGTGTGGTTCGTGTCTCCAAAGCAGAGGTCGCAAACGGGTTTTGATTCCTTACCCGTACCCGGCCGCACCAGATTCGCAAACGGGTACCCGTACCCATACCCGGCCGTACCCTACCCGTACCCGGCCGGGTAGGGTACGGGTATCGGGTACCTGATTTAGACCTCTGGGATGAAGCCATGTTGCAGGCGCGGGTGGGTTGATTCTAGGAACTTAAATTGTGAGAAGAGACAAGACGTTGGGAAATGAGTGACAAACAGTTACTCACCAGGGACTCACGGTCTACCCGTACCCGGCCGCACCAGGGTCGCAAACGGGTACGGGTAGCCGGGTATCGGGTACCCGGTTGCGACCTCTGCTCCAAAGCAACCAACATCCACATCAATCACCTGATGGTATTTATAGCGGTAAAAATCGCAGTTGTATTATTTTACCATTAGATGGCAGCATAGGACAGATCCACATATACACTTAACACAAAGAGATGTTTAAATTGTGAAATAAAACAATTACTATTTTTATTTTACAAGGTAAGGCTCACTGAGCTATATAGCTGTTTTTCAGAAGCGACCTGACCAAATGATAGCTAAACGAAGTGGCTTATCACGTGAAAATGCATAGCCGCCAAAAAGTCTAAATGCAATCTTAATTTTGGAGCTTTCGTGACTGCAGGAATTATTCTTTGGTTCTTTCGGTTAAGTCACGTCTAAAGATAGACGTTCTTTCGGTTAAGTCACGTTTAAAGATAGACGTGACTTAACCGAAAGAACCAAATAATAATTCCTGCAGTCACGAAAGCTCCAAAATTAAGATTGAACCACTTCTACGGGGAAGTTTTAAGCTTATCTTTTTTCTCTCTCTCTCTGGCTATTTGTTCTCTCTACCTGTGTCCTCTCTTTGGAATTTTCACACTTAAATTCTAACTTAGCAATCTTTGAAATACGTAATCAACCGGGCTATAAGTTAATTGTGTGTTGACCGACTCTCTGTGTTGCATTACATTACATTTCGATATTTTACTAGGTTATTTAATTTTAGTGTGCCTTTCTCCTAATTTTCAAGCTTGCGTACCGTAACACGTCGTCATCTTGCTTACCTCTGTCTGTTCTCTCTGCCTGGGTCCTCTCTTTGGAATTTTCACACTTAATTCTAACTTAGCAATCTTTGAAATACGTAATCAACCGGGCTATGCATTAATTGTGTGTTGACCGACTCTCTGTGTTGCATTACATTTCGATACTTTACTAGGTTATTTAATTTTAGTGTCTTTCTCCTGATTTTCAAGCTTGCGTGCCGTGCCGCGTCGTAATCTTACTTGCAGCATCACGTTGTCGTCCACGCATTGATATGCTAATTTTTTCTCTGCCCCCTCCCTCTCTCCGCCCCCGCCCCCCTCTCTATATTTAAGGCCCCGTCACAGAAACGACCTCTCTCTTTGTGCCGATATGTGTTCTCTCTCTGTGTCCTTGTGATGTCTGTCTGCTTGTATGTCTGTCTATAGTTTTCTAGTTAGATTTTGTTGCTATTTCTTTTATGCCTGATGATGATTGCTTGTGTTGCAATCGAAACGTCGTAATATGCTATTATTTAATTTATTATTTTATCTTTAGACGTGACTTAACCTAAAGAACCAAAGAATAAGTCTAAATGCGAAGGAAAAACCGGAGGTTCCGGAGAAAATTCCACACGACCACGAGGAGAACATGCAAACTCCAAATATACAGCATCAGGGTCGGGATCGAACCCACGACCTGCCTGTATACCAGGCGAGGTAGCTAACATCTCGCCACCGTGGTGCAACAATAACAACACTAGCAGGAGCACGTAGAACTGCGGTAAAAGGGCAACGAATAAGTACGTGCTATTGTGGGGGCCGACGTCCGCCGCACCGCCCTCGCCGGGCAGGTAGGGTGCAACGTTTGCCCCCTCCACTCCCTCCTCCCCCTCGTCGGTCGCCTCTCGCCGGGCCCCCGCCGATCGGGTGATCGCCCCCCCCCCCCCGCGCCAGCGCCCTCTCTGATGGACATAGCTCACTGGCTGGCTCACCACCGCACGGGGTTATCCCACACACACGCTAACGCTGCGGCGGCGGCGTAAACACGCGCGAGCGTCGGCGAGCGGGTTTAACACACCCCGCACCCACCCTAATACTCGCGCGGCACGGCTGCTCGTACACGGCCGTCTATGTTTTAATACACGCGCGCGCCTCGCACACACACTCAAATTTACCAACACCACACCGACGCTGCAGCCCTGTGATCGCTCTCCCGCGCACATCGTCACTCACCCTAATGCGGGGTACTGCGGCACGACCGCAGCCACGCCTGCAGCGATCTCCTCTCAGCACCTGCGCACACGCTGTAGATCTACGCTCATTCTCTCGTGCACACCCCCCCCCCGCACCGTCGCACCACACAAATTGCAGACACCACGCCGATGTTCTACCCACACACACAGAGATCACACTGCACCGATACTCTGTACTAACGTTTATTAACGGCGCAAATACACACTACCTGGAGGGGGAATATCTTGCGAGCTTAGCCTGACCCTGCCTACGAACCGAGTCATTCAAGCGTCCTACCACGTACCTTGAAGCTGTTCTCACGGCATCGCACGGACACTGTGAGAGTCGGAGGGAGAAGTACAAGATAAAACTTTACCTATCGTAGCAGCACTCGCTGGCATCACACGGATATTGTGAGCGGCTCGAGGAGGCAGGACGGCAGGGAGTGGGTCTTGACGGCCACTGAACTAAAATCGTCCCCGGCTACTGTTTTTATTCCCTTAACTTAAAAGGCCCAGGGTGACGTCGTACCACTCAGCCAATCGTGCGCTTACATGCGCCGTCTACATGGAGTGCCACGGAGTGTGCTGTTGCTCCGCTCACCCATTGTTCTCCAGTGCTCATTAATTCTCACCTACTGTCTTCTTGGTTTTTTCGGTAAAGTCACGTAGAAGGGAAGTAATAAAATAATAAAAATAAACCAAGAAGATGAATCCCTGCAGTCACGAAAGCTTTAAATCGAAATCTCACCTACTGGTCTGTCCTTTCTGCCTAATATCCCACGCTCCGCCTCTCCCAATGTCGTGAATAATTCATTGCGGTTGGCCCAGTCAACCTTTTCATTCTGTGCCCATAACATTTTCAGCCAATTTAATGTAACCTGTCCTGTGAGGGTCGGCCAATCTCCTGGCACTGAGCAACCGTGGGACACCCCCTCTAAGGGCCCATTCAGATTAAAATCCGATGTGCCAGGCAATCCCCCGCCAGGACTCTACGTGGGTGCAAGTGCTGCATGTGTGCGTGTGCTCAGGGTGGGGGGTCGTGGTACCACATCATCAATCCCTCTTCTATGCCTCACCAACATCACGTGACATCATAACCCACCCCCTCTCACCACTCCCGCGTCTCTTGACGTCATCACTCCCTGTCCACCTCACACGTCTCGCGTGATATCACACCCCCCCCCTCCTCACCAATGCACCCCAATCAAGTGTGACTTCATCACTCCTCTGCACCAACTCCCCAATGTTGCGTCACCCCCCCTACTCACAACATCACCCCAATCTTGCCGGTACTCCTCTCCCCCACAGCCCAGTGTCTCTGAGGTCATCAGCCCCTCACCACTACCTGAGGCCAATCAACCCCTCACCTCCCTCTCCCCAAGACAGCGTGACATCAAAAATCCCCTCCCACTCACTACCTGGGCAAACTGTTTCTTTTTCTTTTCTGTTACCCTACAGACAGACGGACAAGCGTACAGCCGTGTCTCGCTTTACGAGTGATACATTCAACGTTAAGCAAAGATTCGTGAAGCGATCATCGTTTTCCCAAGGACTCTCATGTTAAAGTCTCAGTTCCGTTTCAGCCCTAAAATGTTCCACTCTTGAACATCTTTTTAAACGGGATAAATACAAATTGTCATTTTTTTATAATTAGCACCCCCACCGCTCCCTACCACCCATTAAAGTTCCAACTTGAGGCCCCACTCCCCCACATGGCGAATCTCGCGCACACAGAACAGCTGGTAAGCAAACAGCTGCAGGTTATGGCGCACCACCTGCCACTACAGAACACATTCGATCTATGGGTCTCTGCTCGTTATGCGAGCAATTGCTCGTTTTGCGAACAAATTGGTGATCTAAATTCAAATTGCTTTGTCTAGCAAATTTTCCTATGAAGAACGCTCGTTGAGCGAGAAAGGCCTCTAATATGACGTATTGTATTGAGTGAGTGGCCTTACTGACCGGTAATAATGGACTGCATGAATGAATCACTAAATGGTATTTGACTGTCATCTAACTAGCAGCGAGTACTCGGCCTACCCCATCCCTAATCAATTAGAGACCAGCAAATCACGGGGAATGCGAGAGGATGGGGGAGCGCACAGGAGTCGTGGGTAGGTCAGGAGGCCGTGTCCTGTGAGAATGTGGGGAGGGGTGCGAGAGAAGGGTGCTGGTGGGGGGGGGGTGCTGGGGGGGATGGGTTTGAAGTGACCTTGGGGATTCTCACGAAAAGGAGGGCATCTCGGGGTGGGTAGATGGGCATGTCGGGGGGTAATAGTTTTACTGCCAGCACCGGTCCAGAGTTGTAGTCGGAGTCACAAATTGTGAACATTTCCAGACATCGTTTGGAACCCAGCAGTGCCTGGAACGGTGTTGGTGCGCGCCACGTGAGGGCGCTACCACTCCACTGCAGCGATTCGCAGGGCGCACTGAATAATTAACGTGGCAGCCTTCAGTCTATGTTACAGTGAAGCTGAGATAGCAATTATAATGGTTACGTTATTTAATTAGTGTCAGGATACTCTTGAGCAAAGGGTAAGGTTTAACATATATGTCCAAATAACAAAACATTTACTCGCCATGAAGAGACTTGCATTTTTCATTTTTGATCAATCAATAAATCTTCACTTTACGTGCAAATATCGCCCTCACTAAAGGAGGCATCAGTGCACATTACAGCAGCACGGGAATGGAGGGGCATAGAGCAACAGGAATGGAAAAAATAAACTCGTCACAACCTCAGCGGCTAACACCGATTGAGCGAAATAAAGTGCAACGAATAGCATAATAATATGAATTAATAAATACAATAAAGAAATAATACGTCAGCAAACCGTTTTCCCCCCTTCTTAACTTGTGAATGTTATAGGAAGACGATTCTGAATAGTTGCGTCTAGTACAGACAACGGAGTTGAGAGACACTCGGCGCGTTTCGGACGTCTGGTGGCAGGGTGAAGGCTCGTCCCCCCAGCGTCGGGTGAACAATCCTGGTACAGTTTGGATACATTTATTCATTCGCAACTATGGCTCCCCACCCATTGAATATAATATAAAGTATAGGGGAAATATCAATAATGGAGAATAGATACTTTTTTTATCAAAAAAACCACGAGTGACAGAAACCTCCAAAATTAGGCACACGAGTTAAAATATATAATTGAAGGAGTGTGCATACATCAATGAGAATGGACGTGAGGAGCAGTGGCAACGATGCTGAGCTACTCACAGCCCAGCTGCTTGGGTGGAGGAGGAAAGCGAGTTTTGGGGGCAAGGGTTTAACTTGAAAGAGTCCATTTGGAAGAAAAAATGTATGCTGACTACCATGAGCAAAATAAGTAAATGCCCATTTGATACTATACTGGCCTGGCAAAAGTTCCTCTTGTTTTGAGAGACTAAACGTTATTTCTAAGAAAAGAATGCTTGACGAGGTAATATATTTTCCTAATAAAAACAATAGTGTTGCGGTATTCTTGTGTTATCTGAGTTTTAATGGGATAATGCTGAACGGAATTGCCCCAGGCATCTTCAGCCATTCGAGACTCGCAGATCAACCTGTAAAGCCGCCCTTGAATGACAGGAGGCTGTGAAAAAAATTACGCGTTAACCTGCACACAGTCGTCTGTGATAATACTGTAAACATTATTAAAGCATAAATAAACAATGCGGGTGTTGAATTTGGGTGAGGGATGAACGATGTTAGACGAGGCCAGATATTGATCTCAGGTGGCCCGATTGGCAGTGCAATGCGCGTACCACTGGGCCACCACTCCATCCGCAAGATGCTAATTTACATCCAATAAACGGGATTAGCAGTTGTGTTATCTAATTATTGTAAATACATCGCCCTGAAGGTTTAAAACTAATGTTGCAATGATGTTTAGGTTATATGTAAAATAACATCATGTTGTTCACTTTAATAGAGATAATTATATGTACTCGATCGGAGTGAATAATGCTGTTGTATTCAACTAAATGTTTTTGACGTACACATGCCTAAGCTTCGTCTATAGTATGTCAATCCTCCAAGAACAATTTGTCATCAGACGGTTTTCTGAATAGCACATTCACTAAATGTAATAATTCGTGCTGTAATCAAAGCAACCACATTTTGAGTATCACACAGCAGTCTTGCTTTCTTAAGGTTACGCTATCGTCACTCAAAGTTGTTTTGTCACGCACAACCAAATTAAAACCCCTCCGACCGGTTCTACTTTACATTCCTATGCTCTGCATGGAAACAAATCTCAAACTAGAGCAGTGGCTCTTAACCTGGGCTGCACGCACCCCCTGGGGGTGCGAGATGCCCTTTCTGGGGGTGCGAGACATGGCCATATTGTTCTAGAAAGAAAATAATCGAAACACAAATTAAGCACGGGCACGTTAGTACAACTACTTTGTTTTATTAAATCTAAGTATTTATTAACATTATACTATTTTTAGCGATTGAGAAACAAGGGGTGCAATGCTGCAGTAAATGTTCAGAACCACTGACCTAGAGGTTTTAGTTCACGTGAGCGGCAGGCAGTGCTGAAGAAAACTCGATAATGTTTGCTATGTCGACTGCTGAGGAGTAGCGATGCTCAGGGGTAGAGATCGGACTCCCGAGTCCCCACGGGAAAGAAGTGACGGCGTCTCAGACCAATTCGAGCTGTCTTAGAAACCGGGGTGGGATGGGACCTCAGTTGCCCTTTCTCATCATTGAATCAGAATCTTTATTTATCCTGAAGAAATCCGATGACCTAAAAAGGTCTTTTTCACAGATGTCCAGTAGGGGCCAGTCAGGAAGTTACAACAGCAAACAAAGTACAGGAAAGGTCATCAAGTCACTTATAAAATATCTAAATTTTAATTACATAAATACATAAATGACCAAGTTTAGGCAAAACAGCAAAACAGCAAAAAGACTCCCAGACCTCACCAACACAACACGCAGTCCCTCAATAAAATTGCAAATTAAAATGATCGGTTGCGTTATGCTGTTGAGTGCTAATGGAATGCATGACGAGACTTTTTGAAACTAGTGTAGTGACATAGAACGGTCACTACTGTGTCGGCCTGTACGAAGGCTGGGGGCCACAAGGGGGGTGCCTGGGGGCCCCAAGGGGGGTGCCTGGGGGGTCGAGTGGTGGAGGGATCTGGACCTTCCCAGAGGTGGGGGAAGTGAGGCGTGTCCTGGGAAGGAAGGCGTGGCCTGAAGAGAGCCAGCCACGCCGGGGCGGAGCCAGCCACGGGAAAGCAGATATAAGCGTGGTGTGAACGCAGAGCGAGGCTGTTGTACTGTACTCCGAAGTGAAGACATCATCGGTCGTCAAGTCCCGAGTCGTCGTCCTGGGCCAGGCAGGCCGTTGCCTGCCTGGTCCAGTCTGTGTCGCGTTCCAGAGTGTTAGTGAGTTGAGGAAGGTGGTCACCACCTCATGTACAGCGTTATGTTACTTACCGTTTAATAAATAGTGTTGCCTCCAAGCTGCGTGTGTGTGCACCTAATTCGAACCCATTACATTTGGTGTCAGAAGTTGTGGAAAAATAAATATTGCTAGGTGTTATCCTAGGGAAGTAAAATGGGCACACGAAAAACAAATATAAAACTCACCTGGATGCCTTCGTACGACGGGGACGGTGTGACGACCATCCTTCGGACAGCCCCGGGGATGGCAGCCCCTGTGACAGAGAGAGAGAGAGATGGCGCTGCACGCGGAGCGGTGGGACTTGCATTGCACTGCTGCTTCGCCGCCATCGGGAACGGAGCGACGGAGCCGCGGGGAGAGGACACCATCGTCGCTGCGGGGGCTGGCGGGGGAGGCCCGGGTATGCGGGCCACGCGGTGGGCCCGCCATTTCGGCGGCGGGTCGGGGCGCTGTTCCCGCCAAAACGCCGCTCCCGCCATTTCGGCGGCGGGTCGGGGCGCTGTTCCCGCCAAAACGCCGCTCCCACCATTTCGGCGGCGGGTCGAGGCGCTGTTCCCGCCAAAGCGCCGCTCCCGCCATTTCGGCGGCGGGTCGGGGCGCTGTTCCCGCCAAAGCGCCGCTCCCGCCATTTCGGTGGCGGGTCGGGGCGTTGTTCCCGCCAAAGCGCCGCTCCCGCCATTTCGGCGGCGGGTCGGGGCGTTGTTCCCGCCAAAGCGCCGCTCCCGCCATTTCGGCGGCGGGTCGGGGCGCTGTTCCCGCCAAAGCGCCGCTCCCGCCATTTCGGCGGCGGTCGGGGCGCTGTTCCCGCCAAAGCGCCGCTCCCGCCATTTCGGCGGCGGGTCGGGGCGCTGTTCCCGCCAAAGCGCCGCTCCCGCCGACATCAACGCCTGCGGAGGGGGAGTTCCACACGTGCAGGTGGCGCCCCCGTCTTGTGGATGGGGGTTCGCAAGAGCAGGCCATATTCACCATGCAAGATTCTTCGGGCCGTCCCAGTGCTCCACCTTGCCGCCCTCCGATATTCACAGTTTGCCAGGCGAGTCATGACATGACACGAGAAAAATAATAATAACTTCACCCATCTTGCGTGTGCCGGGTTGCGATCGCGGGTGTTTTTTTTTTCTCGCTGGTTTGCGGAGCGTGTTCGTCCGGTTGTGTGCGTGATAAAGTGACGCGGCGACCATGCGGGTTTCTGCTTGTAACAGTGTTGTTGTTAATTACGGCGTCGAGATCGGTATCTTCTGGGTGTAGTTAATGATTAATTCGTTGTTGGTGTCCCGAGCTCCGTTGATATCCTGTATGTTGCCGTGTTAATGACTCGTGTTGTTACATCGTTGTGTTGCGAAATCGCCATTGTTATTGTGTATACTGTATGGAGTTTCGCTCGTGATTGTCACTTGTAACTGTCAGAAACTTTGATCGTCATTGTTGCCAATGTACAGACCGTATGGAGCTTTGCTTGAAATTGTTAACAGTGTATGGACTTTTGGGTACTTGCTTGTGATTATTTACTATGTACGGATTGTCTGGAGTATTGATTGTGTGTGTTGCCATGTGGGGACTGGATGGAGCATTGCGCCAACTGATTGACTGTATGAACTTCGTATACTGCATATACTGTATTAATCAATTCGGCGATTTTTGACGTTTGTGTCTAGTTTTTTTTTGCTCTCAAAATTCGAATGCCCTGAGTCCCATGGTTAATGTTAAAGGGGATTTTGAAATGACAGGTTAGGTTTGTTTCAAACTCACTGGTTGGTTCCTGTCCGTTGTTGCACAGATGATGGCTTTTGTGCGGGAATGCTCCTTGTGTTCTACTTGGATCAGGGGTGCGTTTCCGTTAATTGCCGTCAAATTGCGTTGCTCTCTCCACTCGGTTGGTACAGCTGCATGCTGCAATGCGAGTCTCGGAGATGATGTGTACGGATACGGGATGTGAGGTGTATTGTTGTGACCATTGAATATTCGGGATCGTCACAAATTGTGCGTACCTGTTCGGCATTGGATCAGTTCTGTGGGGGATCATAATTCAAATTGTATGTGTTGTGATGGTGTTAAATTGCGATGGTGACATGCTGCCAGGGATTTGGAATTGTGCTGCTGGCTGTCACCTATCTTGGGGCGCAGGTCCTGACCAGGATGGCCCAGTGAGTGTTGCGTGTCTAACATGAACGTTGTGGTCCCGTCATGCTATGGCTGACGGCTTGACCTGACAGCCCGGAGATTGAAACACTCCGTGGTATGTCTAGCCTAGTGGGCTGTGCGCTCACAGGGCTCGGAGAGTGTGGTCCCGTCATGCAATGGCTGACGGCTTGACCTGACAGCCAGGAGATTGAAACACTTCGTGGCATGTCTAGCCTAGTGGGCTGTGCGCTCACATGGCTCGGAGAGTGTGGTCCCGTCATGCAATGGCTGACGGCTTGACCTGACAGCCCGGAGATCGAGACACTCCGTGGCTTGTCTAGCCTAGTGGGCTGTGCGCTCACATGGCTCGGGGAGTGTGGTCCCGTCATGCTGTGTCTGACGGCTTGACATGACAGCCCGGAGATCGAGACACTCTGTGGCTTGTCTAGCCTTGTGGGCTGTGCGCTCACATGGCTCGGGGAGTGTGGTCCTGTCATGCTATGGCTGACAGCTTGACCTGACGGCTCGGAGGTTGAGACCCTCCGAGGTGCGTTGAAACAGTGGGCTGGAGATTCGTAAGGTTCAGGTGGAGTTGTCCTGTTACGTTGAGACTGTATCCCTCAGTTGTTAGGGTGCATGTTGTGCAGTGAGTGAACGATGGGTCGTCTCAGCTTGGTCGGTACAGCTATATGCTGCGATGCGAGTCTTGGAGAGAGACTGGGTCGTCTCAGCTCGGTCGGTACAGCTATATGCTGCGATGCGAGTCTTGGAGAGAGACTGGGTCATCTCAGCTCGGTCGGTACAGCTATATGCTGCGATGCGAGTCTTGGAGAGAGACTGGGTTAAAATCCCACCGATATGGCCGACGCGTGCTGCTGGTTGTGACGCCGCGTCGGAAAGGCGGTGGGGTGGTAACATGGAAATTCCCCCCCCCCCGATATGGCCGACGTGTGCTACTGGTTGTGACTCCGCGTCGGAAAGGCGGTGGGGTGGTAACATTGAAATTCCCCCCCCCGATATGGCCGACGCGTGCTACTGGTTGTGACGCCGCGTCGGAAAGGCGGTGGGGTGGTAACATGGAAATTCCCCCCCCGATATGGCCGACGCGTGCTACTGGTTGTGACGCCCGTCGGAAAGGAGGGGGGGTGCTAACGGGTGACTGTCATTGCATGCGTGATTCTAACGGAGGGGGGGGGCTGTGCTGGAGCGTAAGTGGGTTAGCCAGTTTTCATGTATATTTGTTGTTAATTCCCCGTTTTCTATGCGGTTCCCTTTTACCCTCGTCGATTCTGTATATATTACGTGATTGTATTTCTTATCGGTCGCTGATCATTTATTGATGTTGCTGGTTCGGAGGCACACCTTTTCGATGTTTCACAGTTGTGTTACAGCCGGGGATGGCTGTGTGTTTATACAGGGGGGGTGATGTAGTGACATAGAACGGTCACTACTGTGTCGGCCTGTACGAAGGCTGGGGACCCCAAGGGGGGTGCCTGGGGGCCCCAAGGGGTGTGCCTGGGGGCCCCAAGGGGGGTGCCTGGGGGGTCACGTGGTGGAGGGATCCGGACCTTCCCAGAGGTGGGGGAAGTGAGGCGTGTCCTGGGAAGGGAGGCGTGGCCTGAAGAGAGCCAGCCACGCCGGGGCGGAGCCAGCCACGGGAAAGCAGATTTAAGCGTGGTGTGAACGCAGAGCGAGGCTGTTGTACTGTACTCGAAGTGAAGACATCATCGGTCGTCAAGTCCCGAGTCGTCGTCCTGGGCCAGGCAGGCCGTTGCCTGCCTGGTCCAGTCTGTGTCGCGTTCCAGAGTGTTAGTGAGTTGAGGAAGGTGGTCACCACCTCATGTACAGCGTTATGTTACTTACCGTTTAATAAATAGTGTTGCCTCCAAGCTGCGTGTGTGTGCACCTAATTCGAACCCATTACACTAGTAACATGCTCATTGTAAAAGCAGATATAACCAGCACTCCATTTTACGTTTCCACATTGACACAAACATGTTTTAGTCTGGCTAAAGAAGCACACTCTGGACTGCTTTTGTGCATTGCATAATCTGATGCATAGAATACTTGTCTCATGCAAGGTTTATTCTTATCTTTACTAGCAAGAAGTACCCGGCTTTGCCCGGGAGAAAAATATATTTCAAAACTAGTTTTCTCTTAAAAACATAACATATATGTACACAAATACTAAGCTATAGTGAAAACCCGGCGTTCGATTTGTCTGTCCATTTGTGCGTCAACAAAATTATAAGAGGCTTGCAGAAGTCCCCCTCTCTCAAAACATCTTCATACCCCCCACCCAATTTTTATGTTGTAGGCAGAGGTGGGAAAAAGTCATTGTTATGCAAGTCACAAGTAAGTCTCAAGTCTTTGCTCTCGAGTCCCGAGTCAAGTCGAGTCAAAGATGAGGCAAGTCCAAGTCGAGTCTGAAGTCATCAAAATCATGACTCGAGTCTGACTCGAGTCCAAGTCGCATGACTCGAGTCCACACCTCTGGTTGTAGGCATACACCCTACTCTACATACAATAGAATCAGTAGTATCTAGTGACTCTATAGTAGTACCTACTGACTCTAAAGCAGGATGTAGTGATTCTATAGTAGTATCTAGTGGCACTACATTAGTATATACTGACTCTACAGTAGTAGCTACTGACTCTCCAGTAATATCCGCTGACTCTACAGTAGTATCTAGTGACTCTCCAGTAGTAACTACTGACACTACAGTAGCATCTTGCTCTACAGTAGAAACTACTGATCTATAGTAGTATCTGCTGACTCTACAGTAGTATCAACTGACTCTACAGTAGTATCAACTGTCTCTACAGTAGTATCTACTGACTAGTAGTAATCTTGATTCTAAGCTTTCGTGACTGCAGGAATCCATACTCTTTGGTTCTTTCGATAAAGTAAAACAAAATAAATCACGACGTTTCGAACGCAACACAAGCGCCCGTCTTCAGGTGAAAATCTCGATAGCCGCGATGTCTGCTGCGAGCAGCATGATGTATGCTGCCTTGTGAAGAGAAGCTGTTACCAGCAAGAGTATATAAAAGTTTTTGAGAACAAAGGTAGCCGAAGTAGTGTTATTGGCGTATTATAGTGTAAAGGTAATAAATAGCGTGGCATGTTAAAGGAAATGAACTTAGACTTGCATGTTGGATTATAGTGCAAAGTTAATGAGCTTCCTTAGTGCATAAGAGCTCAGATTAGCATGTAGTATTGGCATATGTATTTTGATGAGAGAAGCATGTAAAATTTAAAGAAACAAAAATTAGCAAGTTAATGTCATACTATTTGGTTCTTTTTTGCGCCTTTTGACGTCATCTGGTCGAACACCATATGAGACTAGGCTCTAAGAAAAGTTGTCTCTGGTGTGGACCAATCAGTTTCAAGGATAATGCATAAATTATCATAGTATTGTTTTTTGTTTGCATTTGACTGCAAGTATTGTGGTTAATGTTAACATGATTCCTTGCAAAAGGTGTCAGTTTTGTTGCCATAAAAAAGGGGAAAAACCCTATTAGTATATTTTGGTACTGGCAAAGGAGGCCTCATGATGATCACGTAAGTGACTTTACCGAAATAATCAAAGAAAGAAACAAAGAGTATGGATTCCTGCCGTCCCGAAAGCTTCAAATCAAGATTGAAGTTAATGTCAGTCTATGTGTAACCAAGAAAAGCATGTTAAAGTTAATGAGAAAAGCATGTTAAAGTCAATGAGCGAAGTTAATGAGAATAGCATGTTAAAGTCAATGAGAGATGAGCAAGTCGATGCAGTCATGCCGGTGGTTGCATGTCCATGTGTGACAAAAGCAGCTGTGTTAGTGATCCAAAAGATGGCCGTGCTAACGTGTTAGGGTGCGGAGCTCGCTCCTATTGTGGAGCTCGCTACTGTGAGGCCAGCTGCTGCTGGAGCCGGCGGCGGGAGGAAGACTGGTCAGACCAGGTTGTGGAGCTGGTCGCTGCGCTGGTTAATCAATGGTTGCTCAGCTGCTGGAGCCGGCGGCGGGGGCCGGCGGCGGGGGCCGGCGGCGGGGGCCGGCGGCGGGGGCCGGCGGCGGGGGCCGGCGGCGGGGGCCGGCGGCGGGGGCCGGCGGCGGGGGCCGGCGGCGGGGGCCGGCGGCGGGGGCCGGCGGCGGGGGCCGGCGGCGGGGGCCGGCGGCGGGGGCCGGCGGCGGGGGCCGGCGGCGGGGGCCGGCGGCGGGGGCCGGCGGCGGGGGCCGGCGGCGGGGGCCGGCGGCGGGGGCCGGCGGCGGGAGGAAGACTGGTCAGACCAGTTTGTGGAGCTGGTCGCTGCGCTGGTTAATCATGTCCTTCCAATGGTTGCTCAGCTTATACCCGACCCCTGTCACGGTGACATCACCCCTCAACTGTTCAGTCGAGGCATTCTCAACCGCCTCTCCCAGCCCACACCTCTCTCCCTCCCCCCTCCTTCCTCACCCGCTCCCCAGCCCACCCCGCACTACTGGACATCTGTGAATAAGAGCTTTATAGCTAATCGGATTTTTCCTCCAGTATAAATACATATTCTGAAAATAATATTTTTATATTCTGGCTTCCCGCCATTGGGGGTTTTCTGAATTAGAAACAAGCCCTCGAGTAGAGGCCATTCATAAAAGAGACATCGCTGATGAGTCGTGGTGCGCTCTCTGGCATCAACAACGAAAGTGGGCGCAGTGGATATAGGGAATTTAGTTCTGCGTCTCCACAACACGTGATACAACCCGTGAACACATTGGAGAGATATTATTTGACCACGCTTGTGTTTCTCCAGTGAAGCCACTACATATATGTAAGAAAATATATTAAGTAAAAAATAGGCTATTTCACTTTTAATATACATTTTTGGAAAAGGCATATATACAACACCCCCCCGCCCCCTCAAAAGGCTTCCAGACAGGTGGGTTCCGCCGAGTGATGCTAATTAAGATGGTGGTGAAGCCTTTGCAATTTGTAAGCGTTATACTGCCAATGCTATGCTTTACGAATTGTAATCTTCTTCATCATGTTTCAAACAAATCAACACATTCATAAATAACACTGCCATAAAAGGAAATGCATCTATACATATGTAGGGCTGTTACGGAGGGGCTGTATGTGTAGGGCTGTATGCATAGGATCACACGGGAAACAAGCACAGTGGCGGGGCTCCGTGAGTGAACGGGGAGGTGCCCGCAACGACGTCCGCACCGGGCAGCCTGGGGGGTTGCCCGGAGTTGTGATCCTCCGGGGGGTATAAATTGGGATGAGCCGGAGAGCTCGGGGCTCAGTATTAGCTAAGGAGGGAAGACCGAAGATCGTCTAGCTAGAGCCCTGGACTCCCCTGGGACGCCGCCCTTGTCAGGGCCGCGCAGGACCGAGCCAGCGGCGTGGTCCCGTGAACCAGAGATAGTACTCTGGGACTCCGGGTACCGTAGCCCGACTGACCAGTGTCGGGCCAGGAAGCCTCCCCTAGCCCGTTAGTGGAGGACTAGGAGGTAGGTCAGGGGTAGCTAGCAGAGTATCCCCAGCTATCCGGGTGAGGGGGCCGATACCCCCTCTAGTATTGTATGTCCACAGTTGTGACTACTTGTACGGAATAAATACGTGTGCCTCACCAACGGTGTCCAAGAGTCATCAACGGTACTTCATCTGGTGTCAGAACAACTACGAACATGGACACGCGCCGGACAGCTCGAGCCGGAGTTCCGCAGGTGGAGGACACCGCTGAAATTGTCGAGCCCGAGACGGCTCAACAAGACATCGTGCAGCCGGGGCCGGACGCATTCTTACCGGGGCATCAGGATGAAGAGGAGCCGCCATCAGAAGGGCTGAGGCTGACTCACGCGAGGCTGGCGGAGCTGCTTTACGCCGCTGCCGCCACACTCGAACACATCACGTGGCTGGGGGCTGGTGGACCACCACGGGGCGAGGAGAACCGACGTCCGATGCGCCTTCCCGCCATCTCAACGGATTCAAACTTTGAATCTCCCGCCATCGCCGCAGCAGCTGCTGAGGGCGTGGCCGGCCTGAACCTCGGGTCCAACATCGCTCTCGCTGGGGCTGCCGCGTCACCGCCAGCGGAGGGAGCGTCATCACGGCTGCGACAGGCGATACCATCTGCCGTTCGCGCCGAAGCGCAGCCGAGTTACGGGGACAGCAGCCTGCGAGCTTCCATGGCGACCGCTGCGCTGCACCAACGGCTGCCTCCGCTCAAAGAGTTTGTTGGCGCGGAGGGCGACTGGGGCAGCTTCCAGCGACGCTTCCTCGCCCACCAAGAAATGGCACGGTGGTCGGATGCTGAGGCTCTCTGCGCGCTGCCGGCGCTCCTCGACAGCGACGCACTCGCCGCCCTTACATCGGCGCCGAGGGAGAAGCGCTCCACGCTACAGATGGCGCTGCAGTTGCTGGCCGGGGTCTACGACCTTCAGCGGAATGCAGGCAGCAGTTTTACGATCGCCAGCGGGGTGCAAAGGAGTCGCCCCTGGCGTACAGGACGAGTCTCCTGGCACTGGCGAAGACGGCCTTCCCTCGAATGGATGACGACGGCGTGGACGCCATGGTCACAGAAAAAATTCTCCTGCTGGCAGACGACCTGGACATCGCCGTCGTTGCACAGGAGGACACGGAGATGAGTTTCCTCCAGGCTGCTCGGCTCCTCCACGCCAACCTGCTGTCACAGCATCGGAAAGCCAGCAGGGCAGCGGCCGGGCGTGCGGTGGCTGCAGCCACCCTCCCGGCGGAGGAGGTTTACACCGTCGACCGTCGACGGCAGCAGGGGACGGGAGCACGGTCGGGCCGGGATGGGTCGAGCCGCTTCGACCGTCCGTCATTGCCGCCGGCGCTCCCGCGTTGCTTCAACTGCGGCGTCCGGGGCCATGTCGCCTCGGGGTGCCGCTCTCCTCGGCAGCGCGGGACGACGCCTCGACAGGACGCCGGCCCTCCTCCTCCCAAGCTCCATCAACATAATCCGGCGAGTCGCGGCACCCCTAATGTTTGGCCCAAGCACACACTCGTCACACACTCGCACACCGCAACGAACGGGGGGCCGACATTGCGCTGCGACGGGCCAACACGCACCACTATGGGGACTCAAATCGAACCCAGGCAGTGGTCCGTGTTGGCCCATCGCGTTGTGGCCGCGTCGTCGGGGTCGTCGGCCGTGGTGGGACACATTGACGGGGTTGAGGTACGCATCCTGGTCGATACGGGGGCATCGGCGACCATCATTTCCGAACTCATTTACAATATTCTACCTGTCCAGAGCCGTCCTTTACTGCCGGTTAACGTCCCATTCTATGCTGCTAACGGGGGCTCTCTTGGCATCATTGGACAGATTCAAGCGCAAATTTGTATCGGGGATATCAAATTGTCGGGCCCGATTTTTGTTTCCTCCTCGCTGGCGGTTCCGTGCCTGCTGGGGACGGACTTCTTGGGCAAAATGCCGATTCGTATTTTAATAGACCAGGGATGCATTGAGCTCCCGTCGGGACGACGCATGGCGTTCCTGCCTTCCCCTACTGCGGCTCGGACGGCGTTCGTAACAGTACCAGCGTTCGTCGTTAAAACAGGTCGTGTGCCGCCGGGAGCTCAAATGTTGGTGCCTCTAAAACTTCATCGGCCCTTCGCTGAGGGCATTGGGGACCAGGGAATTCTGCTGGGACCATCTAGGGCCGGGGTTAGTGGACCTCATTTGATTCCGGCCCATACCGTCGTAAGAGGGGACGGGGACCCTTTCATCGCGGTCCTCAATGTGGGGTCGCAGACAGTGGTAGTTCCTCAAGGGACGGTGCTTGCTCACGCGACGCCGGTGCCCTGCGAGGAACCTGTTGCGAATCACGTCGGCACTGCTCCCCGGCCGCACCCACATTCGGACAGCGGTGGAGGGTGGCTCGATGCGCTTTGTGCGGGATCGACGGACCTGTCAAATTCAGAGCGCCAACAGCTTAGAACGCTACTGCGGGAATTTTCCGACGTTTTCAGTCGGGACAAAAACGATTTGGGTTGCACTCATCTGCTGCGTCACCATATTGACACGGGTGACAGCGCGCCAATACGCCAGAATCCGTTTCGGTTAAGTCCCGCCGAAAAGGACCATGTCAAATCGGCTATTGATGACATGTTAGCCGCCGACATCATTTCTCCTTCCACCAGCCCTTGGGGAGCGCCGATCGTCCTGGTTAAAAAGCAGGACGGCTCGTTGCGGTTTTGCGTTGATTTTCGGCGCCTTAACAAAATTTCGGTTGCCGACGCATACCCGCTCCCACGGATGGACGAATCGCTGGACGCCTTGGCGGGAGCGCGATTGTTCTCCACACTGGATTTACTTTCTGGATTCTGGCAGCTTCCTCTGGACGATGATTCAAAGCCTAAAACTGCTTTCCGTACACCGCACGGCCTGTTCCAATTCAACCGGTTGCCGATGGGCTTACACTCAGCGCCGGCAACTTTCCAGCGTTTGATGGAATTGGTTTTGGCTGGATTGCAATGGGAGTCGTGCCTGATTTATTTGGATGACGTTATCGTCTTTAGTAAAACTTTTGACGAACATCTCCAGAGGTTGCGGGCGGTTTTCCTAAAGATGTGGGCTGCTAATTTGAAATTCAAACCCCAAAAATGTCATTTGTTACGCGATTCGGTGCGTTATTTGGGGCCCATCGTGGGGCGCTCAGGTATTGCTACCGATCCCGCCAAAACGCAGTGTGTCAGCTCCTGGCCGACTCCCACCTCGGTGGGAGAGGTCAGGAGTTTAATTGGCTTCGCGTCGTATTACCGACGGTTCGTCGCTGATTTTGCGACGATTGCCAAAACCCTACACGCTTTAACATCAAAAGGGGTTCGGTTCCACTGGGGTCAGGAGGAGGAGGCTGCTTTCTGCTCCCTTCGGGACGCCCTGGTAAAAGCTCCTCCCTTGATTTACCCCGATTTTTCGGAACCATTTTTGCTCGACACCGATGCGAGCAACACGGGTATTGGGGGCGTGCTTTCCCAGGTGGTTGACGGCGTGGAACGGGTGGTTGCGTACGGCAGTCGGGTGTTGTCTCCAGCGAAGCAAAGATATTGTGTCACCCGTAGGGAACTGTTGGCAATTGTCTATTTCATCCAACAGTATCGCCCATATCTGTACGGTCGGCATTTCACCGTCCGCACAGATCATGCAGCACTGCAGTACGCCCTGCGAGTTCAACAGCCATCGGGACAATTGTCCCGATGGTTGGAGATCCTCCAGGATTTTGATTTCGAAACCACCTACCGTAAGGGCGTTCACCACACCAACGCGGACGCTCTGTCGCGCATGCCAACCACCTCCGAATGTGCATGCCTCCTGGGGTCGGGACGTTGCAAGCCAGCAGGGGACATGCCGGTTCCGGTCCTGGCGGCCGCCGCCGACGACGAAACATTGCTTCCAGATTCTATCGCACAACAGGGAAAAGATTCCCTGCTGGGTTTGCCCGTTAATGAATGGGGGCGCCTCCAGATGGAGGATACCTCCCTCCTCGCGTCGCGTCGTCGCGCCGGGGAGGCGGGGCGGGGGACGGGTGATGCCGACGCATGGGAAATGCACGCGGGGTTGCTGATGCATTGGGACAGGAAATCCCATCGACACCGGCTGGTGGTCCATTCTGGGTTACGGGGTAGGGTGGTGTGGGCTGCTCATGAGCGCCTCCTCCACCTGGGTACCCAAAAGACCCTCGCCTTGCTCCAGCTTGATTTTTTTTGGCCAGGCATGACGAGGGATGTCGCAGATCTGTTGGCATCATGCCCTCGGTGTGCGCAGCGAAAACCACCAGCACGGGAGTCAAACCCGCCTTTGCAGTCTATCAGAGTCTCCAGAGTGAACGAACTTGTCGCGCTGGATATTCTGGGCCCATTTCCCGCCACCCCTAGGGGCAATAGATATTTGTTGACCGGGGTGGAATACTTTACGCGCTGGCCTATGGCCTGGCCCCTGGCCAACCAGTCGGCAGCAGCCATCGTGGAGGCCTTTGTCCAAGGTTACGTCATGGACAAAGGTGCTCCGGAGCGGCTGCTGACCGACCAGGGAAAATTTTTTTCCGGCAAACTCCTCCAACAGGTCTGTGAGCTCCTGGGAACGAAAAAAATTCGTACCTCTCCCTATCACCCGCAAACTGACGGGATGGTCGAGCGTCTGCATCGAACCATCACGTCTATGTTGTCGCAGCAGGTTTCGGACTCACAGACCGATTGGGACTTGCAAATTCAAGGGGTCCTGGCAGCATACAGATTGGCCCCCCATGCTGCGACGGGATTTTCACCCTTCTTCCTCATGTATGGCCGCGAACCTGACCCACCTGTTCGGGCACAGCTGCAGATCCCCGCGCCGCTGGGAAAAACTAAATTGGCCGACCATGTTAAATTTAAGCTTGCGAAATTGACTGAGGCACGGGATGCTGCCATGCTAAATTCCGACAGGCGTCAGAAAGCGAATGAGCGCCTCAGACTGGGTCGCGCGCACGTGCTACAGTGGAAGCCGGGGGACAGGGCATGGCTGCACTGTCCCCAGGTACCACTCGCGACCTCCTCAAAACTGGTGCGGCCGTGGCGGGGCCCCGTCGAGGTGGTCGAGGTTTTGCGGCCTCAGTGCGTTCGCATCAAATGGGGGAAGCGCCGGTGGTTTGTGCACCCCTCTAGACTGAAACCCTTCGTTGCGGTGCGAGGCCCCACTCCATACACGCGTGGCCAAACATGTGGGGGGTCGGCCGACTCAAAGGGTCCGTCTCTGCTGCTCTCGCCTGACGTGTTGCCGGCTGTCCCGCCCCCAGGTGCACCAGGAATGACGGGCTCCCGCCCAACAACCCCTACGGGGGATGCCGAGGGTCTCGCGACATCAAGCGCAGACTCACTTCGAAATGGACAGCTGCCACCGGATGGTCCGCCATCCGGGGTTGCCCCGTGTGACGGGCCTGCGGCAAGGACGCGCGCAAGAATGCGCAGACTCTTGTGATGCACAAAAAGAAGAATTTTTTTTTTATTTTCACGTGTATGGTTACTGTGCGCTGCGTCAGTGGTGTGCTCCTGGCACATTGTGTTGTGTTGTGTGTGTGTTGGGGGTTCCTTGCGATTTGTATATACGTTGCTTTTACGGAATTCGTATTTATTCGGGGGGGGTGCGTCGGGTTATTTTCCCTTCGGGGTTTTCTGGTTCTTGTTGTTGTTCTCTTCGCGTTATGGTTGAAAAAATTGAGGCACACGCGGGGCTCAAGGGGTAAATAAACCTTTATTGGAATTGTTGCAGCCGGGACGGCTGCGAGCTGTGCAGGGGGGGGTGATGTAGGGCTGTTACGGAGGGGCTGTATGTGTAGGGCTGTATGCATAGGATCACACGGGAAACAAGCACAGTGGGCGGGGCTCCGTGAGTGCACGGGGAGGTGCCCGCAACGACGTCTGCACCGGGCAGCCTGGGGGGTTGCCCGGAGTTGTGATCCTCCGGGGGGTATAAATTGGGATGAGCCGGAGAGCTCGGGGCTCAGTATTAGCTAAGGAGGGAAGACCGAAGATCGTCTAGCTAGAGCCCTGGACTCCCCTGGGACGCCGCCCTTGTCAGGGCCGCGCAGGACCGAGCCAGCGGCGTGGTCCCGTGAACCAGAGATAGTACTCTGGGACTCCGGGTACCGTAGCCCGACTGACCAGTGTCGGGCCAGGAAGCCTCCCCTAGCCCGTTAGTGGAGGACTAGGAGGTAGGTCAGGGGTAGCTAGCAGAGTATCCCCAGCTATCCGGGTGAGGGGGCCGATACCCCCTCTAGTATTGTATGTCCACAGTTGTGACTACTTGTACGGAATAAATACGTGTGCCTCACCAACGGTGTCCAAGAGTCATCAACGGTACTTCACATACAATGCGTGACGTTCATATCATTGGCATTCTTATTAAACCCATTTTTTATATGCTTTGAAGAAGAACCATTGCCTGAAACGTCACCAGTTATGCTTTTTCTATTTCTGGCTGTTATTGAGGAATGTGTTTAGGGTTTGTTATCTATGATTGTGCACAACTGCCAACGCTGTATCATTAAATAATAATTCTAAATCTACACGTAATTTAAGTGCTTTGTTTTACTTTGATGACTTACAGCCAGCTTAAAGGTAAAACTACCTGCGACCAACTAGAAGTTGTATGATTAAGCAGACACTGGCACAAGGGTGTTTATCTCTTGAACAGCTACAGTGCAAATAGTTGTAGCACGAGTTAGCATTCCATTGTACACTCGGAACGAAAGCAAACAAATCACATGACATTTTTCAGGCTATTGGGGGACAAAATGAGGGTACAGTCAATCATCTTCAAAGTAATCGAGACTGCCTAAAACCTCAAATAGTTCAACAATTTTTACATACATACATATTATCCATGCATCTTGTCTGATATTTCTTGAAGTCTGCCTGATATTTTTGAAATGTTACTGAATTTCCAGAAGTTTTTGTTATCGTCTACTGGAAGAATGAGGTACATTACGCCCCATCAAATTCATATATCCCACGTGTGGTTATCTGGGTCGGGCTGCGTGTTGACCATTATGTCTCTCAAGCATTCTCCAGGTGCAAAAGTGGGCATTTACAGGAGTTCAATCCGGAATGTAAAGCTACTTATATTGTGACTCCTTAAGATGTCAGCAGCACGCTCATCAACGTGCAACCTAACTGAAGAAAATGCACAAGTTTATTTTTCATGAACATACAATAGAAGCATAAAAATACAATCCGGGTTGGTGAAATGAGGTCGAGGACCATTTAATAATCAACTCGCCAATGATGTTAAACGTGGCCAGATATTGAACTCATATCACCAGATTATCTTTGACATCTCTTCACCATCTACACTGTTATCCACTCTCTTCCCTTTATTGGCCTTCTGGAATGTCACTTCATTATCAACAGTCCAGCCCTACGGTAGATGATGTCCGACTGCCCATGCTGCTGGAGTTTTTCGGTCAAAGCGGGGATTCTTCATTTGCGGAAACCGAGTTCCCATGCAGAGTCTCTCACGATTCGGTTCTCGGCCTCGTGCTGTTCACGCCTACACGTCTCCTATTGAACACCTCATTACGAGCTTCGGCGTGAAATGCCATTGCTACGCAGAAGACACCATACTCCTCACCTCAGTTGATAACATTATTTTCACACGAATAATCATGAATCGTTGTGGAGATTTAAATAACAATATCGATAAACAGTCACCACGAATCCTGCATATATATTTTTTATACAACTCGTCAGGCCCATTACCGCCTGGAGAGTCACATTTCAGTAGCAGTGATAATATAAGCAAATTCTGCATTGATATTGACATACAATGTGTCATCAGTACTATACTTGAATCGATGTATGTGAATTATGCAGTAAATTATCAATGTTTCTTGCATAAGTAAATGCATTGTACTTATGTAAAATATCTAAATATAATAATAACACCAAATTAAAGTACAATTTCTATTTGATGGTATTATTTATGAGATATGGATCTTATTTCAACACAATGTATATGTAGTGACATCGCGGATGTCACTGTGTAATGCCGGCCCTCGAGAGGCACGGCGTGCGGTGTATTGAAACCACTGGCACCACTAGAATGAGGGTGCAGTACCGGCCCTAGAGGGGCTCGGTGAGCGTTGATCGATAGCGCTGGATGGCACCACGCTTGGCGTACAGTGCCGATCCCTACAGGATAGGATGTGAGAGTGCCGGCCACGGAAATGGGGTTACTATAGGCCGTGGCACTCTGGTTGACCCCAGATGACACGTGACCGGTTAAGTCTACACAGGGTCCCCAAGTGGGGGCTAGGGGTGGTCATGTGTCAGGGTCGAGATCCTGCTTGATGATTCTAGAAGGTGGTCGTGGCCAAGGGCAGAACCAGCCACACGACAGAGGATATAAGCCGGGTCCCCCAGAGGGACTGGCTGCTGTTGTTATCCTGAAAAAAATCTACGTTCTACGTTCTACATCCTACAGAGTCACCAACACGTGGACCAGGACCCAAGCTGTGGTCCGGTCCGTTGTCGCTATTTACGGTGTAATTAGTGTAGTTAGCCTTGTGGTCACCACCATAGGTTGTTATTTTGTAAAGGGGTAGTTATCCCATGTGTTGGTGTAAATAAATGTGGTGCCTCCAAGGAGTACATCTGCAACTCCGTTGAACTCACTACATATAAAAATATTCAGTACATAATGCAAATAACATTAGTTGTGTTTTTTTTTATCTAACACATCAAATTATTTTCAGCTATACGTTATATAATTTTGCATCGAACTAGGACCCATATCTTAAACATAGACAATTGCCTATTACATGCGTAATGACTGACTCAGAGACACTAAGAGTAGGAGGCACTCTATTTATTCATAGTTTTCACAGTTCACAAGAGTAACTACAGCTCCCAGTCAGGACAGCTAGCAGACTGCCTGACTGACGACGCTGAGAAGGTGAAGACGGCGGCAGACTCCAGCAGCACGACGAGGGGATCCCACTCCAGGTGACAGCCCTGAGCTGCCGCTCGGGGTCCCCTTTTATCCTCCCAGCGTGGCCTCGCTCCGCCCCAGCCACGCCTCTGTGGGGGACCTCGGGGCTGTTGCTGGAGAGGCATCCCCGTCGTGCTGCTGAAGTCCATCGTCGCCATTCTTATTGTCGTCTTCACCATTCTTCTCGTCGTCGTCTCCGTCTTTTCCATCTCGGGGCGCCACCAGTCAGACAACGTACCAACTGTTGTTACTAAGTAGTGTCGCCGATAATAGATGGACTAAATATTAAGTGTGTTAATCCCAATGGTGCTCGTTAATAAAGAAGTGCCTCCAAATCGTATCGTCTCCGAGTTAATCACTACACATGTGACAGTTCACCAGCATTGATTCAAGCAATCTTGACTGATGATGAGACATATCAAAACGTATCTGGAATTTGCTTGCACTGAATCAATGCTTCTGAAATGATGCACTCCCAAGAGTCCGTTTGACAATTGGGTGTTGTAAAAAAAATATGTACGTGCAGAAAAAAATATGAAGGAGACATTGGTCTGCTTATCTGTTTTTTTTTCAGGAAATGTTTTTGGTCACGCGCTGCTAGATGAAAACCCCTCCGACCGGTTCGGCTTCAAATTCCGATGCCCTGCGTGGAAACGTCTTTACTTAGATGTGCAGTTCACGTGAGGGGCTGGCAGTCTTGAAGAACACGCGATAATATTTGCTCTCTAAACTGCTGAAGAGTAGCGCTAGCTCAGGGGTAGAGATCGGACTCCCGAGTCTCCACAGGAATAAAGTCCCGGCGTCTCAGACCAACTCGAGCTGTCTCATAGACGGGATGGGACATCAGCTGCCCTTTCTCGTCGTTATCGGTTTCGTTATGCTGGTGAGTGCGTTAATCATGCATACACTTTATTAAATAAAAAAAAGATATAAGTAGGACTCTATTCTATGTTTCCACATAATAACACACACTTAGTCTGGCTTTCCAAACAAATATCAAATATCACCAAGCAATATTTCTTTAAATCAAACTCTGGATTAGTTATTTGCGCTGTTTTAAATGTGTACAGTTCATTTCTCATGCGATATGTATTCATGACCGTTGAAAGGTTCTTTGTAGGTCCTGCAGGGAAAAAAACCTGAGGCTGCTCTGCCCTTTCTGAGACCTGGAGCCCATGAACACTGCCTTACCCACAGTGTGTACACTTACAAGCACTTTGCACATGTACTTGTGTGAATACACTGCTGGATGAGGACTGCTCCACGCCAAGCATGTCATGAGGGTTATCTGACCATACTTCACCAATGTGATCAGTGCGAGTTGGTGACTGCGATACATTGGAGCAGAGCACAGTTCAACAATGCACTTTGCTGAACTGCCCTCAGCTGGCAATGTAGCCCCTCAGAAGCCTGCAGGACATTGTTCATGCCTGGTGGTCGCCAATCCAAGCACCATCCAGGCTCAATCCTGGTTGCTTCAAAGACATTGGTGCATTCCTGGGTGATTTTCTATGCATTTGTACGTATCGTTATCTTTGTACGTATAGTCATACGCAGTTATGTATATTATAGCTGTATATATGGGGTGAGAGGGTTTATAGTGGAGTTTTTTTTACCGAAAAAACCTAAGAATAAGAATATGTGCAGCATACCTGTGTTTGCGTGGGTAACTTTAGAGCACAGCAGAGATATAGTGGTTGGCGCACTACGCTCATAACTGGTCACCTAAGTACAGTTCCTAACCGCATCCAACATCAGTGATGAATATCTGAAGCGATTCTGCGGCTTCCCTTGGTCAACTTAGCCTTTAATGAGTTACTTGAAGCAGGTGTACCGAACGGCTTACGCTTACATACAGAGTACACCCCTTTGGTCAATTCACTGCTGATTGACAGCCTCCCCCAGGTCGTGTGGGTCATGTGATCATAATTCATGCTGGCCATTACTGGTTGGTGAAGGCGCCATACTTCTGTAATGACAGAAATTAGGAAGCAATCACCTCAAGCAAATGTGCAGCCAAACAGACTTCCAAGAAGTCGGCCAAGGCCTCCTATTGGTGTAGTGAGGTCCCAAGCATCACTAGCCCTGGCCACTTCTTTATGACCCTTGGGCTCACCCATTTCATACCTTTCAAAACAGTCTGACATACGCTTGTGTTCCACCCGAAACGTCGTGATTTATTTTATTTTATACCTACGTGACTTTACCGAAAGAACAAAGAGTATGGATTCCTGCAGTCACGAAAGCTTCAAATTCAAGCTGGTTCTTTGTTCCACGACCCTGACGGAATCGGCATTGTTCCTCCTAAATAAGAGGCTCGAGCACTGGGTGCAGCCTCCTCTCCAGCACTCTGCCATAGGCTTTTCCTGGGACGCTGAGGAGTGTGATCCCTCTGTAGTTGGAGGACACCCTCTGGTCCCCTTTGTTAACAGTGGGAATCCCGACCCCAGTTTGCCAATCCAGAGGTACACTTTGGCCCTTTCTGTACAGTAACGTAGAAAGAAAATAAATTAAATAATAATATAATACTACATTTCGATTGCAACACAAGCAACCATCATCAGGTAATAATGAATGAGAAAACAAACATAGCAAACTGAGAAATATAATGCAATACAACCCAGAGAGTCAGCTAACACAACAGTCAACATCCTACCTGGTTGATTAACGTTCTTCCAAATAATGCTAAATTTGAAAGAAAGACAAAACACAGACACGGAGACACACAGACAGACACACAATTAGAGAGAGAATACACACAGACACACAGAGAGGTACACACACATAGACACACAGTAAGACAACACCTCTGTGTCGTGGGCTTAAATAGAGGAAGGGGGGGGGGTAGAAAACAATGAGAGAGTTGTGTGGAATTCCAGCCCATAGTGGCCGGAGAAGAAACAATAGACTTACAAAACAAGTAAGGAGAAAGCAAGTTTAGTAAAATTAGGAAGTGTAATGCAATGTAACCAAGAGAGTTGGTTAACACACAGTTAACGCATAGCCTGGTTGATTACGTTCTTCCAAAGATTGCTAAATTAGAAGTAAAGTGTGAAACAAACACGGCAAATCCCCCCCGTGAGGTGGTTCAAACTAGATTTGAAGCTTTCGTGACTGCAGGAATTACTCTTTGGTTCTTTCGGTAAAGTCACGTAGAAAGAAAATAAATTAAATAATAATAGAATACGACGTTTCCATTGCAACACGAGCAAGCATCATCAGGTACGAATGAATAAGAAAACAAATATAGCAAACTTAGAAATATAATGCAATACAACCCAGAGAGTTGGCTAACACAACAGTCAACATCCTACCTGGTTGATTAACGTTCTTCCAAAGAATGATACATTTGAGAGAGAGAGATAACACAGACAGTTTGCTTACTCATTCATACGTGGCTCACTGAGCCTCCTCAAGGGCTCGTACTACACCCACATATAAGGGGTGTCAGCGATGGTAATACATCGCACGCCGTGCCTCGCTAGAGCCGGCATTACCCAGTGACATCTGCGATGTCTTCCCGCAACTGTTGCAAGAGTAGCATTATGGCCTGCATGAGATGATCAACTCGGTCCGCCCAGGGCCTCCTTCTCTCGCCGGGTGGAGGGCTCTCAGATGAGTCGCTCCTCACCTTTTTCCATCTTCTTACAGTTCGAGGAGCCGTCCCGACTCTGTCTGTAGATCATGCTGTCTCCAGATCATGGTGCTGGGAGTGGAGGCGCATTATTCTCTTTTTTCACTGGGATCTCGGTCGGGGTCTTTTCAATGACTGCATCGAGGCATCTTCGTGATCCCACCACTGCCACCAGTTGTAAGCATTTCCTTGATGATTGCCAGCAGCTGAACCGACGTACGGGTGCCATTATACGGGCAAAAAAATATATAGCTGTTCCCCTGACGGCATTCCATGCACCCCTGGTCCGTAACAATTTTGATGGGAATTTAAATACTCTGTCCCTAGCCAACAAGCAACCGTTAATGTGCTGGACACAGATGTTGGTCTCCAACTGTCCCATAATTTCCATATATCCCCCATTTGCCACTACGTAGGATGATTGTTAAGGTCGCAACCACTGGGCTTTGTGGGGAAGCATATCAAACACATGCAGGGATATAATAGTCGCTGACGCTCACGTATCTATCAGCATCTGTACCTCAATTCCTTCCACCAAGCCTACTGTTCTCTTTGCCAACTTGTGCCATTGTGTATCTGAAGCCAGCCATCGTGGTGGTGAAAGTTCGCATGTGTAGTGAGTCCAACTGAGTCGCAGACGTTATCTTGGGAGCAACACTATTTATTACGCAGCTTTAACACAACATTACACAATCTACACTGGTCTCGAATGCCCATCTAACCACGCTACGGCAGAACTAGACACTTTTCTCAATCCCGCCCCGGACGACAAGCTGGGTCCCGGACCGCGTGGCTAGAGGCTTCTTCTCCCTGACGTGGATCTTCTTCACACCAGCACACAAAGAACCCTGAGCTCCTCACGGGGCCCCACTTATATCCCCCTGGGCTGGGGCTGGGGCTGGCTCCGCCCTTCGCCCCGCCCTCCTTCCAGATCTCTCGAGCTCTTTCTCGAGGGCTCCTGAGAGCTCTTTTAGACCACGTGATTGCCCAGCGGTCCCCGTCCACCGGTGGCCCCCCTCCAATATCATCCGGTCACGTGTCAGCAGGTCAACCAGCGTATCATGCCCCAACATAACCCTGGCTGGCTGACACTCCCTCTCGCTCCTTCACCGGAAGCCCACACCGCACACTGCTCGTGGTGCCTCCGTGCTGACCAGCGCTTACCCAAGCGCCGCTAGGGCTGGTAATACACCCCTTAAGCGGGCTACACATAATGTTAACACATTATCCGCTGCGGCTTCGTAAGCCCGGCACCACACAGTGACAATCACAGTCACTACATCACCCCAGCTCCGTAGCTTCCGGCCGTCCTGGCTGCCAACTCCCCCCCAAGTAAGCAACCGACATATAATCATACAGAACATAACAACAAGTGTGCTCCAACAAACATAACAATGCAATAAATTACCCAACCCAATTGTACAATATATATACACACAGGAAAAAAAAACGAACGAACCAATAATCGCGCCACACGAGATCCCAACAATCATCATGTCCCACCCACAACGTGTAACAACGCCCGTGAACTCGATGGCGAGCAGGATCAGCCAAATACTCGCCACGACTCACAGGAGCGTGACAGCCCATGACAGTGTGGGAGTGTGCAATGCGCGGGAATCACGCGAATCGAGTCTTTGAACGAGTCCATGACGCCGGTCCTCCAGACGGGTTGAGCTCGACCGCCCTGGGAGGGCCGGGGGGAACAATAAATCGACCCGATGAAGCCGGCTCCTCACGAAGAGCAATAGGCTGGGTCGTTGGGTCCTTGGCGTCCCGAGCACGCGAGGCCGACACGAGCGGCCACGTGTGAGACATCAGTCGCGCAGCGCCTGGGGGCGGAACAGAAACAGCAGATGCACGCACCAGCTCGTCGGGCACACCCGGCACTCGCCCCCTTCGATATGGAGATGAAACAAACTCACACGGCATGATAAATGGCTTAAGACGAGGGGGTGCACAAACCAGCTCCACTTACCAAACCGAACCTGGACACACTGCAGCCGCACAACCCGAACCACATCAACCGGCCCTCTCCAAGGTTGCAGAAATTTAGGTGACGTGCCCACTGGCACCTGCGAACAATACAACCAGGCCCTGTCCCCCGGCGACCAATCGCAGAGGGAAACACGGGCACCTTTGTGCTGCTCGTTGGCAAGCTGTCTGGCCCGAGAGTTAATACCGGCGGCTTTCCGCACCTCAGAAAGTTTTCTGATCGTGAACAGAATCCGGTCAGAAATTTTGGACACCTTCGGGGTAGGCGCGGCCTGTAAGTGGACATCGATGGGAGGATCATACTCTCTACCATACATCAAAAAGAAGGGAGAGTAGCCAGTGGACGTGTGAGCGGTCATCCTATAAGCAGAAAGAACCGCAGGAATATGCAAATTCCAATCGACCTGCGACTCGCTGACCAAGTGACTCAACATGGAGGTCAGAGTGAGGTGTAGGCGATCGACCATGCCATCCACTTGCGGGTGGTACGGTGACGTGCGTACCTCTTTCGTCTCCAGCAGATCGCAAACCTCATGCTGCAGAGTGGAGGACATTTTTTTCCCTGATACGTCAAGAGGCGCTCAGGGGCACCCTTATCCAGAACAAAGCCATTAAGGAATGCAACAGTAATAGCCACAGCCGATTGATTAGGGAGCGGCCAAGCCATAGGCCAGCATGAGAAATACTCAACGCCCATGGGTAAGTATTGTTTCCACGCGCGGAAGCGGGAAACGGCCCGAGAATATCGAGGGCAACAATTTCATATACCCGTGACACCTGGATGGATTGCAGAAGAGGGCAACAGGATCTCGCCGGTGGCTTCCACCAGGCACATTGCACTGAGCCTTTAAGTAGATCCTCAACGTTGGAGGCCATGGCCGGCCAATAAAAATCCAATTTAAAAGGGGCCAGCGTCTTCTGCACTCCGAGGTGCAACAGCCGTTTATGCACAGACCACACAACCTCGCCACGCAGGGCGGTAGGGACATCAGTAGCATAACAGCGCAATCCTCCATCCCAGTACATTGGCAATCCTCCCCGCAGCACAAACGAGTTAACACCCTGCGGAGCCGTACCATCGGTGGTCTCCCTGACACGCCGGAGCAACTTAAGGAGGGATGCGTCCTCCACTTGCCGGCGTCCCCATTCCTCATAGTCCAGCCCCAAAGTTGCATCCCGTGCAACAAGGACGTCGCCCATCCCACCCATCGCGTCCGCGGCAGACGCAACGAGAGGGGAGGGGGAGGTCGAGCCGGTCGGTCGACAACGACCTGAACCAGAAAAACAAGTGCACTCTCCGGGTGCTGGCAATCGCGATAGGGCAACGGCGTTCGTATGGCGAGAACCCCTACGATATGTGACATTGAATGAAAAATCCTGCAGAATTTCGAGCCAGCATGACAATTGACTGGAGGGCTGGTCGACACGCAGCGAGTATTGGAGTGCCGCGTGATCGGAACACACCTCGAAGTGGCCGATATTGTTGCAAAATAACCACAATGGCCAACAGTTCCCGGCGAGTTACGCAGTACCGTTGCTCAGCCGGAGACAGCACCCTGCTGCCATGTGTAACCACGTGCTCCACGCCATTTATGACTTGGGATAACTACACTTGGTGTCACAACCAAGTCCTTAAAAACCTTGCGTCTGCCCTGGAGGACAAGCGAGCTGCCACCAACTCCTTACCACCCCCAGCAGCATCACACCCCTTACGGACGACCTTTGTCCGCGAAGGGGCTAAACCACCGAAGAGCGGCTCTACACCATCAGAGCGAGACCAGCTGCGCTTGGCCCGCGACTGGAAAATGCTAGTTGACGTTGGCCGGCAACTTGTGTTTCCTCCGGAGATCGCACCCACCACCCTAAGACCTGACATGGTGCTCTGGTCCCGTTCGCTCAAGAAGGTCTTCATCATTGAGCTCACAGTACCTTGGGAGGACTCAGTAGATGAGGCTTATGAGTGAAAACATCTGCGCTATGCCAATCTAGCTGCCGAAGCACGGCATCATGGCTGGAACACAGAAGTCCGACCAGTGAAGGTGGGCTGCAGAGGTTTTGTGGCAACATCTACAACCAGACTGCTTAGAGACCTGGGAATTAAGGGCCAGAGCCAGCGTTCGGTAATCAGAGCTGTATCGGAGGTGGCAGAAGGCAGCAGTCAGTGACTCTGGATGAAGAGGAAATACCCCAGCTTGGCCCCGAAGTGAGAGGGCCAGGAGGTATGCGGTCAACAATGCTTGACTCAGGGAGGAGGACGCACCTGCCATGCATAGTCCCATGGGATGTTGGCTATCAACAACAAGGCAACTCCTATGACTAATTGGGCATGGGACGCAAGCGTAGGATTGATCACCCTGTCGCTGGCCCCCTTTGGGGAGGGTGTATAGTGTGAAAGGCCGAAACACCCTAGGAACCAAAGGTACACTACTGACGATGCGCTCCCCAAATTTCACCAGGCTCACTGTTCATGAACTCTTGGAAGTGCTTGCACAAAGGATAGTAACATGTCATCCTGTGTTCTTGGAATCGCACCAATGCCGGTATTACTGGTGTCTGTGTCCAAAATTAACGGCAACAAAAAGTCGGGATAACGCAAGGGAGGGGCCCAAATATCGAACAGATTTTTGGAGATGACATTTTTGGGGCTTGAATTTGAAGTCGGCTGTACGCATATTAACGAAAACATCTCGCAGGTGATCCAAATGCTCATCAAACGTGCGGCCAAAAACGATGACGTCACCCAAGTAGATTAGGCACGAATCCAACTGGAGGCCCCCCAAAACCAATTCCTCAACCTCTGATAAGTGGGTGGCACAGAATGGAGCCCCATCGGGAGCTGGTTAAACTCCAACAACCCTTGCGGTGTTCAAAAAACCGTCTTGGGCCTTGAGGTCTCGTCAAGCGGCAACTGCCAAAAACCCGACAAAAGGTCAAGAGTGGAAAAGAATCGCGCGCCCACCAGAGCATCCAACGAATCATTCATAAGAGGCAGGGGGTATGCATCCGCGACAGAAACTTTGTTAAGATTTCGGAAATCGACACATAAATGCAGACTGCCATCGTGCTTCTTAACAAGGATGATCAGAGCACCCCATGGACTATTAGACAGCAAAATTATATCCGCAGCCAACATTTCATCTACCGCCGCACGAACGTGTTCCTTTTCGGCCGGACTCAGGTGGTAAGGATTTTGCCGAATGGGGGCGGCATGTCCCATGTCAATATGGTGGCTCAACAGAGACATGCGACCTATATCAAATTTACTTTTACTAAAAATGTCCGAAAACTCCGGCAGGAGCACTCTCAGCTTCCCCATTTGCCCCGCAGATAAATCGCCGCATTCCGAGCACAGGTTGTCCATCCATGCCTCATCCACAAGCGGAGGTCCGCGAGACCGAACGCCGACCCCGATATTCCCCACGACATCCGCCACCGGACCCGCCGGAGAAGCATGAGCGATCACGGAACATTCCTGAATAACCATAGTGTCCGACTCGGCATTAAGGACTTGAATAAACGGTGCCTGATCCCTGGAGACCAGCGTCTGAGCCACTATGAGTGACATCCCCTGACTAAGCTTACTCGAGGGACCCAACGCAATACCATCCCCACAGTGCGCGCATCGAGTGGTTTACGCAATCGAAGGAGCACCAACGTTTGCGCGCCGGGCGGAATCTGCACCGTTCGGCACGCAAGTGCTTGCACCGTAGCATTATCAGAATACATGCGGGTCGGAGACGAAAGAAATTCCATACACCATCCCGATGGCAATTCCAAACAGCCCTCATCGGTATCAATCTTCAGGGGCATTTTGCCGAGAAAATCAGTCCCCAGCAAGCACGGGACAGCCATGGAATGTAACACCCCAGTCGCGAGGGAAGAGGGGTGGGAGGGAGAACGCAACTGGGCAAAATGAATGCCTCCCTCCTTCCAGATAAATTATTGCAGAAAGTTGAAAAACTAGGAAATCACACTTAGGGGCAATTTGGAGCATCTGTTTACCTTAATAAATCAGAACATACACACACACATACACCGGACAAACAACTGCCCCCACAAGCTAAGAGCGTAATCAAAGGAATTCCGGTCCATTGTGAGAAGGTGAGCCGAGGGGAGAGAATTTCAGATATAAGCACGGACACAACACACACAATTCAGTTCTGCAAGTGGCAGGCTCCGGGTATCTGCCCCCGTGACAGGCACATCGATAGGGAGCTGTATCAACAGAAGCCACGAGTCTACGAAGTCAACGGAAATTGAGTCTTGCTGCGGCAAGCTCCTGGGATGGGCCTCGCAATCGACCAAGGATGGCGAGGCTTGCAGAGTAGCGATGTGTCACCGAGTACGAATTCGACGCTGACTGACGAAGTATCGCTACACGTTTTATTCTACATTGAGCGCCAGCTCCCACTAGCAGCTGCAGCAAGATAAAAAGAGTGACGAGCAATGACAAACAATCAACCTGGAGAAAGGGCGGAAAAGCGCCAAGCATCGACCCAGCGAGCATCGCACTGGACCGGCAGCAGCAGTCGAACTGCGAGCGCAATTGTGCACCGCCAGAGAGCACGGAGCAGGAGACAACGCGCAACCAACGCAACTGGGCAAGAGTGTCGGCCCCGCCGACCTGCCGACAACCTGCGAGCACAACCGTGCATCGCGAGAGAGCACGGAGCAGGAGAGTGCGCAACCAGCGCAGCCGAGCAAGAGTGCTGGCCCCGGCGACCTGCGGACGAGCTGCGAGCGCAATCGGGCACCTTCAAAGACAAGTGTCGTGCCGACTCAGCTCATCCAGCAGCAGACGGGCTGCAGCTGCCACCACGAGAGAGCCGTGTGCATGGCACGACCACACTCACACACCCACGACTCATCGCCCAGCAGGGAACCAAGGCATTTTTGGTACAAGTGTAGTGGGTTCACAAGCGACAGAGACGGTGTAGTCGAGGCACACTATTTATTATAAATTTACACTCAGCACAGGGCAGCATATACAACACTTGAAGGGGTAACGGCCCCTTTACCCGTACTGGACTGGGATACACCCCTAGGCTATTTGCCTAACTGTTCAGATAGGGGAGGCTATCTGACCCGGCCCTGGTCAAGGCACAGGTCAGGACACACAGCCAGACAGACCCGGCTCTTAGAAGAACATCAGCTATGAGGCTCTGGGGCTGCGCCACTGGCTTGTTCTGCCTGGTCCTGAGAAGGACGGCGAGTCAGAGGAGTTCCAGGGCCTATCTACCCGGTCTTCAGTCTTCACTGGTTCTTAGTTCCTTAGCTCCCCAACACTGTTCCCCGAGCCCTCTCGTTCCCCGCCTTTTATACCAATTTGCCACCGAGGGGTGGGGCTGTGTGGGATCCCAGCATCCCCCCACAGCCCCCCAGGGTGGTAACCGTTTGCGGACGTGGATGTGGACACCCCTGTGTGCTTGTCCGTTTCCCTCCCGTAACACCCCTACACAAGAAACGTCCCACCTCGGCGTCTGCTTAATGCAAAGAGTTGAGCAAAGAGACAATACACCCGCACACACATAACGCACATATCTGGACTAATAAGAGTACTCCAAAGTTATCTTTGTGTTGGTTAACTATTATCTGATCGTGAAAAGCATTGAGTTACGTGGATATGGTCGTTAAAAGTATTTTAATCATTATTTTTGTTAATTTACTAACTGTACCAATGAATTCATTGATGAAACTAAACATTTATAAACATCTACGTTACGAATCTACACACTCACAGATATACTATCGTGTTAAACTCATTATTTTGATCACAGAATCTTGCCCGTGAAGTTATTAATGCCTTAGCCAATTGAGAAGCATTCGATAGACAAGCAGGCACACTGCCGCACCCCATTGTTCCAAGACATTTAGTTAATTGCATAAACTAACCAATGATTCATTAAGTTATACCTTTGCTTTCGGGACATTTTTCCTTATTGCTGTTCGTATGAATATTGTCACATACATTTTTAAGGACTTTTTCCCATCGCCGTGTATGCTCACTTTACTCTGAGGAATTAACCGATTGTTCTGTTACCCAGTTTAACAAACGTAATAATTCAGGGTTAAATGTACGGATCAATGAGGAGGACATCTCCAGCAGTACTGTGTTGACATTCCTAGCATAAGAGTTCGCATATTAGAGTGTTATGTTTTTGTTTAGAGATTAAAGTTTCTTAACACAGAAGAGTCTGAGTGGTGCCTTCCTAAGTTAATGTGTAATCATCTTAATTATAAGAACTGTATCCTGCGAAGATCTGAATCTTGCAACCTGACATAAACACTAAAACATAATCAGTAAAAGTTAAAGCGAGAATCATTATATTATCACGATTGATAATACAACCCAGGACAACGAAGCCGAGCTTAATCAGCATACTTACATGTTACATCACACACAAAAATAACAAAAAAAACACATTTCAATCACAAAACAAGCGATCGTCATCCATCGTCCTCCTGATGACGATCGCTTGTGTTGTGATCGAAACGTAGTAGTTTTTGTTATTTTCTTTCAACCTATCTACGTGACTTTACCGAAAGACCCAAAGAATATGAATTCCTGCAGTCACGAATGCTTTAAGTCAAGACCATAGATTTATTTGAGAACATTGTACTCTCACAAGATGGCGGCGGCGTTTGATTTGAGCTGTGTGAGTGTGAGCTGTGTGTGAGAATGAGTGAGAATGAGCTGCGTGTGAGTGAGCTGTGTGGGTGTTTAATTTGAGATTGGCGGGTGCAGGGGGGTTTAATCGTTTAGTCGGGTTTAATCGTGTGTTCTTTTTCCATCTGTCCATCATCATCTCTTTCCTTCATCTCTCTCGTGAGTGTAACTATAAATGTACGTGTCTGTATTCATTACAGTATTCATTACAATACAAATGCACCGTTTATTTATTCTAATTGAAGGTTTATTATCTTCATTTATTGAGTTTTATTGAGTTTAAATGTGATTAAAGCCTAGCCCGTTAGCGCCTCGCCTAAAGTCCACGACTTTTGTATATTATTTTAAAGAGTTTGTTGATTTGTGTAAATGTATGCACTTTCAGATATAAATGTATGTGTCTGTATTTCTTCAAATACATCGAACTCGAGTCACTGGGTTCATAATGCAACAACAAGATACAAATACACGTATATTTATTCTAATTTAAGATTTATTCACTTTGTTTATCGAGTTTAAATGTGATGAAGACCTAGTCCGTCAGCACCTCGCCTAAAGCCCTCAGCTTTTTTAATTGTATTTTTATCGTTTCTGTTAATTTGTGTATATTTATGCACTTTCACATATAAATGTACGTGTCTATATTTATTATAATACAAATGTACGTATATTTATTCAAATTTAGGGTTTATTTACTTTTTTTATTGAGTTAATAATTATCAAGCCTAGTTCGCCAGTGCCTCGTCTAAAGCCCTAGGCTTCAGGCTTTTCGTATTGTGTATTTATTATCCTTTAAGGTTTATGAATGAATTTCAGGAAGCCACTGGGGAAGATTGGAAACTACTTTCTTTAGAACAGTTTTTTGCGTGTTTAGTTTGTTGTCCTTCCCCCGCACCTCCGATTATCTCGGTCGGCTGTGTACGGTGCGAAAGAAGTTCAACGTAGGTCTGTGAGCTGCTCACACGAGACGGCCTGGTGACACCCAGGACGGGTCGTAGGCAGGCCTCTCGGGACGTTTAAAACCGCGCAGATATTCAACTCAACACACACACACAAACACACAAACAGTGACAACAACCGCAATTTGCTGCTAAGTGGTGGTGACGTCACCACAACGCTTGTGCCAGGCTCTGTGCACGACCTAGGTGCCACGGGTCGACTGACACACAAACACACTCAGACTAAGACCCCCATTTAGCCTTAACGTGCTTTTGGGGCAAGTTTTGTTCCCGAGCAGCATAAATGGGGGCCGGCATGGCACATGAGGAGGTGTGTGGGTAGCACCAGGCCCGGCCGCCTTTGTCTCCCGAAGTCACAGGGAGCAGCGCCCAGGGCCCTGCGGACCGCCATGGGCGTGGTGGTGAGGAGTGACGCGTCGCTCATGCTCGTGTGAAGTGCACGGAGAGTCTGTGGCAGAGTGCTTGAACAGACCGAGAGAGCCATGGCAGAAGGACGACGACGCCATGGCAGAGGTGACGGTGGTGAAGGAGGGCTGGCTCTACAAGCGTGCTGCAAGCATTTGACTCGGGCGATGAGAAATCAGGTGCACAGGCCGACAAGACCGAACTGCAGACCACGCTCCGCTCGCTGTCCTCCAAGCTCGAGGATATGCAACGACCTGATCGGCAAGCATGGAGCCGCCCTCTAGCGCTCGCTCAACGACCTGGAAACCCTTAAGCTGTCGCCTGAGTGCAGCGAGAAACTAAAGGCCGTCAATGAGCGCGCCTCTCTTTTCCGTATCACCTCCAATGCTATGATCAATAGTGACCTCTTGCTCTGATGTCACATTGAGGGCGGTGCTCATCTCCATAAACTCAAGCACACGGGCGAGAAGCCGTGCATGTGTGACGAGTGCAGCAAGACGTTTCTCGCGCGCGACCTACAAGCATATATTTTTTGCTTGTGTGTTAAACTGTGTGTACCCTTGATATTTTAAAGATGGCAATTCTCCTGCTGTGTATCCTACTGCTGTCCCTCCCGGCCATATCGAGTGCCACACCCAACTCTACCACCGGCAACCCTCGTTACTTCTCGTCCATACTTGTTGCTCAATATGCCACTACACCTGCTAATGAAACAGCTTATAGACACTTCTACACTCCATCATTGTATCCTTTTAAACCCTATCTTTTTCCCATTACTTTACCAGCACTCCTTCCAAACTTCATTCTGCTCTAAAATCTCACCATCTGAGAGCTGCTGCAATTCGTCCAAGGTTTGCCGCTCCTTTCACAGAAAATACCTGTGCAAACTATTAATTCTACTTTTCCTATTTCTGGGAGGTATTGAGCTTCATCCTGGCCCAAATGTAAATAATTCGTATAATTACGTAGATTTTTCTGGCAGAAAATGTGTTGGTGTTCTACATTTCAACATCAGAGGGCTTGTGATTAAATTAAGTCAACTAAAGAAGTGGCAAATCTGGACCCGCACAATTTTTTGCCTAACAGAAACATTTATCACTCCTGCCGTAAATGACTTGCAGATTACGATTGACAACTACAACCTTTTTCGGCTTGACCAAGGGTCTAAATGAGGTGGAATTGCCATCTATGTTCGTAATACTATTGCATGTTCACCAGCTCACGCCTTGTTACAAAAATGTTGCTTTGAAGGTCTGGCTCTCAGAATAACTCTCCCAAATTATCAACAGATATTTGTAGTGTGCTGCTATAGACCGCCTAGTGGTAAGGATGTTGAAGCTGCGTCTGCACTGAGAGAGCTTCTTGGGGGCCTCCCTAAAGGTGAAATAGTTTTAGTGGGTGATCTAAATTGGAATTGCCTAAATCCGCCGGCCGTGGCCACAAATTTTGCAGATTAATTTAATCTATTTGAATTTATAAATGTCCCCACAAGACCCAACATAAAAAATCCGGGACAGTCATCTCTGCTTGACGTCCTATTGACAACTGCCCCTCACAATTTCACACTGACTGGTGATCTGGGTTATAACCTTAGTGATCATTCCTTCATATTTACGGGTGAGATCATCAGCCAGACCCAAAGCCTCCCTAAATTGGTTGAAAAGCACTCCATGAGACACTTCAGCATACAGGCATTTACTAATGATGTGCTTCACTCGGATATTGACAAGGTCTGTGATATCCCCAACCTGACTACGGCTTGGGAGACCTTCAGGTACACGTTTCTCCAAATTCTTAACAAACATGCTCCGTTGGTTAGATTTAAAATTAAAGGCAACCGCCCACCATGGTTTGATCCTTTGATTACTAAGCCCGTGAAAACTAGTAACAAGGCTTGGGCATGTGCTCAGAAATGTAATTTGGTCAATGACTGGCTAGAAAACAGAATCTTAAGGAATAGATGCGTCAAAAAAATACGGCATGCAAAAAATGCTTACATTTCCTCCACTCTCCTGGAATAATATGGCAATACCAGGATCTTCTGGAAAACAATCAAATTCATCGAAAAGGCATCCAACACAGATAATCTGCTCGTTGCACTTAACCGAAATGGGGACTTTTTCAGTGCCCCAAAAAATAGTCGACAATTTTAACCTTCATTTTTCTGAAGCTGGTGAGCTTTTTGATAATGTATTGGGAGTCACCCCTGACCAGACATCAAAGGAATTTAGTTTCCAGCCTATCCACGAAAGTAATGTTCTGAAACAATGTCCTACCTCAAAGGGTCCTCTTCTACCGGAGCGGATAGTATTCCCGTCTTTGCTCTGCTAACTGTTGGTCACCTAATATACAAACCTATAGGCCATATTTTCAACCTGTCCATCAAAGAAGCATCAGTCCCTCTAGAATGGAAACAATCCTATGTTCGTCCACTTCACAAAGGGAGCCCTAAAGATTATCCAAATAACTACCGACCTATCTCAATTTTGTCCCCGTTGAGGAAAATTTTAGAAAAATTATTGAACTACCAAATTAGCAGTTTCCTGTCTGACAACAATCTATTACATCGAAACCAATCTGAATTCCGAAAAAAATACAGCACCAATTCTGCTGCATTAGACTCTCTGAATCACAATTACAGTATCCTTGATAATAAGCAGTACTGCGCCAGTCTTTTTCTTGACTTGTCCAAAGCCTTTGATACAGTGGACCACAACACCCTGCTTCATAAACTAAGTTGCCTCAGTTTCTCCAAACACGCAGTAGAATGGTTAAAAATTACCTCTCTGCTCGCACCCAAACTGTATTCACAGATGGTTGGAGGTCAAACAGTGTTAAGATAAAAAAGGGGTTCCACAGGGTTCCATCCTCGGCCCCCTCTTATTCTCTCTTCATGTCAATGACTTGGACACTGATCTGGGTCATTCCAGGGTAAATCTGTTTGCAGATGACACGATACTGAATACTGCTGGCCGCTATCCAGATGACGTGATTGCTAAGCTCCAGGGTGATTTCAACAAACTACAACATCAGCTAGTTGCTCTTAAACTAGCCCTGAATATCTCCAAAACCAAGGTGTTATGCTTCTCACCAGGACTAAAGCAGCAAGTTATTTTTCCCCAATTATATTCTTTAAATAATCATCAATTAGAGCAAGTCAAGATCTATAATTATCTTGCGGTCATCTTTGATTCAAAAATGAATTTTCAAGATCACATTGATTATATTGGTAAAATGACAAAATAAAAATTGGTTTTCCTTATCGACACAAGCACTGCTTCCCCCCTATGTTCCGCTTGGAATTGATAAAAGCTACCATACTGCCTCTACTTGCTTACTGTGACATCGTATATAAATCAGCCCCCAGTACTTTACTGAAGAAGCTCGACTCAATTTATCACTCGGTCTTAAGATTTGCATTGAACTGCCCATATAGGACCCACCACTGTGATCTCTACATTGGGTCAAACTTAACTTCTCTTAATGATCGACGGCTTGTGCATCTGATCTTATTTATTCACGATCTACTTACAAAGAAATCAGCAGACTACCTGCTGGATCTCCTCACTGTTTCGAAAAACAAATGTGACCTAAGGTCTTCGCTCATTTACCAGCTTCACATTCCTTATTGCCGTACAAATACTGGAGGAAGGGCCTTTTCTATTGATGCCCCCAGGGTCTGGAATGCTATCACCAATAAACTGCAACTTGGATAACTACCTGTGAGATTTTCACTCAAAACTGCTCTAGAGGAGTTGTACACCCCTAGCTGCCACTGCTATTCAGAATGGCCTGAATTCAAATGTATCATTCCGGATGACCGCTGCAAAGTATGATCTTGAGTTTTGATTATAGTGGGCTGATCTTTAAAGGTGTATTGAAAATGTTTGATTCTGTTACTGATACTCCCGCTGTTATGGAGTGACTCATGCAGCGAACTATGGCTGCAAAGTTTGGTCGTACATGTTATGTATATCGTTTATTGTTAAATTTGAATCACAGTTCCTATTATCACTGTTACATTTTTTTATAGTTTTATTTTGGTGATTTTGAAAACGTTTTGGTTTAGCCATGTTTGGTTGTTGTAGTACAGAGTTAGCCTGATAACTTTAATTTACATTGTCTTATGGTTGTTATTGTTTGACTTGCATCCCACTGGGATATTGCACACAACGTTGAAATATGTTTCTTGTTCATGTTTTTGTTTTGTTGCGGTTGCACCCGAGTCAAGAGCCGCCTGGCTCACATGGTTATACTTAATAAATGAAACTGAAACTTCCAGCAGCAAGTGCATCCATTTTATCTGCTTTGGTGCTCCACCATTGGTAATTCATAGCCCATATTTTCTTTGCACTTCTGCTTTGATAACATTTAGTTTGGCTTTGGAGGTAGCTGTCTGCTTGGAAAGGTGATCCCTGTGAAGCTTTTGTTTTTCATTGAGGAGTAGATGGATCTCTTTGTCGTCGTTATTGAACCACTCAGCAATATTATGCTTTGCTTGTCCCATGATGGTTTCAGAAGCATCGAACACTGACTTTTTTACAGTATTCATGTTGATTCAGTTGTTGATTTGGTTTGTGTTTCTGTGCCAAGGGAATGTGTTATAGCAGTTTCCAGCTGCACTTTCTGGTGACTTGAGCTTCCATACATCAAGCTTGTTAGGTAGGCAAGGAGCTTGTTTCTTCTGGGAAAGGTTATATGCAAGTCGCAGACAGTTTTGACAATAAAGTGGTCTGTTGAACATAGATTTAAGTGTTCAGGGTATCTTTCAAGTCCTTATGATGGGTTATGGTGTAGTCAATGAGGTGGTTATGCTTGGATCTGGCGTGCATCTATGTAAAATAATGCTTATCGGGTTGGTAAAAATAGATGTTTGTGATTGAAAGTTCGTGTTGCACACAAAAATTAAGCAGTAGCTCCACCTTTTGCATTCCTGTTATTTTTACCTTTTGTGCCAATAATAAGTTTGTATGAAAGTATGAAAAAATAAGAATTGATTTTACACTTTCTGTCAATAAAATGTGTTAAGATGTTCAAACACCAAATATAAATATTTTGCAATGAATCAAGTCTGCATTAACCACACGTAGTTGTGGTGAACATACAAAGTTCTCCGATAATATATGCATAATTTTTTATACTTTGAAACTGGCAAAAAGGTGCCATTTTTATATTTTTTACTTTGAGAAGTTGCTGCCAACTTGCGCGTTAAAGACGCCAAGTATGAGCAGCTTGTCTTATTGGGGTTTCCCTGTTCACCTTGGGATGCGACATGAATGTCCTCTGGCTCCCACATAATTTTACATAATTTGCAATCACGTAGTTCGATAAGATATCCATGGTTGTACTAGAGAAGTTTTCATCTAGAACAGATACAATTAGAGGCTGATCGATGCCCTTATTGGTTATTAATAAGGGTGTGCTGATAATCTGGTTACTGCTGCTCAATCTGGGAAGGAATTGGAGGTTCTCTTCCTCAACCTGGAGCATGCCACTAGGAGGTCGGTCCTGAATATGAGACTGACCAAAACTAAGCACCTGCCTGGGTATGTTGTGTCATCAAACACTCCACCCCTCAACTCTCCATAAGGTTTGGGGCAGTTGTGGAGAGAGTAGAGAAGTTTGTAACTGGGGATTGTGCTTACAACCAGCTAAGGTTTGGCAGCAGGGATATAACTCCGAATCATTCCAGCAGAATTATATTTCCATCCACTGCTGTTGCGTGGAAGCTACCTATCTGCCACTCCTTGCAAAGCTTTCAGGTTTTCTTGGTCACAGGTATGCACTTCCTTCTCTAATCTTGTGGAGCGTAGACACCTTTGAAGGAACATCTGTGCCGTTTGAAATAGTCTGGCTGGCCTGCCTACAATCCATCTTGTGTCTAACCAGGCTGGATTGTGTGAGGAGCTCACACATCATTGAAAGATCTGGACAGATTCCCACCAGTGAGCTCATCTGGCAGGGAATGCTGCATTGGCTTGGTTATATAACCCGTATGCCCAGCACCGCATGCCCGAGCAGCTTTTGTTTGGCGGGATAGAGCGGGCTAAACAGGTGCAGGATGGGGTAGAGAACAGATTGACTGATAAGTGAGTATGTGGGTGAGTGGGGGCACGGGTTAAAGCACAGATGGGCTGATGGAATTGAGTGTATTTGCTGAAGACTTGTACCAGCGGATGTCAAGATCGGCCTCTGTGGAGGAGGATCGTGAAGGATGCGATTGGACAGTTGGAGGCGGCCCCCCTCCAACAATTTTAGAGGGCAGATGAGCAACGCTCACAACAACGAGTGGAGTGCCAGGTGAATACAACTCAGCGAGGTGGCCCAGTGGGGAGCACAGATGGTACATCTGCCAGTTATCTCAGTCAGTCAAGTCATGGCACCTGGGTCTGTACCGTGACCTGGAAGCAGCAAACCTTCCACACTACACGTGGCTTCAAAGTGCACCTAGCCTGACAGAAGCGCTGTGGTGACGTCGCCGACACATATTGGCGAATGGCGGCTCTTATAACGCATACATCATTGAACACACGTGTGTCCGAGTTTGAGACATCCAGATCACTTGCATGTTAACTCAAGTTAAATTCATCGCAAATGTGGGAGCAGTGTTAGTTTCATATAAACCCGCTTCAACGGTAGCTACAGCGGAAACACAATTGCATTTCGAAAATATTAAATAGTAGCTCTTTCTGTATAATTCCTGTCTTTATAGTGGAATTCGATCTTCTATGACTTTTGCTAGACTACAAATCTTGCATTCTCAGCATGGTATAACGGAAATTGCATTGAAGTTGTTGGCCACAATTACACGTGATTAATTAATATGGGATATCCATAAAGGTGCATACAAAATCCATGTACAAATACAATTTAGTTATTAGTAATATATACACTAATGTTTGCTTGAATTGTATTAACTGCTTGATTTGGGGGAGCTGCAGTATTTGTCTAATTTGACCCCGCAATCTGAGGTGTTTTTCAATAGAATATGAATGTTGAAGTCATATTCCTGCGAAATGAAATACCATTAAAATAGTCACCGTCCATGTCCTCCAGGCACATATCTGGTGTGTCAATGCTTCACTAAACATGGCTCCTTGTCGGTATTCTCAGGGTGTTCGGCGTGCAGAAGGATCTGAAACTAAACAATGTCCCAAGGACAGCTACAAAACTAAAGACGACGTGTGCTGCGATCTCTGCCCTGCAGGTACAACTCGATATACATGTTTTTTTCAAAAGTAGACACCAGCTCTGTACGTTATTATTGCTGGGACTCGATTCGCACTTTGTTCCACTCTTAGAGCGTATGATTGGTCAGTCGTATCGGTCCTATTATCAGAAGCTGTTTTAAAATCCATATTTAACTCACAGCACAAACTACTTAATACAAGCCAAGAGTATAACAATACAGGCAGACCTTGATTAGCGCTCGAGAGGCCTTCCTGGAGAAGTAAGCGCGAGTCGAATTGGCGCTAAAAGTGGTTATTATAACATTTAATATATGGGGATGCGTTCCCAACAGCGTTATTTCTGATATATGAGCAATATTGTATGACGTTATTGAGTTATCGGTAACAGCTCTAATAATAAAACATATGTTAAACACAAAATATATATGTTATAACATCAGTATGATGTACTGTACGCACCCGTGCATCCCCCTGATGCTCACGACGCACATCGACCTGACGCTCGCCACCTCGACTCGCCTCATAACTTGTTTTGTAACATCCATAGTTATACTTTTCCTTGACACTTTGGTCACGTTTCCATCACTAACAGTTGCAGGCCTTTTACAGACATCATGGATCGACAATGCTAAAAAAACACGCAAAAATAAGGCAGAGAGAGAGACCAAGGCGGAGTAAACACGTAACACATTATTATTAAAAAACATATATACGTGTTAAGCACCACGTCAGAAATCGGAGTTTGCTTAACCGTACATCACCACACTGATAAATGCCGGTTATGCAGCAGAGAACAGTGTGCTTCTATGCCCCACATCCAAGCTCGTTTTCCAACCCACACTGACCGGCGTGGTCAAGTATGGTCAAATAAATTTCGATTTAAAGCTTTCGTGACTGCAGGGATTCATATGCTTGGTTCTTTCGGAAAAAGTCACGTAGAAGGGAAATAATAAAATAATAAAAATAAAGCATAATACAATTCTCAGGACGGCTGTTTGCGTTGTGGCCAAAACGTCGTGAATATTGTATTATGTTTTATTTTTATTATTTTATTATTTCCCTTTTACGTGACTTTACCGAAAGAACTAAGAATATGGTCAAATATATATTTATGGTGTGGGGACACCGTCATCGACCAGTGGATTGACAAAATGCCTGTCAGTGTGCATGCCACATGTTTATATTGATATTGCTTCACTGTAAGTTAGCATTATTGTAGTGATAACTCTGACATGTTGCTTTTAACTCCTTTAATTATTTAATTGTATCACATCCCATAGGAACATTCAAGGCAGAAGACTGTTTGACTGATGGAGGAATCCGTAAATGTATTCCTTGTATTAAAGGGAAATTTTACACTGACAAGCCAAATAATGAATCTGCTTGCTTCGACTGCACCCCCTGTCCAGAGGGTGAGTATGGTCCAGATATTGTCAGCTTGCACTGTATGGCCGTGGTTAGGAACCAACTATTTATTCTTCATCGCAGTTGCTACGAGGACGTGGGACTGTGGAGGGAGTGGTGGATTTTGTGTTTACAACCACAAACACCATTCAACAACTGCTAGAGCACTCATTCACTCCAGTCCTATAATATTATATCCGCTTACCTGGAACACGGTTAACAGTATTACCCACACACGTAGACATGCATAATTAGTCACATGCAAGTTATAAAATAACTGCCTCAACAATAGTCAATATTCAGCAGGAGATTAAATAATGAAAAACTAATAACATGCTCTTCCACAGTTATTGATTGGAAAAACAATACGTCGACATTTCCTCTGAATATCCATCTTTAGTATACACGGTAGGCATACGTCTGGTATTTACTCGACATATATACGATTATTGTGTTGATATATTCGCGTACATCAAAAGAGATGCCTACTCACCAATAAAATACGTAACAAATGAAAAAACCCCATGATAGCAGAATAATACTTCAAACCAAGAAACTATGAGCTTCAAACACACAAGCATGTGTAAAGAAATACATCACATCTGAACATGTGGAAAACCACCAGAAATTCCTGGCGTGAATTGTGGGTCCAATTCCTGACGTGAATTGTGGGTCTCTCAGGTCGTTATCAAAATTTATTTGAGTAAATGCAATTTTTCAAATGTAGTTTTATGGTATTCTAATATAGGAGAGGCATTTGTTGCTCAGCAGATCAGCAGGTTGTGTTGCTCAGCAGGTTGATCCTACTCCTGTGCAAACGTCGCACGACCACATACGTCCATATTCAATGCTAGTTGTCCAACGATTAATGCTGTGCTCACTGTCAGTCTGCTGACCCAACCTTACCGAGAATGTAACCACCCGCTTGATGTGGCATACATCTGCGAAAAAAGTTCAACGTACATACATCGACCTGAAGTCCCCGTTTAGTTCAATGGACAGAAAACCCGTGTCGTTGACGCTGAAGGGCGTCCCAGGACCACCCATTAACTTGCTTTGGGACCTCCACACTAGCACGAGAGCATGGGTTCGACTGTCTCCAAGATTTGCAACTATATCTGGAATATGGCGAGGATGCATCCTCACTCCAGCTTTATTTTATAGAACTTTTGAAGGCAGAATGAAAAACAGTCATAAAAGACCGGAGGAGCAACGTGCACGTCTTTAAAGACATTGCTGATGGTTTCTGCATATGTAGAGGGGCTGTTTACTTCCAATGTCCGCTACAGATCTATTATATTTTACACCACAGTAGGAGCATATGGTTTGGTTTGCTTGTGAGCAAGTGTGGATTTCCGCTCATGTTTAAGGCATATACCCTTCTTGAGAGTAGGAGGACTGAAAGATTGACTATTTTATACTTACAGTTTTCACTTTGTATGTTGGTACTTAATATTAGAGAACGTTTACATATTATATTTTTGATGTACAATAAAGAGATTGGATAGTGCACACACCCTTATTAAAATCTGGATATACACAATGACATAATTTAAAATTAGAATGCATTTAGAAATGGAGATGTTCCTAGAAGACTACATAGAAAAAAAAAATGTGACATGAGTGAAGTCCATTTCTGTGGCAGCAGGCCATTTTCCGCCAGGTAGTAACATAATTCACGCTGAACTTTTCTTTGTTGTTTATATTTTAGTAATTATGGTAGTCAAATCACGTGTGGTTCATGCACATCAAAACAATGTTGGCAATTGTACTGCACGTTTTATTAATATTGACAGGTTGATTACATCTTAGTTGTGCATGCAAAGAAGGTTTGCTGCATTGCCACCCAGCAACAATGACGCATTAATCATGTGAATGCTTTGCTTCAATCTCAATAAATAATGTGCACTTTTGAAACTTTCTGTGTGCATTTTTTTTTTCAGGAGCGGAGATTGCACAAGAATGTATGAGAGAATATGACTCAGTTTGCCAATGTAAAGAAGGATACTACAGATCGAATGGACAGTGTGTACACAATAATGAAGGTATGTTCGCTTTCGTAAGACCAATAAACTCCACATTCGTCAATAACACTGATTTATCGGGCAAACTACATGTTATATACATCCCATGATGTTAGAGTAATCGAAGGGGTATCATTCTCATCCAGACAATGGCATTTGAAAAAGGCCAGCTCCTGTAATCAATCTATGGATGGCGTGTTCCTCAAATTGTTCTGATGGTCCATCCCACCAAGAGGGCATCGCAAACTCTGCACGTGATGGAGGTTTTACAAAAAAGTGGCATATTTCTTTAGAAACCCTCGAAGGAGAAGTGAGCAGACACACATTTTTATTCAATTCCTTGTAATTGAGTGGATGCTTTGAGCAATTTTGCTTGCAGTACGTTTACTGACAATACTGTCACGAACATTACAACTCGCATTAAATATATAGTGGAATAGCGCTGGCTGCTGGAAGAAAAGGGGATCTGTGGCATATGGCAGTCCTGACGTCAGCATGCCAGGATATACACGAGAGGGGGATCGAGGGGAAAGGTCACAGAAGGGGCTCACCAGGAACCCACGAGTACCTTCCAGAAAGGGGGCGTGGTCGGGGCCGAGCGAGGCCTTGCTGACAGTATAAGAGGGGCCGCTGTGGGGGACCTCGGGGCTGTTGTTGGAGTGGGATCTCCGTCGTGCTGCTGAAGTCCATCGTCACCATTCTTCTCATCGTCTTCATCATTCTTCTCGTCGTCGTCTCCGTCTTTACCATCTCGGGGCACCGCCAGACAGGCAGCCTATCAGCTGTGCTAACTAAGTGGTATCTTTGATAATAGATGTACTAAATATAAAATGTGTTAACCCCGATGGTGCTCGTTAAAAAAATAAGTAACTCCAGCCAAGTGTTATCGTCTCCAAGTTAGTCACGAAACATATAATAGTAGAAATACAATAAGAGTTAAAATATGAATGCTTTTTTTTTTACTATCAACTGCAAAAACAATAATAGCATCAATGCCATGAACCATAAGACCATAAACAATAGTACTAAATGGGAACTTTTTTAGCAGTGTAAAAATATGAAAAATAAAATAGGGTTTACACTTTCTGGCAATAAAACAGGTGTTAAGATGTTGAAACATTAAATAAAAACATGACTGTTCACCACAAGTACGTGTGGTTAATGCAGATATGATTCCTTTCAAAAGGTTTCTATTTGGTATTTGAAAATTTTAACACTTGTTTTATTGTGAGAAAGGGTAAATCCTATTCCTATTTATTCAATAGAGTAGCATTATCAATGGCCTCACAAATAAGGGAATCAACTTTACATACCAGTGTACTTGGATAATGGGTAATTTTACTAGTCGCTAGATGTTTAAGGAGAATGAAGCGTCAACTGGGGATTCCCCCCTCGGGTAGGATGTGCATTTGGGGAGAGGCCAACATTATCTACAACTGCCGTATCCCTGCTTACTTTATCGGCAGTGGGCGGGGTGTGATACCTGCAGGGAAACTGTGTAGGACGTGGGGACACGACGACTCTGAACTCTCCCACTTTGTTCCCTTAACGGACTCGACACCTTCCTACCCGGCCCCTTTCACCTGCAGATAGTCGGGTCAGTGTAGCGACGGCGATATAATTTAAAATCTGATGATTATTGCCTTTCATCAAGATGAATACATTTCTACAAACACTAACCTTCTTGAGAATGTATTAAGAAGACAATGACTTAGGACACACTTGTTACCAACAAGATGGACCTCGGTTTGAGGAAAATATCAGTCGACTAGATAAATATTCATATACTGCCGTGTGTAATTGGCATATAAATTATAGTTTTTGCTTCACATTAAATGCTATTAACGCGTGAGAGAACATGCCTGTAGAAGAGAAGTGTCCCAAGTTTATAACCTTGATGAACATCATAGCATAGGGGTTTCGAAGAGGAGGACCACCATTACTGGAAAACATAGAGTAGAAGAGCTAACCAATGGGTTTACCAGGTGCAATGAGGTAAACTTGAATCAGGATACAAAGAAATATGGGGGTAGGGGGGGTGACAGAAAAGTGATTTAAGAGACTCGTACCAGGCATCAACATCCATATCCCCATGAAACGGTTAGAAAAGGATAAAAAAATAATATAAAAGTATCATTCTTTTAACTTTTTTTTCTGACTAGCAATCTTAATCTCAAAATAAAATAAGGGTTTAATCGCTTAATAATGTATTTCCGAGTAAAATTACGTGTGTTTTAAATTGTGCATGTTCTGTATAACCGCTAATAATGGATTCCCTTTAATGCGTTTCTCATTATCTTTTCTGTGGCGATGCTTCTTAGTTGCATTTCATGGGGCATTAATTGGAATAGTGATAATCGTCTGCATCGTCATCATCATCTCTCTCTGGAGGCGGAAAACAACAGGTAAGAATTGTTCATATTACACATTTACTATTTGATGGGAAAATGCATTTCCTAAACATTGTACCAAAATAGTTTAGCGACAACACAACAATAAAAAATGTCACCACAATTGAAAACAATGGCCCACTATTTAATGTTTTTCTTTTGCAATTCCTGCTTTTAGAATAAATATAATGTATATATTTAAAATTCAAAATTGCAGTGCATGGCAGATGACCTGTTTTGCAGCATTTAGCTGCTTTATAGACGAGTTCTGTATCCAGACGCGGTAAAACCGCACACACGCGCCATGTAGGGTCTCGAGCTGGCTTCAACAAACTCGGTAGCTGACGTTTCCCCAGTTCAGGACTCATCTCTGATTCCTTACTGTTATTTTGCCAGCTTAAGGTTGTGGAAATTACCTTGGCTTTTTCATATATATACACACTGATACATACACAGAGAGCAGCTTTATTTTAAATCGCTGGCCTAAGTAGTGTTCCAAGTAAAGTCAAACGTTTCCCTGCTCACACAATTGTGGGTTGCTTCCAACATTTGTCGGCCATAAATTTTGAATGGAAATGGCACATTACTTTGAGAGGTGATTATCTCTCTTAGACAATTACAGTTGACTTTCTCCTGAGTCGTACTCATTGTATTGACCTTGAAGGACGACAGGCCCGTGGTTGATAATTTGAACAGGAAGTTCTTGAATTGAAACTTAACTTTTCAAGTGTCGTAGACTGTAATAGCGCAATTTGTAAAGGAAGTAACGACACAACAAATATTATTAAAGTTCAATATTCACATCAAAGCAATTAACATAATTAACAGGAAATTATAATGAATGTACATATGTAACGTCTCCAACACATTGGTTGTTGAAAAGGTGTGAGACGATTTTATTTTTTGCAGCGTGCGTTCATGTCAACTTCCACCATCAAAAGTGGCCTGGGCCTCTCGGATCCTCTTCTCCTTTCTCTTTCACGTTCTTTCGTTCCCGTTTCTCTCCATCCAATCACTTATCTCCTTCCGTCCCTCGTCACACCTGACCTCGCACCTTCCGCGTCGGGAGGTACGTCTGACGTCATTCGTCTCCCTCCAGCAACGGCAAGTGAGATTATTCGTAGGTGCGCTCTCTCAGCCCATTTGAATAGATTCTCGAATAAGTCTCGGCCAGTAATAATTAGTTTAACACAACACTTCAACGTTATTAAATAAATTGAGTGTCCTTGTTGGCCAGCATATTCTGCATTCAGATTCGCATCATCACCTCGCACAGAAATCCTCTCTCATCAAGACGCTCATATATCGTGCTAAAACAGTGTCACATGGTGAAAGTCTGAGGAGATAGATGAATCATGTTAAAGAAGCACTACGATTAAATGGCTACAATAATGCTAAAATTAACAGAGCATTGAATGCCAAACATAGATCGAACAACAATACTGCTGAAAGCATTCAGGTTATTAAACAATTAATATATCAAAAATTGCAGGAGTAACGGACAAATTCGCTAGGGTTTTGGAAAAACAAGAAAATAAGAGTAAGATTTGGCATGGTACAAAAAATTATAAAACTAGTATCTTGTTATAAGGATTAATCCCCTACGGTGTGTATCAGATTAATTTCTTATGTGGCAGATGCTATATTGGACAAACTGGAGGTAACATTAGCGCAAGACTAAAAGAACACCAAAGAAATATTAAATACTCTCAAACACAACTGCAGAACATGCTTGCCAACAAGGACACTCAATGGCTTTTGTTAAAGTTGATGTGTTGTGTTAAACGAATCATTACTGGGCAAGACTAATTCTAGAATTTTTTTAAATTGAGAGAAATACAAATAATTTTAACCTGCTCTGACAGCTACAGGTTTAGTACAGCCTGGTAGAGTATTATTAAGTAATACATCCCACAACTGTATTCCTTATAGAGGAAATGCATGCTAATTAACTGATTACTAATCTATTATATGATTACAATAACACCCTCGTCCTCCGCCTCTGATCTCTGCCCCTAATGGGTTCACAGTGATGACGTCATACTGCTCTATTTAAGAACGGAAGCAGATGGATTGCTTCAATATTCTGGCAAATCGCCCGATGATGCTGGATGTAATTAACAGTGAAACGTCGCACTCAAATTGTAAATGTTGTGAATTTAATCTCCAACACACCAGTGGGCTGAAGTAGTAACTAATATTGGCACGTTGTTTATGTCAACCTTACTGGCTGTGTTGGGTGGTGGAGGGATTAGACACATTTATACTTATGCAATCTAACCCAAAAACCTTTATTATGAATAATATTGGTCGTGAAAGCCTATGTGTTAAACTGCCATGATATTGATGACGTTTCAACGCCATAAAGCATTTCAGGTTTTACCTGGTTAATAACATCCTTCCAATGATTGCTCAATTTGAATCCATCTTGTATGTCTATGTTTATATATCTGGATGGCTTAATGAACATATCTTTGATATTAGCCCGAAGATTTGCAGAGCACCTTGGTCTCGAAAAAAACAATATCATGAGAGCCCACAGCGTTATAGCAACGGTCAGCCATGGTGGATATATTAGTTCTGCCGTGTTTCAGATCTGACTTGTGCTCGTGAACACGGTCCAAGACATGTCGTTTCGTTTCCTCAATGTAACAATCACCACAGGTGCAACTTAGCTTGTAAACTCCAGGATATTGCATGACAGGAATGACATCCTTCACAGATGGGATTAGATCACGGATTTTGTGTACTGTACTGAATTGGACCTGGATCTTGTGTTTGTTTAAAATTTTGGAAATATTTTTGGTAATGCCTATGTATGGTAACGTGATGGTTTTGATCGGTGTCTCAGGGGGTTGTTTCTCCATGGTTGGAGAAACAGCTTTGCGGATAATGCGGTCCGAATATCCATTCATCTTAAGGGCCTGGTGTATGTATTCTAGTTCACTGACTAGGTGGTGTTGGTGAGAAATGCAGTGGGCCTTATGGTGTAATGTTTTGATGAGGGAATTCTTCTGTGCCGGATGGTGGTGGGAATCAGGTTTCAGATAGGAATCTGTGTGGGTGACTTTCCTGTAGAAAGTGTCCCAAGGAGCCGTCGGGTCTCTTCTCAAACAAAACATCCAGGAATGGTAACTTACCATCCTTATCCACTTCCATGGTTAATTTAATGGATTGGTGGAGGGAATTATTGTGGTTGAGAAGTTGGTTCAATGCTGGCAGGCCATGTGGCCAAATGACGAAAATGTCATCTACATATCTCTTCCGCAAGGAAGGACGTAGGGTGGATGTCTGGATGGCATCTGTTTCAAATTTCTCCATGAAAACATTCGCTATCACTGGTGATAAGGGGAAACCCATGGGGGTACCTTCATTTTGTTTGTAGAAAGTTACCATTCCAGGTGAAGTAAGTGTTGATAAGGCAGTCCCTAACTAAAGAAGGAACATCAGGGTTCAGTCCATGTTGGACTAAATCTTCAATTATTGCTAAGGTGTCAGGCACAGGAATCTTGGTGAACAGAGAAACTACATCGAAGCTGACGAGAAAATCATCTGGGGACAGTGAAATGCCCTTGATTAGAGAGACCAAGTGAGCTGAGTTATGTACTGCTGAGGTAGTCTTGCCAGTGAATGGAAACAAGATATCAGACAGAAAACGGGATAGTTTGTAGGTAGGTGAGTTGATAGTGGAAACAATGGGCCGAAGTGGAGTGCCCTCTTTATGAATCTTAGGAAGACCATAGAATCTTGGTGGTCTTGTAGCAGAAGGTTTTAGGAAGAGCCGTTTGACTGGTTCGATTAGAGAAGTCGAACTGGTAATGATATTGTTGTTTTTTGTAGTCAGGTTGTTAGTAGGATCTTTGTTGATTTTGGTGTAACTGCCATCATTAAGAAGGTCCTGGATTTTGTTATTGTATGTGGTTTTATCCATGATAACAGTAGTATTGCCCTTGTCGGCGAGAGGATGACTATGTCATCTCTCTTTTAAATTTTGCGAGTTCAGAGCGCTCATCTTGCTGATGTTACTAACGGGTTTCTTAGCATTTTTAAGGATGGTGGCAATTTCAGATCTAGCAACGTCTGTCGGGATGTATCCCAAGCCTTTTAGGGCTACGTCGACCTGGGAGATTATATCATCCACTGGGATATGCTTAGGAGTGACTGCGAAATTCAACCCTTTAGCTAGTACCGATTTTAGGCTGTCGGAAATTGGGATGTTACTCTGATTGATGACAATCTTGTTAACATCTAACTGTTTAACATCTGGCTCTGGCTTCTTTTTTGACAGGACGTTGAATTTAGCGATCAAGGTAACTTTACATTTGGTTGACATTGAATTAGCAGAGGAGACTGTGACGTTATCTACATGGTCCCAATCAGAAGTGGACATTCTTCTTGTTATTATTAAGTGTAACTGTAAGAGAGTTTTGTCTAAATTATCAAGTTCAAATCGGAGCAATCTTATTTTCTCTGAGATTAGTGATAGGCTGGCTTCAAACAAGATCCGTTTAGCGTTTGGAGAAGTGACAGCAGCAGATGTGAGTGTAAATGCGATAGGTATTACCTTGTTAACGCGGCATCTCTTGAGGAAGGTTAGCGACTCGATTAGTTGCACCTTCTTGTCCCGCTGTCTGCGCCCGAAACGTCGTGATTTAATTTATTTTGTTTTATTTTATACCTACGTGACTTTACCGAAAGAACTAAAAAGTATGGATCCCTGCAGTCACAAAAACTTCTAATCCAGGATATTAACCTTAGTAACCATTCATCATGACAAATAAACTATAACGAAGCCGCATCACCAAGTCAATTTGTATCATATTAACATTAATATTTATATAGTAACATCAAATCTTATTGGACCCATAGCATATTCCATTTTTACAGATACTCCAACGACAAGAAATAAGAAGAGCCACTTTATTGAGTCGAAATCATAATGAACAATATTATAGAATCTACATCATGGGACCTCCTTTGACAGTACCAAAAATGAGAATAGGTTTTCCCTTTTTTTCTGGCAACAAAACAGGTGTTAAGATGTTAAAACACCAAATTGAAACCTTTTACAAGGAATCATGTCTGCATTAACCACGATACTTGTGGTCAAAATGCAAACAAAAAACGTACTCTGATAATATATGCATTGTTTTTTAAACTGATTGGTCCACATCAGAGGGCTTTCTTTTGAGCCTCGTCTCAAAACGGTGTAAGACCAAAGGACGCCTTTTGGAAATGCATGTACAGTGAGGGAAAAACGTATTTGATCCCCTGCTGATTTTGTACGTTTGCCCACTGACAAAGAAATGATCAGTCTATAATTTTAATGGTAGGTTTATTTGAACAGTGATAGACAGAATAACAACAACAAAATCCAGAAAAACGCATCTCAAAAATGTTATAAATTGATTTGCATTTTAATGAGGAAAATAAGTATTTGATCCCCTCTCAATCGGAACGATTTCTGGCTCCCAGGTTTCTTTTATACAGGTAACGAGCTGAGATTAGGAGCACACTCTTAAAGGGAGTGCTCCTAATCTCAGCTTGTTACCTGTATAAAAGACACCTGTTCACAGAAACAATCAATCAATCAGATTCCAAACTCTCCACCATGGCCAAGACCAAAGAGCTCTCCAAGGATGTCAGGGACAAGATTGTAGATCTACACAAGGCTGGAATGGGCTACAAGACCATCGCCAAGCAGCTTGGTGAGATGGTGACAACAATTGGTGCGATTATTCGCAAATGGAAGAAACACAAAAGAACCGTCAATCTCTCTCGGCCTGGGGCTCCATGTAAGATCTCACCTAGTGGAGTTGCAATGCTCATGAGAACGGTGAGGAATCAGCCAATAACTACACGGGAGGATCTTGTCAATGATCTCAAGGCAGCTGGGACCATAGTCACCAAGAAAACAGATGGTAACATACTACGCCGTGAAGGACTGAAATCCTGCAGCGCTCGCAAGGTCCCCCTGCTCAAGAAAGCACATATACATGCCCGTCTGAAGTTTGCCAATGAACATCTGAATGATTCAGAGGACAACTGAGTGAAAGTGTTGTGGTCAGATGAGACCAAAATGGAGCTCTTTGGCATCAACTCAACTCGCCGTGTTTGGAGGAGGAGGAATGCTGCCTATGACCCCAGGAACACCATCCCCACCGTCAAACATGGAGGTGGAAACATTATGCTTTGGGGGTGTTTTTCTGCTAAGGGGACAGGACAACTTCACCGCATCAAACGGACGATGGACAGGGCCATGTACCGTCAAATCTTAGGTGAGAACCTCCTTCCCTCAGCCAGGGCATTGAATATGGGTCGTGGATGGGTATTCCAGCATGACAATGACCCAAAACACACGGCCAAGGCAACAAAGGAGTGGCTCAAGAAGAAGCACATTAAGGTCCTGGAGTGGCCTAGCCAGTCTCCAGACCTTAATCCCATAGAAAATCTGTGGAGGAAGCTGAAGGTTCGAGTTGCCAAACGTCAGCCTCCAAACCTTAATGACTTGGAGAAGATCTGCAAAGAGGAGTGGGACAAAATCCCTCCTGAGATGTGTGCAAACCTGGTGGCCAACTACAAGAAACGTCTGACCTCTGATTGCCAACAAGGGTGTTGCCACCAAGTACTAAGTCATGTTTTGCAGAGGGGTCAACTACTTATTTCCCTCATTAAAATGCAAATCAATTTATAACATTTTTGACATGCGTTTTTCCGGATTTTGTTGTTGTTATTCTGTCTCTTACTTTTCAAATAAACCTACCATTAAAATTATAGACTGATCATTTCTTTGTCAGTGGGCAAACGTACAAAATCAGCAGGGGATCACTGTATCCCTCAGCCCCCTTTCTCTATTATTATTTTTCTATCTACTTGACTTTACCGAAAGAACCATCGAATATGAGTTCGCTCACCCTATTTCCCTCAGGCAATCCCTGTCCTTTCCCTCTAACGGATCCGAACCGTTGCCTCTGCGTTCCACTTTTTTTCCTACCTATTCTCCTTCAAAACCTTTGCTCCAATCACTTCAAAAGCCCTGCCTCCTGACCAATCCCTGTAAAAGCCTTTTTCCCCCAATCGGAGACCTTGGTTCATTTTTGAATGGCCGTTAGGCTGCACATTGGCTTGGGGTCATTTTCAGTCATTATAAAGGCGAGAGAACACTTACGGTTTGAATGATGTGCACTCTGGCCTTGTGACTCTCCCTGCAGGTTACGAGGGTGGGGTGGTTCGGACTAGACATAGTGTGCTGTAGAGGAAAGTATCCCATATTGCCTCGTATTCTGTCTCCTTTTCTGCTAGTGTGTACAGTGAGTGGCAACGATGTTTCAGGGAGGATGTGTGTGGTTTTTCCAGTTGCTTAGTATAGTTTTCTTAGTCGAGATATTGAAGGCCTAGACGAGGGAATGTTGTGACTTTGATATGCCAGGGAATGTTAAGCCCCAGAAGAATAAATTAATTGAGGATTAAATGTTTGTAGATCCTGTTGAAATTCCTAGTGAGGTGTCAGAGCATGACCAAAAGGCATGGAGGATTGTCTGAGTTGCACCTTAAGTGCATCTGGGGCAGTCTGGTAAGTTGATAGTGGAGAATCTTACCCTCCCCTTGTTGGTGAGGTATATTCCAATCATACATTAAAATTGGATCATTAAAGTAGGAGTGTGCCAGATTCGTGTCAATTTCTGGCTCTCCTATAGCCATTTAGTTTTAGGTCTGGTCTGTTTCTCCCCAAGGTGAAGGAGTCGATAAGCTTCTTTCATCTTTTATATTTCATCACCTGAGGTTAACCACTTAATCAGAGGATGCGGTTTGCCATAGATGTCTTTATTCGGAGTTTTAGTAATTATGTATTTGATCTGGAGCGTTGTATATAATTTGGGAGATCGTATGTTTTGGAGTGAATCTAGGTTTCCATCAGTGGTCAGGAGGTCCCCAATTTTAATAATATTGGCTGTATTCCAAGATAGCATGTGATCTGTCCCCCCCCCCCCCCCCCCATTCTGATGGGTTCTCCAGAGGGGGGAAAGTCTATGGAGGGTTGGCGAGGATACGATGACTCCTGTGATACTAGCAAGGGCTGTCTGTACTTTCTTCCCACTCTTTCCACACCTATTTTCTCGTTGGTGCTAACCAGTGCTTAATATTGATGAATACGACTGATTGGTGGTATTTAAAGAATTCATGGAGGGCTAGGCCTCATTCACTTCCACCTAACGTGAATAAGTAATAGTCGATCTTCGCCGACATGATGCAATATGTAAGTGGAGACTCTTGTAGAAGGTTTTGGGGATTCAGGTGGGGATAGTTCTCAATTGATTTAGAAGTTTTGGTAAAATCATATTTTTCACAAGGTGGGTATGGTTAGGGAGAGAGCAGGATATCATTCAACATAGAGAGTGATGCTCAGATTTCCTGCAGGAGTGGAGGGAAGTTCCTCTGGAAGATAATGGAGAGGGTGGTCAGAATTATGACGCCTAGATATTTGATCTGAGCTGGGCACCATCCGATTTCTGAGGTCGTGTCTGGGGGAGACTGGGGAAAGAGATATTAGTTCCGATTGAATCGAAATCCAGTTTATCAGGGTGAGGATGGGAATCAAGGGCTCAGATATAATTAGCAGGATATTCGGGTAATACCATGATAAGATTGATGCTTTGAGCCAGGTGCTCAATTTCCAGTGCAAAGAGTATGGGGGGAGAGGGAAACCCTGTCTCGTGCCCCTACTCATTGGGAAATTCGGGGAGATCTGACCATGTGTTATGACTGTCAAGGAGGTGTTGGAGTATACCAGGCTGCATTTGACTATGAAGGGGGTGGGGAATTCGAATTTGTCCATGGTTTGAAAGAGGAATCCTATTTGGCCCTGTTGATTACCTTTTCACCATCACCAGTTAAGGTGTATGCACTCATTCTCCTCGGTGTCTATGTGAATTATGGTTATTCATGTTCTGATAAATCTTGACTTAAAGCTTTCGTGACTGCAGGAATTCATATTCTATGGGTCTTTCGGTAAAATCATGTAGATAGAAAAATAATAAAAAATATCACGACATTTCGATCGCAACACAAGCGATCGTCTTCAGGTGAAAGAAAAATACAGCGAGAGAGCTGCTGAAGCAGGATGTTATATAGGCCTGAGATGGGTGCAGCCCAAGGATAAGTGGGCGGGGCTAGAGATAGTATTTGCATGTACATGTAAGATTGGAGGGCACCCTGAGGCTGTGGAGGTGGCCGTTGTATTGTGAGAGATTAGCATGTCAATGTAAGAGAACCACCGCAACAGTGGATGTGCTGAGCAGGGTGGACTGTGGGCTTCTGGCTCAAGCTCATCGAATGTATTCGATTTGTATCCCTTTTCTTGCCGAGCGACATATGGACTGCCCGTTTCCCCCCATGTGTCTCTATCCTCAACCATAATTCCCCTTTCCCTCCCTCATCTTGAGGCCCCCTCTGACTCCCCCCCCACATCCCCCGGCTTGCTCCCCCCCACCCGCTTCTCTCTCCGCACACATTGACACGTCTCACTGCTTTGCCTCCCTAAATGTCTCAGATTGGACCTCTACATATCATTGCTTAGTTCCGCCCATATCGTTGTCCATCACCTGTCCTTTTCCTGTCACATTTCACTTTCTCCCCCCCCCACCTCCTTTAAAGCCCCGGAAGTTGTTCAGTGGTGATTCCTGACCAGGAGGGGGCTGCACCCATCCGCCCTTTCACTCGCATGTGTAATGTTCTTGAAGGAGACGGAGACTTCTTAGAGGCCACACGCTTTTATTCACTAACCGTTACCACACCTTAACATACTGGGGAATGGCCCCTTACCCACAACCTAGGGAGGTACAGACTGCAGGCTATCCTAACCACACTCCCTACTTAAGCCCTCCGGCTCTTTAGCCTAAGGGAGGCTAAACCACCCCTGGCACCCCACTCAGTCCCGGCCTGTCAAAGGACATCGGCGGCTTGGGGTCCAGGGTCTTCGGGCGTCTTCTTGCTTCAGCTTGAGATGGACTCCCTCCCGCTCTCCGGGAGCCGTCTTATATACTCCCTCTCTGAGGGGCAGGGGTTCTGGGGGCCCCAGCTCTCGCCAGCCCCCTCCCCTCAGAGCGGTTCCAACCGCCTTTTGCCCGACCGGTTCGGACCGGTTCAGACCGGTACCTACCTTCCCCTAGGTTGTGGCGCGTGTGTCAATCCTGACCACCACACATGCATGGGACACGGCTGTGTAGAGCCACGTGCCGCAGTAAGCGTTTTAGAAAAGTAAGAAAAAGTTACAAAGTAATTAGTTCCGTCCACCCCATCCAACACCTCCTTTACTAAATCCAACAAACATCCCCTCTCCCCGCTCTCCCGATCTAATATGCTGAATGCTCAATGTCGCCCAATACCTCTTCCCCCCCCCCCCCCCTAGCGTGGTGTGTTGCTCTTTCCCACTTTCTCCACCTCATCCCCTCTTCCTTATACCTCCTTATCTGACGTGAAAAAGTACGGTTGCTTCGACCCACGAGGCTAATATAGTATGTTTCCACCTACAAATGATGTATTTCTATTTTTAAGACACACATCAACACATAATTCAAACACTGATCTTCCCTCTATCTGTGCCCCCCCCCCCCCACCGTGTGATAATGCACAAGACTGCCACATTCTCTAGGGACAGATAAGCAGATAAGTGACAACGCACTTAAGAAGGAGGTCCCATGATAGAGGCTGCACTTTGACCACTTTGAAAGTCTATAGAAAACCCCTATTGCGGCCTGGTGTTGCCCCCCCCCACACTCCTTTTTTGTACTTTGTTCTCTCCTTCCCACTCATCCCTCCACTATGTAATAATCCATTGGAGCTATGCACGTTTGAATCTAAATTGGAAAATCATATCGTTCGAACTGCGTTTTATATTTAGTTTGTCGTACTTTCCCATACACCGTCAATCCGCATGGTTGGTTACATACAGTGTGAAAACAGTTTCAACATACATACTACGTAAATACACTCCTGAACATATCTGTAGTGACATCGGGGGATGTCATTGTGTAATCTAGGATGATACCGAGGTAGTTGAAGTGATCGGTGAACCTGATGCTGTGACCAAAGATGTGTATGTGTGTTGGGAGCACAGATAAGTTGAGACATTGCATGGTACCTAACATGATGGCCACTTACTTTGACGGATTAAGGGCAAGGTTGTGTGCGGAGAATCACTGTTGCAATGCAGTGGTGCATACCGAGAGCCTCTCAAATCCAGGAGCATTGGTAGAATTGATGGCGGTGAACAGAATAGTGTCTTCCGAATAGGAGTGGTGCTTAACACTGAAGCTTGCGATGAGGCGGCCGATCGGGGAAGTGTAGGCTGTGAATAGCAGGGGACCAAGGACGGTGCCATGCGAGACGCCACGTAATGCTTTTGTTTCAGGAGATGTGCACGAGTCCACCCTGACTGAGGATTGCCGATCAGAAAGCTATGACCGTATCCACTTGAGTGCTAAGCCACATATGCCGAAGTCGGATTTCAGGAGGGAAGTAAGGAGCGAGTGGTTGACAGCGTCAAAGGCTGATTAAATGTCCAGACTGAGGATTGCGGATCAGGAGCGAGTGGTTGACAGCGTCAAAGGCTGATTAAATGTCCAGACTTAAAAGTGCAACGATGGAGCCGGAGTCAATAATCATTAAAATGTCATCGAGCACTCTGGTGAGTGCTATTTCTGTGGAGTAGTTTTGACAGTAAGCTGACTGGAAGGAGCAGTAGTTTGGGGAGGAGGTGATGTGGGATTTTAGCTGGGCAAGGGCTAGTCTTTCGAGGAGTTTAGAGAGGTTCGAGAGATTAGTGATGGGACGATAACTAGATGGGTCATCCGGGTCGAGACTGAAACACGGCGGAATTAATTATTACGCCGTTGCTGACCATTGCTATAATGCTGTGGGTTCTCGTGATATTGTTTTTTCCGAGGCCAAGGTGCTCTGCAAAACTTCTGGCTACTATCAAAGGTTTGTACATGAAGCCATCCAGATACAGTATATAAACATAGACATAACTTCAACCGAGAAGATGGATACAAATTGAGAAATAATTTGAAGGTTGTTATTAACCAAGTAAAGCCTTAGCTGCTTTATAGTTTGCTTTCATATCCGCATCTCCAGTTTATTACGCCCAGCCCTGCTCACTCCCATCACTTGGAAATTTGCCGTACATTTCGAGCATGTTGCTTTCCACCCCCCTCTGACCCACACACCGCCCCCACACTCTCTCACTCCCATCACTTGTAAATTTGCCGTGCATTTCGAGCATGCAGCTTTCCACCCCCCTCTGACCCACGCCCCGCCCCCACACTATCTCACTCCCATCACTTGGAAATTTGCCGTGCATTTCGAGCATGCTGCTTTCCACTCCCCTCTGACACACGCCCCGCCCAAACACTCTCTATGCTTGGCTCCTTCCCCCTTCCTCATCGATATAACCCCATGTTACAAGCAGCTCTTTTGAATACTTCAGCAATTGTTTCTTGCTGTGGTTGTCCCCACCTGATGACGGACGCTTGTGTTGTGCCCGATATGTCGTGATTTAATTTATTTTATATTTTATATCTACGTGACTTTACCGAAATAACCAAAGACTATGCTTTCTAAAGGTTGCATTAAATAAACTAAATTCACTCTCCCATTCGACTCTTCGTTTTACAGTGGATGTTCCATACAATACCCACAATTGTGACGTCTATATCGGTTCAAACTTAAATTTCCTTTCTGCCCTTAGAAACATCCGATTGCCTATGTTTGTTTTTAGGTTATATTGGATAAATCCGCCAAAATGCTTGATGGATCTGTTGACAACAAAATAACAAAGCAAAGCCTTAGAAACGCTTTAACTCTCAAAAAAGCCAGATTCGGTCTGCATAAAAAATACCTTCTGAGTGGCTACTAGCTCATTGTGGAATCACATTAGATTTGGTAGTTCAAATTTGACAATGAGATACCTCAGTTCACTCCGGAAACTCAATGTCCTTGATAGATGCGGTGGTCATATATAATCAGCAGCGAAGCATGAACCATAGTCTTTGTGGATCGCACTTAAAGTTTTCACTGACTGATTGTATTTGCTTTGTATAGTTAAATTTTTCCTGCCTTTGTTTTTGTTCATGCAATAATGTATTTTGATTTCCTTTTCTATCGATCCCTTATTATTGTATCGTATAACATGTATTGACATTTACCATTTGTATCGCAAGATATGTAACCTTGATTGTAACTAAGGTCTGTATCGTATAGCATATGTACTGTTGCAAGACGCCCGTAAAATAGAGCCAAAGACCTCAAAAACACAACATCTATTTATCTATCTTCAAGCAAAGACAACACTGTTGGAGCTTATCCTTACAAAACTGTTGGTGCACTGCAATACATAAGGCTGATTTTTTTTCAGGAAAGCAATAAAAACTTGAATCCATTGCATGGTTGTGAGACACTCAACATTGTGAAAACCATGTGTTTCAACGAGCGATGGGTGGGGAGAGGAAGAGATCGGGGTGGAGTGGCTACATGAGGATCATATTTTGCCATTGCGTGCATGTTGTTTTATTCTCAAAGCACTTGAATGTGTTTATGTTTAAATGTACTTTGCAAAATATTGTACAACTGTGATGGTGTTGATTGTTTCGGTGGATTTTGTTGTCAGCTCGAACACTCAAAAATCTTCAACGAGGTATGTTCTCTCAACAAATATTTGCATAAAAATGGCATCGCCCATTTCGAGATCTTTAAATGCGGGGGTGAAACTGTTTTGAAATTCAATCAGAAGCTCCGTTAGCAATTCTTATTGTGCATGGACAGGACCTTAACTTTGAAATGCGACACTTCCATTTTGAAAATTTTTAACAATTTAAGTAATACATCTATACAGAACCTGAGGTAACATTATCTTTTGAATGTATGATTACATTTCAATGATAAATTAAATCAACACTGAAATCAAACTGCTCACTGCTATCAATTAAAAATGCTCAATGTTTAACTGTTATTTTTCTGATAGGTTTGTGAATCGTAGTTTAAACACTAGTAGTTGCCTGTTTTGATAAAATAAGCCACGTATCGAACTTTGTTACATTGTTACAGTACCCGATGAAAGATTAGGGTCCTTATTCAGTCACATCTGCTTGCTATTGTGCTCCGTTGTGATGGATTTGCGGTCAATTTTGCGAAAAAAAAGGAAGAAACATCGTAGATGCGCATGAATTCCATAACAATTTGTAACACGTTTCTGTCCTCGGAAGTATTATTCCCCCAAATGAATGTGTGTAACTGGCTACAGCTTAGATCAGAATTGCGGACGATATCAAATAAATTGTAGCAACGTACTAGAACGTTGATAAAGATGCATTGCTATGTGCGTCCTTGAAGTGACATTGAAAGACGTAGAAACGTGAGATTTGAGAACATACGCAGGTAAAAGACGCCTCGATTAAAACAGTTCATTGACGTCAGGCAGGACTCGCATGAGAAGAGATGATGATCAATTATATTATTTGACGTTTGATGTAATGGCAGCCAGAGGAGAGAACGGATCCAAGAGGACGTCCTCCATTGGGAAGGAGTGGTAAAATCAGCCTGTGTGCAGGACACGAGAGAGATGACAGTGGCTGCAGGAGGACTTACCCGTAAACAGGAGTGCATGTGTTCGATCCCAACCCTAATGCCTGTATATTGGCAGTTTACATGTTCTACCCGTGGTCGCGTGGATTTCCTCCGGGTCCTCCAATTTATCCCTTCACATTTAGAATCAACATTCGTTTACGGTATTTGGCTGCTATGAACGTCTCCATGATAATATACTTCGTTGAGCTATCATATGGCCAGGTCACTTCTGATAAAGAGCTTGATAGCTCTGTAGACTTTACTGGGTAAAATAAAAAATAGTTTTTTTTTTTTATAGGATTCATCATGGCTGGTGGTGATTAATAACCTCAGCCTCTAAATTGCGCAACAAGATATGTAGATGTAGGATACTGAAAAGAATATCATAAGAAGTGGTTCTATCAGAGGTGGAAACATGTTGCTTTAATTTATTTACCTTCAAAACAATTAAAACAGTCAAAAACTTTTATCTGAAAAAGGCGAATATTGTTAACAAATACTGTTCTGATGACGATGTACATGATCTGAGTGTATCCGTTCAGACTGTGAATCTTTGCTCATAAATCCAGTCGAAACCTAGGGCCATCATCTGGAATTCTCCGCATTTATTGGACGCGATCTTCACCACAGTGGAGTTGTGAAGGATCCATTACAGAGTAAAATATATCATACTAACACAATACAACGGTCATTAGCTGACTGGACATGTAACAATCAACTGCTAAACTAAGCGGTTACACTTATCTTAAGCACGCACTAGCCATACTTCACCACTGTAGCTAGTGTACAGTACAGACGAAGCTGAAATATCACTGCCCATGCGTTATAACGAAGGGCTTATGAGAGAGGCAGACTTCATCGTCCTCGCTCCAGAGAGCCCAGGACTCATCCTCAAAAATGATGCAAGGGAACCATTTCACGCACGTTTGCCATCAGTCTTCATTTTTAAATTAGCTGGTCATTACATGGAATTAACAAATACACTCATGTCACCTACACCAGTAATAGTAATTACTCACAAATATTGTGCATCCAGGGCTACAACTTGACTGGATCAATACTTAAATTCAGAGCTTAAAAACGCGTCGACTCCCTCATTAAAAATGTGGGCCCATCACTCTGCCTCGTTATGTTACCAGGGACCCCTCAACCTGAAAAGAAAATTCAAACCTGCTTGACTGCAAACTATTGTTAATGACCGTGTCTGTAATACCTGTAATTTGGAATCAACAGAACTCTGACTTTCATGTTCGTTAATTTACAAATATTAAATTTATTTTGTTTTTCGATCCAGAAATGAGGGATCTTCATGAAGGAACGTTTTATACAAAACTATTTTCTTCATTTGCATAAAAATGTCATCGCCCATTTAGAAATCTTGGAACTTTGAGGGTGAAACTTTTTTTGTGACTCATAGGATCATTTAGCAATGCTTGTTGTGCATGGACAGTGCCTTAACTTCGAAATGCCTTTGGGAAGGAGCGGTAAAATCAGAATGTATACGGGACACGAGAGAGATGGCAGTGGCTGCAGGAGGGCTTGCCCCTAAACAGAAACCCGTGGATTTGATCCCGATCCTGACGCCTGTATATTTGGAGTTTACATGTTCTCCCTGTGGTCGCGTGGATTTTTCTCCGGGTCCTCCAATTTCTCCCTCCACATTTAGAATAAACATTCGTTTATGGTAATAAGCTGCTATAAATGACCACGTGATAATATATTTCGTTAAGCTATCATGTGGCCAGGTGACTTCTGAAAAAGCGCTTGATAGTTCAATATGCATTTCCTGGTAACATAAAAATAGTTTCTACTTTTTTTATATATATAATATTGATCATGTCTGGTGGTGATAATAAAATCAGCTTTTAAATTGCACAAGAAGAGATGTAGGATAATGAAACAACTATAAGAAGTGGTTCTATCAGAGGTGGACACATGTTACTTTAATTCACCATTAAAACAATGAAAGCCCTCCAAAACTTGCAAGAATATTGCTTACAAGTACTGTTCTGACTACAATTTACATGATCTGAGCGCATCCATTCAGACTGAACCTTTGCTCATGAATCCAGTCGAAACCAAGGGCCATCATCTGGAATACTCCGCATTTATTTGGTGCGATCTTCACCACAGTAGAGTTGTGAAGGACCCATCACAGGGAAAAATGTATCATACTAACAAAATACAAGTCATTAGCTGTCTGGACATATAACAATCAACTGCTATAATAAGCAGTTACACTTATCTTAAGCACGGACAAGCCATACTTCACCACTGTAGCTAGTGTGCAGTACACACTGACCTGAAATGGCACCGCCCATGCGTTATATCAAAGGGCTTATGAGAGAGGCTTACTTCATTGTCCTCGCTCCAGAGAGCCCTGGACTCATCGTCAAAGATGATGCAAGGGAACCATTTCACGCACGTTTGCCATCAGTCTTCAAATTTAAATTAGCTGTTCATTACATGGACTTAACAAATACACTCATGTCACCTACACCAGTAATAGTAATTACTCGCAACTATTATGTCTCCAGGGCTACAAGTTGACTGGATCAATGCTTAAGTTCAGAACTAAAAAACGTGCCGACTTCCTTATCGAAAAGCTGGGCCCCTCACTCTGTATTGTTATGTTACCAGGGACCCCTCAACCTGAAAATAAAATTCTAACCTGCTTGCCTGTGCAAACTATTGTTAATGACCGTGTCTGTAATACCTGTGATTTGGAATCAGCAGAACTCTTGACTTTTATGTTTGTTAATTTACTAATATTTTGCTTTGTTTTTGGATCAAGCAAACTTGGATCTTTCGCAAGGTACGTTCTGTACTTAACGATTATTCATTTGCATAAAAATGGCATCGTCTATTTAGAGTTCTTTGAATGCGGGGCTGAAACTGTTTTTGAAATTCAATCACAGACTCATTTTGCAATGCAAATAGAGCTTGATAGCTCTCTAAACTTTACCGGGTAAAATAAAAAAAATAGTGTATTGTTTTTTTTACAGGATTGCTCAATTTGTATCGGTTTGTTCATGATGCCATCCAGATATATAAACATAGACATAACTTCAACCGAGAAAATGGATACAAATTAAGCCATCATTGGAAGGATGTTATTAACTAGCTAAAACCCTAACTGCTTTGTAGTGGTTATCGTCTATCATATCTGCCGGGTACTATTACTCTATTTTGCCGAGTTAACTTCCCCCCCCCGCATCCCCAGCTCTGTCGGCCTCCCACTCCCAGCCCTGCCCACGTCTTCCCCCCCCCCCCAGCCTCACGTCCATCTCCTGGCGTCCACGCAGCGCCACACCCCCACCCCTCACTCTCCCCCCTTGCTCCTCCCCATGTCTTACCTATATAACAGCGGTCGGGAACCTATGGCTCGCGAGCCATATATGGCTCTTCCAGTGACGGCATATGGCTCCCAGACAATTTTGAGTTGAAATAAAATAAATAAAAATAAAAAAAATCAGTTTGGAACTGATTTTAAAATACTTGTGATATTGCTTAATAATACTGTGTCATTTTAAAGTAAACAGAAATTAGTTTTGAAGATACATTTCACCCGACCCACGGGTCACGGGTCCCGTGACCCGTGACCCGTGGGTCGGGTCGGGAACCAATGGCTCGCGAGGATGTCACGGGTCATTGTAAAGGTGAAGAAATCCATTTGATCAGATAGCCAACTAGTTTATCCGCTTCAACCCTTGTAACGGAAAAGATGGCGAAAAGAAAAAAAGACGATGATTACCGTGCATTCCAGGCTGCGTGGACAGAGGAATTTGTGGAGAGAGCAGGATCTGCGGTATGTCTAATATGCAATGATAAAATTGCATCGATGAAACGGTCAAATATAAAGCGACACTTCGATACGCACCATGCTTCATTTGCATCGAAATATCCAGCGGGGGACAGCAGGAAAAAGGCATGCGAAGAGCTACAGCGGAGAGTGCAGACGAGTCAGCAGCAACTACGTGTGTGGACCAAGCAAGGTGACGGGAATTCCGCTAGCTTTGCGGGTTCTTTGGCAATAGTAAGGAATGGAAAGCCATTCACAGATGGCGAGTATGCCAAAACATGCATGCTTGATGTGGCCAATTAACTGTTTGATGACTTCCCAAATAAAGACAAGATAATGAAACGAATAAAAGACATGCCTCTGTTAGCAAGAACTCTTCACGATCGTAGCATCATGATGGCAAATCAAGTCGAGGAAACACAAATTAAGGACATAAACGCCGGGACATACTTTTCTCTCGCGTTAGATGAGTCAGCAGACGTTAGCCATCTATCTCAGTTCAGTATAATTGCCAGGTATGCTGCAGGTGACACACTGCGTGAGGAAAGCTTGGCTGTTATGCCAATGAAAGGGACAACAAGAGGCGAGGATTTATTCACGTCTTTCATGGAGTTTGCTAAAGAAAAAAAAACTACCGAGGGATAAACTTGTTTCTGTCTGTACTGATGGTGCACCCTGTATGTTGGGGAAGAACAAAGGGTTTGTAGCGCTTCTCCGTGAACATGAAAAGAGAGCCATCCTAAGTTTTCATTGCATCCTGCGCCAGGAGGCGCTTTGCGCTCAGACGTGTGGCCAGGAGCTTGGTGAGGTGATGTCGCTGGTCATTCGAGTGGTCAACTTTATTGTTGCCCGAGCTTTAAATGATCGCCAGTTTCAAGCTTTGTTAGAAGAAGTTGGGAATCATTATCCCGGTCTGCTTTTACACAGCAACGTGCGTTGGTTGTCAAGGGGGAAGGTGCTCAGCCGTTTAGCAGCTTGCCTGAGTGAAATCCGGACTTTTCTTGAAATGAAAGGCGTCAAGCATCCTGAACTAGACAACACTGACTGGCTTCTGCAGTTTCACTATATCGTGGACATAACTGGCCATCTGAACCAGCTCAATGTGAAAATGCAAGGTATTGGAAATACAATCTCATCCCTTCAACAAGCAGTGTTTCCATTTGAAAGCAAGCTGGAAGTCTTTCTCAGGGACATTGAAACAGGTCGTCTTCTGCACTTTGAAAGACTGCACAATTTAGAGATGCATGCTTAGCAAGTGACTCCACTCAACATCTGGATCTCCAGCAGCTAGCTGGCTTTACGTCCAATCTGGAGAATTTCGTGCGCGCACTGGTCTTTTCAAGTTCATCACTCATCCACATGAGTGTGCAGTGGACAAAGTCGACCTGACATGCATCCCCGGGGTCTCTATCGGAGACTTTGAGCTGGAAGTTGTTGACCTGAAGGCATCAGACATGTGGATGAGTAAGTTCAAGTCACTGAATCGAGAGTTGGAAAGTCTTGCGCGACAGCGAGCAGAGCTGGCGAGGGAACACAAGTGGACAGAAATGAAAAATCTTCAACCTGAAGACCAGCTGATTCTTAAAACTTGGAACGAGCTTCCTGTGACATACCACACAATGCAGCGTGTGAGTATTGCCGTATTGACCATGATTGGCTCTACATATGCATGTGAGCAGTCATTCTCGCATGAGGAAAATTAAGACCAACCTACGCTCACGTTTAACTGATGGAAGCCTCAACGCCTGCATGAAGCTCAACCTCACCACGTATGAACCAGACTACAAGGCCATCAGCAAAACCATGCAGCACCAGAAGTCGCATTAAAAGTAAGACATATTTAATTTATTATACGTTAAAAATACTATATGGCTCTCAATGAAATATATTTAGAAATATTTGGCTTTTATGGCTCTCCCAGTCAAAAAGGTTCCCGACCCCTGCTATATAACCTCTTACCACGGCAACTCTCTCTCCCACTTCAGCAAAAATTGTCTTGCTGTGGTTTTCCCACCTGATGATGATTGCTTGTGTTGCAATCGAAACGTCGTGATTTATTTGTATTTTATACCTACGTGAGCTTTACCGAAAGAACCAAAGAGTATAAATTATGTTCTGATTACGATGTACATGGTCTGAGCGCATCCATTCAGACTGTGAGCCTTGGCTCATGAATCCAGTCGAAACCTAGGGCCATCATCTGGAATACTCCGCATTTATTGGGCACGATCTTCACCACAGTGGAGTTGTGAAGGATCCATTACAGGGTAAAATGTATCATACTAACAAAATACAACGGTCATTAGCTGACTGGACATGTAACAATCAACTGCTATAATAAGCAGTTACACTTATCTTCAGCACGCACAAGCCATACTGCACCACTGTAGCTAGTGTACAGTACAGACTGAGCTGAAATATCACTGCATAAGCGTTCTCACCGAGGGCTTATGAGAGAGGCAGACTTCATCGTCCTCGCTCCAGAGAGCCCGAAACTCATCCTCAAATATGATGCACGGGAACCATTTCACGCACGTTTGCCATCAGTCTTCATCTTTAAATTAGCTGGTCATTACTTCGACTTAACAAGTACAATCATTTCATCTACACTAGTAATAGTAATTACTCACAACTATTGTGTCTCCAGGGCTACAACTTGACTGGATCAATACTTAAGTTCAGAACTATAAAAAACGTGCCGACTCCTTCATTAAAAAGTTTGGCCCCTCACTATGCCTCGTTATGTTACCAGGGACCCCTCAACCTGAAAATAAAATTCAAACCTGCTTGACCGCAAACTATTGTTAATGACCTTGTCTGTAATACCTGTGATTTGGAATCAGCAGAACTCTGAATTTTATATTTATTAATTTACAATTTTTTTTGTTTTTTATCCAGAAAAGAGGGATCTTTCTCAAGGTACGTTTTGTACGGAACTATTTTCTTCATTTGCATTAAAATGTCATCGCCCATTTAGAAAACATGGAACTGTGAGGGTGAAACTTTTTTCGTGACTCAATCCGAGGAACATTTAGCAATGCTTGTTTTACATGGACAGTGCTTTAACTTTGAAATGCGAAATTTCTATTTTAAAATATTGAAACAATATAACTAATATGTTTGCAGTAGTTGCATGGTAACTTGATATTGTCAATTTATCATTACATTTCAACTACACATTTAATCAACACTGAAATCAATCTACTCTCTGTTAATAATTTAAAACGCTCAATGTTTTACTATTTTTATATTGCTACGTTTTTTATTGTAGTTTTAACAGTAGTAATTGCCTGTTTTGAATAAAGAAGCCACGCATCGATTTTTGTTATATTGTTACAGTACACAATGAAAGATGAAGGTCCTCATTCAGTCACATATCCTGGCTATTGTGCTCGGTTCTGATGGATTTGTAGTCAATTGTGCGACAAAAATTGAAGAAAGATCGCGCATGCGCATGAATTCCATAACAATTTGTAACACGGATCTGTCATCAGAAGTACGGCTTAGATCAGAAATGTGCACGATATCAAAGAATTTGGAGCAAAAACTAGAACGTTGATAAAGAATCATTGCTATGTTCGTCCTTGGAGTTACAGTGAAAGACGTAGAAACGTGTAGATTAGAGAACATACGCAGATTAAAGCAGTCTCTGACTAAAACAGGTAAGTGACGTCAGGCAGGACTCGTCACGAGAAGAGATGACCAATTATCAGAAGTTTGATGTAACGGCAGCCAGAGGAGAGAACGAACCAAAGAGGACGACCTCCGCTGGGAAGGAGTTGTAAAACCAGCATGTGCGCAGGACACGAGAGAGATGGCAGTGGCTGCAGGAGGACTTGCCTGTAAACAGAAACCCGTGGGTTTGATCCCGCCCCTGACGCCTATATATTTGGAGTTTACATGTTCTCCCCGTGATCGGGTGGATTTTTATCTGGGTCCTCCAATTTCTCCCTCCACATGATCAAAATGATTGATCAATAGGATTGATCATGTCTACTGGTGATTAATAACATCAGCTTCTAAATTGCACAAGAAGAGATGTAGGATACTGAAACAACTATTAAAAGTGGTCCTATCAGAGGTGGAAACATGTTGCTTTAATCTACCTTAAAAATAATTAAAGCCCTCTAAAACTTGTATCTAAAAAATGAGAATATTGCTTACAAGTACTGGTCTGACTACAGTTTACATGATATTAGCGCATCCATTCAGACAGTGAGCCTTGGCACATGAATCCAGTCGAAACCTTGTGCCATCATCTGGAATACTTCGCATTTATTGCGCGCGATCCTCACCACAGTGGAGTTCTGAAGGATCCATTACAGAATCCATTACAGGGTAAAATGTATCATACTAACAAAATACAGTCATTAGCTGACTGAACACGTAACAAACAACATTTTTTCAGCAGTTACACTTATCTTAAGCACGCTCTAGCCATACTTCATCACTCTAGCTAGTGTACAGTACAGACTGAGCTGAAATATCACTGCCCATGCGTTATAACCGAGGGCTTATGAGAAAGGCAGACTTCTTAATCCTCGCTCCAGAGAGCCCTGGACTTATCCTCAAAGTTGATGCAAGCGAACGATTTCACGCACGTTTGCCATCAGTCTTCAACTTAAAATTAGCTGGTCATTGCATGGAATTTACAAATACACTCATGTCATCTACATCAGTAATAGTATTTACTCACAACTATTGTGTTTTGAGGGCTACAACTTGACTGGATTAATACTTAGTTCAGAGCTTAAAAACGTGCCGACTTCCTCATCAAAAAGCTGGGCCCCTCACTCTGCCTGGTTATGTTACCATGGACCCCTCAACCTGAATAAAAAATTCAATCCTGCTTGGCTCCGCAAACTATTTTAAATTACCCTGTATTTTGTACCTGCGATTTGGAATCAGCAGAACTAAGACTTTTATGTTTGTTAATTAATAATTTGTTTTGATTTTAGACAAAAAGAAGTGGGCTCTTTCACAAGGTACGTTCTGTACGCAAATATTTTCTTCATTTGCATTAAAATGTCAGCGCCCATTTAGAAATATTTGAATGCGGGTCTGAAACTGGTTTTGAAATTAAATCACATGAGCACGAGGTAAAATAATAACAATAATCATAAGTGGATATGCGGCCTTCGCTGAAGGCATTCTGGGCATGATATTTTCGTCAGTTTTTTATTCTCACAATAATTACCTAAACTGTAACATGAATGACTTTACTTTTGTTGTATATAGGCCTTTTTACAAAAAAATGTTATTAAGAATAATTCTGCCAATTTTTTTTATAATAATCAATCGGGGTGTAGCATGGGGCACGAAAAGGGTGAGGCACACCCTCACCCCTCACCCCACTACCTCCCACAAGCCACACCAAGCAGCTGGAGGCCATTACATAATAAAACCCCGGGGCAAAGGGAGGTTAATGGCAATCTGGGAAATATCAACGGTGAGGGGGACGATGAGACAGACCTCCACGGACGTTTTGGACAGTTTCACATATAAATCTCCAGACTCGCTGGCCCGGGAGGAACTGCCTGGTTTCAAATCGAAACTTTCTGAAACGGTCGTTGCACCACCCCATTCAGATCTCCATGGACGCAGAGCAGGGGCAATCGGACATTACAACTGGCGTTTATTTTTTTTTACAATGGTAAAAGTTCTAAACTTAGCGACAAGATTAAATCGACATTATAGACTGCCAGTACACTCTCAGATTAAGAACCAGACTGCAGTCTACATAAGTGGCTTGTATTATTACTTATATTACTCTTTTTCACCTTATATATGGATACGGTCGTTTATAAGTATTTTAGTCATTCATTTTGTTAATAGCCTAACTGTACCAATGAATTCATTGATGGAACTAAACATTTATAAACATCTATATTGCGAATCTACACACTCAAGGGAGACTATTGTGTTAAAATCTTTCTTTTGATCACATAACATTGCCCGCAAATTTATTGAAGCATTAGCCAATTGATAAGCATTTACTGAAGCAGGCAAACTGCCGCACACCATTGTTCCAAACCATTTCGTTAATTGCATAATCTTACCAATGCATTCATTGAGGTCTACTTTGCTTTCGGGACTTGTTTCTTTATTACTGTTCGGATGAATATTGTCTCATTAATTTTTAAGGACTTTTTCCTATCGCCTAATATGCTCACCTTACTCTGGGGAATGAGCCAATTGTTCCGTTACCCAGTTTAACAAACGAAATCATTGAGGGTTAAATGTACGGATCAATGAGGAGGACATCTCCAGGAGTACTTTGTTGACATTCCTGGCATAAGAGTTCGCATATTCGAATGTTATGTTTTTTTAATATTAAAATTGCTTAACACAGAAGTGTCTGAGTGGTGCCTTTCTAAGTTCATGCATAATAATTTTCTTTATAAGAACTGTTTCCTGCGGTGAGATCTGAATTTGGAGACCTGACATAAACACACTAAGGCATAATCAGTAAAAGTTAAAGTGAGAATCACTGCATTATCCCGATTGATAATACAACCCCAGACAACGAAGCCGAGCCTAATTAGCATAATTACATTACACTTCCATAACCTAATACAATTGCACCTTCCTAATTAACATAAATCCATAATTTGCATAATTACCTTAAATTTTTCATTATTTCGGATAATTACACTTTTTTTCATTTCATTTTTATTATTTTTATTATTTTTCAAGACCGAATATATACAACACTATTATCCACAAACACTGAACAATAACCCCACGGGGTCCAAACGGATGGATTTGATCATTTAGACAAAACTTTATTTAATTGTTTATATAACAGTCGACGAATCATGATATAACTTGATTTGCAAGACAAATAGACACTGACGTTCGATTGAAGCTGGAAGAGCTTGACGGGCTATGAAGTTCTATGTTACCGGTGGGCAGCCCAAGATGGGATCGGCAATAGCGGAAATAAAAGAGGGCAATACACAGATAAATTAACCACTCATAGATGTAAAATGTGTCAACTGCAGTGTATTGTCATTTGTTCTCCATGATTCACTGCATGAAGCATGCCCTGCGCTTAACTGTTTGGTAATTGTGTTGATGTGTTTGTTTTTACATCAGAGCAAGAACGCGAGTTACTATATGCTGGTAAGTTTTCCATGTACGATGTGGCTGAGAAGTTAATAACAGAGAATCTTATTTTTTCCACAGAGCAGGGTTACTGACATAACGAGCTTCGCTATGCTCTGGGCAGTAAATTCAGAATTTTCATTCGTCGTATTTAAAATACAGAGTAAAGTGAAAGTATATATATTACAAATTGTGTTATCATTTGCTACAACATTCATAATTTCGCTAATCTTTTGATTTGATGCATTTTTCTTCGAAGTAATCACTGTGATGCTTTATTTTAAGCCCACAGTGTTCACTAAAAGTTAATGTTGTTATTAGAACAAGATCGCCTCAAGAATTATAAAGGTAAGTGATCTATGCGCATGATGCCACTGACCACATTCCAAATTGTGTCTGTCACACATTGAGATAGGTCACCTAGTGTGACATCTCCACGGCTACGGCCTCTACTTGCTGATAAAGATGCTGTATTTGTCTAAACCCTCACGTTGTTGACAAAGGTGCAGTATTTTCTACATCCGCATGGTGTCACAGCAGATACAACCCACTGCTTCTTTATTCTTCGTCTCTGGAGACATTCGGGCATCGCTTTGCAAGATCAAATGTCCTCAATTCCCGCTGCTCTCGTCCACCACCTGTATTTTGTCAATGTGATCCAGATCCTCAATCAATAACTTTGCAAAGTGTTGTGTTGTATTATTTGCCTACACATTGTTTAGCCCATATCAAGCGCATGTTTATTTATATTGGCCTTGAGCTCAACTTTGCAGCCGTCTTTAATACGTTCTTCATAGATTCATCGTGATTGATTTACCGTGTTGTAATGACTGCGTAATGATAAAACCTTTAAATGTTAATAATATATTTTTTCGATTTAATTTCTCGAAAAAACAGTTTGGAAATCATGTTCTATTATTGCAGGAAATGTCTTTGGAGAGTGTGGAACTCACGTCTTTTCTGCTCTAAATTTTGTTACTTCATAAAATCTCATTGTAGCTGTACCATACATCCATACGACATTGTATTTTTTTTCCTGGAACCTTTCTTCGTGCAAACGTTAAATACTGCACCAATATCCACCAACTCAAGTAATTTTGATATTATACAAAGGCTAGGCATAATGATAATATATATATACATTTGTATTTTACATTATCTGATTGAAATTACTATGTTGCCAATGGTAGATAAACCTCTCCTAATGCTGGCTTGCTACTTGCGTGCTTGCTTTGCCTCTAAATTATCCGTCATTTTTGGTATTTTCTCCAAACCACTTAACCACTTCGTCTATGTCACTTTAAATGTTGGGATTGATTTTGTTTATACATGTGTCGATTATTACCTAATTTTTGAAAAAGGTGTGTACTGTTGAATATGTATTGCTTTTATATTTCCTTACACAATAACCTCATTGTTTTCTTGTTTTTTGTGTGATCTTCTCTGATTGAACAATTAACTTAATATATTTTTTTTACCAGATGAAGAACGGTTAAGACTACTCAAATGTATGTATTCTGCGTGTGCAATGTCTTGAAGGGGTTCTAGCTATAATTTTCATTATGTTCCTCGAAAGAGTTGTCTTTGCTAAATGATTTATTTTGCTTCACTATTTACAGCTTGAAGTTAGAATATTTCTAATGGAATTCGAGTTAATATGAAGCGAAATATTTGAGCTGAATACAGCCCCATTTGCAAATGTGATTTGTAACTTTGATTATTACCCATGGACTGATAGTTCAATTTCAATGTATTACCTTGGGAATTGATGTACTTATGCAATTTGAACATATATACCTAATTAATGTTCTACTTATTTAAGGGGCGCCATGGTGGTGAGATGTTATCTTACTCAATTGGTATGCAGGAGGTATGGGGTTTGATCCTATCCCTGACACCCGTATATTTTAAGTTTGCATGTTCTCCCTGTTATAATGTGGGTTTTTTCTCCGGGTCCTCGGGTTTTATTTTGTTGAGCTATAATTTGTCATCAGGTCGCCTCTGAAAAATAATCTAATAGCTCAGTGGGCTTTACCCATTAAAATACAAAAATAGCTTACTTTTATTTCTAGATTTTGTGATTTGGTTACCTTTCTTATACTTTGCACTACCATCATGTGTTTGTATTGCTTGTTGTTTTAACGTTCTGACCCGCCCTACTGGACATCTGTGAAAAATGCTTTATATCTCTTAGTATTCCTCCAGTATGAATAAATATTATGATTCTGATAAATGTAAAGGGCCAAATTCATGCGGCTGTTTGATACCTGTCAACCCGTTATTAGTGCCGACCTTATTACAGACCAATTCAGACCTTATTCGTCACCCCGTGCCCTTATAAATCTCAACATTCATCCTAGAAAGTTCCATCACATGGGAGAAACACAAACAAATAGACAAAACATGTTTTTGCCCATATTGAAACGGCTGTACGCCGTATGAACCCGAACACTTAATTTCCCTTAACGAGAAAACAGGTAAACCGTATGAGTTGACAGGTATGCTATTTTAGCTATCATTCCATCACCTTAGGTCTAGCCAACAAGAGTGGAAGGTGTACACAAGTAGATTGTATGGGTAAATACCCAGCCCCTTTCTGCCACATGGAATTGCTTCAACCTATAATAGGGTAACGTTTAGGGAATTTACCTTCCTCAGAGTGAACAGAGAGCAGAGAGACACACTTACATTACATTATTATTTGACTTTTGTGATTTGAGTTTCAGTTTTATGTATTTTACACTTATATTATTACTTATTTATTTATATTATGAGGCCTCAATTATGAACGACTTGATATATTTAGAAAAATACGCTTCATATTTATTTTACCGAACAAGTTTCAGCTGTGCTCACTTAATTGTCAACATTATAAAACTAAAGTATTATGATGGACGTAATACGCCAACAGCATCACGCGTGCGGTAATAACCATGAGTCTAAGATAGCTTAGTGGTAAACTCATATCATTAATTAGTTATTCATTTAGTGGGCGCCGTTCATATTTATACCACATTTTTGTAACAGAAAAACATTTCAGGTGAATTGTGCATTTGTAGAAAATTTCTTGCCTGATCCAAAATCACATTGTCAGCAGATAAGTGTTTTTCGACAAAGATTGGCAGTTGTGATAGCCCAGGCAAACATGTCTAACATGCACATGCTAGAGGAAGGCCAGTGATTGGCCTATGATGGATTCCTATGCAAACTGAATTGGTTTGTGAAAACCATGTCCTTAGAGGCTAAATTTGATTCAGGTCCCTCAACATAATGTCCTCTATTGTCCCGTGCCTTGAGATACTCGTTCCTTATTCGTATGACGTGGCAATGCTGTGATTATTATCTGATTAATTATTATTTGACCAATCACGTGGTATTGTTGACAAACTCTGCTTAAGCGTCTCATTAAAACTCACGAAGCAGGTTTTTATTATTAATGGACAACGAAAGAACTACGTGCAACTCATGCAACATGCATCTGTTATTTTTACACTTATTATTGAGTCTTCGTCTTTTATTCTTACTATGCATATAATACATGTAGTATTACTTTTTTTTTTACTGCAGATGGGTGCTCACCAACTTTAAACCCGAACTCAACCCATGATCGTCTCAACATTTCTTCAGATCTAAGGATGGTGACACGGATTCCCGTCTCTCAGGGTCACCCTGTTTATGGAATAAATTATTACGTTCGTTACCAAGCCCTGTGCTCTGAGAGCTTCTCATCGGGTCAGCACTACTGGGAGGTGGACGTGAAAAATGCAGCATTATGTCGAGTTGGTGTTGCATACAGGAAAATCCCAGAGTCCATCTTGGGACTGACTGAGGAGTCATGGTGTTTAATAAAAAATCACGACAAATATTCAGTACAGCATGGTTTTGTTAAGACGTCATTGTCGGTGAGAGAGTCTCCACAGAGAGTCGGGATTCACCTTGACTGGGAGGCTGGGATGATGTCGTTTTACAACACCGACTCCATGCTACTTTTACACAGATTTAAGCATCAGTTCTCTCAGCCTCTCTACCCGGGACTATATATTGGCAGTGTTGATGGATCATTGACATTTATTGATCTGAGCATACAGCCTGAGCATAGTGACTGTGAAGTACTTGAATAACAAGTACTACACACGAAAAACATTCACCATTATTCATAGCCAGTAAAAGCAATAATCATCAGCAGACATGAAAAAATCCACTGCTGGATGAAGGTGTCTGCATGGTGTCACCATTTAATGGAACTGCTTTTGCGGTTGTGGCGGATCTGCTGAGCCTGAAGTAAATTCGTGCCTAAGAATAAACGAAAGTGAACTTGGCAGGAATTTTTTATATTATTTTTCTCTTGAGAGCCACCGAAATAGAGGAATTATTCCATCCACATTTAAACTGGAAATGTTAATGTTATTCTTTTCGAAATGAATGCTTTATGAAATGATTGTTTCAAATAAATGATATTAACATACAGTAATATAGTTTGCCATATATATATTAAATTGAAATTCGTATATTTTGAATTTGGAATATTTTTTTTCAGATAATTTATTGAAACCCTACATTATTTACAGCAGAATTGTATTATTAACAGGCAAACTCTGTAAAAAAATTTGAATTTAAGAGTCGCATCAATATAGTCAGGCCTGATAAACACACGTTGCTATGTTGCATGGTGTTATAGGCAGGATGTAAGATGACTTTTTTTCTAGATTTGACGCTTTCGTGACTGCAAGGATTCACTCTTAGGTTTTTTTCAGTAAAGTCACGTAGGTAAAAAATAAAATTAAAATTAATAAAAGTAATAATAGAAATAAAATAAAATAATAAATCACGACGTTTCTGAGGCAACACAAGTATCCGTCATCAGGTGGGACCGTCACAGCTAGATTTACTGTATCAAGTGATGCAGAGATTCCAAAATACAAGTTCTTAAATACAAGTTAAGGGGGAGGAGGAGGGGGGAGGGGGCTTATCTGAATGTGGTAGCCAATGAATGGAACGTATTGGGAGGGGGGTCTAAAAGAGAACAAAAGGTGTACATGCACCTGTTGGTGCACATGCTAGAAGAGAACGAAAATGCCCATGTTGTTTTACCCAGTGTTGGCTGACAAATACAAAAAGGAGAGTACTGTTAAACGCTGGGGATGTTAACACTCGGTAAAGTAAAATAGTGCCTGTCAAATAAGATGGTCCAAAAATGTGTAGTTAAATCTTTTTTGCATGGTTAATAACATCTTTCCAATGATTACTCAGTTTGTACCCATCATCACGGTTGAAATTATGTCTGTGTTTGTATATCTGGATGGCTTCGTGTACAAACATTTGATGGCAGCCAGAGGGCTTGCAGAGCACCTTGGTCTCGGAAAAAACAATATCATGAGAGCCCACAGCGTTGTAGCAATGATCGGCAACGGCGGAAGACTTAATTTTTGCCGTGTTTCAGATCTGACTTGTGCTCGCGGACATGATCAGAGACATGACGTTTCGTTTCCCCAATGTAACAGTCACCACAGCTGCAACTCAGTTTATAGACTCCAGGGTATTGCAAGTCAGGGATGACATTCGTCACAGATGGAATTAGATCACGGATTTTATGTACTGTACTGAATCGGACTTGGATCTTATGTTTGTTTGGAATTTTGGAGATCTTTTTGGTCACGCCTGGTATGTATGGCAACGTGATAGTTTTGATCGGAGTTTCAAGTGGCTGTTTCTGTATGGTGGGAGAAACAGCTTGGCGGATGGTGCGGTCAGAGTATCCGTTCATCCTGAGGGCCCGATGTACATGTCTTAATTCACTCGCCAGGTGGTGTTGGTCAGAAATGCCATGAGCTCTGTGGTATAGCGTTTTCATGAGATAATTCTTTTGAGATGGGTGGTGGTGAGAATCAGGTTTCAAGTAGGAATCTGTGTGGATGGCTTTCCTGTAGACAGAATGTCCCAAGGATCCGTCAGGTCTCCTCTCAAACAGAATATCTAAGAATGGTAGTTTGCCATCTTTCTCCACTTCCATGGTGAATCTGATGGATGGGTGTCTGTAATATATGTGGTCCAAGAAGTGGTTCAATGCTGGGAGGCCATGTGGCCAAATGACGAAAGTGTCATCCACATACCTCTTCCACAAGGAAGGACACAGGGTGGATGTCTGGATGGCGTCTGATTCAAACTGTTCCATGAACATGTTGGCTATCACTGGTGACAAGGGGGAGCCCATAGGCGTACCCTCATTCTGTTTGTAGAAGGTGCCATTCCAGGTAAAATAAGTGTTGGTGAGGCAATGCCTAACCAGCGCAGGTACATCCGAATTCAATCCATGTTGGACCAAGTCCTCAATTATTGTTAGGGTGTCAGGCACTGGGACTTTGGTAAACAGAGATACTGCATCAAAACTGACGAGGATATCATCAGGAGATAGTACCATGTCCTTGACCATAGAGACTAATTGGGTTGAGTTGAGTGCTGCCGAAGAGGTCTTGCCTGTGAAGGGAAGCAGAGTATCTCCAAAATTCTAAACAAACATAAGATCCAAGTCCGATTCAGTACAGTACATAAAATCCGTGATCTAATTCCATCTGTGAAGAATGTCATCCCTGACTTGCAATACCCTGGAGACTATAAACTGAGTTACAGCTGTGGTGATTGTTACATTGGGGAAACGAAACGTCATGTCTCTGATCGTGTCCGTGAGCACAAGTCAGATCTGAAACACGGCAAAATTGAGTCTTCCGCCGTTGCCGATCATTGCTACAATGCTGTGGGCTCTCATGATATTGTTTTTCCGAGACCAAGGTGCTCTGCAAACCCTCTGGCTACCATCAAAGGTTTGTAAACGAAGCTATCCAGATATACAAACACAGACATAATTTCAACCGTGATGATGGGTACAAACTGAGTAATCATTGGAAATATGTTATTAACCATGCAAAAACGATTTAACTACGCATTTTTGGACCATCTCATTTGACATGCACTATTTTACTTTACCGAGTGTTAACATCCCCAGCGTTTAACAGTACTCTCCTTTTTTATATTTGATTGTCAGCCCACAGCGTTGTAGCACCAACAGGTGCATGTGCACCAATAGGTGCATGTGCACGTGCACCAACAGGTGCACGTGCACCTTTTGTTCTCTTTTAGCCCCCCCCCCCTCCCAATACGTTCCATTCATTGGCTACCACATTCAGATAAGCCCCCTCCCCCCTCCTCCTCCCCCTTAACTTGTATTTAAGAACTTGTATCTTGGAATCTCTGCCTCACTTGATACAGTAAATCGAGCTGTGACGGTCCCACCTGATGACGGAGACTTGTGTTGCCTCTGAAACGTCGTGATTTATTATTTTATTTTATTTCTATTATTAATTTTATTAATTTTAATTTTATTTTTTACCTACGTGACTTTACCGAAAAAACCTAAGAGTATGTAAGATGACTTGACATGACCTCCAGGGTCTATGCAAGCACAAAACAGCAACAATGTGTAACACGCATTAAGCACTGTTGTGGTGGATTGTGCCTCTGAGATGTATTTGTTTTTGTAGACATAGTGTGTGCCGAGGTCACGTCTCGAAACGATGGGTGACCTCGTATGACCCCAAGACCATGGCATTCACTTCCACGGGACGTTCACTCTGCTGATCCCCCCCCCCCCCCGTTTGATTAAATCGTGGCTTGAGACGCAACAATTTTAAGGGCGTTTCCACTTCTTGTATCCTTTGGGGTTAGATTGTATTGGTATTGGTAATGTATTGGTGTGAAAGACGCTTTGGAGGTGGAAGTTATGAATATCATTGTCTCTACGTATTTGTGTACATAGCATTGTAATTTGCCTTATCGTCTATTGTAAAAGAGAAGTTTTATATGATTGGATATATCGATGTCTACGTGATTAAATAAGGCAAAATCTTCTCCAAGCCGGGATAATTAGTTTGAGAACCTTACCGGTTATGGGAGGTGGTCGACAGACTGCACCTAAACGTAACGTGTTAGTGCATTGGCACGTAAGTAACAACTAACACTTAGGTAATGAACATGGTATATATTACATTTCAATATTAACAAATTAATCACTTAAAAATTACGACTTTAAAGTTGAAACAGAAACACCATGAATATAAAGCCGAGGATGAAGGGCGAGGTTCATTTTATGTGGAAGACTGAAGGCATTTTCTGACGAGCTGAAGTACTAAATGTTGTCTATTTGTAAAATATCTTATTAGTAACAAAAGAGCACGAACTGTACAAACAGAGAGCGCGTTGACGCGTCCCAGCCCACAGGTTCACTGATTTATGTGCGACTCAACTCGTGCGCGTAGCTTTCGCATTGGCAGTGCACAGCAATTGTGTGAACATGTTACAATGGACGTGGATTGCATTACCCTTGCAATCCAGAATTCCCTACACGTGATCACAATAGAGATTCACACTGTAGCTTGTGTAACTTCAGTAGCTTTTCCTTCAACCCAGGAGCACTGAGACTGGGCTTTTGTCCGTGGAGTTCCTGTGCCCCCTCCCTGCGTCACGGTTTTGTGCGTTGTACCGGGCTAATGACGAGTTACAATAAAAACAAAAAAACGTGAGATTTGAAAATTTGCAGTTGTTTTAGAGGTAACGTGTCAAGAGTTGTTGGTGAATAAGTTGAGATAAGCAGAACTCGAAGAGAACATCCACACAGAGGAGAGAACACCCACTGCACTGGGCTGTGCCAATCAAGTCACAAGCCATAATCAACTCGGGGTAAATAGTTACTCGATAACTACATATCCATGCACTATCAGCACGGTGTAGATATATTTATTAAAAGTATTACTACTGTAGTGGGCCCAACTGAGTCGCAGACGTATTTCTAAGAGGCAACACATTTATTACACCAACACGAATACACAAAGGAGTAGCTGCCCCTTTACCAGATAACAGCTTAAGGTGGTGGACCACCCGGCTAACTACACTAACACACTGGGAGTTACAATGGACCGGACCCCAGCTCGGGTCCTAGACCGCATGTTGTGGACTCTTCTTGACGTAGAACATAGAGCTTCAGATGACGGTAGCAATGCTGAACCCTGGTCCCTGTGGGGACCCGGATTATATGCTCCCGGGTCGGGGCCGGCTCTGCCCTTGGCCCCGCCCACCTTCGAGAGAGCTCTGGCTCTCTCTTGACTCTTCTTGAGACAACTCTCCCCGGACACGTGACCACCCTTTAGCTCCCACCTGGGGGCCCCCCTGTAGACTTTACTGGTCACGTACCTTCGGGGTCAACCAAAGTGCAATGGCCCAGGGTAACCCCGTCCCTGGGCTGACACTCTCCCACTCCCTCCGGTAGGAGACAGCACTGAACGCCATGCGTGGTGCCACTGCTTTATCCTAGCGCTTACCAAGCCCTCACTAGGGCTGGTACTACACCCACCTACGGGGTGGCCACGATGACGGTGCATTGCACGCCATGCCTTGCTAGAGCCGGCATTGCTTGGTGACATTCACAAAGCTGCTACATACGTGATATCTGCGATGTGAGTACATCGCCCGTCGTGTCCATCACTCACGCAGAAGAAGGTCGAGCGGAAATATTTTTTTCGCAAATTCGCTTTAAGTTTGAAGTTTCTTTATTGAAAGTGAATCGAATAAATAATTAAAAGTGGATTTAGTGGCTTTATTTATTTCTTCAGCACTTGAGAGTAAAGGTAAGTCTAATTTATGCTTCTACATTATGATAAAATAGACATTTGTCGGTGATTTTCAAGATATTGTATCGAATTTCAATTTATTTCAACCCCAGCGACTGAAAGCAGAAGAGACTAAAGTATCAGAGCAGTGAATTTTAACAAATTTAAGGTCAGTTATATACAGTGCTACAGTGAAATGTAGTAAAGTGTTTGATGACGACCTTTTGTGCAAGATTCACTGCCATTAAACTAACACAAGATACAATTATACTCAGCTCAATTTGCTGTGCTATCATTAATGGCCCGCGACTGCGTCAGCACTCTAACGGGGCCGTTGTTCATCAGATGTCAGCTGCAACTGCTGTCGTGTGGTCATTCGCTGCGGCATCGCGCTGTGAACAGCTATCTGCACTGCACTGACTGCTACGAAGCATACCGGACTGTGCTAAGGTCCATGCATCATAAAGTACCATAACTACTTCGGTTCTGTGGTATCACAGAGCGGAAGAGATGCGTTATAGTGTCAATCACTGTGGCAATACCCCAGTGTAGCTATCCAGAACAGCATCGGTTGCCTAGAAGTGGCTGAGACATTATTTCACGGTACATGTGAGTTCGAGAATGCACGAGGGAATAAGTTGAGAGTATAGGTTTGGGTGTACTTTCATTGGAGTTTTTGGGATACATACTCTCTGTTTTTTTCGGTAAAGTCACGTAGGTAAAACAAGTAATAAAATAAAATAAATGAAAACAACTAAATTAAATCACGACGTTTCGGAGGCAACACAAGCCTCCCTCATCAGGTGTAAAAAGGCACAGCAAATAAGAGTATGAATCCTTGCAGTCACGAAAGCTTCAAATCTAGAATTTTTGGGATACATTCAACCTTTTCCCCTCGTTCCATAAAGCTGCATGAGCCAGTGGTGGCCTGTCTACAAAATGAAGACAAACCGCCTTTAGCCTAGAGTCATCACAACTGAAAGCTAGTTTCTTGTCCGTGCGCCACCACCCATCACACATGCACCAAGTGACCTGGCTAACCAAATCAAGTAAAACTTCCTACATTTTGCGTCAAACTTTGTATTTCCCTTGTCAGATGGCAGACCAGCTAGCCAATCACAATGGTGGCTACTTCTATCAAACTTTACCGAAAGAACCAAGAAGATGAATCCCTGCAGTCACGAAAGCTTTAAATCGAAATTCTATCAACCTTTTAGGCTCCAGAGTCATAGCAGTGCCACCCTACTCCCTTCACCATGATGTTTTATTCTATTTCAATTCGGGTATTCAATTTGATAGGCGGGGTGGCACAGTAGTAACACTTGTGCCTCACAGCTTAGACGTTCTGTGTTATATTCCTGAATCGGGTGCCTTTCTGCATGGGGTTTGTGTGTACTCCTCTGATCCTGGATGGGTTTTCTATGGGTTCAAACTAGATTCGAAGCTTTTGTGACTGCAGGAATTATTATTTGGTTCTTTCGGTAAAGTCACGTAGAAATAAATAAATTCAATAATAGAATACGACGTTTCGATTGCAACACAAGCAACCATCATCAGGTCCAAATGAATGAGAAAACAAACACAGTAAACTTGTAAATCTAATGCAATACAACACAGAGAGTCGGCCAACAAAACAGTCAACACCCCACCTGGTTAATTACGTTATTTCAAAGATTGCTAAATTTGATAGAGAGAGACAAAACATAGACACGGAGACACACAGACGGACACACAAGCAGAGAGAGACTCACATAAAGACAAGCAGAGAGACACACACATAGGCACGCAGAAAGGTGTGTGGGCTGTTTCTTCAGCTGCTTCAATGTCAACTAAAAACAGAGTTAACCTGATTGCCAAATTCCACCTCGTGTCAAAAAAGAACCCGAACCACACTGGGAAAAGTTAGATGTTAACAAGATTGTTATCAATCACAGTAACAGCCCAATTTCTGACAGCCTAAAATCGGTACTAGCTAAGGGGTTAAATTTTGCAGTCACCCCCAAACAAATCCCAGTGGATGACATCATTGCGCAGGTCGACGTAGCCCTCAAAGTTCTGGGACACATCCCGGTAGACGTTGCAAGGTCTGAAATCGCTGCTATCCTCAAGAATTCTAAGAAACCCATTGGCAACATTAGCAAGGACGAGCGTTTAGAACTCGCCCAATTAATAAAAGAGAGATGATATTGTCATCCTCTAAGCCGACAAGGGCAATGCCACTGTCATGATGGATAAAACCAAATAGAACAACACAATTCAGGACCTTCTCAATTATGGCTGCTATACCAAAATTAATAGAGACCATACCAATAGCCTGGCTACTAAAACCAACAAAATCATCACTTATTTGACTTCCCTAATCGAACCCACCAAACAGCTCTCTCTCTACAATCTTCGGCTGCTAGACCACCCAGATTTTACGGCCTTCCATAAATTCATAAAGAGTGCACTCCACTCCATCCTGTCGTCTCCACCATCAACTCACCCACTTACAGACTGGCACAATTTCTGTCTGAGACTCTGCTTCCCTTCACGGGGCAAGACCACCTCAGCTGTACTTATTTCGGCCCACTTGGTTTCACTAATCAAGGACATATCTCTGTCCCCTAAGGATTTGCTTGTCAGTTTCGATGTAGTCTTCCTCTTCACCAAGGTACCCGTACCTGATACTATTGCAATGATTGAAGACCTGGTACAACAGGAACTGAATCCTGATGTACCTTCGTTGGTAAGGCACTGATATACCAACACTTACTTCACCTGTGTAGGGGTGTTAGAGAGAGAGCCGTTATGCATGGCAGCTTATGGGAAACAAACACAGTGGGCGGGGCTACGTGAGCGCACGGGGGGGGGTGCTCTCAACGACGTCCGCACCAGGCAGCCCGGGGCCCCACCCCTCAGCGGGGGTGGAGTATAAAGGGGGATGTGTCAGAGGGCTCGGGGCAGAATGTTAAAGCTAAACCAGTGAAGACCGAAGATCGTCTAGCTAGAGCCCTGGACTCCCCTGGGTCGCCGCCCTTGTCAGGGCCGCGCAGGACCGAGCCAGCGGCGTGGTCCCGAGAACCAGAGCTAGTGCTCTGGGACTCCGGGTACCGTAGCCCGACTTACCAGTGTCGGGCCAGACAGCCTCCCCTAGCCCGTTAGTGGAGGACTAGGAGGTAGGTCAGAGATAGCTAGCAGTGTATTCCCAGCTAGCCGGGTGAGGGGGCCGATACCCCCTCTAGTATTGTATGTCGACAGTTGTGACTACTTGTACGGAATAAATACGTGTGCATCACCAACGGTGTCCAAGAGTCATCAACGGTACTTCATCTGGTGTCAGAACAACTACGAACATGGACACGCGCCGGACAGCTCGAGCCGGAGTACCGCAGGTGGAGGACACCGCTGAAATTGTCGAGCCCGAGACGGCTCAACAAGACATCGTGCAGCCGGGGCCGGACGCATTCTTACCGGGGCATCAGGATGAAGAGGAGCCGCCATCAGAAGGGCTGAGGCTGGCTCATGCGAGGCTGGCGGAGCTGCTTTACGCCGCTGCTGCCACACTCGAACACATCACGCGGCTGGGGGCTGGTGGACCACCAAGGGGCGAGGAGAACCGACGTCCGATGTGCCTTCCCGCCATCTCAACGGATTCAAACTTTGAATCTCCCGCCATCGCCGCAGCAGCTGCTGAGGGCGTGGCCGGCCTGAACCTCGGGTCCAACATCGCTCTCGCTGGGGCTGCCGCGTCACCGCCAGCGGAGGGAGCGTCATCACGGCTGCGACAGGCGATACCATCTGCCGTTCGCGCCGAAGCGCAGCCGAGTTACGGGGACAGGAGCCTGCGAGCTTCCATGGCGACCGCTGCGCTGCACCAACGGCTGCCTCCGCTCAAAGAGTTTGTTGGCGCGGAGGGCGACTGGGGCGGCTTCCAGCGACGCTTCCTCGCCCACCAAGAAATGGCACGGTGGTCGGATGCTGAGGCTCTCTGCGCGCTGCCGGCGCTCCTCGACAGCGACGCACTCGCCGCCCTTACATCGGCGCCGAGGGAGAAGCGCTCCACGCTACAGATGGCGCTGCAGTTGCTGGCCGGGGTCTACGGACCTTCAGCGGAATGCAGGCAGCAGTTTTACGATCGCCAGCGGGGTGCAAAGGAGTCGCCCCTGGCGTACAGGACGAGTCTCCTGGCACTGGCGAAGACGGCCTTCCCTCGAATGGACGACGACGGCGTGGACGCCATGGTCACAGAAAAAATCCTCCTGCTGGCAGACGACCTGGACATCGCCGTCGTTGCACAGGAGGACACGGAGATGAGTTCCCTCCAGGCTGCGCGGCTCCTCCACGCCAACCTGCTGTCACAGCGTCGGAAAGCCAGCAGGGCAGCGGCCGGGCGTGCGGTGGCTGCAGCCACCCTCACGGCGGAGGAGGTTTACGCCGTCGACCGTCGACGGCAGCAGGGGACGGGAGCACGGTCGGGCCGGGATGGGTCGAGCCGCTTCGACCGTCCGTCATCGCCGCCGGCGCTCCCGCGTTGCTTCAACTGCGGCGTCCGGGGCCATGTCGCCTCGGGGTGCCGCTCTCCTCGGCAGCGCGGGACGACGCCTCGACAGGACGCCGGCCCTCCTCCTCCCAAGCTCCATCAACATAATACGGCGAGTCGAGGCACCCTTCATGTTTGGCCCAAGCACACACTCGTCACACACTCGCACACCGCAACGAACGGGGGGCCGACATTGCGCTGCGACGGGCCAACACGCACCACTATGGGGACTCAAATCGAACCCAGGCAGTGGTCCATGTTGGCCCATCGCGTTGTGGCCGCGTCGTCGGGGTCGTCAGCCGTGGTGGGACGCATTGACGGGGTGGAGGTATGCATCCTGGTCGATACGGGGGCATCGGCGACCATCATTTCCGAACTCATTTACAATATTCTACCTGTCCAGAGCCGTCCTTTACTGCCGGTTAACGTCCCATTCTATGCTGCTAACGGGGGCTCTCTTGGCATCATTGGACAGATTCGAGCGCAAATTTGTATCGGGGATATCAAATTGTCGGGCCCGATTTTTGTTTCCTCCTCGCTGGCGGTTCCGTGCCTGCTGGGGACGGACTTCTTGGGCAAAATGCCGATTCGTATTTTAATAGACCAGGGATGCATTGAGCTCCCGTCGGGATGACGCATGGCGTTCCTGCCTTCCCCTACTGCGGCTCGGACGGCGTTCGTAACTGTACCAGCGTTCATCGTTAAAACAGTTCGTGTGCCACCGGGAGCTCAAATGTTGGTGCCTCTAAAACTTCGTCGGCCCTTCGCTGAGGGCATTGGGGACCAGGGAATTCTGCTGGGACCATCTAGGGCCAGGGTTAGTGGACCTCATTTGATTCCGGCCCAGACCGTCGTAAGAGGGGACGGGGACCCTTTCATCGCGGTCCTCAATGTGGGGTCGCAGACAGTGGTAGTTCCTCAAGGGACGGTGCTTGCTCACGCGACGCCGGTGCCCTGCGAGGAACCTGTTGCGAATCACGTCGGCACTGCTCCCCGGCCGCACCCACATTCGGACAGCGATGGAGGGTGGCTCGATGCGCTTTGTGCGGGATCGACGGACCTGTCAAATTCAGAGCGCCAACAGCTTAGAACGCTACTGCGGGAATTTTCCGACGTTTTCAGTCAGGACAAATACGATTTGGGTTGCACTCATCTGCTGCGTCACCATATTGACACGGGTGACAGCGCGCCAATACGCCAGAATCCGTTTCGGTTAAGTCCCGCCGAAAAGGACCATGTCAAATCGGCTATTGATGACATGTTAGCCGCCGACATCATTTCTCCTTCCACCAGCCCTTGGGGAGCGCCGATCGTCCTGGTTAAAAAGCAGGACGGCTCGTTGCGGTTTTGCGTTGATTTTCGGCGCCTTAACAACATTTCGGTTGCCCACGCATACCCGCTCCCACGGATGGACGAATCGCTGGACGCCTTGGCGGGAGCGCGATTCTTCTCCACACTGGATTTACTTTCGGGATTCTGGCAGCTTCCTCTGGACGATGATTCAAAGCCTAAAACTGCTTTCCGTACACCGCACGGCCTGTTCCAATTCAACCGGTTGCCGATGGGCTTACACTCAGCACCGGCAACTTTCCAGCGTTTAATGGAATTGGTTTTGGCTGGATTGCAATGGGAGTCGTGCCTGATTTATTTGGATGACGTTATCGTCTTTAGTAAAACTTTTGACGAACATCTCCAGAGGTTGCGGGCGGTTTTCCTAAAGATGCGGGCTGCTAATTTGAAATTCAAACCCCAAAAATTTCATTTGTTACGCGATTCGGTGCGTTATTTGGGGCACATCGTGGGGCGCTCAGGTATTGCTACCGATCCCGCCAAAACGCAGTGTGTCAGCTCCTGGCCGACTCCCACCTCAGTGGGAGAGGTCAGGAGTTTCATTGGCTTCGCGTCGTATTACCGACGGTTCGTCGCTGATTTTGCGACGATTGCCAAACCCCTACACGCTTTAACATCAAAAGGGGTTCGGTTCCACTGGGGTCAGGAGGAGGAGGCTGCTTTCTGCTCCCTTCGGGACGCCCTGGTAAGAGCTCCTCCCTTGATTTACCCCGATTTTTCGGAACCATTTTTGCTCGACACCGATGCGAGCAACACGGGTATTGGGGGCGTGCTTTCCCAGGTGGTTGACGCATGGAACGGGTGGTTGCGTACGGCAGTCGGGTGTTGTCTCCAGCGGAGCAAAGATATTGTGTCACCCGTAGGGAACTGTTGGCAATTGTCTATTTCATCCAACAGTATCGCCCATATCTGTACGGTCGGCATTTCACCGTCCGCACAGATCATGCGGCACTGCGGCACTGCAGTACGCCCTGCGAGTTCAACAGCCATCGGGACAATTGTCCCGATGGTTGGAGATCCTCCAGGATTTTGATTTTGAAACCACCTACCGTAAGGGCGTTCGCCACACCAACGCGGACGCTCTGTCGCGCATGCCAACCCCTCCGAATGTGCATGCCTCCTGGGGTCGGGACGTTGCAAGCCAGCAGGGGACATGCCGGTTCCGGTCCTGGCGGCCGCCGCCAACGACGAAACATTGCTTCCAAATTCTATCGCACAACAGGGAAAAGATTCCCTGCTGGGTTTGCCTGTTAATGAATGGGGGCGCCTCCAGATGGAGGATACCTCCCTCCTCGCGTCGCGTCGTCGCGCCGGGGAGGCGGGGCGGGGGACGGGTGATGCCGACGCATGGAAATGCACGCGGGGTTGCTGATGCATTGGGACGGGAAATCCCATCGACACCGGCTGGTGGTCCCTTCTGGGTTACGGGGTAGGGTGGTGTGGGCTGCTCATGAGCGCCTCCTCCACCTGGGTACCAAAAAGACCCTCGCCTTGCTCCAGCTTGATTTTTTTTGGCCAGGCATGACGAGGGATGTCGCAGATCTGTTGGCATCATGCCCTCGGTGTGCGCAGCGAAAACCACCAGCACGGGAGTCAAACCCGCCTTTGCAGTCTATCAGAGTCTCCAGAGTGAACAAACTTGTCGCGCTGGATATTCTGGGGCCATTTCCCGCCACCCCTATGGGCAATAGATATTTGTTGACCGGAGTGGAATACTTTATGCGCTGGCCTATGGCCTGGCCCCTGGCCAACCAGTCGGCAGCAGCCATCGTGGAGGCCTTTGTCCAAGGTTACGTCATGGACAAAGGTCTGTGAGCTCCTGGGAACGAAAAAAAATTCGTACCTCTCCCTATCACCCGCAAACTGACGGGATGGTCGAGCGTCTGCATCGAACCATCACGTCTATGTTGTCGCAGCAGGTTTCGGACTCACAGACTGATTGGGACTTGCAAATTCAAGGGGTTCTGGCAGCATACAGATTGGCCCCCCATGCTGCGACGGGATTTTCACCCTTCTTCCTCATGTATGGCCGCGAACCTGACCCACCTGTTCGGGCACAGCTGCAGATCTCCGCGCCGCTGGGAAAAACTAAATTGGCCGACCATGTTAAATTTAACCTTGCGAAATTGACTGAGGCACAGGATGCTGCCATGCTAAATTCCGACAGGCGTCAGAAAGCGAATGAGCGCCTCAGACTGGGTCGCGCGCACGTGCTACAGTGGAAGCCGGGGGACAGGGCATGGCTGCACTGTCCCCAGGTACCACTCGCGACCTCCTCAAAACTGGTGCGGCGGTGGCGGGGCCCCGTCGAGGTGGTCGAGGTTTTGTGGCCTCAGTGCGTTCGCATCAAATGGGGGAAGCGCCGGTGGTTTGTGCACCCCTCTAGGCTGAAACCCTTCGTTGCAGTGCGAGGCCCCACTCCACACACGCGTGGCCAAACATGTGGGGGGTCGGCCGACTCAAAGGGTCCGTCTCTGCTGCTCTCGCCTGACGTGTTGCCGGCTGTCCCGCCCCCAGGTGCACCAGGAATGACGGGCTCCCGCCCAACAACCCCTACGGGGGATGCCGAGGGTCTCGCGACATCAAGCGCAGACTCACTTCGAAATGGACAGCTGCCACCGGATGGTCCGCCATCCGGGGTTGCCCCGTGTGACGGGCCTGCGGCAAGGACGCGCGCAAGAATGCGCAGACTCTTGTGATGCACAAAAAGAAGAAATTTGTTTTATTTTTTTTATTTTCACGTGTATGGTTACTGTGCGCTGCGTCGGTGGTGTGCTCCTGGCACATTGTGTTGTGTTGTATGTGTGTTGGGGGTTCCTTGCGATTTGTATATACGTTGCTTTTACGGAATTCGTATTTAATCGGGGGGGGTGCGTCGGGTTGTTTTCCCTTCGGGGTTTTCTGGTTCTTGTTGTTGTTCTCTTCGCGTTATGTTGAAAAATAGTGAGGCACACGCGCGGTCAGGGGGTAAATGCGCTTTTATTGTCGTTTTTTTGTATGTTGGCAGCCGGGACGGCTGCAAGCTATGCGGGGGGGGGGGGGTGATGTAGGGGTGTTAGAGAGAGAGCCGTTATGCATGGCAGCTTATGGGAAACAAACACAGTGGGCGGGGCTACGTGAGTGCACGGGGGGGGGTGCTCTCAACGACGTCCGCACCAGGCAGCCCGGGGCCCAACCCCTCAGCGGGGGTGGAGTATAAAGGGGGATGTGTCAGAGGGCTCGGGGCAGAATGCTAAAGCTAAACCAGTGAAGACCGAAGATCGTCTAGCTAGAGCCCTGGACTCCCCTGGGACGCCGCCCTTGTCAGGGCCGCGCAGGACCGAGCCAGCGGCCTGGTCCCGAGAACCAGAGCTAGTGCTCTGGGACTCCGGGTACCGTAGCCCGACTTACCAGTGTCGGGCCAGACAGCCTCCCCTAGCCCGTTAGTGGAGGACTAGGAGGTAGGTCAGAGATAGCTAGCAGTGTATTCCCAGCTAGCCGGGTGAGGGGGCCGATACCCCCTCTAGTATTGTATGTCCACAGTTGTGACTACTTGTACGGAATAAATACGTGTGCATCACCAACGGTGTCCAAGAGTCATCAACGGTACTTCACCTGTAATGGTACTTTCTACAAACAGAATGAAGGTACCCCAATGGGCTCTCCCCTATCACCAGTGGTAGTGAATGTTTTCATGGAGAAATTTGAGACAGATGCCATCCAGACATCCATCCGACGTCCTTCCTTGTGGAAGAGATACGTAGATGACACTTTCGTCATCTGGCCGCATGGCCTGCCGGCACTGTACCAATTTCTCAACTACATCAATTCCATACACCCATCTATCAAATTCACCATTATAGTGGAACAGAATGGCAAGCTACTATTCCTGGATGTTTTGATCGAGAAGAGACCCGATGGCTCGTTGAGACACTCTATCTTGGCCTCGCTGTGCACTGCGTTGCACCGCTAGTCGAGTAGATAACCATGTGTTCAATAAACCCTCGGAGCCAGGATGACCGTCCAACTCCGATCGTCATTTATTGATTGTAACAGGTAAAAAGATAATGCTTCTTCAGCTCCCACAATGGACAAGTGCGGCTGTGGTCTCACTGAGATGCGATGCGTGCCGCCATCTTGACTTATCTGTGTAATGGCTGACGCCCGCGTGGTACAGTGGAAATCTAACATCGTCACTTCCTGGTCACGTGACCAACATTAGCATCAAAAAACAGGAACTTCCTGTGAACACACGCTCCACATCTGCGTGAGGCAAGACACTCCCCGTCTGGTATCTAGGAGATACCACCATTTATTTCCTATCTCATAAACAAGTGTATAACAACTTCAACGGGTCGACTTATTTGTCCATATCTTTGCGAGAGAGAAGAAGTACTATCTCGACTATGGGCCTGATGAAAGTTCTTGCGACACCTTGCTTCGCAATCATAACCTCGACCTTTCGAACTTTTCCATCGGCGCTTGGAATCGACTTGAGGATGCGGCCCATTGGCCACTCATTCCGTTTGGCTTGGTTGTCCTTCAGTAGGACGAGGTCGCCTTCTTGGATGTCTGGTCTATTAGACTGCCACTTGTTGCACACTTGGAGTGTCGTAAGGTACTCGTTTTTCCAGCGACGCCAGAACGTGTTCGCGAAGCTCTGCACTTGTCTCCATTGACGTCTGTAGAGGTCTGCAGTGCTGGCCTCCTCGGTAGGTGCTGTGAGCACATCTGTCTTCTGGGTAAGAAGTGTAGCAGGAGTCAAGATGAATGGTGACTCCGGGTCGGTTGAGACGGGGATCAGGGGTCTTGAGTTAATTATGGCTGAGACCTCGGCCATGAGAGTGGTCAAGACCTCGTGAGAGAGCCGTGTGGACCCGACATCACATAGCATAGAGTTGAGAATGCGTCGAGCAATCCCGATCATGCGTTCCCAGGCTCCACCCATGTGCGAAGAGTGGGGAGGATTGAAGATCCATGTGCAGACTTGGTCACCAAGGTATTTCCTGACAGAATAATCTTCGACATTCTCCGTATTGATCTTAAGCTCTTTACATGCTCCTATGAAATTGGTTCCACAATCAGACCGGAGTTGCTTGGCTGGCCCTCTGATGGCGAAGAACCTCCGGAGTGCATTTATAAAGCTCGAAGAGTCCATGGACTCGATGACTTCGATGTGCACTGCTCGTGTACTCATACAGGTGAACAGCACTGCCCAACGTTTGCTGTTCGCGAGCCCTCCTCTGGTGCGGCGGGAGATGACTGTCCATGGTCCGAACACGTCAATCCCTACAGAGGTGAAGGGAGGTTCCACACTGAGTCGATCGGCTGGGAGGTCTGCCATTTTCTGTTCTTCCTGTTTTCCACGTAGCTTGCGACACCGGATACACTTGTGGATTGTGCTGGCGATGCACCTCTTTGCTCCAACGATCCACAGCCCTGCAGATCGGATTGCTCCTTCTGTGAAGTGCCGACCTTGGTGCTTGACCTTCTCGTGGTAGTGGCGCACGAGTAAGATTGCGATGTGGCTCTGGCTTGGGATTATGAGGGGGTTTCGTTCATTCTCATCTAATTTTGCATTCCCTAGCCGACCACCGATCCTGAGCAAGTCGTCTTTGTCCATCCCGGGGTTTAGCTTCCTGAGGGTGCTGACCCTAGGAAGGTCTTCTCCCTTGTTGATGGCCTTGATCTCACTTGCATAAGCTGCCTGTTGCACACAGCGGAAGATTGATTTCCTTGCTCTGGAAAGCTCGTCTTCAGTGCGTGGCACTGTGCAGTAATGCCATCCATTGCAGCTACCAGTGGTGCCTCTCAATGGGCGATGGAAGCAGTCTGCAATATGCGTTAAATGTGCTATCGCTCGCACGAGCGTCGTCCATTTCGAGAAAAGTTGTCACTAGAGGACGAATCTCCTTGTCGGACTCGGGCTCTAAGAGTCCAAAGGTCTCCTTGGTAGTACATGGGCCAACGTCACGTCGTAACAGAAACGCTGGACCCGTCAGCCAGATGGTTTGATTCAGCAGAGATGCAGGGACGGACCTAGTTGCGAGATCTGCTGGATTCTGGTCAGTTGGAACGTAATTCCATTGCTCCGGCTGCGTCGATCTCCTGATGCGCTCCACCCGGTTGCTGATGTAGGTGTAGAACCTTCTGGTTTGGTTGTTTATGTAGCCTAGTACGACCTTACTCTCCGTGTAGAACTTGACCGCGTCCAGTTTGACGTCAAATTCGTCTAAGATCAGTTCCGCCACCTCTGTAGCAAGAATGGCTCCACACAGCTCGAGCCTTGAGATGGTATGTTCCGGTTGTGGGGCCTTGCCGTGTAACTCCTTCCAGAATTCCCACTCGGACGATAGCTCCGAGTCGAGGAACGGAGAGGCCACGGTCACAGCGACCACAGCCACGACCACCAGCAGAGTGACGAGCAGCGGCTTCACCTTAGTCTTCTTCCCGTCAGTCAGGACTAGCTTGGAGAAACGTGGAGGAACAAACTCCAACGAAGACGGTGGATGCACAAGCGAAGTCATGGTGGTTTCTTCGTAAGTCTGCACGGTACAGCCTTGACTTCTCTCGCCGAGTTCCTCTTTCAGCGTGAAGTGGTTGGGGCACGGTTTGAAGAGCGACGTGCGTCCATTCGTGAGCACACTCGTTCTGAATGTGCTACTGTGGCCTGGTTAGTGGGTCCCATCGAGACAAACGTCACCCACGATGACCCATCCTAGATCGAGTCTCTGGGCGTAGGGAGCGTCGTGAGGTCCATTGCGTTGGTTACGAACCTTGTGGACTCTCAGCATGTCCCTGCCGAGCAGAAGTAAAATCTGTGCCGCGTGATCCAATGGCGGGATGAACTCTGCTATGGGTTTCAGGTGTGGGTGGTGACGTGCAACTTCGGGCGTGGGAATCTCACTCCTGTCGTCCGGTATCTCGTTGCACTCTGTCACCGTAGGAAGGGCTAGCTTCATGGTGCTATCTATGGTTTCCACCATGAGGCCGCTCGCTCTTCTTCCCGCTGTCTTCATCAGTCCTGAGCATGTTCTGAGCGTGTATGGAAAGGAATTCCTACCTACACTTAGCTGATCAAAGAACTCTGACCTTGCCAAAGACCTGTTGCTCTGGTCGTCCATTATGGCGTACATCCTTACTGCCCTTTCAGGATGTCCTTTGGGATAGACTCGGACGAGGCATATCTTTGAGCAAGATCTTCCTTTGAAGCCTTCTCCACAGACTTCTGTGCATTTGGTTGTGATTGACGAAGTGAGTGCGGCGGTCTCGCCTTGCTCCCCGCCGTGCTCTGCTTCGGGATCGGAAGCCTTAGTGCTACTGGGTTTCGAGTAAAATGTGTGCAGAGCAGTTGCGTGTTTGTCGCTGCCACATTCCTCGCACTTGATATCTGCCTTGCAATTCCTTGCAAGGTGGTTTGTAGAAGCACAGCATTTGAGCACACACCAAATTATTTCAGAATGTTCTTCCGCTCTTCCAATGGCTTCCTCCTGAACTCACGGCATTTCTGGAGGGAGTGAGGTTTATCATGCAATGGGCATTGCTTCTCTGGATCCTCTATCTTTTTCTTTGTGGTGGTTGCCTGGACGGAGTTTGCGAATGTCGCAGGAGAGACCTCAGTCTTGTGTACGGATATTGGCACTCTCGCTGTTCCTCGTTTCGCCGTTGTCCTTTCCATTTTTGGGAGATCTGGACTGGAAATCCCCGTGGTGCCAAACATGAAACTCGGGTCATTTCTAGTCTTAGCCAGGTTGCGGATAAACTTTGAGAAAAAAGAGAATGGGGGGAATGCAACCTGATGCTCTGACTTGTATCTTGAACCGGCTGTTCTCCATTTTTCCTGCACGTCAAATGGCAATTTCTCTACGATGGGGTTCACGCCATGGTAGGTATTCAAGAAAATGAGACCTGGTAAGTAGGGATCAGCCTGGGCTGATTCAAGCTCCATCAAAAGATCTCCAAGCTCCCGTAACCTTTTATTGTCTCGACCAGAGATTTTTGGAAAGTTCTGCAACTTCTTGAAGAGAGCCTTCTCAATGGTTTCTGTGCTACCATAGCACTCCTCGAGCCTCTCCCACACCGCATGCAGGCTTGAGGCAGGGTCGTCAATGTTTGCTGACCGGATCCTCTTTGCGTACTCTGCAGATTCATTTCCTAACCATTTCACCAACAGGTTGAGTTCTTCACTTGCAGAGATGTCTGCATTTCGGATTGCATTCCTGAAGGTAGATCTCCAGGCTCGATAGTTCTCAGAGTGGTCATCAAACTTAAGGAGTCCTGTGTTGATTAGTTCGCGGTGAGCCAGGTACCTAGCAAAGTCTCCTAGTCCTGCTGATCCAGGGTGTGTCCATACTGGCGCTTGTGAGGCGGCATTATTGGCTGTATTGCCTAGCATGCCGTCATTTGCGATGGCGTTGGACTGTGGGCCCAAAGGGTTTCGATCACGTTGGTTGGATCCGTGACTGTCTGGAATGTGGGTCTGACTTGGTGCATCCACGTCTGACCCCACGTGCGCGACGCTGAGTTGGCGACTAACTTCCAGAGCGGGATATGCATTTCCACCATTCCTGTAGACAGCATTCATGTTCATTGGGAGTGGAGATGGCAATGCCTGAACGTCCACCCTTTGTTCAGTATGGTTTGGTGGAGGAGCATTGATGCATTGTTCAGACCAGTCCAAAATATTTTTTCTGGTGAGTTGATCACGGTCCTTGACAGGTATCTGCGTGCCAAACTCACTCCAATTCTCTTCCTTATCCAGGTTGGCTGCTGCTTCGAGCACCTCTGCCTGGGCCCTTGCAGCAGCTGCTTCCCTTTTGAGTTGTAGGGTGCTTAACTTAGCATCCAGCTCAATTTTCTTCCGTGTGGCAGTAGCCACTAATATACTCTCTTGCTCTTCAAGCTCTGCTTTCTTCCGTGCGGCAGTAGCCACTAATATACGCTCTTGCTCTTCAAGCTCTGCTTTCTTCCGTGCGGCAGTGGCTGCTAATGTACTCTCTTCTTCTTGTATGCGAGCCTTTTCAATTAGCATGGCTTCCTCTTCAGCCATGTAGGCAATACGGGCGTTTGCTGCTTCTGCTGCTGCGCATGCCTGAGCTGATGCCATACTAGTAGATGATGTCTTTGAGTGTGCTGAGGCTTTAGATTTTGTGGTGGACCTGGATGAGACAGAGTACTGAGATCGTGTCTCTCTTAAGCCCTCCACACGGTCCATTGCATCTTGTATCACTGCCTGCACATTATCATCGAGCAGTTCGAGGAAGTGCTCTTGCGTGCGCACTCCCTCAATGCCCTCATCTGTTTTCATCTTCGTCAGGAGGGATATGTATTTATTTGCCAGGAGCTTGTAGCTTGAGCTGCTCACCTTCACTCGCTGGATGGCCCGCTGAATTGAAACCACTGTGTCTGAGGCGTTTGAAGCTTCAGATAAATCTGCTTCGACCCGGTCCCATGCCCGTTGTATCCTGGCATCCAGGTCCTGTTTCTCAGCCTCATAGCTTTCCAAGGCCCGTTGCGTCAACCTGACCTCCCTCTGGGGCCTTGAACTCCCCTGGTCCTCTTGAGGCAGGATGGGAGATCCTGGATTGCTTGGTTCACCTTCTTCAGCATCTCTCCCTGCTGAACTGTGGCTTTCCATGCTGCGATGTTTGCAGCACGATTTTAATGTAGACTCGTTGCAGAGCTCCTTGCTTGTTGCAGGCTGATTGCAGGGCTGGCTGCAGAGCTGGCTGCAGAGTTGACTGCAGGGCTGGCTGCAGAGCTGGCTGCAGGGCTGGCTGCAGGGCTGGCTGCAGAGCTGGCTGCAGGGCTGGCTGCAGAGCTGGCTGCAGGGCTGGCTGCAGGGCTGGCTGCAGGGCTGGCTGCAGGGCTGGCTGCAGGGCTGGCTGCAGAGCTGGCTGCAGGGCTGGCTGCAGAGCTGGCTGCAGAGTTGACTGCAGGGCTGGCTGCAGGGCTGGCTGCAGAGCTGGCTGCAAAGTTGACTGCAGAGTTGACTGCAGGGCTGGCTGCAGGGCTGGCTGCAGAGCTGGCTGCAGAGTTGACTGCAGAGCTGGCTGCAGGGCTGTCTGCAGAGCTGGCTGCAGAGCTGGCTGCATGACTTCTTGGGAGCTTTAAGAAGTGTATCTTTTTACTATCTCGGCCTCGCTGTGCGCTGCGTTGCACCGCTAGTCGAGTAGATAACCATGTGTTCAATAAACCCTCGGAGCCAGGATGACCGTCCAACTCCGATCGTCATTTATTGATTGTAACAGGTAAAAAGATAATGCTTCTTAAGCTCCCACAATGGACAAGTGCGGCTGTGGTCTCACTGAGATGCGATGCGTGCCGCCATCTTGACTTATCTGTGTAATGGCTGACGCCCGCGTGGTACAGTGGAAATCTAACATCGTCACTTCCTGGTCACGTGACCAACATTAGCATCAAAAAACAGGAACTTCCTGTGAACACACGCTCCACATCTGCCGTGAGGCAAGACACACTCTGTTTATAGGAGAGCCATCCAAACCGATTCCTATCTAAAGCCTGACTCCAACCACCATCCAGCTCAGAAGAATTCCTTCATCAAAACACTACACCATAGGGTGTGTTGCATCTCCGACCAGCACCACCGAGCCAATGAGCTTGAGCACGTACGCCAGGCTCTCAGGAGGAATGGATATTCTGACCGCACAATCCGCAAAGATGCATCCCAACCATGGGCAGAGAACCATATGAGGACCTAATCAAAACCATTACCATACATAGCAGGGGTCACCAAAAGGATTTCCAAAATCTTGAACAAACACGAGATCCAAGTTCGATTCAATACACTACACAACATCCGTGATTTGATCCCATCGGTGAAGGATGCGATTCCGGACATGCAATATCCTGGTGTCTATAAGCTGAGTTGTGTCTGCGACAGCAGTTACATTGGTGAAACGAAGCGACATGTCTCAGACCGGGTTCACGAACACAAAGTGGATTTGAAACACGGCAGAACCAACTCCTCGGCGGTAGTGGATCATTGTTTCAGTGCTGTGGGCACACATGACATTGTTTTCTTCGAGACCAAGGTTCTTTGCAAACCCTCAGGCTACCATCAGATATTTGTTCATGAAGCCATCCAGATATACAAACAAAGACAAACCTTTCATCGAGAAGATGGATTCAGATTGAGCAATCATTGGAAGGACGTCATAAACCACGTCAAGTTCTAACTGCTGTGATTCTTACTCTTACACCCGTGCTGTTTTTGTTTACATGCTAATTTATCAAGCCCCCACCCGTCCCTGCACACCACAAACCCCCCCCTCTCCCCCGTGAACTCCTGCACCCCCCCCCTCCCGTGCCTATATAAAGCCACAACAGCAGATCATTATTTCTCACCTGATGACAGACGCTTGTGTTGTGGACGAAACGTCGTGTTCTTTTATTATGTTTCTATCTACGTGACTTTACCGAAACAACCAGAGAGTATGGATTCCTGCAGTCACGAAAGCTTCAAATATATAATGTTGTATAGCTATTCAGTGCTAATGTAGGTGCCTGGTCCATCCAACACCTATCATCTAAGACAATGTTATGATGCTGCAGTGTTCATTCATTGTATTCATATTGCAAGTGTAGTGTAGTAACTCGGCGGGAGACGACTTCACGGGTAACACACTCTTTATTTTATCAAACTCGTTCACAGGTGACTAACACCTACTTTGTATCTCGGGTGACAAACACCCACTTAGTATCTCGGGTGACAAACACCCACTTAGTATCTCGGGTGACAAACACCCACTTAGCTACTTGGCGACTAACGCCCACTGAGCTACTCGGATGACCAACATCCACTTAGCTACTCGGCGACTAACGCCACTGAGCTACTCGGGACACTCCCTGCCCGGGGTATCCGTCTCGACTGTGGGTCCCCAGCCCGACCCACGGGGGCGTCGGACCCCGGGTCCCACAGCCTCGCCTCCGAGCCACACAGGGCCCCGGTCCCCACAAGGACGGCGGGACTAGGGGTCTCGGGGCACTAGGTCTTCAGCTCCGTCTTCGGGTCTTCAACTGGGTAACTCTCCCCGAGTGCTCTCGCGCGTCCCCCTTTATACCCCACCTGCGGACGTCGCTGCGAGCACCCACTTATTCGACCAATCGCTGGGCGCTGGCTACGATCCTCTTTTCCCACATCTCATCGTGCCTCACCACCCACGCCGCGCCGCCCCGTCATCTGTCACTCCCGGCGCGCGCGTCCACACCACGCCCACAACGCGTGCCCAACCCCGCACCCCGCGCCGCCCCGTGATCCATCACTGTCACAGTCGGCGCACGTCAACACCACCACTACATCACCCCCTACCACATAGCTCGCAGCCGACCCGGCTGCTATAAAAATATACAAACCGCCCTGTGTGCCCCGTAACACAACACAACAACAAGAACAACAACTAACGTAACAACACAACACGACGCGAACACTACCATCCGCAACCATCAACCAATGCCACCGCGACAATAGAACAATATATACAAACCGGCGAGTGACAATTGCAATGTGTATGCAGAAAGGAAAATAAATGGGAATTTTTTTTTTTTTTTTTCTTTCGACTCGTGCAGTGTCCCCTTCTTTCCGAGCGTCCCTACAACGGGACATTACCCCGGCAGAGGGGAACACCGGGCGAGCTCGGTGTAGAGAAAAAAACGTCTTCATGAAAATTGTTGAGCCCTAGCCTGAGTCCGCCTTGCCGGTCCGTCGTACGGCACCAGACGCGGTTGAACGTCCGGTGGTGCCGGCGGTTCAGGAAGACATCGGCCAGGCATCGAGGACCCGTGCGTGCCCCGGGGTTCAGGCTCCCGACGGTCAGCAGCCGTCAAGCCCGAGGCACCTGGGGGTGGGTCAGGTGGAGACACGTGAGGATCAGCCTGCGACACCTCCCTCCCCGAGTCGACGGTCACATCACACGCCCGGTCGTCACGGCACAGAACGGGGTCACACGGTGCCGCATAGGGCTTCAGTCGGGAGGGGTGCACGTACCAACGGCGTTTCCCCCATTTAATCTGTATACTCTGGGGTCGTGCAACCCGCACAATTTCCACCGGTCCCCTCCAAGGTCTCAACAACTTGGGGGACGTAGCCAACGGTGCATGTGGACAATGCAGCCAGGCCTTATCGCCTGGTTTACAATCATGCGTATGCACCCTCCGCTCATGCAATCTCTCGTTCGCAATTTGCCGCGACCGCGAATTCAACCTCGCCGCCTCCCGCGCTTCAGTCAATTTGGCGATATTAAATTTGATGTGGTCTGCCAATTTAGATTTTGCACGTGGCTGGGAAATCCCCAGTTGGACGTCCATGGCCGGATCGGCCTCCCGCCCATACATAAGAAAAAATGGGGAAAACCCCGTCGCCGCATGAGGGGCCATTCGATAGGCCGCGAGTACCCCCGGCACCTGTAAGTCCCAATCAACCTGATCGTCGCAGACCTGTTGGCACAACATAGACGTAATCGTCCTGTTCAGACGCTCAACCATCCCGTCAGTCTGCGGGTGGTAGGGGGAAGTACGCACTTTCTTTGTACCCAACAGGTCGCACACCTCGCGCAACAAAACGCTCGAAAAATTCTTTCCTTGATCCGTCAGCAAGCGTTCGGGGGCGCCCTTGTCCAAAACATAACCCTGGACAAAGGCGTCCGCCACCGCCGCAGCCGACTGGTTGGCGAGCGGCCATGCCATAGGCCATCGGGTGAAGTATTCCACGCCAACCAGCAGGAACCTATTTCCCCTTGGTGTAGCCGGAAAGGGCCCCAAGATGTCCAACGCTACCAATTCGTTTATACGCGAAACCTGAATGGATTGCAGCGGTGGATTAGCTGCCAATGGTGGCGGTTTCCTTTTGGCGCACCCTACGCATCCCTTAAGAATATTCGCCACGTCGTTACCCATCCCCGGCCAATAATAGTCTCGCTGGATTAGGGCGAGCGTTTTGTGAAAACCCAGATGCATGAGCCGTTCATGAGCTGACAGAACAACCCTACCCCGCATAGCAACAGGCACAACGAGCACGTGACGCCGGGACATGTTGTCCCACTTCATCAAAAGGCCCTGTCTGCACACCCAGGAACCGACCCGCGCCTCCCCTAACTCGGGAGCGCCAACTTTCCGACGTAGCGTAAGTAGGGAGCTGTCGGACATCTGGAGACGGCCCCACTCAATGAGGGGCAACGACAACAGCGAATCCCTCCCCGTGGGGGCGTCCTCTCCCGGGGTGTCAGTGGCGGCGAGCGCAACTCCCGGGGTGCCGGCGACCGGGGGTTTGCACCGCGCCGATCCCAACAAACATGTGCAGTCCGTGCACGGAGGCAACCGCGACAAGGCGTCCGCATTTGAGTGTCGCAATCCCTTGCGGTAAATCGTCGTGAATTGGTAGTCCTGAAGAACCTCCAACCATCGGGACAATTGGCCCGATGGCTGTGCCACGCGCATAGCGTATTGTAGAGCCGCATGGTTCGTACGGACCGTAAAATGACGGCCGTAAAGATACGGCCTGAATTGCTGTGTAAAAACCACAATCGCTAACAATTCACGACGAGTTACGCAATAGCGTTGTTCGGCGGGGGAAAGAACTCTACTACCGTAGGCGACCACCCGTTCAACCCCCCCGACCACCTGTGAGAGCACCCCCCCGATACCCGTGTTGCTGGCGTCTGTGTCAAGCAAAAACGGTAGTGTGAAATCGGGGTAACACAAGGGGGGAGCCTGCACCAAGGCGTCACGAAGGGAGCAGAACGCAGCCTCCTCTTCCGCCCCCCAGTGAAACCTCACACCCTTAGCCGTCAAAGCGTGCAGGGGCCTGGCTATGGTGGCAAATTGCTTGACAAAACGACGGTAATAGGAGGCGAAACCAATGAAACTGCGAACCTCCGTGACCGAGGTTGGCGTTGGCCATGAGCTGACGCAATGCGTCTTAGCAGGGTCCGTCGAGATCCCTGAACGACTCACGATATGGCCCAAATACCTGACCGATTCCCGAAGCAGAAAACATTTAGCCGGTTTAAATTTAAGCTTAGCGGAACGCATCCTGAAGAACACCGCTCTCAGTCGCTGGAGGTGCTCCTCTAAAGTCCGACTAAAGACGATGATATCGTCGAGATAAATCAAACAGGTATCCCATTGGAGGCCCGACAAAACCAATTCCATGAGTCTCTGGAACGTGGCGGGAGCGGAATGTAAGCCCATGGGCAAACGGTTGAATTCAAATAGGCCACCAGGTGTCCGGAAAGCAGTTTTAGGTTTAGACTCGTTATCGAGTGGCAATTGCCAAAATCCAGAAAGCAGATCGAGTGTGGAAAAAAACTGTGCTCCCGCCAAGGCATCCAGCGACTCATCCATCCTGGGGAGCGGATACGCATCCGCCATCGAGATTTTGTTTAAGCGGCGGAAATCGACACAAAAGCGCAAGGACCCGTCCTGTTTCTTTACTAGGACAATAGGAGCACCCCACGGACTAGAAGAGGGCGAAATGATATCGGCCGCCAACATATCATTAACCGCCGATTGCACAAGTTCCTTCTCGGCTGGGCTGAGCCGGAAGGGATTCTGACGAATAGGGGCCGCGTCCCCTGTAGCTATGTGGTGGCGCAACAGGTCAGTGCAGCCGATATCGTACTTATGTTTGCTGAACACGTCAGCAAACTCGAGTAGCAAACCCCTCAATGCTCCCAATTGCATCTCGGACAAGTTAGCAGAACCGGCACACAACGAGTCCAACCACTCAGTCCCCTCATCACTTGGAGGATGCGACTTGACAGTGAAATCTGCTTGAGCCACGAGCCGTTCCTCAACGGGTAGCGGCGCGGCGTGAGCCAGCACCGTTCCCTGCGCAATTACGGCCGGCCGCGACCCCGTATTCAGGACCATTACGAACGGCTCACTGTCTCCTCTCACCATGGTTTGAGCAACCGCTAAGTCGAGGCCCCTTCTGGCCCTGTTAGACGGCCCCAACAGCACCCCCTGTGCCTCCGCACCCACCTCGAGTGGCTTCCTGAACCGAAGGGGTACTAACATTTGCGATCCCGGGGGCACCCGTACAGTGTGAGTTGCCAGCGCCTGCACCGTCGCACAAACCGTGCGCATTTTGGTAGGGCTCGTCAAGAACGCAACCCGCCGACCTGACGGAAGCTCTATGCAGGCCTGATCTATAAGAATTTTGATGGGCATTTTGGACAAAAAGTCCGTACCTAGCAAACAGGGAACGGCCAGCGATGATGATACAAAAATAGGGCCCGCCAATTTGATGTCACCAATGCAAATAGTCGCCCGAATCTGGCCGATGATCCCCAGGGATCCCCCATTCGCCGCATAAAATGGCACGTCTACTGGCAGAAGGGGTCTACTTTGGACGGGAAGAATGTTATAAATAAGGTCCGAGATGATGGTGGCCGACGCACCCGTGTCAACAAGCACCCGGACCTCAACCCCGTCAATGAACCCCGTTACCACGGACGACCCGGCCGACGCAGCCACGATCCTGTGGGCCAATTCGGACCACTCGACTGCTTGCGGGCCGCGTACGGACCCCCCTCGCCGAAATGAACCCCCAGCACCCAGCCGCGAACCCCCCACCGCCAAGCGGCGACCCGAATGTGCCGTGTTTGTGGACCGAACGTGTGAGGTGCCGCGACTTGCCGGGTTTTGTTGGGATGACTTGTGGCCCTGGTCATCGTCCCGACGTGGTCCTGTGGCGCGCTGACGCGGGGCCCGGCACCCGGCTGCGACGTGACCCCGAAGGCCGCAGTTGTAGCAGACGACGGACGTCGTAGGTTTCGGTTGCTCCAGCTTGCGGGGTGAACGTGTGGGCGAACGACCTCCCGTTCTCCACTCCCCCGGACGCGATGCAGCGAAGGCCTGCTCCTGATCCGCAGCTGGCTGAGGTTCGGCGATCGTGGCGGCCAGTGCCGCGTTCCCCGCCCATTTGCAGACGACCCCCAGCTTGCGTTTGAGGACCTCGTACGCGTGAATGCTCGTGGCGATCGCCAAGGAGCAGATATCCATCTCGTCCGCCACATTGATGGGGACCCCCAACTCGTGGGCCAACGCCAGCAGCTGCTCCGTCACCATGGCGTCCTTCCCCTCCTTATCCATGCGGGGAAAAGCTGCGTCCGCCAAGGCGAGTAGTGCCGTGCGATAGGCGAGCGTCGTTTCTCCAGCCACCTTCCGCCGATCGTAGAACTGGTGGCGACACGTGGAGGGCGGCCCGAACACCTTCGCCATCAGGTGTAGTGCGGCCTGGAGCGTAGAGCGGGACGACCTTGCAGCAGATGTGAAGGCTGCAAGCGCGTCGTCGTCAAGCATCGCTGGCAACGCACGCAGGGCAGTGGCGTCGGACCACCCCGACATCTCCTGATGAGCGAGGAACCTTCGTTGGAAGGCTCCCCAGTCGCCCCCATCCGCCTTGAACGCCGACAGCGCGGGCAATCTTTGCTGGAGGACCCGATCGTCGTCGACGTCGGAGAGATTTTCCCGCGCTCCGCTGTAGTTGTGTAAAATGTCGGCTCGGTTGTCAGGCGCAAAATGGAGAGCTCCGGCGCGCGCTGATGACGTGGGCTGCGCTGAGCGGAGGTGTCCGGCCACGTGGCGTCCGTCTTTCCCGCCAATCGGTGGCGGCCCCCCAAAAACGGCGGCAACTTCCAGACTTTTGGCGCGAAGCGCCTTTTGGCGGGATTCCTCCAACGTCGCTTCCTCCACCAACCCCGCAGCCGTTTTTCTGCTCGCCGGAACGGAGATGTCGGCCAAGACAGCGGCGGCGGCGAGTAGCAACTCCGCCAACCGGGAGTGCGCGTCTTGGAGGCTGGTGTCGGAGGCAAGCGGAGCGTCGGCCATCACCGCGAAGTGCTGCATCGGCGGCAACTCCTCGTCCCCTCCTCCCGAGGTTGGTGTCCCCGGTACGCCGTCGTCGTCCCGACCTCGCTCGTGGGTACGGGTAGTCTTCCTCGTGTCCATACTTCTTGAAGACAGGTTTACTTCTGACGCCAGTTGTAGTGTAGTAACTCGGCGGGAGACGACTTCACGGGTAACACACTCTTTATTTTATCAAACTCGTTCACAGGTGACTAACACCTACTTTGTATCTCGGGTGACAAACACCCACTTAGTATCTCGGGTGACAAACACCCACTTAGTATCTCGGGTGACAAACACCCACTTAGCTACTTGGCGACTAACGCCCACTGAGCTACTCGGATGACCAACATCCACTTAGTATCTCGGGTGACAAACACCCACTTAGCTACTCGGCGACTAACGCCACTGAGCTACTCGGATGACCAACATCCACTTAGCTACTCGGCGACTAACGCCACTGAGCTACTCGGGACACTCCCTGCCCGGGGTATCCGTCTCGACTGTGGGTCCCCAGCCCGACCCACGGGGGCGTCGGACCCCGGGTCCCACAGCCTCGCCTCCGAGCCACACAGGGCCCCGGTCCCCACAAGGACGGCGGGACTAGGGGTCTCGGGGCACTAGGTCTTCAGCTCCGTCTTCGGGTCTTCAACTGGGTAACTCTCCCCGAGTGCTCTCGCGCGTCCCCCTTTATACCCCACCTGCGGACGTCGCTGCGAGCACCCACTTATTCGACCAATCGCTGGGCGCTGGCTACGATCCTCTTTTCCCACATCTCATCGTGCCTCACCACCCACGCCGCGCCGCCCCGTCATCTGTCACTCCCGGCGCGCGCGTCCACACCACGCCCACAACGCGTGCCCAACCCCGCACCCCGCGCCGCCCCGTGATCCATCACTGTCACAGTCGGCGCACGTCAACACCACCACTACACAAGTATTAACAGATGCTGTGTTTTTCCATCAGTTTAACTGCGTTTAATTAATTAAATACGTTGGAGTCGGATGTTCACCCTGGCTCTGAAGATGTATTGAATGTGAGGTTAACTACTCAGACAGTGGTGCAACGCAGCGCATAGCGAGGCCGAGATATATGGTGAAAAAATAATATGCTTTCCCTTTGCCAGCAATCATATAGGAGGTGTTACAATGTTCAGACACCACATAGGCACATATTGCAAGGCATCACGTCTGCATTAACCACACATGCTTATGTTAAAACATGCAAATAAATATACTTTATTAATCTATGCATTGTCCTTGAAAATAATTGGCCTACACCAGAGACAGCCTCCTTTATGGCCTTGTCTCAGCAGTGTTTGACCAGAGAACAACACCAAACGATGAACAGTACAAAGGCAATGCAAATATCAAAGCATTAATAGTTCAGGCTGATGAGTTATGAAACTGAAATTTACCAGAAATATACAAGTCCAGGATGAGGTACAATTTACTTCGAAGTTTTTGCATGTGGAAATTTGACAAATTTAATTTACTCGAATTTTTCACACACAAACACAGAGGTCTTATGCTTGTGTAGGCCTTGAGAAACACGCGTTGGGTTGAGATGCGTGCATGTGGCAGACAATGAGGGCAAACAGGGACACAGGGCGCTGAGCGACTTACTGTTGTTGTTGGTGTACCAATTAAGGTGGCATGGTAGTTAAGGGGGGCTGCAGGTGGCCGGGGGTAATTTAGGACGCAGGCTGGTGATTGGACGAGAGGTATGGGTGTCTGAAATTGGCGCCACTGTGTTTACAACAACAACGCCACGTGGCACTGGGGGCTGGGGGCGAGTAGCGAAGCGGGGGGTGATCAAATTAATTAAGGGGAATTGGTTCAGGGATAAAGGCGGAGAGCGTGGAGTGAAACGGGAGTTGGTGCCTGGGACGAGTAACGAACGGATGGAGAGACGGTGCAGCGGGAGGCCCTGTGGATGGCGCGCCAGAAACTGATTAAGGGCGCCTATATGTCGCCTCCCGAGGTGTGCCGACTGGTCAGGGGGCTGTTGGAGAGGGTGGTGGAGGTGGAGCGGGCGACAGCGGGCGGAGCAGCCACGGGCGCGAAGTGGCGGTGGCCGCTGCCCAAGTGCGGGATGGGCTAATTCGAAACGACCCCCCCCCCCCCCTTTCGAGAATGAGTGGATGAACGTACCCCCCCCCCCTTTTTTTTTGCGACGTTGAATTTTTGGTTTTTTTCTGAGTGAAGGGTGTGAAAGAGGGGAACTTGATCGCGGCGTAGCTCGGTGCGTCGGCAGTGAAGGGGATCCCCTGTTCCCGTTACGTTTGTGGTTTTTCCGGTCCTTTTGGCTGTACAAAGCAGAGGGCTGCTCCTGCTTGAAAGGAAATAAAAACCTTAAATCGCGAGACGGTGCAGCGGATAGAGAGAGTATAGTATCAGGTAGCAGTGGACAAAGAAAATATAGTATAAGGTAGCAGTGGACAAGAGAATATAGAAAAAGGTAGCAGTGGACAAGAGAATATAGAAAAAGGTAGCAGTGGACAAGAGAATATAGTATAAGGTAGCAGTGGACAAAGATAATACAGTGTACAGTAGCAGTGGATAGAATACAAATAGAGTAGCAATGGATGGAGCGAGTACAGCGTAGAATAGCAGCGGAGTAATGGACCGTGGTGGAGAGAGCTACGACGGAGTGAGACGGCAGAGAGAACAAAGAGCGACCGAGCTGGAGAGAGAGAGAGAGAACAGAGTGGAGGGTCGCTGGAGGAGAGGAGCAGAAGGAGAGCGAGCGAAGCCAGCAGAGCGAGCGGACATTGAGTGGTGTTGATGGGGAGTTGTGAGTTGAAGTGTACGGAGGGACATTAAGCGATGCCGATGGAAGAGATGTGAACCTATGAGTTAATAAAGAACCGAGAAAGACAAAGAAGCTGTCGCGTCAGTACGAGTCCTACAACTGGTGTTAGACGTGATCAAAAGAACCACGCCGACATGTCAAAGAAAGCAACTAAAAAGAAGAACTTACCGGCGGGCTCGTCGGCCGACAGCAGCGACACGGATGTGATACGCCCGTCGGGGTTGGAGGCTCCCGCTCCTCCAGCGGACGCGGCTGATGAGGTGCCGCCGTGAGAAGAGGGCGACCCGAATGATGAAGATGAACCAAGCCCGCCTCACGTATGGAGAGCTGCGATGGCTGAGTGGGAGGCCAAGATGGCGGTGCTCGCGAAGGAATTTGAACAATTTATGCAGACGATACGGACGGCGCCGACGGGATCGGATCAGCTGCCACACGAGCTCGTCACATCTGCGGAGGCCAGCGGCACGGCTATATCTCCAGATGCGCCAGGAGCAGAGCTGGACGCCGAGGAGGAGCCGCCGGGGTCGCCGACTTCGAGCACACGACGCCGATTGCACGTGGAACGCTTTGAGGTTAAAGTCGGCGACTGAACGGCATTTACACGGCGGTTTCGGGCAGCATACGAGTCGCTTGGGTGGACGGAAGTTGAAGCGCTACGAGCTCTGCCAACGGCCTTGGACGACGATGCGCTGGCGACGTTCTACGGCCTCCCTGGGGATGTTTGCTTGTCATTGATGGAGACATTCACGGCGATGCAGGACATTTTCGAACCACGATCGGTCGCCAAGTGTAAGTTCCAGTTGAGACGGCAGGGCGGAGACGGAATCTCCCCTCGCGTATCGCAGTGCGCTGTTGACCCTCGGCCAAGCGGCTTACTTGGCGATGGGTCAGGCCGCCCTCGATTCCTTGGCCCAGGAGAAGCTGTTGCTGATGGCGAAGGAGCTACGAGTCGTCCTCTCACTTCCTAGCGACGACGACGGGTCGTCTTGCAGATTGCCAGGAACATCCAGGCCAACCTGGATCTTCACGACGAGCCAGCGGCGGTGATACCACAGCCCCTGGTGATGTGCGCCCGCGCGGCCGGGGGCCTGTCGGAGTTGGAGCCGGGGTCGCTGACAGCAGCGGCCACACGGCCACTTGTGGGCCCGCCTCGACACCCCGGGACGTTCGGACGTGGCGGCCCGCTGACGTGTTACGAGTGCGGGCGTCGAGGACACTTCGCACGGGACTGCTGGAGATGGAGAGGCGTCTTCCCGCGGTCATCAGGCTACAACCGCGGATTCTTCCCATTTCAGGACTATCAGTCGAGTCGCGACACATGCAATACACGGCCGTATCCTACACCTCACCCATCCGCGACACCACACACTGTTGATCCCCCTTCGTATGACTCACTTGGGAATGCTGTATGGGGTGCGTTGGCTCATTGTGTTTTGGGAGCTGTGCCGGGTTCGTCGGATGTGATGGCGCTTGTTCAAGGGGTACAGGTTCGAGTTATCTTCGATACGGGGGTTTCTGCGACCCTCATTTCCTTGCAAACTTTCCGATTATTGCCAACCTCGCCCCATGCTTTGGAACCAGTGGGTGGCCTGGGTATAGCGGCAAATGGGGGCAGTTTGGAAATGTTGGGTCGAGTGCTTGCAACGATTCAAGTTGGGGAGGTGTGTGTAACGGGATACATTTTGTTTTTTTGCAAAAGATGCCAATTAAGATTTCGATTGAGAAGGGACGATGGGAATTGCCATCGGGGAAGTGCCTTAAGTTTTTGGGGACTCCATCTAAATTTGCTCGCGTTAGCTCTGGTTCAGGCGGTGGTTAGCCGCCCGGTGCGCGTTCCGCCTGCGACGCAGATGCTTGTTTCCATCGTCGAATGCCGTGGCATGAACGCCCTCCTTGGTTGGTGCTTTTACGATGGTGCCGGCGACGTGCGAACCATTCATACAGATTGTAAATACGGGGCACGAGTCAGTCGTTATTCAAGAAGGGACTACGTTGGCTCACGCATCGGTTGCGCGGAACTCGAAAGGGGATGCGTGCTTGGCAGCTGGGGAAGGAGATACGCAGCCACGGGATGAGGAGGAGGAGGAACCAGGTTGGTTTCGGGATTTGTACGATTGCAATGATGATTTGACACCCGAGCAGCGGTCGCATCTTCGTGGGTTGCTTTGGGAATTCAGGGACGTTTTTAGCTCGGACGTTTGTCCCCGTTGCGGCATTACATTGCGGCATTACATTGATACTGGGAATGAGTGCGGCAGAGAATAATATGACGCACAGCAAATTTGAAATCTAATTGCGGGGTAAAAAAAAGAGTAATCATATATAATATAAATATTTTCAATGAAATGAAAATAATTGGTTTGCATTTTACAGTTAATAAAATGCATTCCAAAATAAATTGACAAACTCTCGTTCTCAGTTTTCACTAAACTATTGATAATCCTGACTTAGTTGGTTGTCTGAAATAAATGTTACTTAAAGGACCCAGTCAACAGACCTGGAAGTCAAGCAGGTTTGAAGCCAGTCAGTACTTAGATGAGTGGCCACCAAATAATTTTAAATGTTACATGCATGGGGGCTGTGAAATAAATAACTAATCGAATTTCATCTGTGTGGTTCGTGTCTCCAAAGCAACCAACATCCACATCAATCCCCTGTTGGTATTTAAAGCGGTAAAAATGGTAGTTGTATTATTTTACCATTAGATGGCAGCATAGGACAGATCCACGTATTCACTGAACACAAAGAGACGTTTAAATTGTGAAATAAAACAATTACTATTTTTTTACCAGGTAAGACTCACTGAGCTATATAGCTCTTTTTCAGAAGCGACCTGGCCACAAATGATAGCTAAACGAAGTGGCTTATCACGTGAAAATGCATAGCCGCCAAAAATTCTAAATGCATGTTTCGATAAATGTGAAGGAGAAACCGGAGGATCCGGAGAAAATTCCACACGACCACGAGGAGAACATGCAAACTCCAAATATACAGCATCAGGGTCGGGATCGAACCCCACGACCTGTCTGTATACCAGCCAAGGTAGCTAACATCTCGCTACCGTAGTGCAACAATAACAACACTATCATGAGCATGTAGAACTGCGGTAAAAGGGTAACGAATAAGTACGTGTTATTGTGGGGGCCGACGTCCGCCACACCGCCCTCGCCGGGAGGTCGGGTGCAACGTTTGCCCCCTCCACTTCCTCCTCCCCCTCGTCGGTCGCCTCTCGCCGGGCCCCCGCCGATCGGGTGATCGCCCCCCCCCCCCCGCGCCAGCGCCCTCTCTGATGGACATAGTTCACTGGCTGGCTCATCACCCCGCACGGGGTTATCCCACACACACGCTAACGCTGCGGCGGCGGCGGCAAGCACGCGCGCGCCCCTGCCGGCAATAAATTTAACACACGCGCGAGCGTCGGCGAGCGGGTTTAACACACCCCGCACCACCCTAATACTCGCGCGGCACGGCTGCTCGTACGCGGCCGTCTATGTTTTATTACATGTGTAGTACCGTCGAACACAGGTCGACACCCGGGGTTGAGGCACACTGATGTTTATTATAACTTCACACTCGGCACAGGGCAACGTATACTGGAGGGGGTAGCGGCCCCCTCACCCGGATAACTGGGGACACACCCTGGCTATCCCTAACCTACCCCCGAGTCCTCCACTAACGGGCTAGGGGAGGCTATCTGGCCCGACACTGGCGAGTCGGGCTACGGTGCCTGGAGTCCCAGAGTGCTGACTCTGGTTCACAGGACCACGCCACTGGCTCTGACCTGCGCGGCCCTTACAAGGGCGGCGTTCCAGGGGAGACCAGGGCTCTCACTAGGCAGGTCTTCAGTCTTCAGGAGTCACCACCACATTCTGCCCCGAGCCCTCCGGCTCATCCCCTTATATCTCGAACCCCTCCCCCCCGCTGGGGTACCATATGCGGACGTCGGTGCGAGCACCCTCCCGTGTGCTCACTAAGCCCCGCCCACTGTGCTAGTTTCTCATAGGATCCCATACATATCACCCCTACACATCTCACCTCCGTAAGACCCCTACATCACCCCCCCCTGTACAGCTCGCAGCCGTCCCGGCTGCAACATTGACAATAAAAGTTAAACCCCTCTCCATCCCCCAGCGTGTGCCTCATTTTTTTTTTTTTAACAATAACGCAACGAGAAGAACAACAGGAAGGAAAAATAACCCGACGAACCCGACGAACCCGACGAACCCCGCCAGAATAAATACGAAATCCGTAATACGAGCGTATATACACGTGTTTCTTAACCTGGAATCCCCCCCAGCACACCCAGAACACACACACACACACAGCACGCCCAACAATCGTACAATGCAACGTGCCGGGAACACAGCACGGACGCCCCACAACGTGAGCACAACATGCGAATGAACATCGAAAAAGAGAAACCAAAAGAAATACCCCCCTCAAAAAGATTTTTTTTTTTTTTTCTAATTTCCTCACAAGAGTTTTCGCATTTTTGCGCGCGTCCTCGCCGCAGGCCCGTCACACGGGACAGGCCCGACCGGCAGGTCGTCGGCCGGCAGGTGTTCATCACCGAGAGAGTCTGTTGCTGACGTCGCAAGACCCTCAGCATTTCCTGTGGGGGTCGTCGGGCGTGAGCCCGTCACTCCCGGTGCACCTGTGGGTGGTACAGCCGGCAGCACGTTAGGCGAGAGAACCCGAGACGACCTCCCTAAGTCGGACGCCCCCCCACATGTTTGGCCACGCGCGTGTGTAGTGGGACCTCGCACCGCAACGAAGGGTTTTAGCCTGGAGGGGTGTACAAACCACCGGCGCCTCCCCCATTGAATGCGCACGCACTGAGGTCTCAGGACCTCAACCACCTCGACGGGACCCCGCCATGGTCGCAGCAGTTTAGAGGAGGACGCGAGCGGTACCTGGGGACAGTGCAACCATGCCCTGTCCCCCGGCTTCCACTGTAGCACATGCGCGCGAGCCATCCTGAGGCGCTCATTAGCCCTCTGCCGCCTGTCAAAATTTTGCATGGCAGCATCCCGCGCTTCCGTTAATCTTTCCAGGTTGAATTTAACATGTTCGGCCAATTTAGTTTTTCCCTGAGGCGCTGGGATCTGCAGCTGGGCCTGAACAGGTGGCTCCGGTTCGCGGCCATACATAAGGAAAAAGGGGGAAAATCCCGTCGCAGCATGGGGGGCCAACCGGTATGCTGACAGGACCCCCTGGATTTTCAAATCCCAATCTGTCTGTGAGTCAGAAACGTGCTGCGACAACATCGATGTGATGGTACGATGCAACCGCTCGACCATCCCGTCGGTTTGTGGGTGATATGGGGAGGTGCGAATCTTTTTAGTGCCAAGGATCTCACAGACCTGTTTGAGCAATTTGCTTGAAAAAATTTTACCCTGGTCGGTCAACAGCCGCTCGGGAGCACCTTTGTCAAGGACATAGCCCTGGACAAAGGCCTCCACGATGGCTGCCGCCGACTGGTTGGCCAGGGGCCAGGCCATAGGCCAGCGCGTGAAATATTCAACACCGGTTAGCAAATACCTATTTCCCCTGGGGGTGGCGGGGAACGGTCCTAGAATGTCCAGCGCGACGAGTTCGTTTACCCGGGAAACCCTGATAGATTGCAGGGGCGGGTTCGACTCCTTCGCTGGTGGTTTGCGCTGCGCACACTTAGGGCACGATCCTAATAGATCCCCGACATCCCTCGTCATGCCCGGCCAAAAGAAGTCAAGTTGGAGCAAAGCCAGGGTCTTTTGGGTACCCAGGTGGAGGAGGCGCTCGTGAGCGGCCCACACCACCCTACCCCGTAACCCCGAAGGGACCACTAGCCGGTGTCTACGGGATTTCCCGTCCCAATGCATTAACAACCCACCGAGCATTTCCCATGCGTCGGCATCACCCCTCCCCCGCCCCCGGTCCCTGACGCGGCAGCGCAACGCAAGGAGGGAAGTATCTTCCATTTGCAACCGACCCCATTCCGTAGCAGGCAACCCCAACAGGGAATCAGAACCCTGTTGTGCGATGGAATTTGTCATTGGTGCTACGTCGTCAGTAGCCGCCAAGACTGGGACAGCCAATTCAGCAGGATGCCTGCACCGACCCGACCCCAGGAGGCATGCGCATTCGGGGGTGGTCGGCATGCGTGACAGGGCGTCCGCGTTGGTGTGGCGAACGCCCTTACGGTACGTGGTCTGAAAATCAAAATCCTGGAGAACCTCCAGCCATCGAGACAATTGACCCGATGGTTGTTGGACTCGCAGGGCGTACTGTAGCGCCGCATGGTCTGTACGGACGGTGAAACACTGTCCGTACAGATATGGCCGGTACTGCTGGATGAAGTAGACAATTGCCAGCAGTTCCCGACGCGTCACACAATATCGTTGCTCCGCTGGAGACAACACTCGGCTTCCGTACGCGACCACCCGTTCCACGCCATCAACCACCTGGGATAGCACGCCCCCAATACCTGTGTTGCTCGCGTCGGTATCGAGCACAAAGGGCTTCGAAAAATCGGGATAAACCAGGGGAGGGGCATTAACCAGAGCGTCCCGAAGTGAGCGGAACGCGGCCTCCTCCTCCTGTCCCCAATGGAAGCGGACCCCCTTTGACGTCAAAGCGTGCAGGGGCTTAGCAATGGTGGCAAAGTCCGCGACAAAGCGTCGGTAGTATGATGCAAAACCGACAAAGCTCCTGACCTCTCCCACCGAGGTGGGAGTCGGCCAGGAGCTGACACACTGCGTTTTGGCGGGATCGGTAGCAATACCCGAGCGCCCTACGATGTGCCCCAAATAACGTACCGATTCGCGCAACAAATGACACTTTTGTGGTTTAAATTTCAAATTAGCAGCCCGCATTTTGAGGAAAACGGCCCGTAACCTCTGGAGATGCTCATCAAATGTTCTGCTAAAGACGATAACGTCGTCCAAATAGATTAAACACGAATCCCACTGCAATCCAGCCAAAACCAATTCCATCAATCGCTGGAAAGTCGCCGGCGCCGAGTGTAATCCCATCGGCAACCGGTTAAATTGGAAGAGACCATGTGGCGTACGGAATGCGGTTTTAGGCTTAGATTCATCGTCCAGAGGAAGCTGCCAGAATCCCGAAAGCAAATCCAATGTGGAGAAGAATCGCGCCCCCGCCAAGGCGTCGAGCGATTCATCAATACGGGGAAGCGGGTATGCGTCAGCAAGGGAAATTTTGTTGAGGCGGCGAAAGTCGACGCAAAACCGCAACGATCCATCCTGTTTCTTTACCAGAACGATCGGTGCTCCCCACGGGCTGGTAGAGGGAGAAATGATATCGGCGGCTAACATGTCATCAACAGCCGATTTGACATGTTCCTTCTCGGCGGGACTCAGCCGGAAGGGATTTTGGCGTATGGGCGCGCTGTCACCAGTATCAATATGGTGACGCAGCAAATGGGTGCAGCCCAGATCGAATTTGTTTTGACTAAACACATCGGCAAATTCGCGCAATAGAGTCCTAAGTTTTTGACGCTCTACATCCGACAGGTCCGTCGATCCCGCACAAAGCGCCTCAAGCCACCCTTCATCGGTGTCCGAATGTGGAGTCGGCAGAGTGGCAGCGTGTACGTGATTTGCAACAGACTCCTCACAGGGCACCGGCGTTGCGTGAGCAAGCACGGTCCCTTGGGGAATGACCACGGCCTGCGACCCCACATTGAGGACCGCGATGAAGGGGTCCCCGTCCCCCCTTACAATGGTCTGAGCGGGCACCAAATGCGGCCCGCTAACCCCAGCCCTAGATGGCCCCAGCAGGACACCCTGGTCCCCAACACCCTTAGCGAAGGGCCTACGAAGCTTAAGGGGCACCAACATTTGTGCCCCCGGCGGCACTCGAACCGTTTGAACTACCAACGCGGGTACCGCCGCGAACGCCGAGCGATCCGTAGTAGGGGAAGGCAAAAACGCCATCCGTCGTCCCGACGGGAGTTCAATGCAACCCTGATTAATCATAATCCGAATCGGTATTTTGCCCAAGAAATCCGTCCCCAGCAGGCACGGAACCGCCAGCGAGGAGGAAACAAAAATAGGGCCGGACAATTTAATATCTCCGATCGAAATTTGCGCGCGAATCTGACCCATGATACCCAGTGAGCCCCTGTTAGCAGCGTAGAATGGGACATCAACCGGTAGCAAGGGACGACTTTGGACAGGGAGAATGTTGTATATTAGTTCCGAAATGATGGTCGCCGACGCACCTGTATCGACGAGGATACGCACTTCGACCCCGTCGATATACCCTACTACGGCCGACGACCCCAACGGCGCAGCCAGAACGCGATGGGCCAACACGGACCACTGTGCGGGTTCGAATTGGGTCCCCATAGTGGTTCGTGTTGGCCCCGCGGTATGCAATGTTGGCCCCTCGTTCGTTGCGGTGTGTACATGTGTAACGGGTGTGTGCTTCGGCCAAACATGTGGGGTGCCGCGACTTGCCGGGTCATGTCGGTGGAGCTTGGGCGGAGGAGGAGGAGGAGGCCCGTCGTCCCGGCGAGGCGTCGTCCCCCGCTGTCGAGGGGAGCGGCACCCCAAGGCGACGTGGCCCCGGACGCCGCAATTATAGCAGCGCGGGAGCGTAGGCGGTGAAGACAGGCGGTCGGAGCGGACCGACCCATCCCGGTCCGCCCGTGCTCCCATCCGCTGCTGCTGTCGGGAGTCGGCGGCGTAGACCTCTTCCGTCGGTGGGGTGACGGCAGCCACCGTACGCCCGGCCGCTGCTCTGCTGGCCTTCCTTCGCTGCGACAGGAGGTTAACGTGGAGGAGCCGCGCCGCTTGGAGGGAATCCATCTCAGCGTCCTCCTGCGCAACGATAGCGACATCCAGGTCGTCCGCCAGCAGAAGGATCTTCTTGGAGACCATGGCATCCACGCCTTGGTCATCCATGCGAGGGAAGGCCGTCTTGGCCAGCGCCAGAAGGCTCGTACGGTAGGCGAGGGGCGACTCCTTCGCACCCCGCTGGCGATCGTAGAATCGCTGCCGACCCTCCGCCGAAGGCCCGTAGACCCCAGCCAGCAATTGCAGCGCCGTCTGCAGAGTAGAGCGCTTGTCCCTCGATGCGGACGTAAGAGCGGCGAGGGCGTCGCCGTCAAGGAGCGCTGGTAGCGCGCAAAGGGCTTCGTCATCTGACCACCCCGCCATTTCTTGATGCGCGAGGAAGCGCCGCTGAAATCCCCCCCAGTCGCCCTCCTCAGCCACGAACTCCTTCAGCGGGGGCAGCCTTTGGTGTAGCGCAGCGGCCGCCGTGGAGGCCCGCACTTTGCTGTCCCTGCAACTCGGCTGAGCGTCAGCACGAACGGCAGATGTAATCGCCTGTCGCGCAGATAGTGACGCTCCGTCCGAAGGTGGTGACGTGGCAGCCCCGGTAGAGCCGACGTGGGACCCCAGGTTGAGGTTGGCCACGCCCTCGGCAGCTGCTGCGGCGATGGCGGGATTTTCAAAAGTGGCGTCGGTAGAAATGGCGGGAAGGCGCAACGGCCGTTGGCCGTCCTCGCCCCGCGGTGGTCCCGCAGCCCCCAGCCGAGTAATGGTCTCGAGTGTGGCGGCAGCGGCGTATAGCAGCTCTGCCAACCTCGCGTGCGCCAGCCGAAGTCCGTCGGGCAGCGACTCCCCTTCCTCCCGGTGCCCCGGTAAGGATGCATTCTGTACCGGCTGCTCGTTGCCCCCATCAGCCGTCTCTGGTGCCGCCATTTCCGCGGTGTCCTCCGCCTCTTGCACCCCGGACCGAGCCGTTCGGCGCGTGTCCATGTTCGTTGTTTACTTCTGACGCCAGATGTAGTACCGTCGAACACAGGTCGACACCCGGGGTTGAGGCACACTGATGTTTATTATAACTTCACACTCGGCACAGGGCAACGTATACTGGAGGGGGTAGCGGCCCCCTCACCCGGATAACTGGGGACACACCCTGGCTATCCCTAACCTACCCCCGAGTCCTCCACTAACGGGCTAGGGGAGGCTATCTGGCCCGACACTGGCGAGTCGGGCTACGGTGCCTGGAGTCCCAGAGTGCTGACTCTGGTTCACAGGACCACGCCACTGGCTCTGACCTGCGCGGCCCTTACAAGGGCGGCGTTCCAGGGGAGACCAGGGCTCTCACTAGGCAGGTCTTCAGTCTTCAGGAGTCACCACCACATTCTGCCCCGAGCCCTCCGGCTCATCCCCTTATATCTCGAACCCCTCCCCCCCGCTGGGGTACCATATGCGGACGTCGGTGCGAGCACCCTCCCGTGTGCTCACTAAGCCCCGCCCACTGTGCTAGTTTCTCATAGGATCCCATACATATCACCCCTACACATCTCACCTCCGTAAGACCCCTACACATGCGCGCGCCTCGCACACACACTCAAATTTACCAACACCACACCGACGCTGCAGCCCTGCGATCACTCTCCCGCGCACATCGTCACTCACCCTAATGCGGCGTACCGTGGCACGACCGCAGCCACGCCTGCAGCGATCTCCTCTCAGCACGCGCGCACATGCTGCAGATCTACGCTCATTCTCTGGTGCACACCATCCCCCCCCGCACCGACGCACCACACAAATTGCAGACACCACGCCGATGTTCGACCCACACATACAGAGATCACACTGCACCGATACTCTGTACTAACGTTTATTAACGGCACAAATAAACACTACCTGGAGGGGGAATATCTTGCGAGCTTAGCCTGACTCTGCCTACGAACCCAGTCACTCAAGCGGCCTACCACGTACCTCGAAGCTGTTCTCACGGCATCGCACGGACGCTGTGAGAGTCTGAGGGAGAAGGACAAGAGAAAACTTCACCTATCACTGCCTCGTAGCAGCACTCGCTGGCATCACACGGATGCTGTGAGCGGCTCGAGGAGGCAGGACGGCAGGGAGTGGGTCTTGACGGCCACTGAACTAAAATCGTCCCCGGCTACTGTTTTTATTCAATTAACTTCAAAGGCCCAGGGTAACGTCGTACCGCTCAGCCAATCGTGTGCTTACCTGCGCCGTCTACATGGAGTGCCACGGAGTGTGCTGTTGCTCCGCTCACCCATTGTTCTCCCGTGCTCATTAATTCTCACCTACTGGTCTGCTCTTTCTGCCTAATATTCCACGCTCCGCCTCTCCCAATGTCGTGAATAATACATTGCGGTTGGCCCAGTCAACCTATTCATTCTGCGCCCATATAATTTTAAGCTTATTTGGAGGCACCGCAATGTAACCTGTCGTGTGAGGGTCGGCCAATCTCCTCGCATCGAGAAACCGTGGGACTCTCCCTCTAGGGGCCCGTTGGATTAAAATCCGATGTGCCAAGCAATCCCCCGCCAAGCCTCTACGTGGGTGCAAGTGCTGCATGTGTGTGTGTGTGCTCAGGGTGAGGGGTCGTGGCACCACATTATCATCAATCCCTCTCCTACGCCGCACCAATGTCACGTGACATCATAACCCACCCCCTCTCACCACTCCCGTGTCTATTGACGTCATCACTCCCTGTCGTCCACCTCACCCGTGTCACGTGACGTCACACCCCCCCCCCCTCCTCACCAATGCACCCCAATCAAGCGTGACTTCATCACCCCTCTGCTCCAACTCCCCAGTGTTGCGTCACCCTCCCCCTCCTCACATCACCCCAATCTTGCCGGTACTCCTCTCCCTCACAACCCAATGTCTCTGAGGTCATCAGCCCCTCCCCTCTACTTGAGGCCAATCAACCCCTCCCCTCCCTCTCCCCAAGATGGCGTGACGTCATAAATCCCCTCCCACTCACTACCCAGGCAAACTGCTTTTTTTCTGTTACCCTACAGACAGACGGACAAGCGTACAGGCGTGTCTCGCTTTACGAGTGAGATACATTCCACGATAATTGCTCGTTAAGCAAAGATTCGTGAAGCGATCATCGTTTTCCCAAGGACTCTCATGTTAAAGTCTGAGTTCCGTTGCAGCCCTAAAATGTTACACTCTTTAACAACTTTTTAAACGGGATAAATACAAATTGTCATTTTAAAAAAATTAGCACCCCCACCGCTTCCCACCACCCATTAAAGTTCCAACTTGAGGCCCCACTCCCCCACATGGCGAATCTCGTGCACGCAGCACAGCTGGTAAGCAAACAGCTGCAGGTTATGGTGCACCACCTGCCACCACGGAACACATCCGATCTATGGGTCTCTGCTCGTTACGCGAGCAATTGCTCGTTTTGCGAACAAATCGGTGATCTAAATTAAAATTGCTCTGTATAGCAAATTTTCCTATAAAGAACGCTCGTTGAGCGAGAAAGGCCTCTAATATGATGTATTGTGTTGAGTGAATGGCCTTACTGACGGGTAATAATGGACTGCATGAATGAATCACTAAATTACATTTGACTGTCATCTCACTAGCAACGAGTACTCGGCCTACCCCATCCCTAATCAATTAGAGACCAGCAAATCAAGGGGAATGCGAGAGGATGGGGGAGCGCACAGGAGTCGTGGGTAGGTCAGTAGGCCGTGTGCTGTGAGAATGTGGGGAGGGGTGCGAGAGAAGGGTACTGGCGGGAGGGGGGTGCTGGAGGGGGGGGTTGGAAGTGAACTTGGGGATTCTCACGAAAAAGGAGGGCATCTAGGGGTGGGGAGATGGGCATGTTGGGGGGGTAATAGTTTCACTGCCAGCATCGGTCCAGAGTTGTAGCCGGAGTCACGAATTGTGAACATTTCCAGACATTGTTTGGAACCCAGCAGTGCCTGGAACGGTGTTGGTGCGCGCCACGTGAGGGCGCTACCACTCCACTGCAGGGATTCGCGGGGCGCACTGAATAATTAACGTGGCAGCCTTCAGAATTTGTTACAGTGGAGCTGAGATAGCAATTATAATGGATACATTATTTAATTAGTGTCAGGATACTCTTGAGCAAAGGGTAAGGTTTTACATATATTACCAAATAACAAATAATTTACTCGCTATGAAGAGACTTGCATTTTTCCTCTTTCATCAATCAATAAATATTCACTTTACGTGCAAATATCGCGCTCACTAAAGGAGTCATCAGTGCACATTACAGCAGCACGGGACTGATAGAGGGGAATAGAGCAACAGGAATGGAAAAATAAACTCGTCACAACCTCAGCGGCTAACACCGATTGAGCGAAATAAAGTGCAACTGTGTGCATTGAATAGCATAAGAAAATGAATGAATAAATAAAATAAATAATACGTCAACAAACCGTTTTTCCCCCCTTCTTAACTTGTGAATGTTATGGGAAAGCGAGTCTGAATAGTTGCGTCAAGAACAGACCACGGAGTTCAGAGACACTCGGCGCGTTTCGGAAGTCCGGCGGCAGGGTGAAGGCTCGTCCCCCCAGCATCGGGTGAACAATCCTGGTACAGTTTGGATGAACTTCTTTATTCACACCAATGCTCCACACCCATTGTATATCATATAAAATATTGGGGGAATCACAATTATTGAGAATATATACTTTTTCATCAAAGAACAAACGAGTGACAGAAATCTCCAAATTAAGGCACACGAGTTGAAATATAAAATTGAAGAATGTGCATACATCAAAGAAAATGGATGAGACGAGCAGTGAGTGGCAACGCTGCTGAGCAGCTCACAGCCCAGCTGCTTGAGTGGAGGAAGAAAGGAAAGTTTCGGGACAAGAGTTTAACTTGAAAGAGTCCATTTGGAAGAAAAAATATATGCTGACTGCCATGAGCAAAATAAGTAAATTCCCATTTGATACTATACTGTCCTGGCAAAAGTTCCTCTTGATTTGAGAGACTAACGATATTTCTAAGGAAAGAATGCTTGACGAGGTAATATATTTTCCTAATAAAAACAATAGTGTTGCGGTATTCCTGTGTTATCTGACTTTTTTATGGGATAATGCTGAATGGAATTGCCCCAGGCATCTTAAACCATTCGAAACTCGCAGCTCAAACCGTAAAGCCGCCCTTGAATGACAAGCAGCTGTGAAAAAAAGTTACGCGTTAACCTGCACACAGTCGTCTGTGATAATACTGTAAACATTATTAAAGCATAAATAAACAATGCGGGTGTCGAATTTGGGTGAGGGATTAACGATGTTAGACTTGGCCAGATATTGATCTCAGTTGGCCCGATGCAATGTGCGAACCACTGGGCCACCACTCCATCCGCAGAATGCAAATTTACATCCAATAAATGGGATTAGCAGTTGTGTAATCTAATTATTGTAAATACATCGCCATGAAGGTTTTCAACTAATGTTGCAATGATGTTTAAGTTATACGTAAAATAACATAATGTTGTTCACTTTACTAGAGATATATGTACTCGATCGGAGTGAATAATGATGTTGTGTTCAACTAAATGTGTGTTAACATGTACACATGCCTAAGTTTTGTCTATAGTATGTCAATCCTCCAAGAACAATTTGTCATCAGACGGTTTTCTGGATAACACATTCACAAAATGTAATACAGGGAGGAACAACAGTTCCACACTGCCCACCAGGGATTATTTGTCTGTCATGCACAGCCCCGCCCCACCAGATCCCTCCCATTGGCTCGGGGGTGCCGACCAATGGGAGCGATGGGTTTGGGTTGGTAGAGGGGGGGGGCACCGCCGCGACTCGTGCCAATGAGGAGACAGGCGATGTTGCATTCACAACATGGAATTGGGGGAGGGTGGCTCCATTCATAAAATGGAAGCCTTGAAATGAAAAAAGTGGATCTTTTTGCCTCGTGTTTCTTTCAACATTCCCAGCCTTAAGGTAATTCAGTTTGTCCAAAAAAGCAATTGTATTCCTTGTAAAAGATAAAACAATTTAATGCATTTCTAGGTTAACATGAAGCATATAAATTACCCCCCCCCCCTCAATGCAATATGACAATGCATATTGCAGGTAGGAACAACAGGTTCTACACTGCCCACCAGGGATTATTTGTCTGTCTGTCGTCCATATGGGGAGGGGAGGGTGGGGGTGGTAGGGGTGGGGCTGGGTGGAGAGGGGAGGGTGGGGAAGGGCTGGGTGGAGAGGGAGGGGGAGGGTGGGGAGGGGCTGGGTGGGGAGGGTGGGGCTGGGTGGGGAGGGGCTGGGTGGGGAGGGTAGGGAGGGGCTGGGTGGGGAGGGTGGGGCTGGGTGGGGGTGGGAGGGGTGGGGCTGGGTGGGGAGGTCACCCCGTGGTGCCCTTATTAAACTCAACGATTAACCTACACACTACACGAAACACGACACAATACACTACACTTATACAGGTAGGAACAACAGGTTCCACACTGCCCACCAGGGATTATTTGTCTGTCTGTCGTGCACGAATGCGCTCCCAATCAAGTTCCTACCTGCCCACTCCGAAGGAATGTGTTAATTCATGCTGTAATCAAAGCAAACACATTTTGAGTATCACACAGCAGTCTTAATCTAGATTTGAAGTTTGCGTGACTGCAGGGATCCATACTCTTTGGTTCCTTCGGTAAAGTCACATAGGTATAAAATAATGTGATTCAATTTATTTTATTTTATACCTACGTGACTTTCGCGAATTTACCAAAGGTTAAGATGTCGTCACTCAAAGATGTTTTGTCACGCACAGCCAAATGAAAACCCCTCCGACCGGTTCTACTTTACATTCCTATGCTCTGCATGGAAACAAATCTCAAACTAGAGCAGTGGCTCTTAACCTGGGGGTGCGAGATGCCCTTTCTGGGGGTGCGAGACATGGCCAGATTGTTCTAGAAAATAAATAAATCGAAATACAAATTAAGCACGGGCACGTAAGTACAACTACTTTGTTTCATAAAATCGAAGTATTTATGAACATTATACTATTTTTAACGATTGAGAAACAAAGGATTGCAATGCTGCAGTAAATGTTAAGAACCACTGACCTAGAGGGTTTAGTTCAGTGAGCGGCAGGCAGTGTTGAAGAAAAAGCGAGAATGTTGCTCTGTCGACTGCTGAGGAGTAGCGATGCGCATGGGGAGAAATCGGACTCCCGAATCTCCACGGGAATGAAGTGACGGCGTCTCAGACCAATTCGAGCTGTCTCAGAGACCGGGGCGGGATGGGACCTCAGTTGCCCTTTCTCATCATTGAATCATCAGAATCTTGATTTATCCTGGAGAAATCTGATTAGCTATGAAGCTCTTTTTCACAGATGTCCAGTAGGGGCCGGTCAGAAAGTTACAACAGCAAACAAAGTACAGGAAAGGTCAGCAAATCACTTATAAAATATCTAGCTTTAATTTCATAAATAGATAAATTCCCAAGCTTGGGAAAAACAGCAACAAAACTCCCAGACCTCACCAACACAACACGCAGTCCCTCAATAAATTGCAAATTAAAATGATCGGTTACGTTATGCTGTTGAGTGCTGATGGTATTCAAAACAACACGTCATGAAACTAGTAACATGCTCTTGGTAAAAGCAGATTTAAGCAGCACTCCATTCTACGTTTCCGCATTGACACAAACATGTTTTAGTCTGGCTAAAGAAGCACACTCTGGACTGGTGTCGTGCACTGCATAAGCTGATGTGTAGAGTACTTGTCTCATGCAAGGTGTATTCTTATATTCATAGATTTACTAGCAGGAAGTACCCAGCTTTGCCCGGGGGAAAAATATATATTTAAAAACACGTACACATATTCTTAGGTTTTTTCGGTAAAGTCACGTAGGTAAAACATTAAAATTAATAAAAGTAAAATAAAAATCACGACGTTTCGGAGGCAACACAAGCTTCCGTCTTCAGGTGGAACCGTCACAGCCACGACAGCTGTATCAAGTAAATGAGAGATTGCAAGAGCTACCACTCCGTATATATAATGGTTGGAGAGGGGGGGAAGGGCCAAGTACGGCACACTTTTTATTCATATGGTAAGGTGAGGCTTAAGAGGGTGAGCCTTTGTTATGGAGAGGTACGGTTTGTGACTAAACCTGGCCCACATAACAATAGTGTGAAAAAAGAAGAAACAACTAAACATGGTAAAACAAGCCTGGCTGTCTTTCAATAACCTGTAATAGTTGTCTGTCAAATAAGATTGGCCAAATAAGTGTAGATACATCTTTTTTTTTGCATGGTTAATCACATCTTTCCAATGATTACTCGGTTTGTAACCATCATCACGGTTGAAATTATGTCTGTTTGTATATTTGTATGGCTTTGTGTACAAACCTTTGATGGTAGCCAGGAGGTTTGCAGAGAACCTTGTTCTCGGAAAAGACAATTTCATGAGAGCCCACCGAGTTGTAGCAATGATCGGCAATGGCCGAATAATCAGTTCTGCCGTGTTTCAGATCTGACTTGTGCTCGCGGACACGATCAGAAACATGACGTTTCGTTTCTCCAATGTAAGCAATCACCACAAATGCAACTCAATTTGTAGACTCCAGGATACTGTAAGTCAGGAACGACATCCTTCACAGATGGAATCAGATCACGGATTGTATGCACTGTATTGAATCGGACTTGGATCTTATGTTTGATTAGAATTTTGGAGATCTTTTTGGTCACACCTGCTATGTATGGCAACGTGATAGTTTTGGTCGGAGTTTCATGTAGCTGTTTCTGTGTGGTGGGAGAAACAGCTTGGCGGAGAGTGCGGTCAGAGTATCCGTTCATCCTGAGGGCCCGATGTACATGTCTTAATTCACCGGCCAGGTGGTGTTGGTCAGAAATGCCATGGGCTCTGTGGTATAGCGTTTTGATGAGAGAATTCTTTTGAGATGGGTGGTGGTGGGAATCCGGTTTCAACTAGGAATCTGTGTGGGTGGCTTCACCTTACCATATGAATAAAAAGTGTGCCGTACTTGGCCCTTCCCCCCCCCTCTCCAACCATTATATAAACGGAGTGGTAGCTCTTGCAATCTCTCATTTACTTGATACAGCTGTCGTGGCTGTGACGGTTCCACCTGAAGACGGAAGCTTGTGTTGCCTCTGAAACGTCGTGATTTTTATTTTATTTTACTTTTATTAATTTTAATGTTTTACCTACGTGACTTTACCGAAAAAACCTAGGAATATGAATCCTTGCAGTCACGAAAGCTTCAAATCTAGAATTAACACGTACACAAATACTAAGATATTGTGAAAGCTTGGCGTTCCGTTTGTCTGTGCATTTGTGAGTCAACAAAATTATAAGAGGCTTGGCTGCCCCACCCCCCAGACAATTTTTATTTTGTAGGCATATATACCTACACACCCTACCCTATATACAATGGAGTCAGTAGTATCTAGTGACGCTATCGTAGTAACTACTGAATCTAAAGCAGTATCTAGTGACACAACATTAGTATCTACTGACTCTACAGTAGTATCTACTAACTCTACATTTATATATACTGACTCTGCGGTAGTATCTGGCTCTACAGTAGAAACTACTGATCTATAGTAGTATTCACTGACTCTACAGTAATATCTTCTGACACTGCGGTAGTATATGGCTCTACAGTAGAAACTACTGATCTATAGTAGTATTCACTGACTCTACAGTAGTATCTACTGACTCTACAATACAGTTTGGATGAACTTATTTATCCGCACCAATGCGCCACACCCATTGTATATCATATAAAGTATTGGGGAAATCACAATAATTGAGAATATATACTTTTTTATCTAAGAACCAACGAGTGACAGAAACCTCCAAACTTAGGCACACGAGTTGAAATATAAAATTGAAGAATGTGCACACATCTGAAATAAAGGTCGTGGAAGCGACTTCTGGAATCCGGTCTTTATTTGTCTTTCGTTCACAACACTCCTGTCTTACTCCTTCACTCTGCTAACAGACAGCGTGAGAGGGAGAGAGAGAGAGAGACTCGCGCTGCCACGTGGCAGACCTGGACCCCCGCTCCAGCGTGGCCTCACCCTTCATTCCAGATCTGACCACGTGTTGTCCGTCTCCACCCATTTTAATACCCGGGTCACGTGGTACCTTTCCACCAGTCCTGGTTAACCTCCATGGAATCTTCCAGACTCCATCGTACGATCCCAGGACCACGCCCCTGACTCGTCCCCCGATTGGCTGTGGCTAAAGCCAGCAGATCCAATCCTCTCCTTACAGGTGTCACCTTCCCATTACGTCAGGGCCACGGCCCTAGACTTCTCCCCATTGGCTATGGGCCAGGACCGGTAGAGCCAATCATCGTAACGAGGTGTGATCAATCAACCACCCGGATATATCCTCACATTACACATCAATGGAAATGGATGAGACGAGCAGTGAGTGGCAACACTGCTGAGCTGCTCACAGCCCAGCTGCTTGAGTGGAGGAAGAAAGGAAAGTTTCAGGACAAGAGTTTAACTTGAAAGAGTCCATTTGGAAGAAAAATATATGCTGACTGCCATGAGAAAAATGAGTAAATGCCCATTAGATACTATACTGTCCTGGCAAAAGTTCCTCTTGATTTGAGAGCCTAACGATATTTCTAAGGAAAGAATGCTTGACGAGGTAATATATTTTCCTAATAAAAACAATAGTTTCCATCATTGGAATCTCATTTGCCAGTAAAAAATATAATTGGTTTTTTACCCTTTTATCTGACAACAAAACTGATACTTTTTTTTACAAGGAGTCATGTTTGCATAGACCACAATACCTGCAGTCATAATGCAAACATAAAAATGAACTCTGATAATGTATGCACTGTCCTTGAAGTTGATTGGTCCACACCCGAGACAGCTTTCCTTAGAGCCTAGTCTCACATGGTGTTGGACCAGATGACGCCAAAAGGCGCACAACTCAAAGACAATGCACCATCAGAATATGAGAACTCGGGGTAAGCATTTACACCATTGGAATCTCATTTGCCAGTAAAAAATATGATGATTGTTTTTTTACCCTTTTATCTGGCAACAAAACTGACACCTTTTTGTCACAAAACTGACACCTTAACGTGATTCAGTTTGTCCAAAAAAACAATTGTATTCCTTGTAAAAGATAAAACAAATTAATGCATTTCTAGGTTAACATAAAGCATATAAATGAACCCCCCCCCCCCAATAAAAAAAATACTTTATGGAGTATGATATGACAATGCATATTGCAGGTAGGAACAACAGGTTCTACACTGCTCACCAGGGATTATGTGTCTGTTTGACGTGCATATGGTGAGGGGAGGGTGGGGGTTGGGAGGGGTGGGGCTGGGTGGAGATGGGAGGGTGGGGAAGGGCTGGGTGGGGAGGGGAGGGTGGGGAGGGGCTGGGTGGGGAGGGTGGGGCTGGGTAGGGAGGGGAGGGTGGGGAGGGGCTGGCTGGGTAGGGAGGGTCTGGGTGGGGAGGGGCTGGGTGGGGCTGGGTGGGGAGGGGGAGGGTGGAGCTGGGTGGGGAGGGTGGGGCTGGGTGGGGGGTGGGAGGGGTGGGGCTGGGTGGGGAGGAGCTGGTCACCCCGTGGTGCCCTTATAAAACTCAACGTTTAACCCACACACTACACGAAACACGAAACAATACACTACACTTATACAGGTAGGAACAACAGGTTCCACACTGCCCACCAGGGATTATTTGTCTGTCGTGCACGAATGCGCTGTCCAACCAGGTTCCTACCTGCCCACTCCGAAGGAACGTGTTAATTCATGTAATTGTAATACCGTCGAATGCAGATCGACACCCGGGGTTGAGGCACACTAACGTTTATTACAATAAGCACAGGGGATACTTAATACTGGAGGGGGTAACGGCCCCCTCACCCGGATAGCTGGGAACACACGGCTATCTACCCTGACCTGCCTCTTAATCCTCCAATCTCTGGGCTAGGGGAGGCTGTCTGGCCCGACACTGGTGAGTCGGGCTACGGCACCCGGAGTCCCAGAGTCCTAGCTCTGATTCATGGGGCCCCGCCACTGGCTCGGTCCTGCGCGGCCCTTACAAGGGCGGCGTCTCAGGGGAGACCAGGGCTCTCTCTAGGCAGTCTTCGATCTTCAAGAGTTACCAACACATTCTGCCACGAGCCCTCCGGCTCATCCCCTTATATCTCGACCCCTCCCCGCTGGGGTCCCAACTGTGGACGTCGTTGCGAGCACCCTCCCGTGTGCTCACGAAGCCCCGCCCACTGTGCTAGTTTCTCGTAGGATCCCATACATCTCACCTCTACACATATCTCCTCCGTAAGACCCCTACATCACCCCCCCCTGTACAGCTCGCAGCCATCCCGGCTGCAACATTGACAATAAAAGTTTATTCACCCCTCGATCCCCCAGCGTGTGCCTCATTTTTTTTCAACAATAACGCAACGAGAAGAACAACAGGAAGAAAAAGTAACCCGACGAACCCCCCCCGAATAAATACGAAATCCGTAGGACGAGCGTATATACACGTGTTCCTCTTCCTGGAACCCCCCCAGCACGCACAGAACACACAGAACACACACAACACACAACACACAACACGCCCAACAATCGTACAACGCAACGTGGCCCGTGCAGGGAACACAGCACGGACGCCCCACACCGTGAGCACAACATGCGAATGTACACCGGAAAGAGAACCCACAAAAGATGCAAAAAAAATAAAAAAAATAAAAATTTCTTCTTCTCTTTTTTTTCACAAGAGTTTTCGCATTTTTTGCGCGCGTCCTCGCCGCAGGCCCGTCACACGGGACAGGCCCGGCCGGCAGGTCGTCGGCCGGCAGGTCGTCGGCCGGCAGGTGTTCATCACCGAGCGAGTCTGTTGCCGACGTTGCAAGACCCTCAGCATCACCTGCGGGGGTCGTCGGGCGTGAGCCCGTCATTCCCGGTGCACCTGTGGGTGGGACAGCCGGCAGCACGTTAGGCGGGAGCAACGGAGAAGACCCCTCTGAGTCGGACGCCCCCCCACATGTTTGGCCACGCGCGTGTGTAGTGGGATCTCGCACCGCAACGAAGGGTTTTAGCCTGGAGGGGTGTACAAACCACCGGCGCCTCCCCCATTGAATGCGCACGCACTGGGGTCTCAGGACCTCAACCACCTCGACGGGACCCCGCCACGGTCGCAGCAGTTTAGAGGACGCGAGCGGTACCTGGGGACAGTGCAACCATGCCCTGTCCCCCGGCTTCCACTGTATCACATGCGCGCGACCCATTCTGAGGCGCTCATTAGCCCTCTGCCGCCTGGCAGAATTCTGCATGGCAGCATCCCGTGCCTCCGTTAATTTTTCCAGGTTGAATTTAACATGTTCGGCCAATTGAGTTTTCCCATGCGGCGCCGGGATCTGCAGTTGGGCCTGAACAGGTGGCTCCGGTTCGCGGCCATACATAAGGAAAAAGGGGGAAAATCCCGTCGCAGCATGGGGGGCCAACCGGTATGCTGACAGGACCCCCTGAATTTTCAAATCCCAATCTGTCTGTGAGTCAGAAACGTGCTGCGACAACATCGACGTGATGGTACGATGCAACCGGTCGACCATCCCGTCGGTTTGTGGGTGATATGGAGAGGTGCGAATCTTTTTAGAGCCAAGGAACTCACAGACCTGTTTGAGCAATTTGCCTGAAAAATTTCTACCCTGGTCGGTCAGCAGCCGCTCGGGAGCACCTTTGTCAAGGACATATCCCTGGACAAAGGCCTCCACGATGGCTGCTGCCGACTGGTTGGCCAGGGGCCAGGCCATAGGCCAGCGCGTGAAATATTCAACCCCGGTTAGCAAGTACCTATTTCCCCTGGGGGTGGCAGGGAACGGTCCTAGAATGTCCAGCGCGACGAGTTCGTTCACCCGGGAAACCCTGATAGATTGCAGGGGCGGGTTCGACTCCTTCGCTGGTGGTTTGCGCTGCGCACATCTAGGGCACGATCCTAATAGATCCCCAACATCCCTTGTCATGCCCGGCCAAAAGAAATCAAGTTGGAGCAAGGCCAGGGTCTTTTGGGTACCCAGGTGGAGGAGGCGCTCGTGAGCGGCCCACACCACCCTACCCCGTAACCCCGAAGGGACCACCAGCCGGTGTCGATGGGATTTGCCGTCCCAATGCATCAACAAGCCACCGAGCATTTCCCATGCGTCGGCATCACCCCGCCCCCGGTCCCTGACGCGGCGGCGCAACGCAAGGAGGGAATTATCTTCCATTTGCAACCGACCCCACTTCTGACACCAGATGTAATACCGTCGAATGCAGATCGACACCCGGGGTTGAGGCACACTAACGTTTATTACAATAAGCACAGGGGATACTTAATACTGGAGGGGGTAACGGCCCCCTCACCCGGATAGCTGGGAACACACGGCTATCTACCCTGACCTGCCTCTTAATCCTCCAATCTCTGGGCTAGGGGAGGCTGTCTGGCCCGACACTGGTGAGTCGGGCTACGGCACCCGGAGTCCCAGAGTCCTAGCTCTGATTCACGGGGCCCCGCCACTGGCTCGGTCCTGCGCGGCCCTTACAAGGGCGGCGTCTCAGGGGAGACCAGGGCTCTCTCTAGGCAGTCTTCGATCTTCAAGAGTTACCAACACATTCTGCCACGAGCCCTCCGGCTCATCCCCTTATATCTCGACCCCTCCCCGCTGGGGTCCCAACTGTGGACGTCGTTGCGAGCACCCTCCCGTGTGCTCACGAAGCCCCGCCCACTGTGCTAGTTTCTCGTAGGATCCCATACATCTCACCTCTACACATATCTCCTCCGTAAGACCCCTACATAATCAAAGCAAACACATTTTGAGTATCACACAGCAGTATCACACAGCAGTCTTAATCTAGATTTGAAGTTTTCATGACTGCAGGGATTCATACTCTTTTGTTCTGAAGGGAAAGTCACGTAGGTATAAAATAATTTGATTCAATTTATTTTATACCTACGTGACTTTACCGAAATAACCAAAGGTTAAGATGTCGTCACTCACAGATGTTTTGTCACGCACAGCCAAATGAAAACCCCTCCGACCGGTTCTGCTTTACATTCCTATGCTCTGCATGGAAACAAATCTCAAACTAGAGCAGTGGCTCTTAACCTGGGGGTGCGAGATGCCCTTTCTGGGGGTGCGAGACATGGCCAGATTGTTCTAGATAGTAAATAATCGAAACACAAATTAAGCACGGGCACGTTAGTACAACTACTTTGTTTCATAAAATCTAAGTATTTATGAACATTATATTTTTGAACGATTGAGAAACAAAGGGGTGCAATGCTGCAGTAAATGTTAAGAACCACTGACCTAGAGGGTTTAGTTCAGTGAGCGGCAGGCAGTGTTGAAGAAAACGCGAGAATGTTGCTCTGTCGACTGTTGAGGAGTAGCGATGCTCAGGGGGAGAAATCGGACTCCCGAATCTCCACGGGAATGAAGTGACGGCGTCTCAGACCAATTCTAGCTGTCTCAGAGACCGGGGCGGGATGTGACCTCAGTTGCCCTTTCTCATCATTGAATCAGAATCTTGATTTATCCTGGAGAAATCTGATGAGCTATGAAACTCTTTTTCACGGATGTCCCGTAGGGGCCGGTCAGAAAGTTACAACAGCAAACAAAGTACAGGAAAGGTCAGCAAGTCACTTATAAAATATCTAAGTTTTAATTATATAAGTAGATAAATGATCGGTTACGTTATGCTGAGTGCTGATGGTATTCAAAACAACACTTCATGAAACTAGTAACATGCTCTTGGTAAAAGCAGATTTAAGCAGCACTCCATTCTACGTTTCCACATTGGCACAAACATGTTTTAGTCTGGCTAAAGAAGCACACTGCATAAGCTGATGTGTAGAGTACTTGTCTCATGCAAGGTTTATTCTTATATTTATAGATTTACTAGCAGGAAGTACCCAGGTTTGCCCGGGGGAAAATATATATTTTAAAACACGTACACAAATACTAAGCTATTGTGAAAGCCCGGCGTTCCGTTTGTCTGTCCATTTGTGAGTCAACAAAATTATAAGAGGCTTGCCGAAGCCTCCCCCCCTCCCCCCCGTTAAAACATTTTTTTACCCCCCCACCCCCCAGACAATTTTTCTTTTGTAGGCATATATACCTACACACCCTACCCTATATACAATAGTCAGTAGTATCTAGTGACTATATCGTAGTACCTACTGACTCTAAAGCAGGATGTAGTGATTCTATAGTAATATCTAGTGACACTACATTAGTATATACTGACTCTACAGTAGTATTCACTGACTCTACAGTAGTAACTACCGACTCTACAGTAGTAACTGCACATATTGGGGTGGGGGAGAAGAAGTGGACATCACACTGTTCATGATTTACCTTAGTGTCATGCTTCTGCGTGTTGTTTTGCCTTTTTAACACGAAGGAGAACTTCCTTCCCATTTTCGCTGTGCGAGGTCATGTGCGTTGCTCGCGAGTCAGTGTTTCCGCGCATGCGCAGATGCGTGCTTTGGCCTATCGATCAGCGTAATATTATACAGTGAGGGAAAAAACGTATTTGATCCCCTGCTGATTGTGTACGTTTGCCCAATGACAAATAAATGATCAGTCTATGATTTTAATGGTAGGTTTATTTGAACAGTGAGAGACAGAATATAAACAAAAAAATCCAGAACAACGCATGTCAAAAATGTTATACATTCTCCTCCCCCTCTTAAACAAAAAATTAGCTGTCTCGGCGAACAACTATTTTTAGAAGCAACTTGCGTCAGGGCAGCTACATTTTCCCGACGCCCGACAATCACAATCTTAAGGGTCTACTGTAAGGGGTGAGCAGTGTGATCCTACTCACCTGACAACAACAACAATAACCAAAACAACAATAACAATAACACACTTCCACATTGCTCGAGGGGACCCTTCCATCATTTGTGGGTTGGGCGTGGAGCTTACTAGCACAACCTTGCACATTTTGACCGGGTTCTCGACGCCAGTCCCTCGCCCATGAAGGAATCTCGTGTCTTTCCGGGCGTCAAGGGTTCGCACAATCGCTTTGAAGGGTTAAGCTCATCCCTGGCTTCTTATGAATAATTTTACCGGGCTCCAGGCACCGGTCCCTCGCACGTGGCAGATCCTTGAGACACCCATGACCTCAGGAGCTCCGAAAATATGGGCGGCACAGCACATTTTTTTTGGCATACGGTTTCCTTGGTTGAGCGCCCCAGCACGTTAGACACACCAGATATCGGCTGGACAGGACATGGGCGGTGCAACTTGGGGGACATATTCGGTGGCACCTATGGGCAATACAACCATGCCCTGTCCCGACCACCCGTGGAAGCACGTGTTCCCGCCATCTGTGTTCTTTTCATTAGTGGCTTGCGCTCTGGCAGTGTTTTCCTTGGCTGCCTCGCGCGCCCCTGAAACATGACTCAGCATAACCTGCAGAGGTCCGGGAATGGATGTTTTCTTCTTCCCTGAGGCCGTACCCAATTGAGCCTCTTTGGGTGGTTCATTCTCCCACCCGTACACGAGAAAGAAAGGGGAAAATCCCATAGAGGTGTGTGGGGCCACTCTCTATGCCACAAGGACTCCCAAATCTGTTTTTACCTCATTAACCACTTGGCAGAGCATATATATAAATCCTTTTTTTGTGTCTAATGCATTACACACTTCACGCAGCAGTTTGAATGAAAATTTTCACCCCTGGTCAGTACGAAGCTGCTCAAAGGCACCCTTGTCCAGTATGTAGCGGTGGAGGAATGCCTCTGCGATGGATGCAGCTGTTTGGTCAGGCAACGGCCAAGCCATAGCCAACCGAGTAAAATATTCTACCCCAACCAAAATAAACCTGTTTCCTTTTTGTGTACATGGAAAAGGTCCCAGGATGTATAGTGCCACCAATTCATTGATTCGGGACACCATAAGGGACTGTAACGGGGACTGAGATTTTTTTCAACGGGGGCTTTTGGCACGCACATTCCATCCAACCTGCAACAAAATAGTGGACATCATTTGACATCCCCAGCCTAAAAAAATCTCCTTGCAAGGTCAGTATTGTTTTCCGATGGTCGAGGTGCAACAGCTTCATTTTGTGTACTGCTCGCGTCAGCTTACCCCGCAAAGAAGTGGGGACCACCAGGTGCTGACCTCGTCCCATCTCACCAATAGCCCTGCTTGGAGAACAACCCGTGAGACTCCAGTGGAGATGGGGTTGTCGCGATTTGCTTCCACGCGGCGCCGCAAAGTTAACAGAGGCTGTCCTTCATATTCAGATGTCCCCATTCTACCAGCGTGAGCCCCAAAGTGTTATCCGTGGGTGGAACCACCCCGGCTGGCTCTGCATCACCCAGCATGGCCACGACCCTTGGCAACGTCGCTGCAGGAGGTCTACAGCATCCCGCAACCGACGCACATGTACAACCTTCTTCCGGAGGCAACCGAGATAATGCATCCACGTTGCAGTGCCTCAAGCCTTTGATTGATAACACGGAAGAAATACTCTTGGAGTACCTCTAGCCAGCATGAAAGCCGAGCAGAAGGCCGGTCCACTCGTAGGGAGTACTGCAGGGCTGCATGGTCCATGTCAATTACGACCTCCCTGCCATATAGGTACAGCCGTCGCGAACTGTGGAACGAACCGTCGGTAGTGAGAGGCAAATTCAACAAAACTGCGCACCTCACCCACCGACTTGGGGGTTGGCCAGCCGCGTTTTGTCTGGACCTGTAGCTATGCCAGAAGCACTTACAATATGGCCCAAATATCGTACCAAGATTTGTAACAGATGACATTTTGCAGGCGTCAATTTCAGATTATCAGAACCTGTTTTAGAGAATACCGCAACCGTTGCAAATGCTCCTTGAACGTGCGATCAAATAAAATAATATCGTCCAAATAAATGAGGCACGAATTCCATTGCAGTCCTGCTAGGACTAACTCCATAAGCCTCTGAAATGTGGCCAGTGCCAAATGTAATTCCATGTGGAGACAATTGAATTGGTAGAGCCCTTGAGGTGTTCTAAATGCAGTTTTTGGTTTTGACAATTCGTCCAAGGGCAGCTGCCAAAACCCTGACAGTAAATCCAATGTAGGAAAAAAATACACGCCCGACAATGCATCCAGGGAATCGTCCATCCGCGGAAGCGGATATGCATCTGCCACTGAGACTTTGTTCAATTCTCGGAAATCTATGCAAAATCTTAGACTTACGTCCGGCTTTTTAACCAATACCAGGGCCTCCCCAAGGGCTTGTTGATGGTGAGATTATATAATCTGCCAACATATCTTCTACCGCCAGCTGTACATTTTACTTTTCGACAAGACTCCACCAATATGAGTTATGTCAAATAGGAGCAGCATTACCCGTATCAATGTGATGCTGCAGCAGCGAAGTACGACCAATATTGAATTTGCTCTTGCTAAAAATGTATAAACATTGTGATAGCAATGACCGTAATTTGTTCCGTTGTGCCTCAGATAAATGTTGGTTTCCCCGCACAATTCTTCTGCCCATTTTTCATACGACTCAACTCTCTATTCCTCTGTGCCTATCATGTCCACCCCAGTGAATTCAGCAGCCTCGCAACACGCAGCCGTCGTGTGAGCCAGTACCATACCCGCTTGGACCACCGCCAGTCTCAGTCCTACATTTAGGACCTGTAAAAACAGCTCCTGGCTCATCCGTAAAATCGTGTGCACACCCCCCACCAGTGTTAGCCCACGGGTTTCTGTGTTGGACGGAGTGATGAGAACTCCTGCCTCAGGGTCAGCCAATTTAAGCCGATTGCGGTATCGTAGAGGGACCAACATTTGCATGCCTGGTGGAATCTCTATTGATTCCTTTACCAAGGCCAGAGCTGAAACGTTTGAAACCTTAATTTTACCCGGGGAGTTCAGAAAAAATAATCGCTGTCCTGATGGCATTTCGACACATCCTAAGTCTGTCAAAATCTTGGGGGGCATCTTACTAAAAAAAACAGCACCCAAGAGACGCGGTACTGCTAGTGCTTTAGAAATCAAAACCGGTCCCAAAATGTATATTTCCCCAATCTTTACCCTAGCTCCCACCTGCCCCATGATTTCCACCATCCCTTCATTAGCCGCAAAACACGCATTTCCTACCGGCATAACGGGTTTTTGAAGTCAGGGGGATAAAATGGGAGCTTGGGGGCTGTTCAAACAGTTGTTCTTCAACATCTTGGCCGTCAAGACCCCCCTGCTCATCCTGCCTTCTTCAGCCGCTCCCAGCGTCCGTGTGACGCCAGTGAGTGCCGCTACGAGGCAGTGTTATACTCAGGCAGTGTTAGGCAAGGCTTTGTCGTCCTCTTCACTCCGTCTCTCACAGCGTCGGCGTGTGGGAAAGATACAATAATAAAAATTTTAAATAAGAAATGTAAACGTACGCAAATGGCATGACGCTTATATAATTGATTCTACAAGAAAGAATATAGAATACAAATAATAATAATAATAATGTACACTAGTTGTATATAGCGTCATTCATGCTCATTGCATCCCCCAACGCTGTATATTGATTAAATATTCGGACAAATCCTCTACGCAACCACTACCATGCAAATTAAATATTATTATTTTTAAACAAATGGAAATTTGGCACCAAAACAAAAGGCACCAACAATAGCCATTGCTGAATGGTCCACCTCCTAGGCAAGTTTGGTGACTCCTTTTGGAAGGATATGAAAATAAAACTAACATTTAAAAAAATATATAAAGGGAACAGTGTTGTTTGTGTTTAAAAGCAGAAGTTTCGTCACGTTTGTCAAAATGAAACTCACAACATGAATGTCAAATATTTTCTTCTGTCATTTATATAATATTATTTCCCTGCTGTAAAAGACGCTTTATATATATGGCAACAATTACATTGATTAACATTTATAAAGTGGCGAATTTCATTCGTCGATCCCACCATGTAGCCCGTGTTTGGAAATCTGTAAATAGCCAGAACCTGCGGTGTATACGGCAGGACTAGGCAGGGAGTAAAGTGTGGTTTGCGCACTCAGCCATCCACTCAACTACTCGCTCACCCATTCACCTCATCCACTCATCCCACCCACTCACCCCACCCACTCACCACATTCACTCACCCCACCCACTCACCCCACCCATTCACCTCACTCAATCACCCCACCCACTCACTCCACTCATCCCACTCACTCACCTCACCCACTCACCACACCTACTCACCCCACCCACTAAAACCACCCACTCACCCTACCCACTGAACTCCCCACCTCCCACTCACCGCTCCCACTCACCCCACTCACCCCTCTCAACTCACCTCAATCACCCGACTCATTCACTCCACTTATTTACTCACCCCAATCACCCCACTTACTCACCCATCCACTTACCCATCCACTCATTCCTCCACGCACTCACTCAACCACTCATAGCCAGGATAAACGGCAAGTGCTCGGGGGTAAAGGCGAGGTAAATGCCAGTTTAAAGAGGGGATTTTCAAAACAAAACTGACTCTGATTAGTAACGGCAAAGCGTTATTCCATAGTTAGGGAACTGCACATTAAAGCAACAGCCGTAACACTCATCCACTCACCCACCCACTCACTCACCCACGCAATCACTCACCCACTCACTCATCCATCCACCTGCTCGTCCACCTAAACAATGCACCCACCCACTCATCCAGCATCCCACTTATTGACCCACCTACTCACCCACCCACCTACTCATCTACCCACCCACTCACTCACTCACCCCTCCCCACCACCAACTCACCCACTAACCCACCCACCCACTCACTCACCCCCCCACTCACTCACTTACCCACTCACCCACCCACTCACCCATCCATCTACCCACCCACTCACTCACTCACCCACCCACTCAGTCACTCACTAACCCACCCACCCACTCACTCACTCACTCACCCACTCACTCACTAACTCACCCACCCCCACCAACTCACTCACTAACCCACCCACTCACCCACCCACGCACTCACCACCCCCCCCTCCCACCAACTCACTCACCCACCAACTCACTCACCCACCCACCCACTCACTCACCAACCCACTCACTCACTCACCCATCCATCCATCCATCCACCCACTCACTCACTCACCCACTCACTCACTAACTTACCCACCCACCCACTCACTCACTCACTCACCCACCCATCCACCCACTCACCCACTCACTCACCCATCCACCCACCCACCCACCCACCTTACTCACTCGCTCACGCACCCACCCACTCACCCACTCACTCACTCACACACACCCACTCACTCACTCACTCACCCCCCCCCACCAACTCACTTACCCACCCACTCACTCACTAACTCACCCACTCACTCACTCACTCACCCATCCACTTACTCACCCACCCACTCACCCACTCACTCACTCACCCAACCACTCACTCATCTACTTGCTCACTCACTCACCCACCCACCCACCCACTCGCCCACCCATCCACCAACTCACTCACCTACCCAGTCATTCACCCACCCACCCACTCACCGAGTCACCCACTCACTCACCCATTCACCCACTCACTCACTCACTCATCCACCCATCCACTCACTCAATCACGCAACCACCCACGCACTCACTAAAACAACCATCCACTCACTCACCCACCCACCCACTTATCCACCCACCGACTCACTCACTCACCCACTCACTCACCCACTCACCCACTCTCTCAACCACTCACTCATCCACCCATCCACTCACTCACTCACGCAACCACCCACCCACTCACTAATACAACCACCCACTCACTCACCCACCCACTCACTCACTCACTCACCCACCCACCCACTCACTCACTCACTCACCCATCCACCCACTAATCCACCCATCGACTCACTCACCCACTCACTCATCCACACATCCACTCACTCAATCACGCAACCACCCACCCACTCACTAACACAACCACCCACTCACTCACCCACCCAACCACTTATGCACCCACCAACTCACTCACCCACTCACTCACCCACTCACTCACCCACTCACTCACTCAACCACTCACTCATCCACCCATCCACTCACTCAATCACGCAACCACCCACTCACTAACACAACCACCCACTCACTCACCCACCCACTTATGCACCCACCGACTCACTCACCCACTCACTCACCCACTCACCCACTCACTCAACCACTCACTCATCCACCCATCCACTCACTCACTCACGCAACCAATCACTCACTCAATCACCCACCCATCCACTCACTCATTCACGCACCCACCCACTCACTCACTCACTCACCCACCTATCCACTCACTCACCCACTCACTCACTCACCCACCCACTCACTCATCCACCCACTCACTCACTCACTCACCCATCCACCCACCAACCCACCCACTCACTCACTCACTCACGCACCCACTCACTCACTCACCTACCCACTCACTCACCCACCCACCCACTTACTCACCCACCCACCCACTCACTCACTCACCCACCCACCCACTCGCCCACCCATCCACCAACTCACTCACTCACTCACCCACTCATTCACCCACCCACCCACTCACTCACCCAGTCACCCACTCACTCACTCACCCATTCACTCATTCACCCACTCACTCACTCACCCACTCACTCATCCACCCATCCACTCACTCACTCACGCAACCACCCACCCACTCACTAACACAACCACCCACTCACTCACCCACCCACCCACTTATCCACCCACCCACTCACTCACTCACACACTCACACACTCACACACTCACTCAACCACTCACTCATCCACTCACTCACTCACGCAACCACCCACCAACTCACTAACACAACCACCCACTCATTCACCCTCCCACTCACTCATCCACCCACTCACCAACTCACCCACTCACTCACCCACTCACTCACTCACTCACCCACCCACTCACTCACCCACTCACTCACTCAACCACCCACCCACTCAACCACCCACCCACTCACTAACACAACCACCCACTCATTCACCCTCCCACTCACTCATCCACCCACTCACCAACTCACTCACTCACTCACCCACCCACTCACCCATCCACTTACTCACTCACTCACCCACTCCCCCGCTCACATCGCTTGCTCACCTCACTCATCCACCCACCCAAAAGCCCCGATTACCCCGGGAAGAGAGCCTTGACCTCGGTATCCTTAGGAGGCAACCCGTAGACCTCGGGAATCTCGTTGGTGTATTAACACGGATCAGTCCCTGTAAAGATTGCGGGTCTAACCCATGGTGTGGCTTTTACAGGGTAGTCCAGATGTCTTTTGACCCCCAAACAATTGAGCCTCACATTATTGTCCTTTGCATATTAATTTATGTTTTAAATAAACCTTCCTTTAAACATATTACATTTCAGAAATGTAATAGGGGTCACAATACATCTGGCCCACCCTGCCAAAACATCAGCACTTGCAATGCAACGACGACCGGAGTGGCGTTGGTCAAGTATGAAGTGTTGAGACTCGAGGTCACTGGAGCGGCCACAACAAATTTCGTATATATCAAGTACTTTTTTATTTATTTTAAATAATGTAAAATGTATCCTTAAAGCAGCTTAAAATATAGGAATGAGCTACCCAGCCGAGCCCAAGGCACCAGCTAACCCATCTCCCAAGAAGGTTCTGGATTACGGGCTCAGCGCCCATTCTAGGCGGGAAATCTCTTCCTTAATCAATTATTCCTTGATTAGATCCAGCTGTTCCCCAATTACCTCACTTCCTGGGGAGTCACCATACTGCCCAAGCAATCATCCTGGGTTGGACAGAACGGCTCACCCCTACAATCCCACATCAAGACACCCAACCCCCAGCCATCTTCACACCATCACGCAAACTCTGCTCATCCTCACAGCAGCTGCTTTTGGCTCGTATTCCAACAGAGACGGACAATGCATCGCGCGCTTTTAGATGCGCTTCTGTGGCCGTCTGGAACGCTCTTCCCCCCGATATTTGAACGCCACTGCAGTTTTGCACTTTTATATGCTCTATATTGGAAACTCATTTCTTTTTATTGCTTTTTGTGTTTAGTTTGTTGTCTTGCATCTGCATCCCCAGTTAGCATAGTCGGCTACTTACGATGCAAAATAATTTCAACATACATCCGTTCAATGAATTAAACCCAAAGAGACCCACCAACCCACTCATTCTCCCACTCTATACGTGCCACAGAAGTTAAGTATGGCTAGGGTCTGCTTAGGCATCTACCATTGTTTGCCGTAGTTACACCGTTGCTGTGCATTAAACGAGGGAGTTAAATTTGTTGACTGTTTTATTTGTGGATGTTACAGCTTTACCCTGTGATGGATTGTTGTATATGTCGGATTATGAAATTTTGAAAAGATAATATAAAATTAAAAAAATTGGAGAAATGTGTAAATCACGTAAATTATTCTAACTTGTAATTATATGCATAAATTATGATAATCACGGAGATACTCACATTAATTTATGCGAATTCTTGCGATTATGTTAATGTGTGCAGTTATGATAATTAGGCTTAGCTTCGTTATCCAGAGATGTATCAATCAGGATAAAACGATTATCTTTGATTAAACATTTACTGATTATCTTAGTGTGTTTTATGTTATATTAGGTCTCCAAATTCATATCTCAACGCAGGATACAGTTCTTATAAATAAGAGTTTTGCATGGACTTGGAACGAAACACTCGACCACTCTTGTGTTAAGCAATTTTAATTCTAAATAAGCATATGACACTCTAATATGATATTCATACGAAAGGCAATAATCAAATTATTATATCCCGAAGGCAAAAGTATACGTCAATAGATTAATATGCAAGATTATGCAATTAACGAAAATAAATTACTAAAACACTTCTTATTCATGTAACTCGATGGGCAGCAACTGATTTTCATGATCAGTTGATATCGAACGCACCACCTTGAAATGGCAACCCTTTTTGAAACACAAAGATAACTTTTTGAAATAGTCTTATTCGTGTGCGTGTTGTGGGTGCGTTGTCCCCTTGGCAAATTAATTAATTATTATTTTTAGAGCCGAGAGTTGTGTCGTTACCTTGCGGGGGTGGGGGAGGGGTATACCACCAGCAGCAGCTCCCCGCCCTGCTCCCTCGCTCGGGCGTGTCTCTGCTCTTTTGCTCACTCTCTCTCCACTGCTAGATGAGTGGCGTCGGCACGACGCTCGCCGTCGTGGTGCGCGATGATTCCGTCGTCGGATAGCGAGCAGCTCCTCCACTGCTGGATGATGAGTCGGTTCTCAGCGGGTGCTGGTCGATGTGTGTGTGTATTAAACACACGGCCTATTCGATGGCGCTCTCCTCTTCCTCACGGGCGGCCGATCAGGCTCTTTCCACTGCTCCGTTCTCTCTGACGATGCACGATGGCTCTCGTCGCTCATCCACTGCTGCTGGTCCTCTGCGATGCTCGTTTGGTCGATGTTTGGCGATTTCCGCCCTTTTCTCCAGGTTGATTGCTTGTTGTCACTCGTCACTCTCTCTCATTTTCTCCGTGCTCTCTCCTTGATCGTGCAGCTGCCAGCTTCACACGGACACCCGCTGATGCTTCTACTGCCCTCACTTCAGGCTGCGTTGGCTCAGGCTCTGGACGACGCGGCTGTGCGCGCTCACCGGCTTGGAGTGCTCTGGCGATGAACGATGCTCTCGTTCGTTGCTGGGTTGACGTTGGGTGTCTTCGCTGGCTCGAGAATGATAAGTGAAATCTCCGTCAGTTTCACTCGCACCTAGGCGGCTCAGTGTAGCGATTCTTTTTCGGTGGTGCAGACCTCGGCTTGGCTTAGCACGTCGCTACTCAGCGAGCATCGCCATTCTGGGTTATGAGAGAGCTCCTCCGTTGGAGATGATGAGCTGAGCCCCGGTGATGAGCTGAGCTCCGATGATCTCTGGCGCTGTTGCTGGCGCTCACTCAATTGAGTAGTTTGTGAATCGTATACGCACACCTCTTAAACAACTGTGAAGGCTTAGTACAAGACCACTAGTCGCAATCCTTGACTTTGCGAGCGTATCAACATATCAGGGTAACTGTAGCATAACTTTCAGCGATACTCTTGTCGACTCATGCCGAACCCAACTCTCAAACACCCATCGTTACTGCTCTTTGCGAGACATAACACCCATGATATATCGGTGCCCGGCGCGCTCAGGACGGCACCACAAGCCCGAGCAAGGCTGAAGCAAGACTGACTATCTGTGTATCGTGTACGTACTTAGAAAAACATCTACTCCCCTCTCTCTCTGTTCACAAAAGCCCAACTCTCTTTGATGTAGCTTGCCGTGGGGAGGGGAGTGGTATGTGTTGTTCCATTTTATTGGGGTTATAATTGGCTTCCTCGCCAACAAAGGACTTTGCTCCAAATGGTCTCCACCTTCCCTCGCTCTGGGCGTTACCTCTGTCTCACAGAACTTTTTAATTTTTTCGTTTTCTGTTTGGAAGTTAAAATTAGACTCACTTTACTCCTTATAGTATTGTAATTTGATTGTAAGTGATTCAAGGTATGGTGTAGCCGTGTTCGCAGTATTTCCATCGTGGTTTGATTTCTTTATTGGGACATGTTATTTGCTTGTGTGTGCAAATCTTGCTATCCGTGCAGCGGGAATACAAAGGCGGCTGGGAGGATTTCTCTTGTGGGATACATTTATCTTGGGGTGTATGACTGATTTATTTGCCCTTAATTCTTCTAGATCATTGGTCTAATATTTCATACTTATTATTTGGTTTGTGTTTATTCAAGATTTGTGACTTAGCCTGTTATTACTACGTATTTCGTAGGGTTTTATTAAGGGAGCTAAAAAAATAAATGTCTCGTGGCGCCTAGTGCCTGTATTGTGTGGAGGCCTTTTGAAGTAGAGGTGATTGTTTTAACCCCATTTGCGATTTCCCCCCCCCCCCTCTGTCTCTGTGTGTGTTTTTATGGTTCATCTCCTGCCCTCTGGCCTTGTTGCTAGCGTGTCCGAGCAGCTGCTCGCGGGGGTGGGGAAATGGGTGTTTGCGCTTCCGAGTGACCATGTGAACCAAAATATTATTGGCCGAATTATAATACATTTTTGGAAAAAGGGGCATATACACAACAGTATCCATCTCCACCAAGTTGTGAAGGCCACGCTCATTTAACGTATAAAGTTCAGAAGATCGACTGCGTTTATGAGCCAGGGTTCACATGTATTGAGGCCAGCTCGTTCACTGCAGCGTAGTACTTGTGGAATTACAGAGGCTTCATAGCAAACGCCTTAATTTCAAGTAAATATTTATTGAATTTGGAATTGTCATAACAGTACATTCAACATGCACATTGTGTTTAAAGCCATTTACAAAAATAACAGGATTAACATGTGTTATTATTATGACATTAATGATAAAAAGGGATATATAAAGCCTTTAACTGTTAATATATGGTTATCGTTTTTGATAAAAAAAATCGAATATCTAATATTTTTAAAAGACGTAATAGCCATTTATATGTTTACCATGCACCACACCCAAATGTCATTTTCCGACGTTCTGTGATGTCGTAAAAGTGGCACAATGACAATTCCAAATCACATTAACACGTCCTTGAAATCAAGGCTTTTTTTAGGGAAGAGGTGCCTCTTTCCCTAAAAAAGCCTTGATTTCAAGGACGTGTTAGTTACGTTAAAGGCCACACACAAAAATAACAGGAATAAAATGTGGTCTGTTTTATAACATTGATTATAAAAAAGGAAAAAAAAACAGGAAAAATGATGGCCTTTAACTGAAATAAGGGTTTATGACTAAACACATCTAATATCTACCGTTTTTTTTATACCTAATGGTCATTTATAATCAGCCACTGCACCTGTTATATTTCTGCCTTCTATGTGATATAGTGAAAGTTGCAAAATCGACACCCCTTCCCCTAAATAATTTTAGTATATATTGTTTTATTATCCTTCCACTGGCTACCAAACCATATAACCGCCACATAGATAATAATGTAATTATTTCCTTCGTCGCCAAGCCCCTGGTACCTGGGTAACCTGTCCTCCATTACCCGTGCGTGCACCACAATCACAATCCTGGACATTAATTACATGCAATGTTTATTGCATAGTGCTGATGGCACTTTCTTGTGTAGTGGTGATACGCGCTGGCAGTAGGGATCGTGTTGCAGCGCGTGGTGATTGGCTGTGTATTGGTGATGCGCGCTGGCAGTGAGGGATCGTGTGGCAGCGCGTGGTGATTGGCTATGTGGTGGTGACACGCGCTGGCAAAAGGGATCGTGTGGCAGCGCGTGGTGATTGGTCAACTAGAGTGGGTGCTCACATCGCGGTCTGCATAGGCTCCGCCCCCTCGGGAGCGGAGGACTATGAAAGGCGATGCGCGCGGGCGCTCGGGGAGTTGGTAACCAGTGAAGACGGAAGACAGAGGAGGAAGAGATAGGGCCCTGAGACCCCTAGCCCCGCTGTCCTTGTAAGGGCCGGGACCCTGTGTGGCTCAGAGGCGGGACCTTGGGACCCGCGGACGGACGTCCTTGTGAGGGCCGGGCTGCGGGACCCAGTGGTCGTGATCCATACCCCGGCTGGAGTGGGTCTGTGAGTTCCCCTGGAAGCTACCTGGCTGGAGAGCCCGTGTGTGTGTAGCCGGGTGGAACGTGTAGCATGAGCTGTAGTTGACCACACGTGTTATTGTGGCTACGGAAAGTGTTAATAAAGTGTGCTACCCGTCAAGTGGTCTCCCGCCGTAATTTACAATATTACAACTGGCGTCAGAAGTGAAACAGTCTTCCAGCCATGGATACCAGGAAGACTCATCGGACTCACGAGCGTGACCGGGAGGAAAACCACGACGACTCGGGCCAGCAGGCATCGGGGGGAGAAGAGGAGGAGATGCCGGCGCCACAGGACCCCTCATGGGCGCCCAACGAGCTGCTGGGGTCCGATGCCGGACTCCGCGACGCGCACTCCCGCCTGGCAGAGCTGCTACTCGCCATGGCGTCCATCCAAGCGGAGATCACCACGTCTGGAGGAGGGAGAACGTCGACGGACATCGAAAGGGGTCGCGTTGCAGATTCCCGCCAAAATGTGCTTCACACGAATGACTTTGAAAATCCCGCCATTTCTACCGAGCGGCTGTCTATTGGCGGGAATCGCGAGCAACACGTGGCGGGGGTCCTCCAATCTCTGCCGCTCACGTCATCAGCGTGCGCTACGGGCCGCCATCAGCCACCCGTCATAGGGGCCGCCATTTCTCCTATCGACGGTGCGGCGCGGGAAAATCACGAGGCGGAGGACGACATTATTTGCAGCAGCGTCTTCCCGCGTTGACGGCTTTCAAGGCGGAAGGGGGTGACTAGGGCACATTCCAGCGAAGATTTCTCGCCCATCAAGATATGTTGGCCTGGTCCGACGCTACGGCGCTACGGGCACTGCCTGCGATGCTGGACGACAACGCGCTCGCGGCCTTCAGGTCCGCCCCGAGATCGGCCCGCTCCACGCTCAAGACCGCGCTGGGCCTCATGGCCAAGGTGTATGGACCACCTTCGGCCTGCCGCCACCAATTTTACGAGCGACGGAAGGCAGACACAGAGACCGCGCTCGCCTACCGCACGGCGTTGTTGGCTCTCGCGGACGCCGCATTCCCTCGTATGGACGAGGAGGGGCAGGACGCTATGGTTTTGGAACAACTGCTGAAGTTGGCTCAGGACCTGGGGGTCCCCATCAACACAGCCGACGAGGTGGACATATGTTCGTTGCGTGTTGCGACGAGCATCCAGGCGCACGAGGTCCTGAAGCGGAAACAGGTGGTCGTCTGCGCTTCTGCCGCGGTCTCAGCTCCGGCCCCGGTGGACACCGAGCCCCAAGTCATTCGCCCACGGGAGGAGGCGTTCGCTGCAGCACGACCAGGAGATTGGAGGTCGGGGGTCGTTCGCCTCTGCGATCGACCCGCAAGCTGGAGCAACCGAGACCTCCGACGTCCCTCGTCACGTACTACAACTGCGGCCTTTGGGGCCACGTGGCGTCCGGGTTCCGCGCTTCACGTCAGTGTGCCACGGGACCTCGGCTGGACGACGACCAAGGCCCCAAGACGTCCCAACTACCCCCGGCAAGTCGCGGCACTTCACATGCTCGGTCTACATACACGACACACATGGGCCGCCGCTTTGCGGCGGAGGAGGTGCGATTGGGGGCCGGGGATTCGGTTCGGAAAAGGGGGTTCGTACGGGGCCCGGGGGAAATTAAATGGTCCGAGTTGGGCCACAGAATAGTGGCTGCATCGGCCGGCTCGTCTGTCGTTACGGGATTCATAGACGGTATCGAGGTCAGGGTGTTGGTGGACACGGGTGCGTCGGCGACTATCATTTCCGATCTCATTTATAACATTCTCCCCGTCCAATGTCGGCCTCTGCTCCCGGTGGACGTGCCATGTTATGCGGCAAATGGGGGCTCATTGGGCATTGTCGGTCAGATTCGGGCGAGTATTTGCATAGGGGATATTCAATTGGCGGGACCTGTTTTGGTCTCCTCTTCCCTAGCGGTTCCTTGTCTGTTGGGTACAGACTTTTTGGCTAAGATGCCCATTAAAATTCTGGTTGATCAAGGTTGTATTGAGCTGCCATCGGGTCGCCGTATTTCCTTTTTGTCTAACCCTACTGAAATGCGGACGGCTTGTGCGACGATCCAAGCGCTAGCGACCCATACGGTGCACGTGCCCCCGGGTTCGCAGATGTTGGTACCCCTCCGGTTGTGGAAGCCATTGGGTCGGGAGACTGCGGGACAAGGCGTGCTTTTGGGTCCGTCGAATAGAGCTATCGGGGTCTGGATTTGACGGTGGCTCAAACGTTGGTTCGGGCTGACGGGGACCCGTTCGTTATGGTTTTGAACGCTGGTTCGCGGCCGGCCGTTATTCCGCAGGGCACCGTGCTTGCTCACGCGGCACGGGTCCCTGCGGAAGAGCGGCTTATTGCGCATGTTGATCCCGTCCCGGCGCAGAAGATTCAATCAGGTGAGGACCTGGAATGGTTGGACTCGCTGTGTGCGGGCTCCAGTGATTTGTCGAGGGTGCAATTGGGTGCGCTGCGCGCTCTGCTGATCGAATTCTCCGATGTGTTCAGCAAGCACAAATATGATATTGGGTGCACGGACCTGTTACACCACCACATTGAAACAGGTGATGCGGCACCAGTCCGGCAGAATCCCTTCCGGCTGAGTCCTGCCGAGAAGGAACACGTTCAATCGGCCGTCAATGACATGCTGACTGCCGACATCATTTCGCCCTCATCCAGTCCATGGGGAGCACCTATCGTTCTGGTTAAAAAGCAAGACGGGTCCTTGCGTTTTTGTGTAGATTTCCGTCGCCTTAATAAGATTTCCGTGGCTGACGCGTATCCGCTCCCCAGAATGGATGAGTCTCTGGACGCATTATCCGGCGCGCGGTATTTTTTTACACTTGACTTACTGTCGGGATTCTGGCAATTACCACTCGACGATGAGTCTAAACCTAAGACCGCATTCCGAACCCCAGGGGGCCTGTTCCAGTTTAATCGCTTGCCCATGGGACTCTATTCCGCTCCCGCGACGTTTCAGCGCCTTATGGAATTGGTTTTGTCGGGTCTGCAATGGGATACTTGCTTGATTTACCTTGACGATGTCATTGTTTTCAGTAGAACTTTCGAGGAACACCTCCAGCGATTAAGGGGGGTGTTCTTGCGGATGCGATCGGCTAAGTTGAAGTTTAAACCGGCTAAATGCCACCTGCTTCGGAAATCCGTAAGGTACTTGGGCCACGTTGTCGACTCTTCGGGGATCTCCACCGATCCCGCGAAGACGAACTGTGTCAGTTCATGGCCGACGCCCACGTCGGTTTCTGAGGTCCGCAGTTTCATTGGATTTGCTTCCTACTACCGCCGATTCATTGAGCATTTCGCCACCATTGCCAAACCCTTGCATGCTCTGACAGCAAAAGGGGTCAGGTTTCGATGGGGGCCAGAGGAGGAGGCCGCGTTCGGCTCCCTTCGGGACGCCTTGGTGGGTGCCCCGCCCTTATGTTACCCTGATTTTACGAGACCCTTCTTGCTGGATACTGATGCTAGTAACACGGGCATTGGCGGAGTGCTCTCACAGGTCGTTGGGGGAGTCGAACGGGTGGTCGCCTATGGTAGCAGGGTTTTATCGCCAGCGGAACAGCGCTACTGCGTGACCCGTCGCGAGTTGCTGGTTATTGTTTTTTTTGTACAGCAATTTAGACCTTATCTCTATGGCCGTCATTTTACGGTCCGTACGGACCACGCGGCGCTTCAGTACGCAATTATCACGGTAGTTGGAGGTCCTCCAAGACTATCAATTTACGACCACTTACCATAAGGGGTTGCGCCACACCAACGCGGATGCCCTGTTGCGGTTGTCGCCTCGTCCCGAATGTGCGTGCTTGATGGGGTCGGCGCGCTGTAAACCGCATGTTGCTGTACCCGAGGGTGAGTTGATCGCGGCCGCGAATACACCATTGGTTGACGTTCCCGCTACTCCTGCGGGTGGGGACTCGCTACTCTCACTGTCTCTCGTTGAGTGGGGCCGACTCCAGATGGCTGACAGCTCCCTGCTCACGTTGCGTCGCAGGGCGGGGGGTCCCAACGAAGGTCAGAAGCGAGCTGGCTCCTGGCTGCTTAAGCAGGGCCTGCTAATGAGATGGGACAATATGTCCCGGCGGCACGCACTCGTCGTGCCTTCCGCTATGCGGGGCAAAGTTGTTCTGGCCGCACACGAACGCCTCTTGCATCTGGGAGTAAACAAAACACTCGCTCTGCTCCAGCGTGACTATTATTGGCCGAGGATGGGGAGCGATGTGGTCAATATACTGAAGGGGTGTGTGGATTGCGCGAAACGGAAACCACCGCCCGTTGCGCCAAATCCACCGCTGCAGTCCATTCAGGTCTCGCGCACTAACGAGCTCGTTGCGCTGGATATCTTGGGACCTTTTCCTGTCACGCCTAGGGGTAACAAGTACCTGCTGGTTGGTGTGGAATACTTTACTCGATGGCCTATGGCGTGGCCACTCGCCAACCAGTCGGCGGCGGCCGTGGCGGATGCCTTTGTCCAGGGCTACGTCTTGGACAAGGGGGCTCCCGAACGCTTGCTGACCGACCAGGGGAAGAATTTTTCGAGCAAATTCCTGCATGAGGTGTGCGACCTTTTGGGTACAAAAAAGGTGCGTACCTCCCCGTACCACCCACAGACTGACGGGATGGTGGAGCGACTCCACAGAACTTTAACTTCCATGTTGTGCCAGCAGGTGTGCGAGGCACAGGTTGACTGGTCCTCGCCGCGTACAGGATGGCCCCCCATGCAGCTACGGGATTTTCCCCATTTTATCTGATGTACGGTCGGGAGGCCGATCCGCCCATGGAGACTCAGCTGGGGCTTTCCGTGCCACGGCCTAATTCCAAGTTGGCCGACCATATTAAATTTAACATTGCAAAACTGGCCGAGGCACGGGAGGCCTCACGGCTAAATTCAAGGTCTCGCCAAATCGCCAACGAGCGCTTGCGTGCACGGAAGGTGTCCGTGCACGATTGGAAACTGGGCGATAGGGCCTGGCTGCACTGCCCTCATGCACCATTGGCTACGTCGCCTAAATTATTGAGGCCATGGCGGGGACCCATGGAGGTCGTGCGGGTTGCACGACCCCAGTGTGTTCAGATAAAATGGGGAAAGCGCCGTTGGTACGTTCACCCCTCCCGGCTGAAACCGTTCTCGCCACCATATGGCCTTCCTTTATGTCGTGAGGACCGAGCATGTGATGTGACCGACGACCCGGGGAGGAAAATGTCTCTGCCTGATCCTCACATGTTTTCGCCTGATCCGCTCCCAGGTGTCTCGGAACTGACGGCTGCCGACCACCGGCGACCAGATCCCCGCGGCACGGGCAGTTCTTCCAGGCCCGAACCGTGCCATCCTTGGCTGCCGGAGCCACCGGACGGTCGACAGCGTCCCGTTCTGTACGACGGACCGGCCAGGCGGACTCGCGATAGATCGCGCCACTTTTCCTGACCCAACAAATGAGGTGGAGGTGCGGGACGAGTCGACCGGATCGTCTCGTCACGGCGTTCCCCGTCCGTTCGACCGCTCTATCGTTCTGTTCAAGGGGCGAGCGGGAGGGGGATCGGGAGTCGAGGAGACACTGGACACGTCGGTCTTTTCAAAATAACTTTTATTGTGTTACTCGTCGCTTTGTACATAGTTCGTTGTTGTTACTGGTTAACGTTCGGTGTTGTGTTGTGTTGTTGTGTTGTTGTGTTGCATTATGGTTATGTTACGGGGCACACTTGGGGAATGGGGTTTTTTTTGGCAGCCGGGCCGGCTGCGAGCTATGTGGGAGGGGGTGATGTAGTGGTGATACGCGCTGGCAGTAGGGATCGTGTGGCAGCGCGTGGTGATTGGCTGTGTATTGGTGATGTGCGCTGGCAATGAGGGATCGTGTGGCAGCGCGTGGTGATTGGCTATGTGGTGGTGACACGCGCTGGCAAAAGGGATCGTGTGGCAGCGCGTGGTGATTGGTCAACTAGAGTGGGTGCTCACATCGCGGTCCGCATAGGCTCCGCCCCCTCGGGAGCGGAGGACTATGAAAGGCGATGCGCGCGGGCGCTCGGGGAGTTGGTAACCAGTGAAGACGGAAGACGGAGGAGGAAGAGATAGGGCCCTGAGACCCCTAGCCCCGCTGTCCTTGTAAGGGCCGGGACCCTGTGTGGCTCAGAGGCGGGACCTTGGGACCCGCGGCCGGACGTCCTTGTGAGAGCCGGGCTGCGGGACCCAGTGGTCGTGATCCATACCCCGGCTGGAGTGGGTCTGTGAGTTCCCCTGGAAGCTACGGGGCTGGAGAGCCCGTGTGTGTGTAGCCGGGTGGAACGTGTAGCGTGAGCTGTAGTTCACCACACGTGTTATTGTGGCTACGGAAAGTGTTAATAAAGTGTGCTACCCGTCAAGTGGTCTCCCACCGTAATATTACACTTGCAATAACATTTCTACCATCCTCTGTAAGTACGCACATTCTATGCCCCTGATGTACAGCAAACCCTTGCCCATTGTGGGGGTTAAGTCCTTGAAAAAGAAATTAATGTAAAATATTAATATTTGTCACTGTTAAATGTAACTTGTACGGTAAATGTATAGGAAAAAAATTATGCAGTGTACAATACTGTATACGTACCCATATACAATACTGTACATGGTAGTCCAGATGTCTTGTAACCCCCATTTAATTCTCTAAAACTTAATATATATATTTTTAAGTAAGATTTATTTTAAACGGAAATGAATATGCAAAGGGTACATGTTAGGGGTCAATTAATTGGGGCCACAAGCCATCCGAACCACCCTTTACAGTACTGTACACTGATACTGTGTACATTATTGTACAGTATTCTACACGTGGCATTGTACACATAGTATCCGTGTACAGTTGTGTACACTTCAGGGAGACGAATCGCAGTGCCTGAATTTCGCTGCCTCCTCACTGGAGAATGGGATCACCGCGTTGCCTGGGACCCACGATGGGCCGCTTGGGAGACGAGATAGAGACAAGATGGCGCGTGTGTTCTTCTGCGGCAACAGCATCGCGAGCAGTGCAGTTACGATGCGTACAGAAATCTGAGTGGTCTACCATAAATAGTCGAGCCACAGGTGGGCACGATCGGCGAAATGTACCTCAATAAATTTGGCGCAAAAACACACGTGGCACCGTTCTGGCACGAATATGTCACTCAAAGTGCCATCGTCACACTTAAATGCTAAACAATGTGGAAGGGAAAAAAACAGCGTTACACGAACACCAGGGTAAAGACAGGCATTGAAGAGCGGGGATGTGGAAGTGAGGTCTGGCATGGGGCAGTGGAAAAGGGATTGGAAATTAAAATATATATGGAGATTTAAAAAATAAGGTTGGAGACAAAAATAAAAAGAAGATATATCTTGTCAGATGCTGACTTGGGGAGGCCTTCATCCAGAATTCTTAAGATGATGGTTTGACACTTGTAATCATCCAATGAGGATGTAATGCATGTTTTCGTTTGGTTAACCATCCCCATATTAAGGCCCTGCATACTATTTGATTAACTCTCGAATTGTCGATAGTATGGGTGCAAGATGAAGGTTTTCACATTTGTACATCTTCAACTCGTCTTCTAATGCTGGAAGCAATTTTCTAGACTCAGCAATATCTTTGTGCAATTCTTGAAAGAACCAACGCATGAGCTCATCAAATTTATTATTGCAATGGGCGTCGAATTTCCAATGACTGAACTCTGTTTGCTTCGCAGCAGACCACTTCATTTCATTATTTCCCCAAGTGACTGTTGTATCGTTTGACGTTAAATGGCAAGGCTCTGCTACTAAATTAGTAGTGTTTTTATAATTTGTATAACTAAGGCCACGTGGTTGGTGACATGTATGGTGTTTTCTTGTTTCATCCGCGTTATTATCGTGTCCACGAGATCCCCAGCAGAGAGCTCCACACCAAAAGCACTTCTCCGTGCAACCTAGACGTCGCATTACTGTCTCATCCGTCGATGGATCTGTGAACATCAACTGTGTGCAGTCCACTGTTGAATCTGAATCATTAAGCCCATGTAGGATGCTGTTTTTTAAGACTTTCAAGTCCCCCTTGGCTATTTCTTGGTTGTCAAAATAACTTTTGTATTCGACATTCTCTACATCTGTCAAGTAAAGTTGGGTGAAAGTGATAATTTCACTAACATCTGTACAACTTCCGACTTTCTGAAGAACACGCTGGAACTCACTTTTAAATGTTTTCTTGCATTGTGTCGTTTCCTTACCACGAGCATGATGATTAATTTTCTGAGTAAACCACCTGTTTATTGCTTGTTTTGGACAACTAAAATGTTGAAGTGCCTCTGCTTTTTCACCGTTATTCACCTGGGAAGCTAAATGCTCAAAGTACTGAAGCCGCACCTTCTCGCTATTGGTTGTCCACTGGAGGTCGAGCACAGCTTGAACTTTCTCGGAACTCCCAGCTTTAATTGATTTCTGTTTTATTGCTTGCAGAAAATATTTGGAAATTATACGTCCTTCAGAAGCAGACGAGAAGCCGTGCTGTAGGCGAAGATCTATGAGTGATCGGAATTCCTCCTCTCTTTGTTTCAATATTGAAGTCGGACTGTGCTTTTTTTCCCATTCCTTCTGGCACATGGACATGAGGTGGCCAAATTTCTGAAGAGTGTAGATGTGAGCATCCCATTTGAGCTCGGTGAGAAGTTTCTTACGAAAAACCTTTTGAAATAGGTTTAGAATATCTTCTATGTTCGATTTCAGTCGACGAATCATGCCATGTTCAAAGTGGTCTGCTTGTCTGGCACGAAGAATTGATATGGGAATTTTATCAAGCTCATCTTCGAGCCAGGAGAGCTCATTGTCGTTCATTATTGTTCGCTTTGCCCAAAATCTTCTAAAACGTGACTTTTCAAACGCCTCTCTTTGGCCCAAATAACAGATCGGCGGTTCATCATAATATCGACTCAAGACATTTGGTGCGGTGCTATACACGTCAGCCATTTCAGTTTTAATTTTATCACAATCATGGATATCGCTTTCCTTTGACTTGGCGATTTCTACAAGAGATGCCCATATTTCTTCAACTCGTTGTTCGCGTTCAGGCACAGTGAATGTACCAGCTGGCCTTTGACTTAATGCAGCTTTTAGGCTGCGTGTAATCTCCTCCAAAAACTCCACCGAGCAGCCGTGCCGCACAATTGTGGCATCAAGTATTTGTGTTAGAGTCGTCAATGTAGACTTGCGGACATGCTTGGTGTATGCATCAATTGTATTCATCGTTTCATGTTCACACTGTTTTTCTGTAGCATACTCATTTAAACTGATGGTCTGTTTTATGACTTCTGTACATCTGTCGCATCCCAAATTATTATAAGCGTCATTTTCACAATTCATTGGCATTGTTTTTAATTCATTCTCAAAGTTGTTTAAAAGCAATCTATGCTTTTGACGTTGCTCTTCTGGTGTCCAAAGTGTCACTTCACATCGTATTTGACGTTTCATAGCTTCCACGTGAACATAAAACGCTCCATCTATTGTTTCCTTTAAGCTGGCAATTCGCTGTCCACGATCTATAAACTCGTAAATTTCCTTGATGTTTTTAAATCGAACAATAAAATTTTCATTTGAGACGCAACTCCAATAGCTCTGTATAAGTGAGTGCCAATCTGAGAACGGCATCTTATTTTCTGACTTTTGACATGCGTTTAGGACGGTTTCATAAAGATCCACCACGTCATTGTGGTACTGATTTGACGGTGGGGCACCAGCACTTGCCCCATTCTTGAAGGGACGGAACTGTTTCAGCAGCTCTCCTTTCTGTATTCTGTCAGCTAAGTTTGTCAAGCAATTGACATCTAATATTCCCATGTCAACGTCTTTTTCTTTCGTGAGCTCCAGTGCGTTTTCTAGAGCTTTGCAAAATTGTTCCTGTCCTGAAGAGGTCTTTGATGTGTTCCTCTCTGTCAGATGCTGAACCATGAGAATGTCTGGAGACATTTTAGCCTTTTCCAACCGTGCCATCGCCACAATTGCAATCTGTAGGATCTCCGTCAGATCCCTCATGTACTCCCCGAGGATATTTATGATAGTCAGGTTGCTCACGCTCATTGCAAACGTTGCCAGCATTCGGTCCTTTTGTTCTGCATCATCATCATTCATTTTCTCTGGTGCTCCAAGCCCTTCCGTGTCAATGAGCAGGATTGCATCAGCGTTCAGTCTGTCACTAAGTTTCTCCTCCAGGAACAGCAGCCGCATAAAAAGACCACGAGTGCAGCGACCAACGGACACTGCGAACTTGCAGGCAAAGAGGGCATTCAGGAGTGTGGACTTTCCAGAAGACTGCAATCCTAGTATTGAAAGAACAAATATGCGCAAATTTGGGAATACTTTTGTGACGTGGTTGCAAATCGCCGTCAGCCAAGCACCCGGCATTTCTCCAGTGTCGCCGTTTAGCAGCTCAATGGCGTGGCCACTTATTAGCAGCTCGGCGTATGAAGTAGGACATTCCAAAAGAGCTCCACTCTCTCTTTGGCCCTCGTTTGTCAATTCGTATATGTGACCCAACTCACGAAAAAAATGCTCTGGACCAAGAGACATTCGATCCAACATCTTCATGTTTGTATTGATGTTTTCTTTCATTTTATTAATCGTCAACTTGTTTTGGCCATTCAAGAGTGTTTGACGTTGAAGCTCTTCTCTCTCTGCTATGACGGTTTGTCTCAGTTTTGAGGACTCAGAATTCGAGAGCTGTGCAATACTTTGCTCGAGATGAGCCATCGCTTTTAGTCGTTCTGATAGAGGGAGCCTCATAACTTTACAATATACGTGTATCAGCGTTTGCAGAACTCTGTTGCCATTCCATAAATCGTGAGCATTTCGTTCTCCTGATTTCTTCATCTGAAATTGCATGATATTTCTTGTCCCTTGGCAAGTGTTCTTAGTGATGAAATCTATCACACGTTGTGATTGATAGCAGCTAATTCCCTCTGTTAATTGCAGTGTTTTGCCAAGATTGGACATATCTGGCTTAAATGAACTTTTAATTTTGGTTGCAGCTGAGTTTAAGGCCCTTTTAAACATAGCTCGTACTTTTTTCAACGTGTCATCATTTGTGAGCCTCGTCGTTTGAATAACAATCTCTTCTGCTTCATTGCAGTCTTCATCAGGATCCACCATGAGATAATGGATGTTCTCTTGCGAACCAGAGAGTTGGACAAATGTATTCCATTTCTCTTTGAGAAGTTCCCCCTTTTCTGGCATCATAAACACCACGTAGGTTGATGCTAAATTCTTGAAGAACTGGATAACTTCAGGGTATTCAGAGGCATCTCCGTGAAGATTGGCCAACATCACAACCTCGTTCCCTCCACGTGCATAAAACTGCTGCAGGACGGACTTCCACAGCCCAGCCCCGCAGGTCTCCTCAGTGAGCCAAGTGAACTCCACAGTTCCGTCCAGCGTCAAAGGGCGTCCCCGTCGAGCTCCAGGTTCTCCACACGATGAGAACATGTTCTCCACGGCCATGAGCTGGTTGAGGATCGTGCTTTTACCACACGTGCTATTGCCAAGACGAACAGCTAAAATCAGTATGAAAGGATTGGTGAAGATGTCGTTCTCAATTATGACACCTGATTGAACCTCCCACTTTACGGTGTTGCCAGTGATCAGGGGGAGCATCACTTTGTATTCGCCTTTCTTCTCCAGGTTGGGCATCACCAGTGGCAACGCTACTGGGAATTTGCTCAGGATCTGAATGAGATCTTGTACCACAGTGCAATCAGCAGAACTGAGTAGAGCAACCAGACAGTCAAGTCTAGACAATGGAACTTTATTCAACGCCCGTGTCTGTGTTGCAAGGGAAGAAGCAGCTGCCTTGCTCGATGTTTTTGCAAAAGTAGGACTTTTGCTACTGTGACATGTTTCCATATCTTCTTGAGCTAGCTCACTGATAATTGCAGCATGCAGAATACTGACTCCCCACATCTTTATGACTTGCATGATATATGGAAGAAGCATGTTCACAATGGCCGACGTTTGACTCATTTGAACATTAGGTTTCTCAACGATTGCAATGACTTTCACGTAATCAGATGGCGTTACCAATGGCAGTGACTTTCCGTACACTAAGTGAAAATCTTTATGCAGTATTACTGAGTTTTCTGTACCTGACTTGTTGTGATTTGCACCTTCGCTGACATTCTGCGGATACAATTGAAAAGTGCATGGGAAAACATCAAACACATACGTTAGATTATTGAAATGCACATTTCCATATCATGGGTGTTTGTTAAGTAAACTAGATTTTGTAGCCGAAGCCACCCAAGTTTCTAACAATTTTAGCATCATTATTACAAAAGTACCAAAATCTCAAACTTTTAAATGTGATGTTATATTTGTTTAGATACAGTTTTCCATTGACTTAGTAAAAAAAACACAATGGAACATATAACCCACATCAAATTTTTAGGGCCCATAATTAGAAAGCAAATGCTCGTTTTCTAATTTTACATCTATTGAGAAATTTTTATTTAGAACCTTTTAAAAACTTTACCTTAGAAAGCAACTTTCATCCTGTCCAACATTCTTGCTCTCACAATTCTGGAGAAGCCAAAATATTAAAGTATTTGGATTGTTTATTAATTTATATGATGCTATATGTTGACTGAGGATCCTTTAAACCCTCCAAATCTAAACTGTCACACTACATGTCCCATGTTATAGAGGAGAAGGCAAAAATGGTCAAACCTGGTTGTGAAAAGTTAAAATTGTATGCCAACGTTGGATTGTAACCATTCAGGTACAAACTTTCATACGTCTATGTTAAAATTAGATCCCCTGATTCATGAATATCCCAAAGTAGAAATATTCGTCAAATCTTTCTAGTTATAAGCAGAACCATACGTACAACCCTTCATTTATTTGCTCTCGCCACTGCTGGCAGAAGGGCCTTCACTATATCGAGCTCTAGACAGCTTCACAGGCTAGGGAAGCTATCTAGTGCAGAGCTCCAGTGGCTTCCTAAGATCAGAAGAGCATTCCAGATGGCCACAGAAGTGCATATAAAAGTGTGTGATGTGGAAACCGTCTCCTCCGCTGCGAGGATGGTCGCAGTGCGCATGATAGTTTATGCTCCTTGACGAAATCAGCAAGGTATTGTGGTTCAGCTATATGCACAAGCTACCACTAACCTGATTGGCACCAGCGTGGCCATCGCGAAGCGTACCAGGCGCCACGAGCACATGAGCTGTAAACCTTTCATTCTTCATGTGGCTCTCGACGTGCGACTCGCAGATGAACATCTCGCACCGTAGGCAGAACGTCCCCCCGGCTGCCTTTTTTTCGTGGCACAATTCGCATGGTTTACCCATCCCGTGTTGTGATATGAGCTGCTCCACGATGTCGACGGCAAGTCTACCCTTGGGCAGAGATCGTGATGAAAATACGGCACGGCACCGTGGGCAGGTGAATTTCTCTACCTTTCCCGATTCGTCTATCAGGCACTGGAGACAGAGAGAGTGGCCGCAGTGTAGGGTGGCAGGGCAGTTGAATTTGTCCATGCAAATGGGACAGTCCGCGTCTTGACGCACCGCGCTAGCCATGGTGTTCTCCTCCCAGCAACTCGAACCCAGCAGAATTTAATTCAGCGGAACCTGAGACAGAGTCGAGTAGTGTGTGTTAAACGAGACGTGTATTACAAGGTGATGGCGTAGCCCGGCAATTTCTTGCTCACGCCACTGCTGGCAGTGGGTATTTGGTTTAAACTCCAAACCACCGATCGGCCAACTATGGTGTATTCATGTATAGTATGGTACTGGTTGGATAGGGTGGGTGGGGATTAAAATAAAACCCATTATGTTAACTGTCATACTGAGAGATTGAACCTGCGACCTCTGGATTGAATGTAAAGTGTGCCAACCATTACACCACCACGGAATATAATGCAGTTCCGAGATACGAACGCCCGACTTACAAACATCTGCACTTACGAACAGACCACCATAAGATGTTATTATTTTTAACCATTTGACTTGTGAACGTTCGCTCGTTCTTATAAACTGAACCGGCGGAACTATTTGTTTGGCGGAGCGATCCTATGTGGGATGTAATGAGCCCCAGCATCTCCCTGGGACTCATTGCATCCCTTCCAACAAGCAAGCCCATAATCAGAACTCAAGAAAAGTGAAAACATAAAGCCTGATTTTTTTCATGCATTTACATTATTTAGCTGCTATAAATTTCCACGTGATAATAAGCCACTTGGTTGAGTTATCATTTGTGGACAGGTCGCCTCTCAAAATAGATACATATCCCAGTAGGCTTCATCCGGTAAGATAAAATCGAAAAATGTAACCTTGTAGACTGTTGAATCAGAATATTTATTTTTTTATGAGAATATTTATTTATACTGAAGGAATCTGATGAGCTATAAAGTTACGTCCAGTAGGGGCAGGTCAGTACGTTACAACGACACACAATACAAAATACGATAGGAGTGCAAAGTATAGGAATAGTATACAAATCACTTAAATATATACAAATAAAACGAATCTATTATTTTTTCATCTTAGTGTAGTGAGTCCAATTGAGTCGCAGACGTTGTCTTGGGAGCAGCACTATTATTTTACCAACTCAACTTAACATAACACAACCTACACTTGGGTGTTGAATGCCCATCTAGCTACGCTACGGCAAAACTAGACACAGTTCTCTATCCCGCCCCGGACCACAAGCTGGGTCCCGGACCACATGGCTAGAGGCTTCTTTAACCCGACGTGGATCTTCATCACCAGCAACATGAAGAACCGCGACCCCCCCCACGGAACCCCCGTTAAATCTGCCTGGGCTGGGGCTGGCTCCGCCCCTCGCCCCTCCCACCTTCTAGATCTCTCGAGCTCTTTCCCAAAGGCTCCCGAGAGCTCTTTTATACCACGTGACTGCCCAGTGGCCCCCGGCCACCGGTGCCCCCCCCCCCCTCCAATATCATCCGGTCATGTGTCAGCAGGTTAACCAGCGTATCACGCCCCAACATAACCCTGGCTGGCTGACACTCCCTCTCGCTCCCTCACCGGGAGCCCACACCACACACTGTACATGGTGCCTCCGCGCTGACCAGCGCTCACCCAAGCCCCGCTAGGGCTGGTACTATGCCCAGTAAGCGGGCTACCCATAATGCCAACACATCCGCCGTGGCTTCGTAAGCCCGGCACCACACAGTGACATTCACAGTCACTACTTCAGCATGTAAAGCCTACTGAGCTATTAGCTTCTTTATCAGAAGTGACTTGGCTAACATAAATGATAGCTCGACGAAGTGGCTTATCACATGTAAAATTAGAACAGCTAAATAATCTAAACACATGTTGATTCTAAGTGTGGAGAGCATGCAAACTTCAAATATATAGGCGTCATGGTCGGGATCGAAAAACAGGACCTCCTGCGTACGAAGCAAGAAACATAATCATACCACCGTTGGGTCAGAAGCTCGGTGGAGCAGCTCCCTCAGAACACCAGACTCTGCTAATGGGATAGCGGTGCAGCTTCTCGGCAATGTACAAACAATTGGAAGCCGAAAACAAGAATGCAGAGTAAAACTCCGCAAAAGATACACTCTCCCCCAGCATCAAAAACTCTCCTTTGTCTACAACTGTACTTCCAGGAGAAATAGGTGCCGCACTGGCGGTAACAAAGGCAGGTAAAGCCGCAGGAAAAATGGGATTTACCTGGAATTCTTAAAACACCTTGGCAGCAAAGGTAGAACTTGGCTGGCAAATTAAGAAAAAAATTAATCGCCACCAGCAAGCTACCAAGACTTTGGAGAAAAGCAAAAGACATTGCTCTCCTCAAACCAGGAAAACTTGCTGATGGACCCGCACAGCTACAGGGTAATCTGTGTTCTTTGCCAAGCCTACAAGCTACTGGAACGAGTACTGCTGCTCAACTCTCTCCTCTCTTGGAAGCCACCATACCATCTGAACAGGCAGGTTTTTTTCCACAACGAAGCTGTTGTGACCAGATCCTCACCTTGACATCACACATCGAAGCCGGCTTTCAGCATGAACAGAAAACAGTGGCTGCTTTCATAGACTTGTCCTCTGCATACGACATGGTCTGTCACCGAGGACCTCTATTAAAAATCACCAACACCATCAAGTGTGAAAAAAACGGTTTGCCTCATCGCCAGTATGCTAGGCAGCCGACAATTTCGCGTCCATCTCCGAAACCAGATCAGCCACCCACGCACTCTACACGATGGCCTACCGCAGGGGTCGGTATTAGCACCAACCCTGTTTAATCTGTACACCAGCGACATGCCGCAAGTTCATTTACCCAGACGATCTAGCACTGGCCAGCCAAGCGACGACACTCAGTGCAGCTCAAGACATCTTCAACACCAACCTAAAGAAATTGGTAGATTATTACTTATCCTGGCGACGTAAGCCACATGCAACCAAGACAGTGTTCTCAGCATTCTATTTCAACAATGCGGAGGCAAAAATAACGCTAACGGTTGAGTTTCATGGTAAAACCGTCACCCACGACCCACTCCAGAAATACCTTGAAGTGGTGCTCGAACAAAGTCTCACTCCCAGGCAACACATTGAGCAGTCGAGCAATAAGATAAAAACCCGCACGCACATTATCCATTAACTGGCGGGAACTGGTTGGGGCTGTGATGCACAAATACCAGAGGTGTGGACTCGAGTCATGTGACTTGGACTCGAGTCAGACTCGAGTCATGAATTTGATGACTTGCGACTCGACTTGGACTTGCATAACAATGACTTTGTCCCACCTATGAGATGTGGACTCGAGTCATGTGACTTGGACTCGAGTCAGACTCGAGTCATGAATTTGATGACTTGCGACTCGACTTGGACTTGCATAACAATGACTTTGTCCCACCTCTGACAAATACTACGGGCTACCATTCTCGCCCTCATGTATTTGACGGGAGAGTATTGCTCAACTGGGTGGGGACGTATCGACACACAATTGAACATTGCAATGCGTGCCATCTCAGGTACACTGAAGTCGACACTGACCCAGTGGCTCCCAGTGCTCACCCACATCGCTCCGCCGCAAATCTGTCATGAAGCAGCGGCCGACAGGGAGTACCAAAACATTATCATTAACCTGCACCTTCCGATACATTGGGACATAAATCCAGTGGCGCCTGTTCGCCTAAAATCACGCCACCTCCTTCTGGATCACAGCAGCTTCACTCCACGCCACAAATAAAAATGAAGGCGAGAGATGGAAGCAAGTTTGGACTGTGGCCACCGTCAAAAATAAACGTCTCATACAGGACCCTACCATCGACCCTCCCTTTTTCAACCTTCCACGCCGCTAATGGTCGACCATCAACCGAATCAGGACCGGGCATGGCCGATGCGGCCACCTGATGCACAAATGGCGCATCAAAGTTTCAGCGGCCTGCGAGTGCGGCCACGAATCCCAAACGATCGGCCACATTGTAAACAGCTGCTGTCTTCACTCCTTTAAGAAGGAACAGACGAGATCCACTCTTTCTGAACGGATAATTCAGTGGATAACAAATCTAAAATTACATCTTTAATCTGTTGCCATGAATCCATACAAAAGAAGACCACCGTTGTGTAATTACCGAAATTGATCACATATTATGGCTGAGAGGGTCGTGTGATCAACACCCCTCCTAACCGCTGTCATAATTCGAGTACTCGACGATGCTTACATACTGCTCCGAAATGAAGGGACAGGAAAGGGTCAGATACTACCAACCATTGATTGTGTTGTATACAAAAAAGTTTCCCTCGCTTGATGCCGGTTTGGTTTGTGCGACTTTGCGTACTGTGTATGGAGTTTACCTCTTTCTAACAAAAAATCGCTCGACTGCAGTTTTAATTCGCTCTACATGCCGCTATGTGGTCAGACATTGGACAGCATTTGCACTGTGTGTACAGTGTGCGTACTGTGTGTACGGTGTATGTACGGTGTTTGTTCCAGGTACTGTGTACAGTGTGTACGGTGTTTGTATGGTGTTTGTACTCTGTGTACAGTGTGTGCTGTGTGCGGACTGTTTGTACAGTGTGTGCTGTGTGTACAGCGTGTGTACTGTATTTGGTGTGTGTACAGCGTGTACCATGTACTATGTACAAAGTATGTACTGCTCGCGCACTTTGTGTACTGTGCATGTACTGTGTGAACAGCGTGTGTTTTGTGTTTTCTGTGTGTAGTGTGTGTACTGCTTGTGTGCTATGCGTACTGTGTGTACTGTGAACACCGTGTCTACTGCATGTGTCAGCTGTCTCACACACACATATACATACTGAAATCCATACTGAGATGCACACAGATATAAATACGATCTACACTGAGATACATGCACACATACACATATACGGTGTAGCCTGCATATACTGTTGGTGGAAGTGTTGTTAACCGAGCACATTATTGCAAGGACCTGCAAGGGCGCGTGAACAAGGGGCGTGGTACAGCCAGCACACACGCACCACACATTAGGCCAACATCACAATATGGCAAGTCCTCGCTTAACACGTGGCGTTCACACGATAACGCGTTTTCGCTATAGCGTGGTTCTTCCATTCGGGAACACTTTTCACACAATGCGGAACACGCACCACCAAAAATGTGGGAGTTGCGTGCCATTATAACGTGGTCGACGACGAACTACTTTCTTCAGCTGCTTAACTGAGCAGTACAGTGGTATAGTAACACAGTTATTTGTCCCGCCATCTCACTACGTGGCACGCTTAGCAGTGCATTGTATCTCGCCAGACTTTATCATTACCACATTATGTATTACTAGTTCATGAAGCCTGTCTTCACCAGGCAAAGGTTTTCAATAATTATAGTAATGAACCTGATGTGATTTTTAACACTTTATATCTACAAGCAGACACTAATAACTACTCCAAAAAAGTTATTTTTTCGCAACATTGTTTATGACTTGATTCAACTTCTTATATTTCTAGACGTACCTATCGGAAACCACTCAATTTAAAGATTCCGTTCCTTTTCTATTAGAAAGAAAAAAAATACTCTATGAGGAGAAGCGCCCATCTTTTACCATTTTCGAATTCTTCAGATTTTAACATCATAAATTGCGTCTTTTTTCGTTAAAACCCGCTTTAATCCGAAATATCTCAGAAACTTAAAAAGATAGAGCAATGGTTCTCTAATTAAATTTGCTGTTTAACGCATTATAAAATAAAATAAAAACTGCAATCTTATCATTTGAACGCTTTCTGAATGACACGCACAAAACCTTTTTATGGGACATTTAAAATTGAGATTTTGTGGCCTTAAAATGAAAAATCGCGGATTTTTAGATTTGTTTCCTGTTATTTTTGTCCTAAAAGCTACCTATGTACCAAATTTTAGCTTTATACATTGTCGGGAAGTACCATAGATGCCTTTGAGACGTACATATTAAGATCTTTATTTATAGATGGAACATGGGGAAATTGTCTTCACTACACGCATTTTTTGCTTAACGCATTTTCCACGCGCCACTTTTCAGAAACGCATCTACTACTACTAGCGCTTCAAACAAAGACTTGCCGTACGCTTGTTGCAAAGGTAAAAGGTGCAGCCCTGCAATTGGCTGCTTGCTAACTACGCCACTACTGCTGGCAGAAGGCTCTCTTCCATTCGAGGGGTATATACGGAGCCTCCTTCTGGAGTGAATTTGTGGGTTCCTCTTCAACGCAGGCCGAATGAACGTCTCGAAAGAGGTGGGAGTTACATGCAAACCTCACTGCATCGCACGGCGCAGATGCGCTTCTGTTGCCGTCTGGAACGCTCTTCCTTCCGATATTAGGAAGCCACTGGAGCTATACTTTTTAATAATTTTGATTAAAAATTCATTTCTTTTGAACGAGGCTTTTTGTTTCGTTTGTTGCCCTTCCTCCGCACCCCCCATGAGCATCGTGCGGGCGATGCAATATAATTATAACATAATACTTCTATACAGTACACTGTACACCACACACTGCATGACTGTACACTACACTATATATTACACTATAGGCTACACCACTATATACTACACCACTGTACTAAATTGAAAACTAATTTCTTTAGAACTGTTTTTTGCGTTTAGTCTGTTGTTCTCCCACCCGTACCTCCGATTAGCACGGTTGGCTACGTACGGTGCGAAAGAAGTTCAACATACATACGTTGTTTTGAGATTTCAGAATTTTTCCATAAACAGACAAACGTACGAACAAAAATACAGACAGATAAACAGGCAAACAGACAGACAACAAGACAGACAAACAAATAGACTTACAAACAAACAGACAGAATCAAGTCGGCATAGAGCGGCTTCGCAACTAAAAAAAACAACAACTTACGAGGCTCCGTGGTGAATAGCTGAGGCTGGTACCATGCTGCTCTCCTGCCGAGGTGTCACCACCAAGCAGGTGTGGCGTAGAGATAGCCGCAGCGCCTAGTGAAGAATGGTAAGGGTGGGGCAACGCTGCTTGGATGTTGCATGAATAACCAATCAACCGCTGTGGGCGTTGGAGATCACCAAACCCCAGAATAAGACCGCGAGTGACCTTAAACAGAACGATTATTATTGTACAAATACGGGTCACGTCGGCTATATATAGTTTGTCTCTCCATGTGCTGTGAAGAAAAAGGTCATTGCCCTAAACCAGTGGCTCTCAAAGTGTGGTTCCCGGACCATCACTGGTTCTTGACTGTCTTCAAGGTGGCCCACGGATTGTGATGCAAATGCAGATTGATCCGGACATAATGTCAATGCTTATTCCTTTTTGTTTCGGACATTAATTATTAATAAGGTCAGGTAAACTGCCCTGATTAAACTACACTAACCTTAAGATCTAAATAATCCCCCTAAAAAACCTTATCGTTGTGTATTTTTTGTATATGCCACTAATATTAATAACTAGCGTTAAGTACCCGGCGTTGCCCGGGCGAAAAAGGCAGACACACATGTAGTTACACACACAAAGGGACTGACACACACACATAGAGTTACACACACAAATGCACTCACACATACATAGACTGAACAACAACAACCGCCATTCACCACTAAGTGACGGTGACGTCACCACAACGCTTGTGCCAGGCTATGTGCACCTTGTGGCCACGTGAAGTGTCGAACACCTGCTGGCAGGAGGTCACGAGGCAAACCCAGATGGCACAGGTCGACTGACTGAGACTACTGGCTGATGCACCACCTGTGGCCCCTACTGTGGCAACTTGATGTGCTTTAGCCGCCCGGCGCTCCGCTCGTTGTTGTGAGCGTCGCTCCTCCGCCCTCTGTTGTTGTTGGAGGGCGATTGCCTCCAACTGGCCAGTAGCGTCCTTCAGGAGCCTCCTCCACAGAGGCCGATCTTGACATGGCTGGTACCAGTCATCGGCAAGTCCACTCAGCTCCATGTCCTCCTGTACCACATTATTCCATCTCTTCTCCAGCCCGTGCCACGGCCGTTTAGCCCCTACGATCCGGCCAAACAAAAGCTGTTTAGGCATGCGGTGGCTAGGCATGCGGGCTACATTACTCAGGCAACGCAGCCTTGCCTGCTGAAGGAGCTCACCGATGGGATTTTGTCCACATCTTTCAAGGATTTGTGAGCTCCTCACACAATGCATCCTGGTTAAACCCAGGATGCATCGTAGGTAGGCCATCCTAAATGTTTCTAACCGGCGAAGATGTTCCATTAGGGGGGTCCAAGTTTCAGAAGCATAGAGAAGGGAGGGAATGACCGTGGCCGAGAAGACCTGAAGCTTTACACAACCAATGAAAAGATAATGCGGCTCAACTGATTCTGAGTGAGACCTCTGCTGTTAAACCAGAGCTGGTCATTAGCAGACTGGCAAGGTATGGGAAACTTTCCACTGTCTCCACAACTGCCCCATCACCAATTGGGAGTTGTGGGGATGGAGTATCCGATGGTACAAAATACCCAGGCAGGTGCTTCGTTTTGGTGGGGCTGATGGTAAGGCCCCACCTTTTGGTGGCAAGCTCCAGGTTCAGCAACGGCACCTCGAACTCCTCCTCCGAGTGAGCAGCAATTAGCAGATTATCGGCATACATAACGTGGTTGAGCAAAAGGGAGCCATCCCTTGACCGCACCCAGGCAGCCATCAGCCTCCCATTGTATCTGTACCAAATGGAAATTCCTCCGGTACAGCTATTGAAGGCTTCATGAACTACGTGATCAAAATAGATGTTAAATAATGTGGGAGCCAGAGGACATCCCTGTCGCACCCCAAGGTGTACAGGGAAAGGCTCTTACTCCCGGCCACGTAGTTTTACCCGGGCCCGCCCACCATCATGAAGGTCCTTAAGGATGGTGATCAGTGGGTGAGGGACTCGGAAAGCACGAAGAACAACCCAGAGGCCAGGCCTACTGATGGTATCATAGGCCTTGAGCAGGTCAATCAAGCACACACATCGACTAAGACACACAAATAAATGGACTTACACTGACTAACATGGAGGCATGCACACACAGCAACTAACACACACGCACATGGACTCAGACACACACACACATATGGACTCACACACACAAACACATTGACTTACACACACACACATATGGACTGACACACACATAGACATCCACTTGAGATACACACACACATGGAGTTACACACAGATATGGACGTACACACATACAGCGACTCACACACATACATAGAGTGACACACACATTGCCGTACACACACATACAGACTGTCACACATAGACATCCACTTGAGATATACACACATGGAGTTACACACGCATATATCGACGTACACACATACAGCGACTCACACACAGACATACGTGGACTCACACACACATTGATGTAAACACACATATGTACTTACTCACACACATATGGACTAAGACACACACACATGGACTTAGACACACATAGATAGACTGACACACACACAGCCCTACACCCATACAGATGTGACACAGACAGCTACTTGAAATACACAGACATGGATGAGCACACACATATGGAGTCACACAAACGCATTGACTTATACACATCGAGTGAAACACACATGTATAGACTTACATACACATGTTTGACTAACACACACATACACGTGGACGTACATGGCCAGATCACAGACTGGCAGACCGTCGCAGCGTCATAAAAGCGCAGCAAAAAAGGGAACATTTAGCAAGCTAAAAATGAAGAGTTTTGTGCACACAAACATTATAATTGTAATATCTCCCAACGTATTTGTTTGATAATAGTAAGAAATCAACGTGAGTTCTTATCTACACACAAACATTATTATAGTAATGTTTGTCAACTAATGTGTTTAATAATAGAAAACATTGGACTTGATTTGTTAGTGTAAGAAGCTTGGAAATTTGTCCTTACCATAGGCGTGTTGAGTGAGGCCTTGTGCCATGCGTAGCCCCCCTCCTGGCCTACATTGGCGAGGCAGTGGAGTTGGCACGTTGCCAGGCTAGGGGCTGGACCGCTACCCTCCCCCCCGAGCAGTATAAACTGGACGCATCGTGTTGGGGGTTTGGGAAAGAGGACATCACACTGTTAAGAAATATCTGCAGCGTTATGTGTGTATGTATTGCCAGTTAAACGCTTAAAATAAAATGTCCCCCGTGAGCTGGAGCGAACGCGCATCACTTGGCAGGGTCCGCCCCCCCAAGGCAATTTGCGTCAGTTGGTACGGTCGATGTCGCGCAATAAGTAAATAATTAATAATAGAAACGGCACAAATGTGTTAATTAAACTACTTTAAAGTTTACGGATGGGAAAACGGAATAGCCTATTCCCACCGCGGGGCTTAGGACATGCTATCGGGCATTTTTTTTTCTACGTGCAGCCTACCGTCCGAGAGCCAAATCCCCCGCAAGCGCGAGCGCGTGGAGACTTTTATATATAAAAAAAGAAAAAAGAAAAGAAGATTAGTATGACTGGTAGTTAGAGATAACTTAATGCGTTTTGTCAATAGGAGTCGGGGCTATGCGCTCCACAGACATTATTTGAATCGGTTGAGTGGTTCGCGCGCCAGAAAAGAGTTTGGAAAATGCTGCCCTAAACGTGCCCTGATATTTATTTAATTCTTAAATACCGCAGCATCGTTGTTAGTGACGTATGTGTTGGGGTTGTTTGTTTGCTGTCCTCGTGCACCACTGTCAACGCAGCTGCGGCTTCACCACCTGGATGTGAAATTGTAGTTGTTGCTCTGCATCTACATAGCCGTAAGCAAGAACACTGTAAAAATGACAACTCAAAATTGTTCACCTTACTAAGATTTTTGCATTCACTGACAATAAAATTGCTAGTTGGAACTTGAACTATCTGTTGTAAGCCACTTGAACTCACTTTCAGACGTTTCTGAGTAAAAGTTCATCTTACTTTATAAATTGAGTTGATTTTATTTTTAAGTTGTAGTTGACACCCAGTTAAAGTGAGGTCAACTTATCTGCGCATGCTCATTTGAAATTTGTCATGGCAACCGGCTGCCACGGGGTTTCCAAGGATTTTGCCAGGAGCTCTCTTCGACAGTTTGAAAGTTTGCGTCCGCCATTTTGTCACGATGCCAGCGGTAAATTTCTCTGACTTCTTGGCCGAAGATAAACAACATTCATTCTAACAGGTAAGCTAATCATATGAATATGTATATGCATTTGGTATTTGTATTACATTTCATTGCGCGAAACAAAATCGATAAATCATAACCAGGCGAGGCGTTAATGGCAATACAAAATCCCACACTTGCTAACGTTAATTGGTTAGAAGCTAACGTAGCTTATTTTGAACAGCTAAGCTCAATATAATTCTTGTCCACATATTAATTGAAAGATTTGTGTTGCCGTTATGTTTGTTATTCTCGATGAATGATATGGCATTGTTTTATGCACGTCTGCTTTGCTCATTGACCTGAAACCGAAGCACCGGCGGTAACAGTTCACATTGCTGCTCGTGATCAAGGTAGAACTAACGTGCTAAAACTTTGATACAAAACTTCGGTTTGATACGGTTAACTAGATTTATATAGCTTCTAGCATGCGACCTTTGTGTAGGGCTGGGTAAGTTGCCGAGTTCGATACTTTTTAGGTAACGTTACCGACCGAATTGCCTCGATACTATCGAGTAACTTTATCTAAAAATGACATGTGGTTCGGTTCCAGTTCCAGAATTCGATAACGTTACCTAAGGAGTTAACTCGTCAACGTCAGTGCTCAAACAAATACATATGAAATGCACAACGACACACATAAAGTCGCTCACGCACACTCATATTATGAGACGCGCGCGCGCACCCACAACTTTTCACACGCATACTTATATGAGACGACGCAAGCACACACACACAAACTCTCCGCGCACATATTCATATGAGACGCGAGCACACACACATAATACCTTAAAGATGTGGAAAAGTCGATCAAAAGTGTGGGTACATTTCTCCAGGCTCGATGCCAACAGCGCGCGATTCAGTATTCGCATTAAAATAATTGCTGCAAAGACCGGTACCACGACAAATATGATGAAGACCTTGACAGTGCACGGAGTAAACATAAGAGCAGAAAGTTGCTCCGTCTTCGACTGGTAAATGAAGAGATACCTTGTTGATCACTCCAGTGTTTATATTTCAATAAATAACCTACTGAATGTAACGTTACACACTGTCGTTCAAAAATGTGTTGGTTTGTCAGAATTTGTTTTCTGTAAGGATGCATTAAAGTTATCAAAGGGTGACATTACAACGTGTAATGTTACAAAATATTTCGTTTTTAAATAAATCTTTTTTGAATTTTTTATTCATCAAATAATCATGAAAAAAATTATCATAGTTTCCAAAATATTAAGCAGCAAACTGTTTTCATATTTCTGAAGGGTCATTTGACACTGAAGTAATGATTTTGAAAATTCAGCTTTGATATCACAGGAGTAAATTACATTTTGAAATATATTAAAATAATATTTTAAATTGTAATACTATTTCACAATATTAAGTTTTACTGTATTTTTTTATTTTTTAAAAATCAGTTTTGGTGAGCATGAGCTCTTTATAAAAAAAATGTGTTCCTTTGTGCACTGGCTAAGGAGCATGAGTCAAACTAAAAAAATAAAACCAAAGTTTTTCTGAGGTAATGTGTTATGTATAGGGATGGGAATTGATAAGGATTTAACGATTGCTTATCGATCCGATTCCTTATCGATTCTCATTGGGTGAGGGAATAAGTACAAATGTGTTTGTTTGTATTAACTCGCTTTAATATCTGATCAGAAGACAGAGCACATACTGTATACACAAATTATGTGTAGCAACCTCAGAACAAATCTAAAAGTATAGGTGAGCTACTTCTCAAAGTGAGTGTGTGTGTGAGTGAGCATGTGTGCGTTTGTGTGTGAGTGAGTGAGCGCGAGAGAGTGTGTGTGCGCTAGTGAGTGAGCGAGAGTGTGTGCGTGAGCACTAGTGAGTGAGTGTGTATGTGTGCGCGTGTGTGAGTGAGTGAGCGCGAGAGAGTGTGTGTGCGCGCGCAAGTGTGTGTGTGTGCGCATGAGAGTGAGTGAGTGTATGAATGTGTGTGAGATAGCACGCGATGGCTTGTCGGAAAGCAACATGGCGTCCCGTTAAAGGCCTCATTATACTTCTGCGTCGAACTTCTGCCTCTGCCATGTTTGCCACGTTCTTAATCAAAACAATGCAGCGCGTGTGTGACATCATGACACATTTGCAACGAGCGGAACCGATACGCGGAATTGTTAAGCAGGCATGCTAACGGTTCCAAGGAATTGATTCACTGGGCACCGGTTCTGAAGAAGAATTGGTTCTCGGTTCCCATCCCTAGTTATGTAATCTTTTTAAAATGGATTTCATAAAATTGGTATCGAAAAAAGTATCGCTAGGAACCGGTATCGAAACTGAGGTATCGAAATTGGCACCGGATCGAAAGATTTTGAACAATACCCAGCCCTACCTTTGTGTGTTTTAGCCCTGAAGCTCAACAGCATTAATGTGAACGGTTGCGAAGTATGTCACTGTGTTAATTTTCTCCTCTTATTTTTGTGCTAGGTTTTCTATGAAGTGTCGCTTCTGCAGCTTTGCCAGTGCCAGTCAAGAACGTCTGCTTAGGCACCATCGGCTCAGGCACGGTAGAGGAGCTTACTGGCCGTGTGTTTACGGTGACTGTGTATGTACTTTTAAAACACCTGGCGCCTTAAAGTCACATTTGACCAGATCACATTTTAGGACAGCCAAAATACATGATAAATTCACCTTTTTTTGTAATCTATGTGAATTCCGGGAAATCTGCACGCAACAGTCTTTCTTCAAACACCTTGGACGCCATTTAAAAAAACATGAGACTGTGTGTTGCCCCTTCTTGAGATGTAGTTTTAAAACAAACAATCTAAAGACTTTTAGTTCACACAAAAGTAGGAAACACAAGCATGGTGATATCAGAACCTGTTTAAGAGCAGACTTAGAAAATGAACCTGTGTCCATTGAGACAGATTCCTCTGACCAACCATTAGGTATCTGTAGTGAGGAAGATACACTTCCAGGTAGTTCTGGAAATTCAGATGTCCAAGAAAAGGAGGAGTATGTAGATGCTGAGACTCTTGAACACAGGGCTGCTGGATTTTTTCTACGTATGCAAACTGAATTACATGTTAGTAGACACGCTGTACAGAAAATAGTTGAGGGGTTTAATGATATTTTACATCTTTCAAAATCCCACTCGCAACCAGGTATCAAAGCAGTGCTTGCAGAACACGGCATTGAATTAGATGATAGCGTTCTCCATAAGATTAATGATGCTGTCTTGGAAACAAATCCATTAATTGTAAGCACTCAAGGAAAGGGTGCATTGGCCACTGATCACAGGAGAAATCTTTTTTTTAAAGATAAGTTCCCTGTAATTCAGCCTACTGAGTATACATATAAAATAACCCATAAACAAACATTTGTTTATGTTTCAATCCTCCAGGTTCTTGGGACTTTGTTGAGACAGCCAGATTTTGTGGAGAAGTTGGTGTTTAGTCAAGGGGACAACCCAGGTAAATTTTGCTCTTTTCGAGACGGACAGTACTACAAAGACAATGGTCTTCTGGGTGTGCAAGATGCAAGTATCTCTATAGGACTTTACATAGATGACCTGGAACTATGTAATCCTTTGGGGTCCTCAAAAAAAATCCATAAAATTACTGCTGTCTATTGGATTTTGTTGAATTTACCAAGCAAGTTTCGCTCTACTCTCCCCCTAATTCAACTGGCTTGTCTTGGAAAAACTGTCGATGTCAGACAATTTGGGTATGATGCCTTTCTTTATCCTTTGATTAAGGATCTTGGATATCTTGAAAAGATAGGAGTGTATATTGAGACTCTAGATACATTTGTAAAGGGAACAGTGTTCTGTGTCTGTGCTGATAACCTTGGTGCACATAGCTTAGCAGGTTTTCAGGAAGCTTTAAATGTCGAAAAATTCTGCAGATTTTGTTGCATCAGTCGAGACCAAATTGGAAATTGTGAGCCAAGGAACTTTCCACTGAGAACTGCTACGCAACACGATTCTTTTGTGGAACAACTCAAGTTGAGTGATAAGCCTAAGCCATGTGTGAATGGTGTTAAATCATCCTGTGCTTTAAGTAAGTTGTCTTTCTTCCACCCAGTTACTGGATTTCCCCCTGATCTTTTGCATGATCTATTTGAAGGTGTTGTCGCAGCGGAATTAAGTTTGTGTTTAAAAGAATTGATTAGAAAAGGTTTCATTACATTCGATGGACTGAATAACCGCATAAAACAGTTTCCATACAAATTCTCTGATTTGGTCAACAAGCCACATGCAATTACAAAGACAAGCCTTGTATCTGGAAAGGTAAACGGTAACGGACATGAAAACTGGGCACTTTTACGTTTGCTACCTCTCTTGATCGGGAACTATATACCTGAACAAGAGCAGTCATGGGAAATTTTAATGGACCTTAAAGAGATTGTGGAGATTACGGTGTCTACTACGTTATCAGAGGGAACATTATGTTACTTGGGGAATAAATTGTCTGACCATCGCCAGTTACTCACTGACACCTTTCCTGAATTTAAGTTGAAACCAAAGCATCACTTCATTGATCACTATGTGCATCTCACACGGTGCTTTGGGCCATTAGTGGATCTGTGGACGTTTAGATTTGAGTCTAAGCATAGTTTTTTCAAACAGGCAATCAATGATGCTCGCTGTTTTAAGAATGTACTACTCACCCTTTCCACTAAGCATCAACACCTCATGGCATATCTTCTTTACACACAGCAATTGTTCAAGCCAAAATTGCATGTTGGTAGTGTAGATAGAGTGAAAATATCATCTTTAGATGAAAAGCTCAGGACAGGACTAGAAAAGAAGTACCCAAATGAAGATGATGTGTCTCTTGCTAAAGAAGTACATTTGTATGGGACCCAGTATGTGAGGGACATGATAGTGTCTGCGGGTGAATGCAGTGGACTGCCAGAATTCTTTAGAATACTACACATATTGGTGGACAAGTGGTGTAAAGTGTATTTTGTCACCGCAAGATTATCATCTTGGTACATGGAACATTATCGGTCTTACCAACTTATTGATAACTGTCACTCAGATGTAGAGATCCTGGATCCAGAGACTTTGAACGATTACCACCCATTGGCTGCATACCAAGTTGGTAGAACTTTGATGGTGACCCCAAGGGCTTGGCTACTGCAGTAAATTGAAATGGTAAGCACCTTTCTGTTTGTATGTTTTCATAATTTTGTCATGTGTTAATGACTTGATTTTAAGTCTTCAAGGTACAGTCATGGCCAAAAGTATTGGTACCCCTCCGGATGTGTTGGTTTTCGAGCAAAACTCACAAACTTTTGAAGGTGTTTTTAATGTAATAACCAAACCAGGATATTTTCAATAGCCCAACAGAACTGAAACAACAAAAATTGGTTTCCTCAAATTCAACACAAAATATCACCAAAATACTGCGGGAAGTGAATACTGCATGGTCAAAAGTATTGGCACTCAAAATAACCGTCTTTTGCTGTGATACAAGCACACTTTTCATTGTTAAAATCCACAGCTAAGGTTATGGATAGTCAGACATCAGCTGTGGTAGCATTCCTGAGAAGTATAAGCCCATTTCTAAAGGATAATAAAGTCGATTCTACTTGAAGAAAACCTTATACTGTCCATATAAACCAACAGATGTATAGTAAGTAAACTGGAGATTTTTGTCCGTTAGAAATGGGCTGATATTTCTCAGGAGTGCTACCACAGCTGACGTCTGACTACCCATAACCTTAGCACTGGATTTTAACACTGAAAAGTGTGCTTTTATCACGGCAAAAGACACTTGTTGTGAAGGGTGCCAATACTTTCGACCATGCAGTATTCACTTTCCACAGTATTTTGGTGATATATTCTGTTACATTTGGGGAAACCAATTGTTGTTTCAGTTGTGTTGAGCTATTGAAAATATCCTGGTTTGGTTATTTTATCAAAAAACCTTCAAAAGTTTGCGAATTTTGCTTAAAAACCAACAATTCTTGAGGTGTGCCAATACTTTTGGCCATGACTGTATATGGCTTCAGTTTAAAGTGTCATGCAAATATCTGTTCTTCTTTTGTCCTCACAGGCTTTGTTGCTTCTGGTCCACATAAATCCCAAACTCGTCCGTAAGATTCGGCTGACCAAGGCTCCTGAAACTTTAGAGGAACTGTACAATGAACTGCGTCAAAAACTTGAACTTGTGGGTGAATTCTGTATACAGTATGAAGACTCAGACTTTGGCCAGGCAGTTTGCAACCTGATTGACATAGCAGAGTTACCTTCAGAAAAGGCTGTCTTGCATATTCTGTGGAGCGATGAGGACATGCCATCACCACCACCTCCAACACCAACTCGGTCATCCTCCATCTCTTCCCTTGACACAGCCATCATTGGATCTCCAGGCTCAATCCACAGCTTATCTTCAGTTGTGCGGACATATAGGAGGAATGTTTCACAGTGGCCCACTCCGTTCCCAGTACCAGAATTCTCATATGATGTGGAACTGATACTCCGCAAGGGGAATGACACGTTTGAATTATTAGGGAAGGGTTTACATGTAACCAGAGATGTGAAAAAAAAGATTCTGGACAAGTTGGCACAAGAAATATTTTCTGTGAAAGCCTACCCTGAAAAACATGAGTTTGATTCTGTTGCTGCTGAACTTGTCAACAAACATCCCTGCCTCAAAGAGCCTGGTGGTGGTACTGGATATGCGGGATGGACAACCAGCATAAAGTACAAGATGGGGAACTACAGATCAAAACTACGTCAAGCTGGATGTAATGAGGTTGGTGTCAACAGGAGATCAAGAAGGGAGGAGGCGGATGATCATGGTGTCAACAGGCAAAGAAGAGATGATGATGATGGGGATGGTGGTCCGGAGGGAAGGTTTTCCTTGAAAAAACCAAAACGAGGTGAGGTCAACCATGTACCAGATCATCCTGAAAGCTACACCCAGGATGACTTGGAAGACCTGAGGTCTTCCCTGGTTGAAGCCATGAAGAAGAAAAACAAGGACATGGAGTTCATCAAACAGAAGATGGACATCACATTCTCCCTTAGGAGAATGGAGATTGTAGAGATGGAGCCCATGGTCTCAGAGGTTCTGGAGAGGTGGCCCGGTCTATTTCTTGAAGAACAGGTAAGGAATCTTTTTTTTTCTTGAACTTGGTGCATTTGTGTTATGTTTTTTCCATGATAGTGTATGTAGGTTAATTTGTATTATGGCTTTGAGTTTGCAGTCTTAATTATAACAATGAAATCACACTATCAGCTTGTTGTATTTGTATTGCATTTGTTTAATTCAGATTTGTCAAGAGTTCACTCGTGTGACCACCAAGGACCTGATGGGAACATTTAAAGCTGCCCTTGAGATGTTGACCCCTCGTCTGCTGAAATTGTATCGTGCCAGGAAGTGCGCCTTTAGTCGAGAGATGGAAACCCTTTTGGAAATGCTTGACAAACAGGTTGTTATATTGACTACAAGGCCCTTTCTTGGTAACACTTTACAATTTGGTTCGTTAGTTAACATTAGTTAACTACATTAGTTAACATTAACTAATAATGAACTGCACTTATACAGCATTTATTCATCTTTGTTAATGTTAATTTCGACATTTACTAATACTTTATTAAAATCTTATTAACATGAGTTAATGCACTGTGAACTAACATGAACAAACAATGAACAGCTTTATTCATATTAACTAACATTAACAAAGATTATTAAATACTATAACAAATGTATAGTTCATGTTAGTTAATACATTAAATAATGTTTAATAAATGAACCTTATTGTAAAGTGTTACCCTTTTCTTCAGTTTGTCCACTAATATTTAAACCATTAATCAAGAAGGAACTACCAAGCTAGCACTCTGCACTTTTGATGGAATATAACTTAATAATTTTTTTGCATCAGCTACATTGGTGAGCGAGTTCCATCTTGATTGTCTATTTAATACAGTAATATTTAAAGGATACGTTCACAGTTTTGCACTTTGAGCCTCCTCTGTGGGTTGATGAAATAGTGTTTGACACCCGAATTTTGACTATTGGTCCAGTCTTGAGCTTTTGGCTGATTTAGAATCGGCCCTGCCATGCTTCAGAATGGCTAGCTACATGCATTCACAAACCTGTCTTTAAATCAACCCTAAACGTTCGTTTTCAAAGATGTGCAACTCACCGATTGGTTAGTGGTGTTCGTTGAGTGTTCGTCAAACACTCTATTTCAGCCAAGATAAAAGTGCAAGGGCTCAAAGTGCAAAATAGTGAACTTATCCTTAAAAGACAAAAATAAACACTAACAAACTAACAGAGCCTGCAATTATTTTATCTGCCTACATGCACAATTGTAGAGATGGGAATACAAATGGAACCAAGTGCACATACAGGAGTACATTTCACAGAGCTAAACAAAAGTATTTGTTTGTTTTTATATTCTTCCAAAACAGACATCTGACATCACAAGTCATCGCAGACAGGCAGCTGTGGAAGGTCTTCCCATATTTCTGCGGGAGAATACTGAGAAGCTTTTCTCTAGATGCCTGGTGAGTGCAGCTTGGAAGACCTTCAGCTTTTAGTAGTGTTGTATAGCAAAGAGGCCATACACAAATAGACATCACTCTTTATTGACTAGTTTTCTACAGGACATTATTTCAGTGGTGTTTTTGTTTTGTCAGGCAACTGATGCAGATGACAAACAGGTGAAAGGCATCAAGATGGGGGTCCTCACAGTGCTTGATGATGATGACGACACAGTCATTAATATTGCCCTTGTGTTGGAGGAAACCATTGTCCTGAAAGACATCCCAGACACCCCGACTGCGCTTGCGTATCTTTTTGGCTTGCTTTATGCCCTTAACATGGAGTTCCCAAAAGACATCAAGTATACCTGTGAAACTATCCAGCACATTTTCATGGAAATGTCCACCAATTGCTCACAGCGTGTCCGGAGCTTCAAGACCAAGCTGTTAAACCAGTGATTCATTTTCCATGGGGAAGATTTATTTTATCATGTTTGTTCATTTATGTTTGGATATTTTGTAAGTCTTCACATGGACCACCTTATAGTTTTTATGTTGTTCTTTTATTTTGACTGAAAAAAAATCTGTTATTTGTAGCTGTCATATAACTGTCACGAGAATATTGATTGTTTCTCAGTAGAAGCAAGCTGTGTTTCACAATTACTGTTATAGCCTGCGTGTTTGCATTTTTGGCTAATTTCAAAGTTCAGATAATTCAGAACGTTTAGACAATTTGGCTTTTTCAGCTGGGGATTTACACATTTCTGAATTAATACTTAGGCACTATACAACTGTTTATCGGTCATCTTTGACAATATTGCATTATTTGTAAGGTCTCAACAAGAGTCGGAAAGTAAAAAAAAAGATGTATTTGCTTTGGGTATAACTCGTTTACATTGCCCAATGCCCATACTGATGTCATTATGGAATTGTAAAGCTGTGCCAAAGTCGTTCAAATAAACATGCATAAATTAACAGTTTTACTGTCAGTGGATGATTTAGTGTGTGTGTGTGTGTGTGGGGGGGGGGTAATTTAAACTCAAAATAGTAAGCTTTTACAGACTTAAAAGTTCCAGTAACTTGAACTAAAAAAACTTAGTTGTACGAACTTGAAAAACTTAGCTGACGCAACTTAATAATTGTTGTTCTTCAAAACTTAAAAAATTAAGTTGATATCTTCAACTCAAAAATTCTGTGCAGTCGGTTACCTTGAAAATTTGAGTTGAACTAACTTAGCTGACGCAACTTAATAATTGTTGTTCTTCAAAACTTAAAAAATTAAGTTGATATCTTCAACTCAAAAATTCTGTGCAGTCGGTTGTCTTGAAAATTTGAGTTGAACTAACTTTTTCTTTTTTACAGTGAAGAACACCGCAACATCATCAAGATCGCCAAATATGCTACGCCCGTTATGAACATTTTTCCAGAGGTTGTCACTTTGATCTCCCGGCACTTGAAGCTTTATACGCGTTTCTGTCCTCCAACGCGTGCAGTGTAAATGGCTAAACCCAGGAGGGTAACGAGCGTGGGAGCAGAGGGTGCCTTGGCCTCACTCTGGCTAAAGCCACGAGTTGGGACTCCCTTGACAACCACCATGAGATCTGTTCTCAACAACAGTGTTAAAGAACAAAAGCTCAGGACGCGGCGGTGTTGAGATGTTAACTACTCGCCTGGTATACTGGGAGGTCGTGGGTTCGATCCCAACCCTGACACCTGTATATTTGGAGTCTGCATGTTCTCCCCATGGTCCCGTGGATTTTTTTTCACGCGCACTGTTAGAAACATGCGTTTTTAGGGTATTTGGCTGCTATAAATGTCCACATGCCCAGCCACTTCGGCGAGCTATCATTTGTGGTCAGGTCGCTTCTGAAAAGAGAGCGATATAGCTCAGTGGCCCTTACCTGGTAAAATAAAAATGGTTTCGCTTTTTGTTAGTTTATTTAAAACTCGGTTTAAATGTATTTTCATTAAAATATTTTCATATACGTTCCACGTTTTATTTTAATAAAATTCGATCAGTAACGTAATATTGCAAAGAGGTACTATGGGGCTGTAGTGGCTACATTTTGCGAAGATGGAGCGCCCCTATAAAACTAAATGCTCTAGACCGTTAGCATAATTCATAATGTTGTTCATAATCAACGATTTTTGGGTTTAGATCGCGTTATTTATAAATGTGTCGTAACCCTCCACCACCCGACACGGCCAATCAGTAAAAAAAAAAGTGTCACGTTGACAAAAGACAAATAGTTCACTGCTTTAGCCCACCGGTGTGTTGAAGCGTGAAACCACAACATTTACAATTTGAGTACGACGTTTCGCTGGTAATTGCATCCAGCATCATCGGGCAATTCGCCAGAATGGTGAGGCTCTGCTGTGTCTCCCGTTCTTATATAGAGCAGCAGCAGGGTGACGTCATCATTAACTCATTAACTCATCAGGTGCAAAAATTTGAGGGGGGGGGGGTTATTGTAATTATATACTTGATTAGTAATAAGGCTATTGTTACGATGCGAGTTGTAGATTAGTAATCATTTGGAATGTGTTCTATTGTGATTATGCTACATTAATAATCAGTTAGTGCTTGTTTCCCTTATAAGGAATTGTAATGCATCTTATTTAATAATACGCTTCCAGGTCGCACTAAGCCTGTAGCTGTCTGAGCGATTAAAGTTATTTCTGTTTCTCTCAATCTCAATGGATTCTCTAATTAGTCTTTGCCAGTAGTAACTAGTTTTACACAACACTTCAACGTTGTCAAAATCAATTGAGTGTCCCTGTTGGCAAGCATGTTCTGCCACTGCCGACAGTTGTGTTTGCGATAGTTTAATATTTCTCTGGTGTTCTTTTAGTCTTACACTAACGTTACACCCTGTCTGTCCAATATAGCATCTGCCACGTACACAATTAATCCGATTTACACCTTCTGTTGATAATTTAGGTAATTCGTCTTTAGTGCACGTTACTAGTTGTTGAATTTTGTGTACTGTACCAAATCTTACTGTAATGTTTTGCTTTTGCAAAACACGGGCTAATTTGTCAGTTACTCCTGAGATAAATGGTATTTTTATTGTTTTAATAATCTGATCGCTTTCAGCAGTGTTGCTTTGCGATCGTGATTTGGCATTTAGTGCTCTGTTAATTTGAGCATAATTGTAGCCATTCTGTCTTAGTGCTTCTTTAACATGTTTAATCTCTCTCACTAGACTTTCATCATCTGACACTGTTTTAGCCCGATGTATGAGCGTCTTGATTAGAGAGGATTTCTGAGCTGGGTGATGACACTTTGGTTGTCTGGCCACATGGTAAAGATACACTTAACGATTTTCTAAATCATCTCAATGCACAAAACCCGGCCATTCAGTTCACCATGGAAATGGAGGTGAATAACACACTCCCGTTCCTGGATATTTTACTTGGGCATGGCCTAAATGGTAAAATAACACACAGCGTTTACAGAAAGCAAACGCACACTGATGCCTATCTGAATGCGAAATCGCATCATCACCCAGCTCAGAAATCCTCTCTAATCAAGACGCTCATACATCGGGCTAAAACAGTGTCAGATGATGAAAGTCTAGTGAGAGAGATTAAACATGTTAAAGAAGCACTAAGACAGAATGGCTACAATAATGCTCAAATTAACAGAGCACTAAATGCCAAATCACGATCGCAAAGCAACACTGCTGAATGTGATCAGATTATTAAAACAATAAAAATACAATTTATCTCAGGAGTAACTGACAAATTAGCCCGTGTTTTGCAAAAGCAAAACATTACAGTAAGATTTGGTACAGTACACAAAATTCAACAACTAGTAACGTGCACTAAAGACGAATTACCTAAATTATCAACAGAAGGTGTATATCGGATTAATTGTGTATGTGGCAGATGCTATATTGGACAGACAGGGCGTAACGTTAGTGTAAGACTAAAAGAACACCAGAGAAATATTAAACTATCGCAAACACAACTGTCAGCAGTGGCAGAACATGCTTGCCAACAGGGACACTCAATTGATTTGACAACGTTGAAGTGTTGTGTAAAACTAGTTACTACTGGCAAATACTAATTAGAGAATCCATTGAGATTGAGAGAAACAGAAATAACTTTAATCGCTCAGACAGCTACAGGCTTAGTGCGGCCTGGAAGCGTATTATTAAATAAGATGCATTACAATTCCTTATAAGGGAAACAAGCACTAACTGATTATTAATGTAGCATAATCACAATAGAACACATTCCAAATGATTACTAATCTACAACTCGCATCGTAACAATAGCATTATTACTAATCAAGTATATAATTACAATAACCCCCCCCCTCAAATCTTTGCACCTGATGAGTTAATGAGTTAATGATGACGTCACCCTGCTGCTGCTCTATATAAGAACGGGAGACACAGCAGAGCCTCACCATTCTGGCGAATTGCCCGATGATGCTGGATGCAATTACCAGCGAAACGTCGTACTCAAATTGTAAATGTTGTGGTTTCACGCTTCAACACACCGGTGGGCTAAAGCAGTGAACTATTTGTCTTTTGTCAACGTGACACTTTTTTTTTTACTGATTGGCCGTGTCGGGTGGTGGAGGGTTACGACACATTTATAAATAACGCGATCTAAACCCAAAAATCGTTGATTATGAACAATATTGGTCGCGAAAGCCTACGTGTCATAATGTTGTACTGTGAATGTCACTGTGTGGTGCCGGGCTTGCGAGACCACGGCGGATAATATGTTGCCATGTGCAGTCCGGTTACTGGGCGTAGTACCAGCCCTAGCAGGGCTTGGGTGAGCACTGATTAGTACAGAGGCACCATGTACAGTGTACGGTGCAGGCTCCCGGTGAGGGAGCAAGAGAGAGTGTCAGCCAGCCAGAGTTACGTTGGGGCATGATACGCTGGTTGACCTGCCGACACGTGACTGGATGATATTGGAGGGGGGCCACCGGTGGACAGGGGCCGCTGGGGGGTCACGTAGTATAGATGAGCTCTCGGGAGCCTTCGGGAAGGAGCTCGAGAGATCTAGAAGGTGGGCGGGGAGAGGGGCAGAGCCAGCACCAGCCCGGGCCGATATAGCGGGGGCCCCTTGAGGGGCGAGGGGTTCTTCGGGTTGTTGGTGAAGAAGATCCACGTCGAGTTGAATAAGCCTCTAGCCACGCGGTCCGGGACCCAGCTCGTGGTCCCGACCGGGATAGCGGAACCGTGTCTAGTTCTGCCATAGCGTAGTTAGATGGGCGTTCAACACCCGAGTGTAGGTTACATTATGTTGTGTTGAGTTGATGTAATAAATAGTGTTGCTCCGAAGACAACGTCTGCGACTCAGTTGGACTCACTACAATGTGATTAGGCAAGAAGAGCCACGATATATAATGACCAAGGTGCGACCGTGCGAGACAAATCAAAGGTTGGGACCACACCAGACTGATTGCCGCACCCCCTGAGCTGATGATGTAGTTACTGTGTCACTGGCTAAACCACAATCAATTAGCAGGCCACTTGTGGTTTGTTGGGGGAAAATGTCGGCACAACCAGCGTTCCTAAACACCCTCTAGATTCAATGTTTCTCGAAGTTTGTTGGCCGGCGGACCACTCCGCAACCAAAATAAAAAGAAGTGAAATTTTTTCGAATTTGGTAAAAAAAATACCTCAAAATTGCAAGAGCCGGAATGCAATGTGAACACGAAATGGTGCTCCTTAATAAATACTGTCACGAAGCAGTCCTTAAAAAGCTGCGTGCTGCTCCGGAGTCACAGGTTGCCGACTCCTGCCCATGTTAAACTGGACTTCCATGTTAAAATGGACTCCGATAGTAAACTGGACTACCATGGTAAACTGGAGCCAGTTTTTTTCGATTGCGGTAAAAAAAACTATATTTCAAGAGCTACAAAGTAGTCCTTAAAGAGCAGTCCATGCGGTTTCGGATCCACAAGTTGCCGACTGGACGCAGCCGATGCAAACATATTTGGCAGATCACCCCAACCCCTGAGCCCGAGAGACAAAACGCATTCACTTCGCTCTCTCTCTAAATACCACGAACAAAAAAATATTCATCTTACCGGAACATAAAAACATGGAAAAAAGCAGATATAAGCTTTTTTTAGGGAGGCCATTTAGATCGTAGGGTTATAGTAGCTTAATCTGGGTAGTTTACCAAACTTATTTTCTTTTAATTAACATCATGGACAATAAAAAATAACGATTTTTTTGGGTTAGATCGCGTAAATATAAATGCGTCGTTAAACCCACCACCACCCAATACAGCCATTTAGTAAAGTGTATCACGTAAACAAAACGTGCCAATTACTACTTCAGCACATCCAGAAAAACTTTGATTATGGATAAGCCTACGTGTTATCATGGACAATGTGACACAGGCCTATAACTTAACCAATATTAATGTTGTTTTATTTTGTCTTGAACTCTGGCGTTACAGATGTACAGTGCAAATTCCTGCCCTGCTCATGTCAGCGTTGACTTTACGACTCTAATGCAGCGATTCACTCGAGTTCTTTTTGTGACCGAGAGACAGTGGAACATTTCCGAAAAAAAGTCGCTCAATCGGTTCAGGGGGCGGGCAGCCCCGGGTAATTGTTCCCGCACCTCCAATCAGCACGGTTAGCTACATACGGTGCATAAGAAGTTCAACATACATATACAATACTTTGCTGATCTCGTTAATGAGCATAAACCATCAAGTAAACTCTGGTCATCCTCGCAGAAGCGGCTTTTGGCTAGCCATCGAACAAAGACAGTCACCGCATCGCGCACTTTCAGATGCGCTTCTGTGGCCGCCTGGAACGCGCTTCATCCCAATATTAGGAAGCCACTGGGGGTACGCACTTATACATTATCGAGATTGAAAACTCATTTGTTTAGAACTGCTTTTTGTGGCGACTCATTGTGCAAAATAAGTTCAACATACTTACAGGGCACACAACACTGCGAGTGACATCAGGTCGCACATGTACAGGGTGATCCAGATGTTTTTTGACCCCCCAATTAATTGACCCCGACCATGTCTGTTTTTCCTCATTTGGATGTTCATTTCTGTTTTAAATAAATCATACTTACAAATATATAAAAAACAAAATTAAACTTAAATGGGGTTCATAAGACATCTGGACCACCATGTACAGCCATAATATCAGACGGATTTAATCAGCCATAACTCCAGCTAAGGGAGAACATTGAGAGAGAAGGAATCATGGAAAGCAGCAAATGTTGTGGATGTAAAGGAATGTGTATACTTATGTATTTTGGAAGTTTACTGCAAGAGTCGACCATGTTCGTCCAGTGCTCGCCGAGCTGCATTGGCTTCCGGTTGCCGATCACATGAATTATAAGGTCGCACTCATTACAGAGAAAGTGCTTGCCACAAATGAACCACAATACCTTTCTGATCTCGTCAAGGATTCCTATTTTGTTTAGCGATCCACATACTGACCACGACTGTCCTAGAAACATCTCCGGATAACCACACTGTGTAAGGCAGGAGACTTTCCACCAACAAAAATACAAACTTGACAATATATTAAGTGATGACGCTGGTCATGTTTAATGAATGGTCATATTTCAAGGGGCACCATTGTGGCGAGATGTTATCTCCCTCACATGGTATGCAGGAGGTCGTGGGTTTAATCCCTACTCTGACGCCTGTATATTTAGCGTTGTCATGTTTTCTCCGTAGTCACGTAGATTTTCTCCGAGTCATCTGAATTTTCTCTATACATTTCGAATCAACATGCGTTGGCTGCTATAATTACCCACATGATGATAAGGCATTTCGTTGAGCTATCATTTGTGGCAAGTTCGCTTCTGAAAAGGGCTACATTGCTCAGTGGGCCTTACCAGGTAAATAAAAGAGTTTAGTCCTAGTTCATGTGAGAATGTGCCAGAAATATTCAAAATAAATAAATCATTGAAACTTCAACACAAGTTCGTAGGCTGAAATTTGTTGTTCAAAAGTTTATTTGGAATTCAAGCCTCCTTGCCTTCGCTCGCTCCTGAATATAATGCCATGTGCAAGAACAAAATAGATTTAAAAACAAAAATCACAATAAATACATCTCACGTCAAATGTCATCAGAGCGGTGCTGTGTCGCCCCCTCGTGATAAAGGCGTAACATTGAACTAAATTCAAACGCTATGAAAATATTGGATGAGTTAAACACGTAGGTAGGCTTTCGCGACCAATATCATCCATAATGGTTTTTTTTGGGTTAGATCGCGTAATATATAAATGTGTCGTTAAAACCCGCCACCACCCGACACAGCCAACTAGTAAGGTTTGTCTTGTCAACAAAACATGCCAATTCGTCACTAGTACAGTACACCGGTGTGTTGGAGAGCCAAGCCACAACATTTACAATCTGAGTACGACGTTTCGCCAGTAATTACAAATAGCTTCATCAGGCGACAGCCAGATTTGTGGAGAAGTCCCACTGTCTCGTTCCTTATATAGAGGCGTAGATGTGGTGACCACACTTGTGTGCTCTTGCGTAAAGTGGGAAGGGGGGGGGGTGAGTAATGAGTCAAAGTACATTATGCATGCGCATTATGCGAGCCCTTTGATCTTGTACTTCTTGTCCATTGTGTGTATTAAAATAGCCGTACCAACGGTAATCCCTATTGAAGTATGGTCCCCTTCATAAGCATGCTTTCAAACGATGTATTATTTGTTGATTCGCTTCCACGCAGCACTATGGTGATAGCTATCCAAACGGTTAAATTTACTTTTATTTATTTATATTTCGATAGATTCTCTAATTTGTCTTGGCCAGTAGTGGCTAGTTTAGCACAGAACTTCAACATTATCAAAATCAATTGAGTGTCCGTGTTGGCACGCGTGTTCTGCTACTGCTGACAGTTGCATTTGGGATAATTTAATATTTATCTGATGTTTTTTTTGTCTCGTGCTGATCATTTGTCCTGTTTGCCCAACATAACATTTGCCACACGTGCAGTTAATCCTGTACACACCTTCTGTTGATAGCTTCGGTAATTTATTTTTTGTTCAGATATTAACTTCTGTATTTTATGTACCATGCCAAATCTGACTCGGATATTTATTTTTTCCAAACATCTGGCTAGTTTATCAGTTACTCCTGCAATGTACGGTATTTTGATTACTTGGGCAGTTTCAATGTTCGTGTTATTTGATTTGGTTTTGGAATTCAATACCCTGTTGATTTGTGCATCATTGTGACCGTTCATTTGCAGCGCTTCTTTAACCTGTTGAATTTCACTTCTCAGACTGTCACATCTGACAGTTTCTCATCCCGACGAATGAGCATCTTGATAAGAGCAGATTTCTGTGAGGGATGATGGTGTGACTCTGCATTCAGAGAGGCATCAGTATGCGTTTTCTATCGGCAAATGTTGTGTGTTATTTATCATTTCGACCCCGCCCGAGCAGAATATCCAAAAATGATAGAGTTCTGTCAGCTTCCACTTCCATGGTGAACTGGATGGATGGGTTTTGCGAGTTAAGATGATTTAGAAATGTTTTAAATGTATTTGTGCCATGTGGCCATACCACCAACGTGTCATCCACATATCTAAACCAAGCATCGGGTTTTAGTGTGCTTGAAGCTATTGCTTTTGTTTCAAAATCTTCCATGTACAAAGGAGAGCCCATTACTGCTTCTTCCTTTTGTTTATAGAAGTCACCTTTTCACAAGAAGCAGGTGTTCTTTAGATATTGTTCAGCTAGTTTTGGGATATATTTGGCTAAACCTTTGTTCGTTACCAGAGTGTAGTGTAATTTAACTCGTTGACCGGAACCCTCGTGAACAGAGAAGTCACAACAACACTTACGAGAATATCATTAGGGTTAAGCTTAATATATTTAATTATATTTATGAGATGTTCAGAGTTTTTGATGAACGAAGAGGTCCTACCGATTTAGGGCTGTATTTGTTTCGTTACGTATTGTGCTAATTTGTATGTGGAACGAAACAGGTGGACTTCTCCACAAATCTGGCTGTCGCCTGATGAAGCTAGTTGTAATTACTGGTGAAACTTCGTACTCAGATTGTAAATGTTGTGGCTTGGCTCTCCAACACACCGGTGTGCTATACTCGTGGCAAATTGGCATATTCCTTTTACGTGACAACCTTTACTAGTTGGCTGTGTCGGGTGGTGGCTGGATTTAATGACACATTTATATATTTGTGCGATCTAACCCCAAAAAAAACACTCATGGAGGATATTGGTCGCAAAAGCCTACGTGTTGAGCATATATTGTTATACATATCAGATGTCTGCTTTTATTACATGTTATGTTCTTATCACATTTTTCCTGAATTTTTGTTTATGTTTTATTTTTATACTTTTACCACTTGTGTTGCTATTATGCATGCGTTTTTGTGACTATTTTGCAAATATTAATATTTCCGTTGCACCAACTCTGGACCCAACGTCTGCCAATAAAGATTTCCAGATTTCCTCGGATCTCAAGACAGTGATACAGATCTGCATTTATTTGAGTCACCTCCCTCACCAACAGATATTTGATAGGAAGTTGCCAGCCCTGTGCACTGAGGGCTTTTTGTCAGGTCAGCACTACTGGGAGGTGGACGTAAGGGGCACGGGGATATGTCGGACTGGGGTCACGTATGGGATGATCCCACGGAAACAGATTAGTTCTGAGTTCCCCTCACAACAGCTATTCAGTGTGGCATTGTAGGGTTAGAGACATCACTGTCTGTGCCAGAGCCACCGCTGAGAGTCGGGGTTCATCTAGACTGGGACATGGGGCTCCTGTCGTTTTACAGCACCGACTCCATGACACTGTTACTCTCTTTATATCCTGGGCTGTGGGTGGTGAATCATAATGACTCAGTGACGATTGTGGATCTGAGTCATGTATCCTGAGAAGACCAACTGTGGCCAAAACAACGAGCCATACAACACTCAACTGGACACACTGTTGAGGTAATATATATCTCATCCTTGATTACATAATTAAACATATCCTCATGTAACCTATTATTCAAAATTATTTGTACAGGTGTAATGACAGGGTGCCATCTGCTGGCCAGGAGGGATAATCACGGGTATGGGTGCGTTATATAATAACCAACTATAAGCGAAGCGTAAGTGGGCTAAAGGTTAAAGGTTGAGTCAGTCGGGAAGCTTCGGGAACCGGCTCGAAGGTTCTAGAAGGGGGTGTAGCCAGGGCGTGGCCAGAGGCGGGGACTGGCCATGCCGAGGAGTATATAAGAAGGACGTGACCGAAGGTTCAAGGCTGTCGTGGGGTCCGGGTCTTGGCTGCTGTCGCTGTCTTCGCCATCATATCTTCTTCATTGTCCGGCCGCATGGCCGATCATCTGTACGGCTCCCATCTTCGTCATCGCTATATTAGTCAGCCAGCTATATAGTTAGACGCCCACGATGGGGCTGTGTGGATGGGTCAGCAATGCATAGCCCCGTATATATATATGTCGCTCAGTGATTTGTGCCTGTAAGTGTGAGAAATAAATAAGGAGCCCTCTGCATGGCGTGTCTTGGAAGTCGCTTACTACACAGGTAACAGATCTTTGGGTACTGAACATACGTCAAGAAAACACATAAATACTCTACAGATAAGTTTCTTATAGGAAGTCACGAGGTCGTTATTATTTTGGAATTTGTCCGTAAAACCAGAAATATGTCCATTGCAAGAAGTAACTTTCTGTAACTCCATGTAACCTGTGATTATGTTGATATTAGTGATGCCTGATGACGTTCTATGTACTCCACGAGTATCCACAAACAAAACATCTACTCTCACCATTAAAGCATCGCAGTGTCAGTGGTAGTGTAATGTAGTAACTTGGCGGGAGACGACCTTACGGGTAGCACACTCTTTATTAACACCAACTTATATTACACGGGTGGCTAACTGCAGCCTAACCCACGGGGTTCCCCTGGCTACACCCACACGGGCTCTTACGCCCCGTAGCTTCTCGGAACCCACCCGGCTGGGGTGTCCGTCTCGACTCTGGGTCCCACAGCCTCGTCCCACATGGACGTCAGACCACGGGTCCCACAGTCTCGCCTCCGAGCCACACAGGGTCCCGGCCCTTACAAGGACAGCGGGACTAGGGGTCTCAGGGCCCTACCTCTTCAACTCCGTCTTCGATCTTCAACTGGTTATCAACTCCTCGAGTGCTCCCGCGCGTCCCCCTTTATAGTCCTTCATGCAGACGTCGCTGAGAGCACCCACCCCAGTTGACCAATCACTGTGCGCTGCCCACGATCCTATTTCCCACCTTGTGTCAGCGCGCACAACCACGCACCCCGCGCCGCCCCGTGCTCTATCACTGTCGGCGCGCGTCAACACCACCACTACAGTAGCATGGATGTGAATATGAGAGGTGTCACTGAGACAGAGGATGAGGTATCTCTCATGGAGAGAACAACATACCAATGCGATGAGACTGCCATTCCACTGACCAGTCACCTTCTATGCAGAAGAAACGGAGATGCTAAGATCAGAGGAATCCCTGTAGTCTGAGCTCCTATGCATCAACGTTCATGGTAATTTCATTGACCGCTCATAACAGACTCAGCTCTCCAAGCTTCATCACACTCATGGTGAGATGGATGCAATACGACCATCTGAGTGGCGCTGTGATTTACCCTCGCAGTTGGAAGGACACGAGTTTAGAACCTGGTCAAGGATTTTCTGCCCATTATCTGTTCATCTATCTATACATATACAAGTAAAAAATTGTGTGTGGGTTTGTGTGTGGGTTTATGTGTGGTCGCACGCTTGGCTCTCCAACGGTGGGGTTAACGTAAAAAAAGATAGCCAGGTACCACGCCGTAAGCCACGCGGTAGCAAGTGCTATTTCTTTTTCAGATCCGTCAACTTTAAATTAGTTTAATTAGTGATTTAGTGCGATTTTTGTGCGCTTCGCTTTTGTTTATTTATTTATGACGCGTGCACAACAATACCAACTCACGTGCCTTTGGTGGGGGGGGGGGCATGCCAAGTCGCACGCCTTCGGTGGGAGTGAGGGGGACATTTTCTTTCACGTAAAAAATTATATAAAAATACACTAAACGCTGACGTTTATTCTTTATTGTGTGATGTCCCCCCCACCCCTATGCGTGCAGTTATTACTACTATACACTCGCTAGATGCAACCACTATAAGCCGCAGATATTACTGCAGAGCGGCCGGGGAGATCGTGGCTGGGGGGGAAGGGTCAGAGGTAGCAGCCCAGTCCCAGCCTGCCAAGGTGCCACCGCGGCCGGCTGGACAATCTAGGCGAAGCCGAACGCTCTGCACGGGACTAGGCCTCACCACGCCACTCTGTCAGGTGAGTACTTTGTGCTATAAAGTCGATACATACTGCTATAGAGTCAGCATCAACTATTGTAGTGATAGCAGGTACCACCACAGTCAGTATGCACTGCTGTAATCATAGCAGGTACCACCACAGTCGGTATGCACTGCTGTAATCATAGCAGGTGCCACCACAGTATGCATTGCTGCAGTGAAAGCAGGTACGACCACAGTATGCACTGCTGTAATCATAACAGGTACCACTACAGTTAGTACGCACTGCTGGTTCATGTTCATCTAAATTCTAACTAAGAATTCACTTTCCTCAACCAACTTCGTACCCACTACAAAACGCGTGGTCGTCAGTGTCTAAATGAGCGTGACAGGACTGGAACGTGCTTCATTCATGGCTTACAAATTCGCCCTTTTGCTCTCAATAAACATTTTTACATTGTTGTTTGCAACTCTTGATAAATGAGACCCTTCGTGTTATTGACTATTTTTTGTCCAGCACCTTTGTGCCTGTTTCATGAACTGAATCTATGCAGGCCCCCCTTGCAAAAGGGACAAGCTGCATTAATGCACTCAAGCCTGGGTAAAATAAAGGACACCCTGCACACAAGTAGGATTTGTAGGCAATCCAGTGTCTGTAATGGAGTCTAACGAAGGCCAATGTGGCAGAGGTACGTACCGAGAAAAGGCAGAAGCTTCGTTTGGACGCCTCCCACTGAGATGGCTTTTGCGAGGTTCAGACAGCTGGAGATGGGGGCTGGGTCATCCTGAGACCCCTGAGAGATTGAGCTCCTGTACTCACAGCACAGGACACACGGAGTCTGAGGGTCTATTTCTCTACAAAGACAAATATTCCCAGTATAGCCTTAACAGACTGTTGGGGCAAGTGCTATTAGAGAGCACCTATGAAAGCCGGTACGGCACACAAGGGATGGGTGGCCATCACCACGCCTGGCCGCCTTTGTCTCCATGGTGGCGATGTTTACACACTACACCAGGTGCTCATTGGAGGCTGAGTCGATCTAGGGGAGGCCCAGAACCGGTTCAGATAATATAATTGTCACTAGTGTTGGCCGCGAGCGGGAATCCAACTCATGTCGCACAGCACGGGACCCACAGAGTCCAGTGAGGGTCTATGTCTCTCCACTCAACAAGAGACAGAGTGTAATATGGGTCCGTGTCTCTACACACACAGCACGAAACACACAAAGTCTAATGAGGAGTCATGTCCTTCTACACACGCAACACGAGGCACACAGAGTCTGAGGAGGGTCCGTGTCTCTGATGAGGTTCCTTAAGGAATCAGGGTCATTCTTTACCTTCCCTCCTTCAGACAGCTCGCTCTGGCTCCACAGCACTGAAACTGCGATTACTGAACATGGAGTCTTGGCTGCTTAAGAAGTCTCACTGGAAGTCCTCAATAACTGTCCGTTTCTGACCAAACAATTGGATTAAGAATAATTGTGAAGTTATTTACTCGTGGCCATGGTTAATATTTTCAGTCTGGATTTGATTCGGCAAATGGTAATGTACAAAATGTAGTTATGGTATGAATTTGATCTGGATGATTGACAGTTAATTAAGAGATTAACTAATTACCTTTGCTTCAAAAGGTAACAAAGATAATATACAGGGCATCCCCGATATGCGTCGGAGATGGGACTAGAAAGTTGCGACTTATAACGAAACGATGTATAACGAGAACTTTCCCCCAGATGAATGCAAATGGCAGAAGGGAGGGTAGGGACCTATGCGATGCAAAGCAGAGCAATTTTTCCCGTAAAAAAACAATGGAATAAGGTAGGGAAGGGATCATAACTTAGGGAAATGTTGTGTTTCGTAACTAGCAACCAAAATACCTACATTACATGGGACAAATCCAGGTACTGTGCATGTACTGTACATGTGTAATGCGGGCGTAAGCGACCTTCCGGATGTGACGTCACGGGGGGTGGAGTCATGTGACGTGGGTGGAAGGTTCGGGTCCTTAAGCGGGTAAACCGGAAGGGGAAGTCAGTCGGGGTGTGAGCGGAAAAGAGTGAGGCCACGCGGGCGAGTGAGAAGAGGGGGGGGGCACCGACGGCCATCGGGAGCCAACCCCGAAGACAAGAGGAAGCTGCGGAGTGGTGTGCAGCTGCAGAGGAGACAGCCAGAAGGGCTGCGTGTTAGAGGCAGCGGTGTGGCTGCCAGGAGGAGCTGCGGAGAGAGAGAGAGACAGCACGAGGCTGTCAGAGCTGCGGAGGGAGAGAGGGAGACAGCACGAGGCTGTCAGAGCTGTGGAGAGAGAGGAGTTGCAGCGAGTACAGCCAAGGGGGGCTGTGTGAGAGAAACAGCAGCGGGGCTGCTGTTGTGGATCGGGCCGACATTGGAGTCAGCACCGTGGAGAAGCTACAGAGTAAAGACAGCCGTGTGGGTGTACAGCACGAACCGAATAAAGGACACTGAGCCAGACATCGTGGTCCAGTCGTTTATTACACTGGTGTCGGAAGTGCAACGGCATGTCGAAACAAGTGAGGAAGAAAGTTAATCCGGCGCCTGCATCGGCTTCTTCGTCCGACGACGACGAACTCCCTCCAACCACGGATCCTGTTGGGGTGGTGGAGGAGAGCCCGGCTGAGGCGACCACGGGAACGGGAGTGGAGGATGTTGGCGCGGTGGCGGGTCCGTCGACATCATCAGACGCGGATCAACGATGGCAAGCGATGGCGGTACAACTGGAGGCACTTAAGGACGTCCTGGCGCATCTATGCCATCTCGTCGCGCCAGGGACGATGGATGATGCAATTGGTGCTCCGCGGGCCGCCACGTTGCCTGTCCTGCCGCCGCCATTGCCCACGCGGCAAGAGGCCGCCATTTTGCGCGCTCCGTGGCGCCAAACCGCCATCTTGGCCACGCCGCGGGCCGACGCCATTTTGAATTTGCCATCACAACCACCACCATTGGAAGACGGCGGGAAGAGGAGTCGGAGTCGCCACCTTACAACGGTTAAAGAATTTTCCGTCGGTGGGGACTGGAGCGCGTTCGCCTGCCGCTTCTTGGCGGCGGTACGCACAGCAAGATGGACCGATGCGGAGGCTTTGGAGGTGTTGCCGACTCTCCTGGACGACGAATCTGTCCGATTCTTCCGTTCCATAACGACCGATAAGAAGGCAACTTTATGTGGTGTTTTTCAAGAAATGGCCGATGCTTATGAGCCACCAGATGATGCGCATCGGCGATTCGCTCAACGACAACGAGCACCAGAGGAGTCGCCCGTGGCGTTCAGGGGTGCGGTGCTGGAGCTGGCCATGGCAGCTTATCCTGAGACGCCACAGGACCTGCTCGAGCCTCTCATATTAGGGAAAATGTTGGAGCTGTCTCGGGATCTAGGGATCCCCATGCCTGTGTGTGGGCATGAGAAGCTAACTTCCCGGACGGCTGCTAAGTGTCTCGATGCGCAATTCAACCTCCGTCGCTGGAAACAAGTGACGGCGTGGACGGGGGGGCCCGTCAAAGAAGGGGATGCGCTGGGGTGGAACCCTGCGCAGGCTGTCTATGTTCCGGATGACTGGGGCCCTCAACAACTGACGGCCGCCTCCGCTCCATGGACGGGACGCGGCGGGCCGAGACCGCGCGCGGCGCTACCAGAACGGGGCCGTCAGGAGGCGAGGCCTGCGCTTCGGCGCAACGAGGCCGAATGTTTCCGCTGCGGGCGTAGGGGCCACTACGCCAGAGACTGCTGGGCCCGCTTCCCGGCTCCGCCACAGCAGGAGGCCTCGGCACCGGTCAAGTCGGCGAAAGATCCTCCGAAACAGGCATGTCGGCACGCACCAGACACTCGGCAAGGCTTTACACCTCACCCATCACCGTCGTTGCGCCATCCTAACGTTGTGGTTAAAGCATGCCCTTCGACGGGGCCTTGTCGCTCGGTCACGCAGTGGCGCAAGTTGGCACGGAGAGTCGTCGCGGCTGCTACGGGCTCGTCCACTGTACCGGGGTCTATACAAGGGGTGGACGTACGCATTTTGGTCGACTCCGGCGCGTCTGCGACTATTATTTCGGATGTCATTTTCCATCTGTTGGGCATCCCGCCGGGGGCTGTGCGTCCGGTTTATGGGTCGTGCGTCGCTGCGAACGGGGGTAGCATGGGTATCGTGGGTCAGGTGGATGCTAAGATATCTATTGGGGATGTGTCGGCCTCGGGTGTTGTGTTGATATCGAGATCTTTGGCGGTTCCTTGTTTGTTAGGCACCGATTTTTTGGCTAAGATGCCCATTTTGATCAAAATCAATGAGAATTGTATTGAACTGCCGGGGGGCCGTCAAATCTCGTTTCTGCCGTCGCCCTGGGGGCGACCTGCTTCGGCCGTACAAGTGCAGGCGCTGTCCGTCGCATCTGTGGACATCCCACCTGGTACACAGATGCTTATACGCTTGCGGTATCGGAAGCCCCTGCCTGATCGGCTAGGAGCAGTAGGGGTCTTGTTGTCACCGTCCGCCACGATAACAACCGGGTTGGCGTTAGTGGGGGCACAGACCATCGTCCGGCCGGATCAATTACCGTTTTTACAGGTGCTTAATGCGGGGGGAGAAAACGTCCGTGTCCCGGCCGGTACGGTTGTGGCACATGCCACTACGGCGTTTGCGACCCATGATTGTCCACATAGCCGGGGAGTTGTTGCTGGGGTTTCCGAGCCAAGGAGTTCGGATGATCGTTGGGTTGCTCATTTATGTGACGGAAATTCTTCCCTGTCCATGGAGCAACGTGGTGCGCTGCGTAAATTGTTGTTGACATATTCCGATGTGTTCAGCTCCGATGATTTGGATTTGGGCCGCACTTCGTTGCTTTACCATCACATTGAGACGGGCGATGCTGCCCCTATTCGATTAAATTCGCATCGGATGAGTCCTGCGGAGCGAGAACACGTACGGGGGGCAGTGGAAGACATGTTGGCTGCGGACATTATATCGCCATCTAACAGCCCATGGGGCGCTCCAGTCGTCTTGGTTAAGAAGAAGGATGGCAAATTGCGATTTTGTGTTGATTTCCGCAAATTGAATAAGATATCGGTGGCAGATGCGTACCCCCTGCCGCGTATGGATGACTCCCTCGACGCATTGTCGGGGGCTAAGTTCTTTTCCACACTGGACCTCTCTTCGGGATTTTGGCAGCTTCCCCTTGACGAGTCCTCACGGGAGAAAACCGCATTCTGTACGCCGCAGGGGTTATTTCAATTCAACTGTCTCCCGATGGGATTGAATGCGGCCCCTGCTACATTTCAAAGATTGATGGAGCTCGTTTTGACGGGGTTGCAGTGGGAGACGTGTCTTATATATTTGGACGATATTATTGTCTTCAGCCGCACATTTGATGAACATTTGACGCGGCTGGAGACAGTGTTCACGAGGATGCGTTCTGCCAAATTGAAATTCAAACCAAAGAAATGTCACCTACTGCAACGGTCCGTCCGCTATTTGGGGCACATTGTGAGTGCTGAGGGAGTGTCCACGGATCCGGAAAAGACGGCGTGCGTCCGGGATTGGCCGACTCCGGCCACCGTGGGGGATGTTCGGCGGTTTTTGGGATTTGCCTCGTATTACCGAAGATTTGTGCCGGGTTTTGCGACGATTGCGAGGCCCTTGCATCTCCTTACGGGTAAAGGACGGAAGTTTGTTTGGGGACAGCCGGAGGAGGCGGCCTTTCGGAGTCTGCGTGATCTATTGGCCACGGCCCCAACATTGGATTATCCCGATTTCGATCACCCATTCATTCTTGATACGGACGCGAGTGACACAGGTATTGGGGCGGTGTTATCACAGTCTAAAGGGGGTGTAGAGCGTGTCGTGGCGTATGGTAGCCGAGTCTTGTCTCCTGCGGAAACCCGCTACTGTGTCACTCGCAGAGAACTATTGGCGGTTGTTTTTTTCCTACGGCAATTTCGACCATACCTCTACGGTCGTTCTTTTATTGTGCGTACGGATCATGCGGCCTTGCAATATGCCCTTAAAATTGACCAGCCATCCGGACAGTTGGCACGTTGGTTGGACACGCTACAGGAATTTTCCTTCCAAATTCAACATCGGAAGGGAGTGCGCCATGCGAACGCTGACGCACTTTCCAGATTACCGCGGCGCGCCCCTTGTAAATGTGAGTCGGGGACGCATAGGTGTTCGCCGATTCCAAACCCCCCTCAGCCGCTTACGTTGGCCGTCGAGAAGTCGGACACTCCGATGGAACCGGGACCGGCTGACGGGGTTTTGAATCTGCCGCGGTCTGTCTGGATCCGGGAACAGATGATGGATGAGTCATTGGTGTCCTTGCGGAAGCGGTCTGCTAGGGACAATGGGAGTCCGAGTACGGCTATGGGGCCGCAAACCGCTCTCCGAGATGGTCTGCTTATGTGGCGGGAGGGGTTCCAGGAACGTTGGCGCCTGGTGGTACCAACGTCCTTGCGATTCGAGTTGATTATAACCCTCCATTGTGACACTCTCTTACATTTAGGGGTGCAGAAGACCTTGTTGACGTTGCAACGTCATTATTTTTGGCACGGCATGGCGACAGATGTCGTAGGGCACGTGCGCGCGTGCCCTGCGTGTGCACGACGTAAGCCGCCGAAACATCCTTACGTGCCGCCTCTCCAGTCGATTCAGGTGTCTCGAGTCAATGAATTGGTGGCACTGGACATATTGGGACCTTTTCCACCATCGGCGAGGGGTAATAAATATTTGCTGGTAGGGGTTGAGTACCTCTCCCGTTGGCCGATGGCCTGGCCGTTGCCCGATCAGTCAGCCGCGGCCATTACCGACGCCTTTTTGTTTGGGTATATTATGGATAAGGGGGCGCCTGAGAGACTCCTCACGGACCAGGGCAGGAATTTCTCTTCTAAATTATTGGCGGAAGTGTGCGCGGGCCTTGGGACTAAGAAAGTACGGACATCCCCATACCATCCGCAGACGGATGGTATGGTTGAACGGCTGAACAGGACATTGTCTGCCATGCTTTGCCATACCGTGAGTGAACAACAATCAGATTGGGATCTGCACATCCCCGGGGTGCTTTCGGCGTACAGGATGACGCCTCATGCGGCTACAGGATATTCGCCGTTTTACCTTATGTATGGTCGGGAAAACGTGCCGCCGGTGGATGTGCAATTGGGAACTGGGGTGAAGGGACCTCGTAAACCACTTCCTGAATACATTCAGGACACGGTTCGCCGAGTCACAGAGGCGCGGGAGAATGCCCGCGTGGCTACGGCCAAAGCCCAGGCCCGGAACGAGCGATATGCGCGACGGTCTGAGGGGGAGTGCCCTTGGAAGGTTGGGGACCTAGCCTGGCTTCATTGTCCACAGGTACGTCCGGGGACCTCGCCGAAATTGCACAAACCCTGGCATGGTCCCGTACGCCTCATTGCGGTTCCCAACCCACAGTCAGCACGCGTCCAGATTGGGTCTCGTCGCTGGGTTGTGCATACGTCGCGCTTGAAACCATATGTTGCTCCCTTACATGATGCGTCATCCCCCAATGTTGCCTTGCCGGGGTCTGTTGCTGCTGACTCTCCCCTGCCTGCGTCCATTGATCTTGCTAGAGCGCCTGTCGTACCTGTTCCAGACAGGCCGGCCGTGACATTGCGGGGGACGAGGGGCCCTGCTCGGAGGACGCCTGCCAGGTCTGCGGGACCTTCGAGCCCTGCAGCCCTTCCGACCCAGCTGCGGGCACGGTCACAGGACAAGCCCAAGACTAACTCTTTAGGGACACGGGACGTCGGTGGACTTCCAGCTGCGACAGGGGGATTACCCCCTGTCATTCCTCGACTTTCATCGCGTTCCCGTTCTGCGAGTGGGCCGCCGACCGTCCGGGACGGGCCGGCGACCCGCACACGTTCCAAATCGCTTACGTTTCGTTGATTGTTGCTGTCTTGTTATTTTTTTTTCTTACAGTTGTATTTATTGCATGCTTTTTGTACGTTCGTTGATGTTAATTGCGTTGTTGTTGTTGTTCTTGCTGTTACATTGTATGCTTAGTGTCCTTTAGGGGGGGAAGCTCGGTTCGCCGCATTACGATTTGCTATTGGTCAGCCGAGGTCGGCTGGGATTTTTCTACGGGGGAGGGTGGTGTAATGCGGGCGTAAGCGACCTTCCGGATGTGACGTCACGGGGGGTGGAGTCATGTGACGTGGGTGGAAGGTTCGGGTCCTTAAGCGGGTAAACCGGAAGGGGAAGTCAGTCGGGGTGTGAGCGGAAAAGAGTGAGGCCACGCGGGCGAGTGAGAAGAGGGGGGGGGCACCGACGGCCATCGGGAGCCAACCCCGAAGACAAGAGGAAGCTGCGGAGTGGTGTGCAGCTGCAGAGGAGACAGCCAGAAGGGCTGCGTGTTAGAGGCAGCGGTGTGGCTGCCAGGAGGAGCTGCGGAGAGAGAGAGAGAGAGGGCTGCGTGTTAGAGGCAGCGGTGTGGCTGCCAGGAGGAGCTGCGGAGAGAGAGAGAGACAGCACGAGGCTGTCAGAGCTGCGGAGGGAGAGAGGGAGACAGCACGAGGCTGTCAGAGCTGTGGAGAGAGAGGAGTTGCAGCGAGTACAGCCAAGGGGGGCTGTGTGAGAGAAACAGCAGCGGGGCTGCTGTTGTGGATCGGGCCGACATTGGAGTCAGCACCGTGGAGAAGCTACAGAGTAAAGACAGCCGTGTGGGTGTACAGCACGAACCGAATAAAGGACACTGAGCCAGACATCGTGGTCCAGTCGTTTATTACACATGTACTACAGCGTACAACAAAATGTACACATTTCTAACCAATTCTGAGTTCAAGATCCTTTAAACATCATTTACACTTATCAAACATTTAATTGAACACCATTTACCGAGCATTGCGAAGCAGCCCTGTACACTTTAAAGCATTTTCCCTTTTTTAATAGAAAACGTATGTGAAATGTTTAAGCAATGACTCAAACAGAAAAAAAAAAATTAGTGGAAAATAGCACAGAATCTTAAACAGCATTTTAAAAAATGATTTACCTCAACCTATAATTTAAAAAAATCTTACTTTGAGGAGTGGATGAGTTGTGCAACGATACCACTACAGTTAGTACGCACTGCTGTTAGATTTTAATAGTAGTCTTGAAATATTTTTAAGACCCGGGCAATGCCGGGAACTTCCAGCTAGTAGTCAATAAAACAAGGGCCACTTGGTGGGAAATCAGTAACTGCGCAACACAGGTCGATTTGTTATGTGGAACATCAACCAAGTGATCTAGCCAAGTACTAATCAGATTGTTTAAACTGGTACAGTAAATATCTATTATTAAATCAAGCAAAAGTCTTTCAGCTTCAGATTTGCAATGGTGCTTGAACTCACAGGACACTGGCTCTGCAAGGTCAGTGTCTGTGTTCATGTCAGCTTCTGGACCCGATGCTCCAGAGCAACATTTACAGCTGCCCGATTGCCATCCAATCTTGGATCTCTCAGCACGTTCTTCGTATCAATCCTTCCGAAATAATTATTCCCGTTCGCCCCCTCCATTCCCCAATGATTATAAACGCGTTTTGATTCTAAACATGGAAGAGGGCAAAACCGAAGGAGGACCTGAAGAACAATCCACAAGACCATGTTCATAATGTAATAGTTGTATCTATCATTTGTGCAGTGGCTAATCTAACCCGACTTAGATAAGGTGCGGGTTCCAACCACTGGCCCGCTCAGACCCGGCCCTTTCAAGGACGTTTGGCCGGGGGTTCCCAGGGTCTCACCACTGAGCCACACAGAGTCCCGGCCCTGACAAGGGCAGCGGGACTAGCGATCCCAGCGTCCTATCTGACCGGTCTTCTTGCTTCTGTTTTTGACTGGCCCCGAGCCTGTAGAGAGGTCGGGCTTTTATACACCTCCCAACCGAGGGATGGGGTCGCGGGGGATCCCAGAACACCCCACAGCCCCCTCCTGCTCCGGGGCTAGGGATATTGCGACTGCCCCTGCTCGACTGTGTCAGCCCCTACACGTAAGTGTACACAGTCCGTTTACGTCGCTACACATAGCCCATACACGCCCCTACACAATGAAGGTGTAATCGTATGAAGTTATGCAAGTGTATGTAATTGTGCTAATTAGGCTCGGCTTCGTTGTCTAGGGTTGTATTATCAATCAGGATCATACAATGATTCTCGCTTTAACTTTTACTGATTATGTTTTAGTGTGTTTATGTCAGGTCTCAAAATTCAGATCTCACCGCAGGAAACAGTTCTTATAATTAAGATTATTATGCATGAACTTAGGAAGGCACCACTCAGACTCTTCTGTGTTAAGCAACTTTAATATCTAAAAAAACATAACATTCTAATATGCCACCTCTTATGCTAGGAATGTCAACACAGTACTCCTGGAGATGTTTTCCTCATTGATCCGTACATTTAGCCCTCAATGGTCACATTTGTTAAACTGGGTAATAGAACATTCGGCTAATTCCTCAGAGTAAAGTGACCATACACGGCGATAGGAAAAAGTCCTTAAAATTAATGTGACAATATTCATATTAACAGTAATAAATAAGCATGTGCCTAAGGCAAAAGTAGACCTCAATTAATTCATTGGTAACATTATTCAATTAACGAAATGTCTTGGAACAATGCTGTGCGGCAGCTGTCCCTGCTTGTCGAAGAAATGATTCTCAATTGGCTCAGGCTTCAATACATTCGCGGGCAAGATTCTGTGATCAAAATAAATATTTTAACACAATAGTATCCCTGTAAGTGTGTAGATTCGTAACATAAATGATTATAAATGTTTAGTTTCATCAATTAATTCATTGGTACAGTTATGCAGTTAACAAAAATGACTAAAATACTTCTAAACGACCATATCCACGTAACTCAATGGGCAGCAATGCTTTTCATGATCAGCTAATAGTTGACGCACCACCTTAGGATGGCCCTGTTCGAAACACAAGGAGAACTTTGGAGTAATCTTATCAGTCCCGATATGTGCGTTATGTGTGTGTGTGGGTGTACCCAAAATGCCTTGGTTCCTTGCTGGGCGATGAGTCGTGTGTGTGTGTGGGCGTGTCATACACATGGCGCTCTCTCTCTCTATCTCTTGGCGGCAGCTACAGGCCTCTCTGCTGCTGGATGAGCTGAGTCGGCACGACGCTTGTCCCTGACGGTGCCCGATTGCGCTCGCAGCTTGTCCGCTGGTCGCCAGTGCCGACACCCTTCCTCGGTCGCGCTGGTCACGCACTATCTCTCTTTCTCCGTGCTTTCTTCTCCACTGCTGAATGATTCCGAGCCGGCACAACGCTCATCCTTGATGGCGCCCGATTGCACTCGCAGCTCGTCCGCTGGTCGCCAGTGCCGACACCCTTCCTAGGTTGCGCCGGTCACGCTTTCTCCCTTGCACCATGCACGGTTGATCCTTGTAGACGCGACCTTTGCAGGAGTGTGCTCGGCTTCCGAGTCCACACACTCGTGGGCAGTCGTTAGCCGCTGCTGGCCCTGTGCGATGCTCGCTTGGTCGATACTTGGCGCTTTCCGCCCTTTCTCCAGGTTGCTTGCTTGTCATTGCTCGTTACTCTTTCTCTCCCTTTCTCTTCTACTGCAGCTGCTGGTGGGAGCTGGCACTCAATGTAGAATACAACTTTTAGCGATACTTCGTCTGTCAGCGCTGAACTCACACTCGGTGACACATCACTACTCTGCAAGCCTCGCCATCCTTGGTCGATTGCGGGGCCCACCCCCTGAGCTTGCCGCAGCAAGACTAAAACGTGTGTGCTGTATTCTTGCTTATATCTAAAATTCTCCCACCTCGGCTCCCCTTCTCACAAAGGACCGGAATTCCTTTGATTTCGCACTCAGCCTGTGGGAGCAACTGTTTGTCCGATGTACGTGTGTGTGTCCGTTATCATGTATTGAAGTAGTCTTTTCGATTTAAAGCTTTCGTGACTGCAGGGATTCATCTTCTTGGTTCTTTCGGTAAAGTCACGTAGAAGGGAAGTAATAAAATAATAAAAATAAAACATAATAAAACAATTTTCGTTTCGGCCACAACGCAAGCAGCCGTCCTCAGGACGTCCTCAGGACGGCTGCTTGCGTTGTGGCCGAAACGTCGTGAGAATTGTTTTATTATGTTTTATTTTTATTATTTTATCACTTCCCTTCTACGTGACTTTACCGAAAGAACCAAGAAGTTGAAGTAGTCTGTTAAGTCACATCAAGGCCTGGTTCCTGTCTCCTTCCTCAAGCCATCTCGCCATCTGTGGAAACAGATGCTTTCAATTTCCCATAAGTGTGTTTTTCTAGCTTTTAAACTTTCTGCAATAATTAATCTGGAAGGAGGGGGTGGGTTCCTTTTGTCCGGTTGCATCCCTCCCTCTTCCCTCACGGTTGGCGGTGTTACATTTTCTTGTCTCTCACAAATAGGGGTGCCGTCTCTTGAAGTATGACCTCCTGTTACCATGTTTTCCGTTCCCTCTTACGGGTTGTAAATTGAGAGAAAATAATATTATTTTCCACCCCTTATCTTAGTCTTGTATCCCTTTTTGCGGTTTTGACTCTGTAAGTGGACCAAAGGTATGTTTTGAAGATCTGTGGCCCCTGCTGTTTGTAAGTGTTTACAGTACTTCCGTCGTGGTTTGGAATTTCTTCATTGTGTTTGATATCTCAAGGGGAGGCGCCCTCCCTGCATGTGTCATTTATTGCTACCACGTACTTCTGGAAGACAAAGGAGGTTGGGAGGCTCTGATTTTATGGAATACATATTATCTTGGTCGTGTGTGATTTATCTGTTTCCCATTGTATTTCTTATGGATGACCCTCAGTCTAATACTTCATAAGTATTATTTGGTTTATGTTTAAACAAGATTTGTGATCTACCATAGTTGTTACCACAGGTATTCCAAGGGTTTTATTAACTTGTTCTCCGTCTGTGTCGCCAGTGATCCGTGCTTCTTATTCATTATTTGGTTCTTTCGGTAAAGTCGCGTAGATAGAAGAAAAATAATAAATAAAGGTGAATATTAATATTATAATAATATACGAGAAATAATAACCCACTAATGTAGATTGTAGCCTGGTTCTTAATGAGTGCAGTCTATAATGGCGACTTATTCTTATAGCCAAGCTTCGAACTTTTACCGTTGTACTATAATAAACAAAAAACAGTTGTCTGTTCAATCGCCCCTCCTGTTCTCACCATTCGGGAAGATCCGTGGCCCCTACTGTTTGTAAGTGCTTTGTGGCGGCCTTTGAAGCCCGGTAGAGGCAGGAGGCAAAAGGGGGGGGGGGAGGGAACCCCTTTTCGCGCCCCCGCGCTACACCCCGATCAATTATTACAACAACAAAAAAATAGGCAGAATCACTCTTAATATACATTTTTGGAAAAAGCCTCTTTATACAACATTTGCATCGTGCGATTTTGGATGTGCTTGTGTCCATCTGGAACACGCTTCCTTCTGATATGAGGAAGTCACTGGCGCTATGCACTTTTACATCTAGATTGAAATCTAACTTTTTCAAACTGCTTTTTGTATTTAGTTTGTTGTCCTTCCACTGTACCTTCGATAAGCGCAGTGGTTATGTACGGTGCGAATGAACTTCAATGTACAAACATTGTTAGATTCGTGAAAATTGTTTAATGTGGAATCAATGATACAAGTATTATAATGACGTTTTTGTACACACACAGAGGCCCATATCACACACAGACAATACATTGACACACAGACACAAACTCACACAGAGAATCGCAGACTCAATGCATCTGTAAGAATATTTTTATATTCCAACCACTAGATGCTGTTGCATTCACCACCAGGAATAAAGACAGTTAATTGAGTTGCAATAGTAGAGAATCATTGTACCCCTATAGCCATTACACCACTACTATATAAACACATTCCATTTAACGATTGCTCAACATTGTACCCCTACACTATAAACACAATCCACTGGCAGGGAGAATACAATGATGTTGGCTTCACACCCACAGTGGTAGTTATTTTATGATCGCTAAAAGGTTGTGAGGAATTACACTCACCTACGTTATAATCGAAGCCATGCACTCCAAATCACTGTGCCCACCAATATGTAGCACTGCGTGTAAGTGATGATGGTGTGATTGTCGTGTGTTGTATCAGATCTCTACGGTGTTCACATTCATCTTTCTCAGGATCCACGACTCGGATCCACAATCGTCACTGAGTCACCAACTTTACCCCACACGTACAGCCCAGGATACAGGGGTTGAGTGAAGGTTTGGTAAAATGAGTGTAACAGCACCATGGAGTCGATGCTGTAAAATGACAGGAGTCCTGCGTCCCAATCCAAATGCACCCCGACTCTCTGCGGAGGCTCTGGCACTGACAGTAAGGTCTCTACCCCGCCATGCCACACTGATAAGCTGTTGTTATATTTCTGTAGACTCCAGGAGACATCACTCCCTCCTAGGAGGTACTCAGGACCACTTCCTCTCTGTGGGATTGTCCCGTATGCGACTGCAATCCGACACAACCATGCACTGCTCCCCACGTCCACCTCCCAGTAGTGCTGACCCGACGAGAAGCTCTCGGAGCACAGAGCTTGTCGATAGACTTCAAATCGGTGTGGGTGATGGGGGCGACCCTGGGAGACACCGCTCCATGTCACTGTTCTGAGATCAGAGGAAATCTGGAGTTCGTTGTGGGCTGAGTTTGTGTCTAGAGTTGGTGAGCATCCATCTGTGGTAATGACAGTGAAGACACGTGCATGCAGTCACAACAATGTGTGTACGATAGCAACACAAGCATTACAATTACCGTGTACAAATGCACATTGTGTACTGTATAATAATTTCTATTATAGTAATTATGCAATAATTCAAATAGGAAATTAATGCACAATGATTATAAAATGTATGACAATATGAATACTATATATGTACTCAAATACTAATGCATACTAGTATATGTGTAAAGGAGTAGTATGGACACGTGACATCATATGCGCGGTGAGGTGCGAGGACGTCATGTCAACCTGGGGGTACTTAAGGGGGGCCCCGTGACGAAAGGGGGGTCGTTGTGGGAGCCCGGGATGGAGAGAGGTTCAAGAGATAGCCAGGGATAAGGCTGAGAGAGGGCTGCACGAGCCAGCTAGGGTTAGGTGGGGTGCTGCTCTCCTCGGTCGGGCGGTGTTGGTTAAGCCCTTGTCCCGACTCGAGTGAGAGAGCGAGAGATAGCTGGGCTAGCAGCAGATAGAGCCCAAGGTCCCCGTGAAGGACCCAGTATTGGGGCACCTACCTTTGGTACAGTTATTGCTCCCTTGTGTTAATAAACCGGCGCAAGCCCTTACCTGGAAACCTACCTCCGAGTCGTCGTTCACCACACAACATGTGTATACAAATAAATTCTGCCTCGTGGGTGCCTAATCCACTGGATATCTGAGCCTGCCCCAAGCCTGGATTAACAGGAGGGTCAGGCAAAAGGTTGCTGATACTTCAGCCATGAAGAAAAAGATTAAAGTAATCCAATGCACATGACGACCACATAAGAAGGATACCGGCTCAGACGTCACCCGGGTCAACAAGGTCCGCATCCTTGTTGACATCGGCAATATAGGATAATCAGGAATGGCTGGAAAAGTAATTTAGCGACAGTGAATCCTACGCTGGAGTATACAAGACTAGGGAGGTCTACAAACTAGTGAAGAGCACAGATAGGAAAAGGCAACCAAGGCAAACAGCGATAAAAGCCAAGGACGGTAAGATCCTGATGGACAAACAAGATACAAAAAATAGATGGACTGAGTATTGCAGTGATCTAAATATGGATACAGATCAAGATAATAAAGAGCTTCTGGATGAATAAGAAAGAATACCCCCACCACTAAGGAATGACGAAAATTATAACATCTTGTACAAAGAAGTAGACAAGGCAATAAAACATTAAGGAAAGCAAAAGTCCAGGAGTAGAAGGCATAAGTGAAGAAACCATAAAAGCTGGAGGTAAGGAACTTATGAAAAACATCCATGATCTGTACAAGCAAATATGGAGAGAAGAGAAATACTGGAGCAATGTACAAAATCCATATTTGTGGCGATACCCAAGAAAGGAGATCTCACCAATTGTAGATATTGCAAAACCATTGCACGAATGTGCCACATGGGGAAGATACTAATGACGCTCCTATTTACTTGATTAAAGGCACACACTGAGGACTATTTGGTGGATGAATAAACAGAGTTTAGGAAAGACAGGAACACAGTAAGCAATCTTGATGTTACGGATCATACCAGAGACAGCAAAGAGAAAGAATAGGCTGGTTTATTATTGTTTCATCGATTTCCAGAAAGCATTGGATTCGACTAAGCAAGATATAACATGGGCAGAATTTACATAAAATGGAGTAAGGAAAAGACTTACAGATTATGCAGGATATAGATGAAAGGTCAAAGACAGTAATAACGTTTTGACATAAAATAGGACAATGACTCCTAATAACAATAGGTATGAGACAGGGAGAGCCACTATCACCAAACAACTAAATTACGTACTTGGAAAGAGTGATCGATACCACTCATGACAACAGCACAGGAATATATGTGCAAGGAGAAAGAATACATAACCTGAGATTCGCGGACGTCATAGATTTGATGGTAGAAAGCTGTGTAGCACTGCAGGAAAGAGTTCATACACTGAATAGGTCAGAAACGGATTCAGAACTGAGGATTAATGTGGAAAAGACAAAGACGAAGGCGTTCGGAGGGGATGATATTGATAAAGAAGTAATAATAGAAAGCAGAAAGATTGTGAATGTAAAGGAATCTGTATACTTGGGAAGCGTGCTGACATGGGACTGCACAAAATACATAAGATCGAGGATCGCAAAGGCAAAATAAGTAATGGCAGAATTCTATAATATCTGGAAAAGCATGAAAATCGGCTACAAAACCAAACTGAACATCTTCAGAACATGCGTGTCCAGTACAATTTTATACGCCTGCGAGACTTGGAAACTCTAAAAATATTGACAGATATTGCCACTTCAAATGTATTGCTACAGAAGGATACTACATCGAAGCTCGATTAGTGGAGTGACCAATGTAGAAGAAAAAGGTTGGACATATAAGAATACCTGATAGAGACAATGATGAGAAGGAAACTGGCACTATTTGGACACATATGTAGGATGGACAACAGGAAAATTCCAAGTGTGTTCTGAAAAATGATAGAAACAGGGGAAGAGCTAAGAGAGAATGGCTTGACGACGGTGTTATAAGAGATTGGTGCTAGAAAGATATGGTACTACTTGACCATATTGGCACAAGACAAAAAAAAGTGGAAAAAATATACGAAATGGGCAGTGGACACCTACTGGATATCTGCCCATGGAGCATTATGATGATGCACACATATATTACCGAGGAATAGTATGTGTACACAAATACTAACGCAGACTAGTGTGATAGGTTACTTGTATGTGGTTCATGTTCATCTAAATTCTAACTAAGAATTCACTTTCCTCAACCAACTTCGTACCCACTACAAAACGCGTGGTCGTCAGTGTCTAAATGAGCGTGACAGGACTGGAACGTGCTTCATTCATGGCTTACAAATTCGCCATTTTGCTCTCAATAAACATTTTCACATTGTTGTTTGCAACTCTTGATAAATGAGACCCTTCGTGTTATTGACTATTTTTTGTCCAGCACCTTTGTGCCTGTTTCATGAACTGAATCTATGCAGGCCCCCCTTGCAAAAGGGACAAGCTGCATTAATGCACTCAAGCCTGGGTAAAATAAAGGACACCCTGCACACAAGTAGGATTTGTAGGCAATCCAGTGTCTGTAATGGAGTCTAACGAAGGCCAATGTGGCAGAGGTACGTACCGAGAAAAGGCAGAAGCTTCGTTTGGACGCCTCCCACTGAGATGGCTTTTGCGAGGTTCAGACAGCTGGAGATGGGGGCTGGGTCATCCTGAGACCCCTGAGAGATTGAGCTCCTGTACTCACAGCACAGGACACACAGAGTCTGAGGGTCTATTTCTCTACAAAGACAAATATTCCCAGTATAGCCTTAACAGACTGTTGGGGCAAGTGCTATTAGAGAGCACCTATGAAAGCTGGTACGGCACACAAGGGATGGGTGGCCATCACCACGCCTGGCCGCCTTTGTCTCCATGGTGGCGATGTTTACACACTACACCAGGTGCTCATTGGAGGCTGAGTCGATCTAGGGGAGGCCCAGAACCGGCTCAGATAATATAATTGTCACTAGTGTTGGCCGCGAGCGGGAATCCAACTCATGTCGCACAGCACGGGACCCACAGAGTCCAGTGAGGGTCCATGTCTCTCCACTCAACAAGAGACAGAGTGTAATGAGGTTCCGTGTCTAATGAGGAGTCATGTCCTTCTACACACGCAACACGAGGCACACAGAGTCTGAGGAGGGTCCGTGTCTCTGATGAGGTTCCTTAAGGAATCAGGGTCATTCTTTACCTTCCCTCCTTCAGACAGCTCGCTCTGGCTCCACAGCACTGAAACTGCGATTACTGAACATGGAGTCTTGGCTGCTTAAGAAGTCTCACTGAAAGTCCTCAATAACTGTCCGTTTCTGACCAAACAATTGGATTAAGAATAATTGTGAAGTTATTTACTCGTGGCCATGGTTAATATTTTCAGTCTGGATTTGATTCGGCAAATGGTAATGTACAAAATGTAGTTATGGTATGAATTTGATCTGGATGATTGACAGTTAATTAAGAGATTAACTAATTACCTTTGCTTCAAAAGGTAACAAAGATACTATACAGGGCATCCCCGATATACGTCGGGGATGGGACTGGAAAGTTGAGACTTATAACGAAACGATGTATAACGAGAACTTTTCCCCCAGAGGAATGCAAATGGCAGAAGGGAGGGTAGGGACCTATGCGATGCAAAGCAGAGCAATTTTTCCCATAAAAAAACAATGGAATAATGTAGGGAAGGGATCATAACTTAGGGAAATGTTGTGTTTCGTAACTAGCAACCAAAATACCTACATTACATGGGACAAATCCAGGTACTGTGCATGTACTGTACATGTACTACAGCGTACAACAAAATGTACACATTTCGAACCAATTCTGAGTTCAAGAACCTTTAAACATCATTTACACTTATCAAACATTTAATTGAACACCATTTACCGAGCATTGCGAAGCAGCCCTGTACACTTTAAAGCATTTTCCCTTTTTTAATAGAAAACGTATGTGAAATGTTTAAGCAATGACTCAAACAGAAAAAAAAATTAGTGGAAAAGAGCACAGAATCTTAAACAGCATTAAAAAAAAAGATTTACCTTAACCTATAATTTAAAAAAATCTTACTTTGAGGAGTGGATGAGTTGTGCAACGATATTTTGCGAAAGTCCACGCCGATTACAATGAGCACTCGCAACGCACGCGAGAGTACACGATGGGACTGAGAACAAGGCGGCGCATGCGCGAGTTTTACAGTCCCCCCCCCCTCCTCCCAGAGTAGAGTTCAGCTGAGCCGAGTCAAAAATGATAAAAACATAATCGTCGTCACTGGTTGTTGGTCGTGAGCAGGAATTGAACTCGGATCGCCGGGCTCGTAGAGCGGCGTGCTAACTGCTATGCACCTCAGTCAAAACGACGTATGTGCGGGGACATTTTACGTTGTATTCCTCAAGTCGGTGACGTGAGTGTGAAACAACATATCGGGACGACCTGTACAGGCTGCATACAATGGAATTTATTCGGAAGCACATCACGACCATTCACTGATTTGTCCACCAGGTGGCAGACAGAGCTCGAGTTTGAGTCTGGGTTGGTACTGACCTGAAATTCTCATGCACGGGATTCTGAAAAACACAAACCCACAATTTACATTACATTGACATCCTAAACAGATGCCCCATCACGAAATGATCAAATAACTGCAAATGAAGAATGGTGAAAAAAAGAGTTTGTTTTACTGGACACGGGCGGACCTCTACAAATGATAAAACCACTCGTTACAGGTCTAGCACCTAAATTAATGGTTAGATAATGTTTACCAAGTGACATATTGTAGTTTTGACTATGGTGAGGTTGTATTGAACAAGTCCAAATCTGATTGTCACATGGAAGCAAACTTACGTCTATTTCTGGACACCACATATTCCACCCAGATCTAAAAACTTTGAAATTAAATTGCCTACAATGTTAACGTCTCGCAGAGTGGTGACCCTTTTCTGGTTGTAGATGAACCCTCTGATAAACCAAGGCCGTGAGTGAATGGAAGTCGGGCCACCTGTAGGAAGGAAAGCGGGTCCTGCACGGTGAGGGCGGCGAGCAGCTGGTTGATCTCCTGCTCCAGGTCCTGTGCTCTGCTCTCATAGCGAGCGATGGTCGCCTGGATGCGGGACAGCACGGAGCGGCCCTCCTCGTCCACGCGCTCCAGCGCCTCCCTCTCCTCCTCCCTCAGCTGCTCCCTCCTGCACTTAAATTCTCTGTTGATCCGCTCTTTGGTTCCATTCAGTGACTCCTATGCAGAGACACCATGATGCGCTTTGAAACAGAACACAACACAGTGCGATGTGACTTCATAAAGAACCTCGATACAGCCATGTCTCCTAACTACATACAGAGAGACAGGTGACATTTTTTTAGAACGTGGAGAAATTCAATGCATGAAAGGAGATTCAAATAAATTATTCATGGGCAGTCTTAAGCCAATCTCTCTCTGTGTCCATAATAGAGGGTTTTCTTTTGGTTAGATCGTGTAAATGTAAATATTTCGTTAAACCCGCCATCACCCGACCAGTGAAACGTCATACTCAAATTGTAATTTTTTTGGGTGTACTTTCTAACATACCGATGTGCTGAACTAGTAACTAATTGACATTTTTTGTTTAAGTGACAAACCTTACTAATTGGCTGGAAAATATTGGCGGCAAAAGCCTACTACATGTTACACTGTCTCTCTGTGTATCTGTATTGTTTGTGTCTCTGTTTGTAACTGCATGCGTCTGTGTATCTCTCTGTATCTACGTGTCATTGGGTCTGTGCCTCTATACTTGCATGAGTCTGTGTGTATGTCTCTCTCTCTCTGTGCCTGCACGTGTCTGTGTATCTTTCTGTATCTGCACCTGTCTATTTATACCTGTAGGTGTCTGTAGCTCTCTGTATACCTGTAGGTGCATGTGCCTCTGTAGCTACAATACCTGCCTCTCTGTACCTGCGCGTCTGTGTCTCTGTACATGCATGTGTATGTGTGTATTTCTGTACCTGCACACGCTTGTAGGCGCCCTTGAGCTGCTGTGTCCGTGATTCTGCTGTAGTCTTCTTCTCCTCTCTCATCGTCTTCTCGAGTCTAAACACCTCCTTTACATGGGGGAGATAAACACGCAATGTTTAGTATTACCATCATTTTCATCATCTGGCACATGTCTTTAACTGAAAGCCTTGTAGGCAGGTTTCCTGGATCGCCCAGAGATAATCATCGCTCTTTTGAAACGCCCAACCTCCCAGGCTGCGAGGTGGTCTTTAGGAGGCATCACAACAGTCGTGTCTCAAGTAGGTGGCTGGTTAATTAAGGGGTGCCAACTCGCATGCTCGTGTTTTTTCCAGTTTTTTCCCAACAATGTAATCTCGGGTAACCAATAACCATAACTCCCGAGATATCTACAGCACACACTTTGCATGAAAGTGCGGCAAAACACGAAAACTTAAATCCTAAATCTTTAAGGAAACCAACCTAAGTTCAAGAGTGGTATCAGGAGTACAGACAGCTTTGATGCTGGCAGGGCTGCTGCTTGGGTGTGTTCGGACAAGTAGGACAGGACTCAGGGTAGGGAGAGCTATGTGATGATGTTCATAGCACAGTGCTCTAACCACTACACCACCGCTGTCCAATGCAGGAACAACCACACCCTCATACACAGGTTAAACATCTATCTTCTCTTCTATATATATAAAAGAAACAAATTGTGTGTGGGTTTGTGTGTGGGTTTGTGTGTGGTCGCGCGCTTGGATATCCAACGGTGGGGTTTATGTGAAAAGAAAATAGCTAGGTACCATGCCGTAAGCCCCGCGGTGAGCAAGCCCTATTCCTTTTTCACATCCGTAAACTAAAAATTAGTGTAATTACCGATTTTGTGCGCTTCCCTTTTATTTATCTATTTATGACGCCTGCACGACCATACCAACTCACGCGCCTTTGGTGGGTCGGACAGTTCATTCCAAGTCGCACGCCTTCGGTGGGAGTGAGGGGGACATTTTCTTTTGCGTTAAAAATGCTATAAAAATACACTAAACGCTGACGTTAATTCTTCACTGTGTGCTATAAAAATACACTAAACGCTGACGTTAATTCTTCACTGTGTGATGTCCCCCCCCACCCCGATGCGTGCAGTTATTACTACTATACAGTCGCTAGATGCTACCACTATAGGCCGTAGATATTACTGCAGAGCGGCCGGGGAGATTGTGGCTGGGGGTAATCGTAGCAGGTACCACCACAGTCATTATGCACTGCTGTAATCATAGCAGGTACCACCACAGTCGATATGCACTGCTGTTATCATAGCAGGTACCACCACAGTATGCACTGCTGTAATCATAGCAGGTACCACCACAGTCAGTACGCACTGCTATTAGATCTTTAAGAGTAGTTTTGAAATATTTTTAAGACCCGGGCAACGCCGGGTACTTCCCGCTAGTATTTTATAAATGTGGTACGAGTATTTCTAAGAATATCGATACGAATAAATATATTCAGAATAATATTGTCAGCAACTGGAAACCCAATAACGTCAATATTAACACTATAATCGGATAACGATATGAGGAATATTACCAGCAACAACGCAAACAGCAACCACAAACATATTCATAATGATGGCGAAGATTATTGACGTGAATAGCCTTTATTGGGATGTAGAAGGGAAAAAATAAAAGAATAATAATACAAATTATTTTATTATTTCCCTTCAACGTGACTTTACCGAAAGAACCAAGAAGATGAATCCCTGCAGTCACGAAAGCTTTAAATCGAAATTTATTGGGATGTTTAACTTAACTTTCTGTAAAATTAAACCCAAGTGCTCAGATTTCACAATGCAATCTGTACCCATGTGATTGCCTCTGGCACGGCTTGGCATTGGCAGGAGTAAGTGCTCTATACATGAAACTGCCGACGCCAAGTCCCACCCAGTCTGCAGGCTATGTGGCCTTAATCCCGCACTGTGTTGCTCCATTTCACCTGTCAATAGCCTGACGGCTAAACACTCTGGTGGTTACACCATTGGAACCTCATTTGCCAGTAAAAATATGATAATTGGTTTTTTACCCTTCTATCTGGCAACAAAACTGACACCTTTTTACAAGGAGTCATGTTTGCATAGACCACAATACCTGCAGTCATAATGCAAACAAAAAACACAACTCTGATAATGTGCACTGTCCTTGAAGTTGATTGGTCCACACCCGAGACAGCTTTCCTTAGAGCCTAGTCTCACATGGGTTGGACCAGATGACGCCAAAAGGCGCCCAGATGACGCGCGCCATCTGGTCCAACCCATGTGAGACTAGGCTCTAAGGAAAGCTGTCTCGGGTGTGGACCAATTAACTTCAAGGACAGTGTACATTATCAGAGTTGTTTTTTGTTTGCATTATGACTGCAGGTATTGTGGTCTATGCAAACATGACTCCTTGTAAAAAGGTGTCAGTTTTGTTGCCAGATAGAAGGGTAAAAAAACAATTATCACTCTGGTGGTTGGCCAAGCTTCACCGTGGCAACGTTCAACCACAAGCCAATGTTCTGTCAAAGAATGGAACACACAGCGTTTATATTAGCGGCAAGTTGTAATTTTCGAGACAAATCTAAATCTGCTCTATCGACAATCAAATCCTGTCTGACGGCCTTGTTTCTCGCACTGAAATGGTCTTCCATTTGCCTCCTTTAAGTCCATGGTCAAAGCACTTTTGAAGAATCTCAAATTACTCCAAATTTCTCTCCACCTATCATTGATAATCACATGTACAAATCTTATCCTGTGAATTGCATTTTACATCGCTGCTACCTATGCCACGAAGTGCTTTGTCTTATAAATAAAGCAGGTAATACCCTGCTTTTACATCCATTCAAATCAACATTCTCATCTTCCGTGTCTCTGCTCTCTATTGTGTGCCAGTTTTACAATCCGTATTGCCCACATTGAATTGATTGAACGTCACAATACTGGCAAAATATGAGTTCCCTCATAATAAAATATGAGTTACCTCATAATATGTAAATATAAATGATAATATACAGACTTTCGCACTTAATACACACCGAGAATGCTGTAGTCACACTGTAGGATATTGGGTTACAGCAGCGATTTATATCTCACCTGTTTTGACCATTGAGCATTTTCCACTGTAATGACCTCATGCCCTCTATGTTCTCCAGCCATGGTGCAAAATGTGCAGACCAGGATCTCATCCTGTTGACAGTAAAGAATGAGCTCCTGTCTGTGCTGCCGGCACCGTCGTTCCTCCAGGTTCGCGATGGGATCCACCAGGAGGTGGTCTCTTAGCCTGGGATTCTCCACGTGTGGCCTCAAGTGCGTCGCACAGTAAGACATCTCACATCTCAAGCAGGTCCTCACTGCAGGAGTCTGGCCGTTTCTGCAATGGTCACACACGACGCCCGTGGTCATCACATCTTCAGCTCTGAGCTGCTCTGCCAGGTTGGCGAGGGCCACGTTCCGCCTCAGCTGGGGTCGGACAGGGAAGGCTGCTCGGCACTGCGGGCAGCGGAAGCTGCTCGCTGTCTCCCAGGCGGCCTCCAGACACTGGATGCAGTACGAGTGTCCACAGCTCAGCGTGGAAGGGCAGACGAACGTGTCCAGGCAGATGGAGCAGCTCAGCTCACTATCCACACTCTCACTGGGAGTCGCACTTGCCATGAGTTATGTGCTTCACTCGGATCACTCGCTGTGTGGTTCAGATAGACGCTGGACCAGGAACTCTTATAGCGAGAGTAAAGGAGGAAGTAAAAAACCTTAAATGCTTTCAATGTTATTGGCATCACGAGACACGCCCTAGAATGTTAGACTGTGCCCTAGATAAACAAATACTGTACGTCAAGTTGTACACGGATACTGTACACACTTCTCTAGATTCAGCTTAAAATGAACATTTATCGAAAGAATATATTCCTTTAAAAAAACACTGATCTAAATAATAGAGCTTTTTTGTTAATACAAATCAGAGACTCAACCGCGATGGCTCTGTTGTGAGATGATTATTGAGAGATAATCCCATTCTTCCACAGCTTAGAGCATAGGCGTCTGTGCAATTACCACTGAACTATGAACCCGGCAGAGATGCGAGTTTTATTCCTGCTCACAGTTGCCACCAACACCACCACGAGTGGTTGCGATTATTTGAACCGGTCCTGGGCCTTCTCCCCTAGGTCGACTAAGCCTCAAAGGAATACCTAGTGCAGTGTGTAGTAAACATCGCGACTGAGGAGAAAAAGGCGGCCGGGCATTGTGCTGGTCACCCACCCCCTCGTGTGCCCTGGCGGCCTTCATGGTCGCTGCTGCTCACTAATAAAACTTGCTCCAACAGTCTGCTAATATTATACGGGGGCTCTTTGTGTAATCTGTCTTCGTATACGGTGGACCCTTGAATTTCGCAGTTTTATCGTTCGCGGTTTAGATCTATCCTGGGCAATATTTTAATGTACTAATTTAGCTATCGCGGAGGTTAGCTCTTTGGCCTTTCACGGCTATACTCTACACGTAAGTACTGTATTATTTTTCGATTATTATTGACTGATATCGTGGTGAAGGGCGGGCAATGGATGCAAGACAGTCAGTGGCACCTCAACCTTTGCCGTGCAAGCATCTGGCGGACAAAGACAAAGACCCCCAGTAACACTTGGGACAAGTGCTGTTAACGATGACCTCTGAAGGCCTGCACGGCACACGAGGGGGTGGCGATGTCTACACAATTCACCAGGAAATTATTTTATGGTGAATCAACCTAGCGGAGGCCCTTGACAAGTTCAGATAATCGTAACTATTGTTGGCCGCGAATCGAACTCTGGTCACTGGGTTCCTAGCGCGGCGCGCTAACGACTATACTACCACTCCCCATTTCAGGAACAACCACACACTCGTACATAGTTTCAACATATTTCCAGTAATTTAGGGTATGTGATATCGTACTCGTAATGCAAAGAATATTGCTACAATTATTTTTGCAGTCCAACATTGGCAGTAGCAGGAAACACAATCATGTTCATATTAACACTATAATCATATAATTATAACAGTAATATTACCAGCAACAACAAGCATGTCCATAATCATGATGATTGACAAAATACCCCTGAAAAGCCTCAACATACTGTTGCCGGCATGGCACACGAGGGGGTGGGTGGCAATGTTTACACATCGCACCAGGTATTCATGTAAGGCTGAGACGACCTAGGAGAGGCCCATGACCAGTTCAGATAATCATTACTGGTGTTGTTGGCCATGACCGGGAATCGAACTTGGCTCGCCAGGTTGGCAGAGCAGCGCGCTAACCGCTGCACCACTCCTCCCCACTCACGGACAAGCACACACTCTCGCTTTGGATCATCATTATTGGTAAATACAGTATTTATTCAGTAGTTATACTACTACTCTTTAGTTCTTTCGGTAAAGTCACGTATAAAGATAAAATTAAATAATAGCATACTACGACGTTTCCATTGCAAAACAAGCAATCATCATCAGGTATAATATCTGTCTGCTTATATGTCTGTCTATAGTTTTCTGGTTAGATTTTTGTTGCTATTTCTTTCTTTTATACCTGATGATGATTGCCTGTGTTGCAATCGAAACGTCGTAGTATGCTATTATTTAATTTTATCTGTATACGTGACTTTACCGAAAGAACCAAAGAGTAATTCCTGCAGCCACGAAAGCTCCAAATTATACTACTAATTATCGTCTAGGAATATTTTTTGTATCGGGTTTTTACATGTTCAATTCAATTGTTTTGTTTTTATTTTATTTGGCATACAGTACACCACTTATTTAAATTGTGATGTGTCTATTTTTGGTTGCTGTTGACCTAACCCCATTAAACAGGTGAGGCTTAATGATTGATATCACGATTTTGGCTTTCGCGGCACTTTCCAAGAACGTAACCCCCGCGATATTCAAGGGGCTGCTGTACTATTAATAGTCTGTGTGTATGTGTAGTGTCGACGGGCCGGGAGACAGGATGCTTGATGAGGCACCTTCTTTATTAACACTCTTGGGTTCACAAGTTCGCCCTCGTTCCTTCCGAGTCGTATAGCCTATCCTAGAAACATCCCTGACCGCGTTACACTGACGGCGTCGACCGAGAAAGCCAACAACTATCCAGGCCGCCAATTATCGAGTGAAGGCGGCAGCGACGAAGGCGGCGAAGATGACAGTGACGACGAGACGAGTCCACTTTCCAGAACCGGCAGCCCGGAGCTCTCGCTCTCCGCTGCTTTTATCCTACTCGGCGCGCCTGGATCCACCCTGGCCACGCCTCCCTTCTCGAACCCACTAGCGGGTTCCAGGGGCTTCCAGATGAGGTCTTCCATGACCCTTGCCCCAGTTACTTCGCCCTGCCGGCACACGCACCGTGTATATGCTCAATGGCGTGTGCGTGAACTGTCCACCGCAGTTGCCGCTGCTGGACAGCAGTCGGCGCTATCTCACTACAAATGAAAAGCCTCTGTGTGTGTCTCTGTGGGTAGTAATGTCTATACTTCTTTGTGTCTCTAGTCTGTGTGAGACTCTCTGTGTAGTACAGTACTGGATATGGTTATGTGTGTCTAGTCTGTGTGTACAGCCTCTGTGTGTGTCTCTAATCTGTGTCTCTATACTCTTTGGTTCTTTCGGTAAAGTCACATAGGTATAAAATAAAATAAATCACGACGTTTCGGGCACAACACAAGCGTCTGTCATCAGGTGGGAAAGCATGGTCTGCTGCTGAGGCAAACTGTTTTAAAAGGTTTGAAATGGGTGTAACCCAAGGGTCATAAAAAAGTGGCCGGGGCTAGTGATGTTAATGTGAGAAATTAACATGTAACTGTAAGATAGGAAAACGGCCTCCTTGATGAGGGCACGGAAGTGGCTATGTTAATGTGAGAGATTAGCATGATGTCAATGTGAGAAATTAGCATGTAACTGTAAGATAGGAGGAGAGCGGCCTCCTCGACGAGGGAGTGCAACCAAATGGGTGCAATCCAAAGGACATGTGAGCATGAGAGATCTAAGAGAGAGGCATAGAGAGAGAGACACAGAGAGTCAGAAATAACAACTGACATAGGCAGGTCGGATGTAAACATCACAGTCAGTTAAGACTTTACCTGGTTAATAACGTCCTTCCAATTGTAATATGAGGATGCACCTGGGGGTAACTGGGCGATGGTGATAGGCTCTGCCGGCCTCAGCCCGCAGCCAATGGACGTCGAGCCAAGGGCGTAGCCCTGGGGCTGTATAGCAACATCAAGAAGGTTCCATGGGAGAGGCTTATGATTGGCTGCGTGGCATCACGTGAGCCAGGTGATATAAGGGGTGGAGAGAGACAGTTTGGGGTCAGTGTGAAGAGCTTGAAGGAGAGACTACGTCTTGTGCCTCCGGCACGCCAGCGGCCACGTGGCCGGCCGGAGGCTGTTTTCCGAACGCCGTTAGGCAGCGGTGTGAGGGGGCGAGGGAAGCGAGCGAACGCCACGCTCAGAAGGGATAACGGGAGTAACGGGAAAAGGAACCCAGTGTGAGAGAGAGCTGTGAATAAAGAAATGACAAGAGAATACGATATCGTCCGGAGTGGGTTTATTACACAATGATTGCTCAGTTTGTACCCATCCTCTCGGTTGAAGTTGTGTCTGTGTTTATATATCTGGATGGCTTCATGAAGAAATCTCTGAAGGTAGCCGGTAGGTTTGCAGCGTACGGCCATCTTGGAAAAATCTATTTCAGGTGAGCCCACAGCGTTAAAACAATGATCGGCAATGGCAGAGGTATTGGTCCTACCGTGTTTCAGATCTGCCTTGTGTTCACGAATGCGGTCCGAGACATGTCGTTTCGTTTCCCCAATGTAACTGCTGCCGCAACCACAATTCAGTTTGTAGACACCAGGGTATTGCATGTCAGCAATCACATCCTTTACAGATGGGATTAAATAACGGATTTTGTGTACTGGGTTGAAACGAACCTGGATCTTGTGTTTGTTCAAAATTTTGGAAATATTTTGGATAACTCTTCTATGTACGGTAAAGTGATGGTTTTTGTTGGATCCTCAGAAGGTTGTCTCCGTATGTCTGGGGAGACAGCTTTGCGGATTGTACGGTCCAAGTATCCGTTAATCCTGAGGGCTTGGTGTACGTGCTCCAACTCACTGGCTAGGTGGTGCTGGTCGGAGATGCAATGGGCCCTATGGTGTAGTGTTTTGATGATGGAATTCTTCTGGGCTGGATAGTGGTGGGAGTCAGGCTTTAGATAGGCATCCGTGTGGGTGGCTTTCCTGTAGACTAAATGTCCCAACAAGCCATCAGGTCTCTTCTCGATCAAAACATCCAGGAATGGTAGCTTGCCATCCTTTTCCACTTCCATGGTGAATTTGATAGACGGGTGTATGGAATTTATGTGATTTAGAAATTGGTTCAGTGCTGGCAGGCCATGTGGCCAGATAACGAACGTGTCACCCACGTATCTCTTCCACAAGGAAGGACGTAGGGTGGATGTCTGGATGGCATCTGTCTCAAATTTCTCCATGAAAACATTCGCTACGACTGGCGATAAGGGAGAACCCATAGGGGTACCCTAATTTTGTTTGCAAAATGTACCATTCCAGGAGAAGTATGTGTAGGTAAGGCAGTGCCTTACCAAAGTTGGTACATCTGGATTCAGTCCTTGTTGGACCAAGTCTTCAATGATTGTAATGGTGTAAGATATAGGTACATTGGTGAACAGAGAGATTACATCGAAACTGACAAGCAAATCATCTGGAGACACTGAGATGTCCTTGATTAGAGAAACCAAGTGAGCTGAGTTAAGTACAGCTGAGGTGGACTTGCCCGTGAACGGAAGCAGGGTCTCAGAAATAAATCGGGCCAGTTTGTAGGTGGGTGAGTTAATGGTTGAGACAATAGGACGGAGCGGGGTACCTACTTTGTGGATTTCTGGAAGGCCATAAAATCTGGGTGGTCTAGCAGCCGAAGGTTTTAGGGAGCTCTGCTTGGACTGATCGATTATAGAGGTCGATTTAGTGATGATATCGTTGGTTTTGTAGCTAGGCGGTTGGTGGGATCTCTGTTGATTTTGGTATAGTTGCCATCATTAAGAAGGTCCTGAATTTTGTTGTTGAAAGTGGTTTTATCCATGATGACAGTGGCATTGCCCTTGTCGGCTGAGAGGATGACAATGTCATCTCTGTTTTTTTTATTTAGAGAATTCAAAATGTTCGCCATTGCTGATGTTGCTAATGGGTTTCTTAGCGTTTTTGAGGATAGCAGTAATTTCAGATCTAGCAACGTCTGCCGGGATGTGTCCCAAGCCTTTGAGGGCTACGTCGACCTGAGCAATTATATCATCCACTGGGATGTGTTTAGGGGTGACTGTTAAATTCAACCCTTTGGCTAGTACCGATTTTAGGCTGTCGGAAATTGGGATGTTACTATGATTGCTGACAATCTTGTTAACATCTAACTTTTTAACGTGTGGCTCTGGCTTCTTTTTTGACAGGAGGTTGAATTTAGTGATCAAGTTAACTTTACATTTGATTGACATTGAAGTAGCAGAAGAGACTGTCATGTTATCTACATGGTCCCAATCAGAAGTGGACATCCTATCTGTTAATTATAAGTGTGATTGTAAGAGAGTCTTGTCTAAATTATTAAGTTCAAATCGGAGCAATCTTATTCTCTCTGAGATTAGCGATAGGCTAGCTTTGAACAAGACCGTTTAGCGTTAGGAGAAGTGACAGCAGCAGATGTGAGTGTAAATACGATCGGTATTACCTTGTTATCGCGGCATCTCTTGAGAAAGGTTAGCGACTCGATCAGGTAAGCCTTCTTGTCTCGCAGTCTGTTTAAAGTTCTAATAGATGTGTGGAAACCCTCCCCGTAGAGGCGGTTCAATCTTGATTTGAAGCTTTCGTGCCTGCAGGAATCCATACTCTTTGGTTCTTTCGGTAAATGATCTGTATGTAGTACTGTACATGCTTCTGTATGTCTCTAAAATTGCGCCTCCCATGAAGTACATACAAAAACTAAGAAAAGTAAACGATTTTTATTTTAACAGAAGGCCCACTGAGCTATATAGTGCTTTTTCAGAAGCGACCTGCCCACAAATCATAGCTCAACGAGGTGTCTTATCATGTGGAAATATATAGCAGCCAAATACTCTATATGCATGTTTCTAAATGTGGAGGGAAAAACCGGAGGACCCTGAGGAAAATCCATGTGACCACGGGAGAACATGAAAACTCAAAATACACAGGCGTCAGGGTCGGGATCAGGATTGAACCCACGACCTCCATACCAGACGAGGGAGATAACATCTCACCACCACAGGGCCACATTTCAAGGTACCAAAAGAAACAGGTATTTGAGATATTTACCGAGTAAGGAAGTGATAAGTGTATGTCTACGATGTTCAAAACAATCGTATATATAGTGTATAACAAAGTAAATTGACGAACAGAAAAACTACTTGAGACGACATTTTTTTGCCCACAAAATGTGAGTTATTCAAACACAATCTATATATATAAAATCGCAAATCTGTCTGTCTGTCTGTGTGTCGCCGGACCATACGCAGTTTCATTGGACGGCGGTTGCCCCTGGCAACGGGTAGCGACGCATTCGCTGCGGGGTGGACGCCATTTTTAATTCCCGTAAAAAATATGCGCACGCATTAACACGCGACTCTGAGGTAAATTCATCAAAGTTTCACGTCCTCTTCACTCCCCACCCCTATGTGTGCAATTACTATTATAGGCTGGGTAGATAATAAAATTATAGCGATTAAACAGTATTATTGTAGCGCAGGGGGGGGGGGGGGTAACGGCCCCGGTACCCAGCCTCAGCCGGGTGGGCAATTTAGGCGAGGCCGGAGGCTCTGCACGGTACTAGGCCTCGACACCCCACCACACTATAGGCCGTACATATTACTGCACAGCGGCCGAGGAGATCGTGGCTGGGGGGGGGGGGGGTAGCAGCCCATCTGTGTATATATGTAAGGTTATTAAGAAATATATTTTTCACCCGGGCAACGCCGGGTACTTATGCTAGTCTGAATATAAATTCTTTAATTTAGTCTTCAATGTATTATTGGTAGGTGTCCTCTTGATATGTATAGGTACGTTTTTTTTTGGTCCTTTCAGTAAAGTCACGTAGAAGGAAAATAATAAAATAATAAAAATAAAACATAATAAAATAATTCTCAAGACGTTTCGGCCACAACGCAAGCAGCCGTCTTCAGGTGGAGAACAGGTCTGTCGAGAAGACTCTGCCTTCTCGACAGACCTGTTCTCCACCTGAAGACGGCTGCTTGCGTTGTGGCCGAAACGTCGTGAGAATGATTTTATTATGTTTTATTTTTATTATTTTATTATTTTCCTTCTACGTGACTTTACCGAAAGAACCAAGAAGATGAATCCCTGCAGTCACGAAAGCTTTAAATCGAAATATATAGGTAAGTTGTTCAATAAGTTGGTGCACCTGCAAGTTGTTAACCGTACATAAAGCATGCCGTGAACTTTATACCTGAGTTGGACTCTGAACCTGACCTAGATTGCACTAAACACGTTGCCTGGATGTATCTGAATTGCTTACTAACCGGCATAAGCGTGGCCACCGTGTGTAAAGTCGTCATAAAACCTCCCTCGAAAAGTTTACCAAAGCGAGCTAAGACGATCCTATCTTACCCATGGCTCATCGAACATCTCCACTGCACAGAAAGAATGGCACGTTTGCAAATATGTTATTGACACGTGACATATGGCTAATGAAGAAGAAAAGTAAAGATTTTTTTATTTTAACAGAAGGCCCAAGAAATATTTTACCAATCGTGTTGTTTTCATTTTACCTTTTTATCGTATACTAGCGGGTAGTTGCCCAGGGGAAAAATATATTTCAAAACTTAAAAACATAACATATACATACACAAATACTAAGCTATTGTCTGTCCATTTGTCCATCAACAAAATGATAAGTCAAAAAAGTTATAGAAAATGGGGTTTAAATAGTTGATCTAAAAGGTTTCCGAAAATTGTCGATCCCCCCGCCACCCTCAAAAAATATTTTTACCCCCGCGTAGGCATATAATCATAAACACCCTACATACAATACAGTGAGTAGTATCTAGTGACTCTAAAGTAGTATTTTTTACATAAAAGACCCATTGGCATTGTACCGTTTAGCCATGTTACTTAGGGGGAAAACGTTTAACGTGCTACATGTGTAGTAGAGTTAACTACTCGATGTTCACAAACTGGGAGAGCAAATCGTTAACAAGGTTTTCTCACTCAAACTAACGGTCAGGGTCTCACAAGCTGTGAGAGCTGACCGTAAACAAGGTTTTCCCGCGCGACCAAACGGTCAGGGTCAGATAGGCTGAATTGGGATCCAAAAGCAGATTGGGAACGACCAATCACAGGGTTCCACAAGTGGGCCGGGGATTGGACAACCCGGCCACGAACAAGTATAAAGCCAGAGAGCTCAGAGCTCTGAGGGAGTTCGACTACACGAAGACCCAAGACGGCGGAAGAAGCCTAGGACCCTGGACCAAGCCCTCCAGCCCTTATAAGGGCTAGGGTTCAGTGTAACCAGTGGTCGGGGAGACATCTCCTAGGTCCAGTCAGAGGACATTGAAAGAGCAGGATATTAAGTTGCCTGTAGGGTGCGGAGGCTTGTACGTTCTGAGTGTAACGGGTGAGGGGACCGTATACCCCTCAGTGCATAGGGACTGTGTTCATAAGACGAATAAAAGTGTGTGCTACAAAAGACGTTGAAGAGTCCGTCTGTACAACACTACACATGTGTAGTGCTCGAACCAACACGACAGCTTCTTGTCTTTCCTCTTTACTTTATTTCACGTATTTCGATCAACACTCCTCCATCCAACATCGCTCAACGTTCCTCCCGCTAACACCGATCCACAGTTCTCCTCCACGCTCTCCGCTCACTCGCCGCGTTCCGCCGGCCTCACTCGCTCCCCATCTCTCCTCCGTCGACTCTCCTCTCCACTCTCTCCGCCACAGTTCGGCTGCTCTTTATCAGCTCCGCCGTCCCACTCTGTCGTAACTACATCAACTTCTCTTCCCACACTCCAGCCGCTTCCTACTGGCTTCATCGTCTCACTGTTACTCTACACTTCTCCACTGCTACCCTACACTTCTCCACTGCTACCCTACACTTCTCCACTGCTACCCTACGCTTCTCCACGGCTACCCTATACTGTTATTAGCTCTGCTGCTCCGACTCTTCCATCATCTGTCTCCACCCAGACGCGAACTCCCGTCTCCTCCAAAAACCCCTGTCTTTATCCCCGAGCCAATTAATCCCCAATTAATCAGGGGCATCCCCCACGACGCCACTCGCCCCCAGCCCCCGCTGCCACTTGGCATGTTTTTCCAGACAATGCGGCGCCACTCCACGACAACAACACCCTCTCGGCCAATCAGCGCCTTGCGTCCTTAATTACTCCCTGCCACCTGCTACCATCTTCAGACAGCGCGGCCCCACATCCCGACAACAACGACCAGCCAATCAGCGCCCCGTGTCCTTATTTGCTCCCACTGTACGCCGCGTGCGCGCACACCGACCTCCGCGCATGACGCGTACTTTCAGGCACTACACATGCATGAGTGTGCAGCAACACGTATGCCAATCGGCGTTCACCATTAAATGGAAGCAATATCACCATCGCGCTTGGTGATATAACGATTGCGCTTGGTTATATCACCATATTTATCCATTTTCTCCACGCCTTTAACCCGTCATGAAATTATGAATCCAGTCTTATCTATCGCACAGCAGTGCGACCCTTTGTGTTAGAGAACAGTCCACCAAGTGGATATCACAGAGCCACCTCTGAGAAACCTTCAAAGTGGAGACCTCTGGTCACAGCGGAGGGCAGCAGTTTTCCCACCCACTCTGAATATGTCGCCGGACCATACGTTCGTTGCACAAGAGCCAACTGGATTTTTTTTTATTATGAGAGATAGAATTTAGTCACGTTAAGTGCCGAAATTCAATGTGATGGGTGGTTTTGTGCAGTCATTGGTGACTGCACATAGCTGTCTAGATTTATATTTATTTTTACAAACTCTCCTGGTATATGACAGCATGAAATTGCATTACAAAAATTACAATCATACAGATGGTTAACATTATTTCATCAATTAAATTAACATGATAGCATCAGTAAGTATTATATACTGTCCTCACGAATGCATTATACTGTACTCCTCTTACAAAGCAGCCGTGGGAGATGAGGCTGGAGGAGCTGCTGCGATCCCCATCTGAATCTTAGCGATGCCCTCAGTCAACATTTCTGTGGTGAGGATTCTTTTGGGTGGAGGCTGAGACTATTGCGGTCTCATGAGTACTCACCAGGCTAAACGTACTTTAATACCATGGGGGGGAGTGGATAAAAAGAAAATCGTGACCACGAATCGTGATAATCGAATCACGGGGGTGGGATTTGATTGGCTCAGAGCGTACGTCGCTCTCATTGGCTGAGTGAAAGTGTGGGCGGGTACATTTCCTCATTCAACGCTGCCTGGTATTCTCACTCGAATAAACTTTGTAGATTTGTTGATTTCATTTATTTTTGTTAAAATGTTATCCAGTACAAAGAGTGCTATAACTAATCAGCGTTCTATGGGGGTCGCGCTCAGCCTGGTTTGCCGGAATCTCTATCCCTAAACCAGCTCAAGCCTCCCATGAATCACGCGACTTCTGTGTGGCCATACCACTCTGAATCCTTCCCCTCTCATCTGTAGATCCTCTCAACCTGAACCAGCTCAAGCCTCTCCCCATAACCATCAGAAAACCATTGAATTTGGCCATGCAATGTCGTGCACAACCTATGAGGCAAATAGCCTCACATTGCACACAGATCCTGTACAGAGTTGTCTCGATGCAGCCATACATTTACAAACGCTATTGGTTTTTAACAATATCAAATGGAACCCCACAAAAAACTAGCATCGTGAAAAATAAAATCTTGTTTGCTTTTTACGAGTCAGACTCAACTCTGAGGGTTCATTTATATGCTGAGTTTTGAGTGATACACTCATGTTATCACAGCATAGAGCAGTGCTTCTTAACCTTTTTAGGCTACTATTCCCCTTGGTGAATTTAGTTTTAACCGAGGACTCGCTTGCCTGACCCAACATTGTTTTGAGAAATAAATGTATGAATAACGAACATCAATATTTTAAGGAATTATCCATTTTGAGAGGTATCCTAAATGGCTAGTATACAAATATGAATGAACACAGAGGCTCAGCACACAGGGAAGGGCTCTCTTTATAGACACGTCAGTGTGGGGCCCGACGTCTTCCCCACCGCCCTCGCTAGGCTGGTGGGGAGCGACGTCCGCCCATTTCGCTCCCTCCTCCACCGCGTCGGTCGGCTCCTGTCGGGCCCCCACCGACCTAGTGATCGGGCCCCCGCGCTAGCGCCCTCTCTGAGGGACATACTCGTACTGCTGACTCACGGCCGCACGGAGTTAATCCACACACCCGTGCACACCGCAGCTATCGCTAACACAGCGGCACGCTCGTGCTTAAACCTGCGAGCGATTACCTCAACGCACGCCCATGCTGCGGCTCCGCGTTCACTCTCGCCGCGCGTTCACTCACGCAGACGCTCCACACAGGAATCACAGACACCACGCCTATGCTCTGTACTAACTTTTATTGCGAGAAGAGCCTAGCCCACTGCTGACCAAGTCCCCAGATACTCAGACGCCCTATCACGTACCTCGTGGCGACACTCACTGGCGTGGCACGGATGCTGCGAGCGGCTTGAGAAGGCAGAAAGGCAGGGAGTGGGTCTTGGCGGCCAAGAGGTTGAAGTCAAGATGCCCCTTGGAATGGTCCCAGTTTCCTCTTTTTATCCCCCTAACTTCAAATGCCCAGGGTTACGTATCGTGCGGCCAATCGTGTGCCTACCAGTGGCGGCTGGTGATATTTATTTTTGGGGGGGCGCATTTTTTTATTTTATTGAGGGGGGCAAATAAATATAAAGCAGTACCAAAAACCATTTTGACTACTTGAATATAAATTTTGATGATCTTTATTTACATTTCAGACCAAAAGAAGTACCAAAAAGCATGTTTCCTACTTGAACATAAATGTTTCTCTTTTATATACATTTCAGACCAAAGTACCAAAAAGCATGTTTCCTACTTGAACATAAATTTTGCTCTTCTTTCTTTCTGGCCAGCAAATTTCTCAACTACTCTCTGATTAAAGTCAGTCATCTCCGTAACAAGTCTCTTTTCCATGGACAGCAATGCCAGTGCATTCAGCCTCTCCTGGGTCATGGTGTTTCTGAGAAAAGTTTTTATTCGTTTCAAGGTTGAGAAGCACCTCTCAGCTTCAGCCGTGGTCATGGGTGTGGTAATGATAACTTTTAGGAGAGTCACAGTTTCGGAAAAGACTTCTTCGAGATTATTCTCCATAAACAGCTGGAATAGGTCCACAGCACCACGGCAGGCTCTGAACTCTTCCTTGCTGTAGATGAGACTGAGCTCCGTCTTCAGCTTGCTTCCACTGAGCATCGGGTACGCTTTCATGGTGCTGCTCAATGCATCTTCAGGAAAGGTATCCTTGTACTCATCAAACCTGTCCCCCTGCAACAAGGTGGCACAGACAAGGTGGTCTGTGAAGGAGAAACGCTCCCTAGTGTGTCCCAGGATTGTGTCACAGACCTATAGAGATAATTAAACAAATCTATATATATAAAATCGTGAATCTGTCTGTTTGTGTGTGTGTGTGTCGCCGGACCATACGCACTTTCATTGGACGCCGGTTGCCCCTGGCAACGGGTAGCGACGCCTTCGCCGCTTTCATTGGACGGCGGTTGCCCCTGGCAACGAGTAGCAACTTTTCGCCGCGGGGTGGACGCCATTTTTAATTCCCGTTAAAAATAGGCGCACGCATTAACACGCGACTCTGAGGTAAATTCATCTAAGTTTCACGTCCTCTTCACTCCCCCCCCACCACAATGTGTGCTATTACTATTACAGGGTCGGTCGATTATTAAATTATAGCGATTACACAGTATTATTGTAGCGCGGGGGGGGGGGGGGGACCGGCACCCGTACCCAGCGTCAGCCGGGTGGGAAAATCAGGCGAGGCGAGAGGCTCTGCACGGTGCTAGGCCTCGACACCCACCACGCCACTCTGAGGTAAATTCATACAAATTTCACGTCCTCTACAGAGTGGTGAGGGAGGCAGAGTGGCGAGGGAGGGAGAGTGGCGAGGGAGGGACTCAGCCTCAAAACGAGTAACTGGTGTGGCGTATTAACATCGCCACTGGGGAGACAAAGGCGGCCGGGCGTGGTAGATCCAAGTCCCGGGCAAAGCCGGGTCATGTCTATGTGTGTATGTGTTTATGTGTCTGTATGTATGTGTGTATGTGTTTGTGTGTATGTATGTGTGTGTATGTTTGTGGGTTTTTTGGTATGTGTTTATGTGTATGTCTGTGTGTCTGTATGTATGTGTCTATGTACGTGTGTGTATGTGTTTGTGTGTATGTATGTGTGTGTGTATGTATGTGTGTGTATGTGTTTCTGTGCATGTGTGTATGTGTTTCTGTGTATGTATGTGTGTGTATGTATGTGTGTTATGTGTGTGTCTGTGTGTCTGCATGTATGTGTGTGTGTATTGTGTATGTGATAATTGGTTCTTTACCCTTCTATCTGGCAACAAAACTGACACCTTTTTACAAGGAGTCATGTTTGCATAGACCGCAATACCTGCAGTCATAATACAAACAAAAGAACATAACTCTGATAATGTGCACTGTCCTTGAAGTTGATTGGTCCACACCCGAGACAGCTTTCCTTAGAGCCTAGTCTCATATGGGTTGGACCAGATGACGCCAAAAGGCGCACAACTCAAGGACAATGCACCATCAGAGTATGAGAGCTCGGGGCAAGCATCTACACTATGGGAACCTCATTTGCCAGTAAAAATATGATAATTGGTTCTTTACCCTTCTATCTGGCAACAAAACTGACACCTTTTTACAAGGAGTCATGTTTGCATAGACCGCAATACCTGCAGTCATAATACAAACAAAAGAACATAACTCTGATAATGTGCTGTTGTATTCTAGCCTTCTTCCATCATTGATATATAATGAATGAAAACACTAAAGCGCAGCAAACTGCAAAACACCAGGTGTTGTAGTAATGAACGGGAGGAGGGCTAAGATGGCAGAATTGCAACCTTGCTTCAGGGATAGATAAGGCCTGATAAACGGGCATGTCACCCGTGCAAGGGCAGAGACAGTGGGAGAGTCAGCCAGACAGTTAAAGCAAAAAGCCCAACCATCTATGACCTCAGCACATGGGCAAATAATTGGGCAATGAAAGGAGCAGAGGCGCCTTTGTCTGGATCACGGCCACAGAAGGCCGGGGGGGTCATCACTGATTGTGTGTTAGGGATTTCGAGCTAATTGGAACACGTGCACACAGGGAGGAGGAACACGCCTTGTTCTCTGCAGCTGAAAAAGCCAAGATAAACTCAGCTCAAGGTTGTGTATACAGGAGAGGGGGCTGATTAACAACCACTGCACGTCTGAACGTGAGGGGGCCTTGTCCTGAAATTAATCACACTCCCAGAGCAGAAGGTTGGATGACCACAGTGAGACGAAAATAAGGGTGTTGCTCTCTCTCTCTCAAGGCTGCAGGCTCAGCTGAACAGCGAGGCTGCGGGGGGGGGTTACCAAAAGTTCGTGTTTGCCTAGTTAAGTCGAAAAGCTCAATTATTCTGTATTGCTATTAAAATAACGTTAAAGTCGGAGTTTAACAACAGGGTAGGCTAAAGTTATTGATACAACTCGACCCGAAGCATAACGGGATAAATCACCACCAGGTCGAAATAAAATACCTAATAAAAGAGCGATGTTAAACCCAGGGTCGGAGAGAAAGGGAGATCCCGGCCGTCTTTGTATCCCCGCAGCGCGGGATATGAGTGTGTATACGCTCGGGGAAACACCTCCACTTGAGTCAAGCACCACGATGGGAAATGACAGACCTTAGGTTACACATAGAATCATAACTGGGAAATGGTAAGGGACAAATGTTAATTTAAAACTTTTAACCATGTCTTTGTGTGCTGTGAGGATCGGAGGGAGTGTGCCCCTCCCTCCAGGTGGTGCAACACGGACAAAGACGCCTATGAGACGATTTGTAACGTCTGTGTTTTGGTTCATGAAGAAGGCCAAACAAGGGATGAATCGCACCCAGACAGAGAGACGACCTCGAGGCAATTTGTAACACCTGATTGTTTGCTCGTGGATTTTATGGAGGGAATATGACCACGGGATATATCGTGGGTGATGCACACAAGGACACACGGACGTACGGACACACACATGAACACACCTACACACGGACAGATCCTGACACAGTAAATCAAAAGAAACCCCGCCTTGTGGGCAGGACCCAAAGGGATTTTTCGGCATAAAAGAAAGGACTCTGAGCATTGGAAACCAGTTGGACCAGGAGAGTCAACTCATCACGAGGGCGACCAACGGGTCGACTCATGAGCGAGCTCGACCGGAAGGGTCGGCTCGACTCATCAGCCGAGTTCGACCAGGAGTCAACTCATCACGAGTGCGACCAACAGGGTCAACTCATGAGCGAGCTCGACCGGAAGGGTCGGCTCGACTCATCAGCCGAGTCCGACCAGAAGTGTCAACTCATCAGGAGCTCGACCGAGTGGGTCGACTCAAGGGCGAGCTGCGACTAACGGGTCGGCTCGACTCTTCAGCTTCTGGGACTCAGCCGAGTTCAGCTGGCTCTCGGGGCTCGACTCAAGCAGCTCCCCGTCTCCTCTGCAGGCGGGCAAGACCCGCTTGACAGCTCAACCTGCCGCGTCAGAAGCCCCTGCTGGCAGCCAGGGTCGCGGTCTGGTGACGAGAGGACGACGGTGCGCTGCGAGCGAGCTGCGGGCGCCACCTACCGACCGGGTTCCGAACTACGACAGCGTATCAACAGGCATCCAACCAATTCCCCACGGCGACAGAGGAGCGACTAATACGTATGACGCGCACCGCCCCCTCACCACACGACCACCAGGCGTTTGTTTGACATAAAGAACCGACTCCGAACACTGACTATTGAAGACAACTCTTACCACTCAAACCCACTCGAACCCATAAGCCATCCGTGGCTGTGAAGAAAAACTCGAGACCGAGTGATGGCCATCCGTCATTTATAAGAGTATTATCTTTAATATTTAGTGGACTGTACTCTTAATCGCATAAATTCCCAACAGATCCATCAATACGAATTGATTCTTGGCACCTCCTTCCGCCGAGCCACTCTGTTGTCAGATAACCTGCGATGTATCTGTTGAGATTGGTGCCTTTAAGAATAATAACTGTTTTGATTGTGTTTTATCGCCGTATAATCTTTCAAGCATCTTTCATTCATTAACGTTAAGGTTTTCTTAGCATAGTATTTGCATGTTTTAACGACTCTCTCTCTCACTAACAACCATCGCGTTACGCGGGATCCATGTGCCGTTGTCAAGTGAAATCAGACAATCATTGATGATACTGTATTGATGCCGTGTTGACGTTCCGGGATTGAGAGTTCGCATACTATATCATAGTTGAGGTTGAATTAGTAATAAATTGATTAATACAGAAGTGGTTGTGTGATTCTTTCCTGAACTATGCATAAGATCTGCTTCTGCGTTGAGATCTGAACTTGGTGACCTTAATAAACACACTAACACATACTCAGTAAATATTAAAGCGATAACGGGGCGAACCGGGGACCTAAATAAGCGAGAATGAGACGAACCTAGACAAAGAGGCCGAGTTAATCTAAGTTAATCTTGTATACTTACACCACACCTGCATAACTGCATACGATTAATTGCCTTATTCCGATCGATAACCCACCCTCGTCACCGAGGCGGGGTCTGGTTGTCATAACGACTTGCATTATCATAATTACACCCACTCGCATAATTACTACAATTACCTCTCGAATTGGCATAATTAAATGTGCGTAATTACATGGATTAAAGTATTTCCGGATAATTACACCTTTGGCCAAATTTCGATTGATTATTATTATTTTCACTGAATATTCATAACCCACATATACAACATAATAATTTCACCCACGCACGCATACAACACATCAAAATTTTCACACCCAACATATACAACATAATGGGGGCTCTTGTCCGGGATTTCTCGCAGACAGTTTGTGCATGAATTCAGGAACGAATCACTGTTGTGTTAATCAAAGTGGTGTGAACTAACGTTGCCTTGTGATTGTAAACGGGCGTAAAACAAAACAAAACGCGCTCTGAAGGGAAATACCAGAGTAGCAGAGTATAACAAAGACAGCTGGGCTGAATTTATTTGCTCGAGTTGAACTGACGCATCCTGTGATACAATTGTGTATAAGTGCTCTGAAAAGGAATGTCTAGAGTAACTTCCGCCACTTGAGATGATAGGATTAAGAATAATGTTTGAATGGTGACGGGGTACGGGGAGCTCGTATTAAAACGTACCGACCAATCTGTTACAAAGCAGTACAGTCAGAGAGACATATGGGGAGGGAGCTGTATCGATAACACGAACACACCTCGGGGGAAACTAATTGACTGGATAAAATGTAACAAAGGCGAACACGATGCAAAAACTACAGGAAAGGCAGGACAGGACTCATTCCTCCTCACACAGGCATACAGACAGGGATGGTGGAATAAAGGGAAATTTGGAAAGGAAACGGGAGATAAATCGTCTCTAATAAACGAGGAAAAATGTCCTCACACCATTGTAAGGGAGGAGAAATCAGGGCTCGCGACACCAGCGGAGCTCACAGACGTGGATCCACAGAATAAATGTGGAAGTAACATTAAATCACACTCATTCGAGAGAAGGGAGGGAGAGATACATATGCAAACAAAAACATGTGAGATTGACAACTTCACAGATAGAGGGAAGCAAAATGTTAAAGTAAAGTTGATAGGACGTGCTCCGCTAAGGGCAGAGGCAAAAACTGAAGGGAAATGGCAACACGAGCGACACGGCACTGGGCACGCACACAGAAAATGCACACCGCTTAATCACGCCCCACACAGAACAGATAAAAGTGACAGATTGCCTGATGATAACTTGTTTGATGATGACGCTGACGGCGACCAACTTTCGGAATACTTTTTCAACAGTAAAACCCTTAAATTGATGGACAAGGCTCTAGTCAGAATTCCCGATTTTGACCCCCACAATAAGACTATGGATATCCACACACATATCGCGACAGTGGAAGAGGAGGCAATGATTAGAGGGTTGATGAGACGGGATGAAAAAGCGAGTTTGTTGAAACGAAGCTTAAATAAAGATTCTATTCCATCGGTAAAGTCACTACCACACAAGGTTAGAAATGATTTTAAACAACTGAGCCTGGCAGTGATTCGGAAGTTTGGAGAATATTCGACACTCACTGAGGGGTTTTATGCTGTAAAATCGATGACCCAGGGCATGGACCAAGATCCACGTGACTACCTCGTACAATTTAAAAGAGCGTATTACGCAGGCGATGTGAATCAATACCACGAAGGAGATAAAATGTTCAAAATTATGTTTTTTGAATCCTTGAGCCCAGAGATTACAGAAAGGGTGAGAATGGTTTTGAATCCAGAAACCGCATCCTTACGCCGCATAGAGAGCAAGGCGTACATGGCATGGTTATACAGAGCTAAGAATCATAATTCGGATCCAGAACACAGGGAGAGGGATAAGGAACCCAGCCTCTCAGAGAGGAATAAAAATCACCGAGCAGTCCCACAATGCAGGGCGGAGCAAACAAACACGCACACATGGCAAAATAACCCAGAGAGAGGTAGGCACGAGAATGAGAGCGGCATAAAGCCGAACATTCAGGAGAATCGTAGGGGGCAGAGGTTCAGAGCAGAACCATATCAACACCCCATCCCACGACACACGCAAGGTTCGAAATTACGCACAGAGATGGCGAGATAACCATCCAGCGGGAAGGGGTTACACAGACCGCGGAGGTATGGATGCGAACATTCAGAGTAATCGCAGGATGGGAGGTCAAACACAATCGATCCAATTCCGACCAATTCCTCCACCGGCTATACCAGGAGGGAATAGAGGAATAACACAGAATGCGGTCCAAAGACTTGATGAACTACCCATAGTGAGCGCGAGCGAGCGGCCAACACGCGCCCCACCCGCCGAGGTATTAAACCCGAAACTCAATGAGAAATACAGGCAGGCTGCAGGTGACAGGGCGGGCAAAGGCGTGGACAGTACTCCCGTAAATGACGCGCGGATCGAATACAAGGACAGGGTTGCATTGAAGCGTGATCGGACAGTACAAAAACCGACAGCAGGGACACGCCCTGAGGAGCGCAGGCATGAGCCTTTGAATGGAAAATATCCAAGGGAAACCAAAATTTATGTGGGTCGGAGTGCTAAAATGGAGACGAATGTCCATGACGTATCGGGAATGGTGTTGGAATCCAACACACTCGTAAAAACAAAGAGGGCAACATTACGAGGGACAGAATTAAATCGACACACTGACTCGGCAAATGTGCATGTAATCGCAGAGAGAGCGAATGCCAGTGAGGACGGAGTACAGAAGTTGGTTGTGTGCGCGAATTCTGATTATGTGCAGCACAATTTTACACCCCACACTCCCACGACGCGAGAGAGTGAGAGGGGAAATTACAAAAACGAACCGGAAAACCGTGATCGAATGATCAAAGTGATAAGTGGTAAACCAGACACTCGGAACTTGGTAAAAAGATTGCCAGGATGTAACAGGAGGGAATTAACGCAAAAATGCGTTCGAAACCGCTACCTATCGTTTCCCAGGATTTAACAAAACAAGGAAAATTAATATCCGTCGGAGTTATGAGGGATGAGAACCATGTAACTGGTGATATCGATGCTAAAGTTGGGTTTTATTTCTTTTGCTTATTCCAAATGTAACCTTGTTAAGATTGTGATACATAGGCGCGTCGTAAGAAATAACCGCCGAGAGTGAGGGCGGCTTATAGATTCATAACACAAAAAAAAGGGGCATTTACTTGGTTTGGAAATTCGCCAGTGGCCAAATCGACCCCTGATGATTATTCAAACGGCCGGATTATTGTGTCTATTTTTTTTAATTAAGAACAATTCAAAAAAAATAATAATTTTTTCAATCTATATATACACCTTTTTTTAATTAATTAATGAAAACAACTCACTTCTCCTCACAAGAACACCAGGAATCCATGAAACATGGAGGGCGGTTAAAATGTTGAGAGTTGGGTCACAAAGAGGTCATGGACATCCAAATGGACAAAAGATGTATGGACTAGCCTCCCAAGACATCTAGAGATACAGATAAGGGCAGAATAAATAACGGTTGAAACTTCGCGTTTTTTTAACGTTTTCCTTACCGAAAGGTAGAAACTTAACATAGATAGTTAACCAACAAACAATAATATTTTTTTTTTCTATTATTATATGTTTCCTACCTACACGACCAAAATAAAAATAGAACTAAAGAGTACGAATTCCAGAAAGCTTAAGTGGAAACATAATAACGCTTAACCTTAGGACATAAAAAAATTAACTCAGAATAAAACACCAATCTCTGGGGAACTAAACTAATGGGCATATCACACTACGATAATATGTAACATGTTTTCCAGGAAATGGCAGCCCTCCTGCTCACGCTCCTGCTAACGTACCTTGCCAAGCTAGAAGGGAGCCAAGGCCTGATGATGCCACCCGAGAATAACCGTAGAAACTATCTTTTTAACGATATCTCCTATAACACGTAGTCAATAGAATAATTTCTCCCTCCCTTATCGTTTTACCTTCCTTTAGAATATTTTTTTCTTTGTCACATATAACCATGTTAAGTTGTGACACGTACGCGCGCGTTGTAAGGAAATAGCAGCAAAACTTGAGGACAATCGATGGTTCATGATGGAAGAAGGGTATACATTTTTTTTAAAAATAACCCGTGGCCATTTGACCACTGGCCATTTTTAAAAGGGCGGAATGTTGTATTCTAGCCTTCTTCCATCATTGATATATAATGAATGAAAACACTAAAGCGCAGCAAACTGCAAAACACCAGGTGTTGTAGTAATGAACGGGAGGAGGGCTAAGATGGCAGAATTGCAACCTTGCTTCAGGGATAGATAAGGCCTGATAAACGGGCATGTCACCCGTGCAAGGGCAGAGACAGTGGGAGAGTCAGCCAGACAGTTAAAGCAAAAAGCCCAACCATCTATGACCTCAGCACATGGGCAAATAATTGGGCAATGAAAGGAGCAGAGGCGCCTTTGTCTGGATCACGGCCACAGAAGGCCGGGGGGGTCATCACTGATTGTGTGTTAGGGATTTCGAGCTAATTGGAACACGTGCACACAGGGAGGAGGAACACGCCTTGTTCTCTGCAGCTGAAAAAGCCAAGATAAACTCAGCTCAAGGTTGTGTATACAGGAGAGGGGGCTGATTAACAACCACTGCACGTCTGAACGTGAGGGGGCCTTGTCCTGAAATTAATCACACTCCCAGAGCAGAAGGTTGGATGACCACAGTGAGACGAAAATAAGGGTGTTGCTCTCTCTCTCTCAAGGCTGCAGGCTCAGCTGAACAGCGAGGCTGCGGGGGGGGGTTACCAAAAGTTCGTGTTTGCCTAGTTAAGTCGAAAAGCTCAATTATTCTGTATTGCTATTAAAATAACGTTAAAGTCGGAGTTTAACAACAGGGTAGGCTAAAGTTATTGATACAACTCGACCCGAAGCATAACGGGATAAATCACCACCAGGTCGAAATAAAATACCTAATAAAAGAGCGATGTTAAACCCAGGGTCGGAGAGAAAGGGAGATCCCGGCCGTCTTTGTATCCCCGCAGCGCGGGATATGAGTGTGTATACGCTCGGGGAAACACCTCCACTTGAGTCAAGCACCACGATGGGAAATGACAGACCTTAGGTTACACATAGAATCATAACTGGGAAATGGTAAGGGACAAATGTTAATTTAAAACTTTTAACCATGTCTTTGTGTGCTGTGAGGATCGGAGGGAGTGTGCCCCTCCCTCCAGGTGGTGCAACACGGACAAAGACGCCTATGAGACGATTTGTAACGTCTGTGTTTTGGTTCATGAAGAAGGCCAAACAAGGGATGAATCGCACCCAGACAGAGAGACGACCTCGAGGCAATTTGTAACACCTGATTGTTTGCTCGTGGATTTTATGGAGGGAATATGACCACGGGATATATCGTGGGTGATGCACACAAGGACACACGGACGTACGGACACACACATGAACACACCTACACACGGACAGATCCTGACACAGTAAATCAAAAGAAACCCCGCCTTGTGGGCAGGACCCAAAGGGATTTTTCGGCATAAAAGAAAGGACTCTGAGCATTGGAAACCAGTTGGACCAGGAGAGTCAACTCATCACGAGGGCGACCAACGGGTCGACTCATGAGCGAGCTCGACCGGAAGGGTCGGCTCGACTCATCAGCCGAGTTCGACCAGGAGTCAACTCATCACGAGTGCGACCAACAGGGTCGACTCATGAGCGAGCTCGACCGGAAGGGTCGGCTCGACTCATCAGCCGAGTCCGACCAGAAGTGTCAACTCATCAGGAGCTCGACCGAGTGGGTCGACTCAAGGGCGAGCTGCGACTAACGGGTCGGCTCGACTCTTCAGCTTCTGGGACTCAGCCGAGTTCAGCTGGCTCTTGGGGCTCGACTCAAGCAGCTCCCCGTCTCCTCTGCAGGCGGGCAAGACCCGCTTGACAGCTCAACCTGCCGCGTCAGAAGCCCCTGCTGGCAGCCAGGGTCGTGGTCTGGTGACGAGAGGACGACGGTGCGCTGCGAGCGAGCTGCGGGCGCCACCTACCGACCGGGTTCCGAACTACGACAGCGTATCAACAGGCATCCAACCAATTCCCCACGGCGACAGAGGAGCGACTAATACGTATGACGCGCACCGCCCCCTCACCACACGACCACCAGGCGTTTGTTTGACATAAAGAACCGACTCCGAACACTGACTATTGAAGACAACTCTTACCACTCAAACCCACTCGAACCCATAAGCCATCCGTGGCTGTGAAGAAAAACTCGAGACCGAGTGATGGCCATCCGTCATTTATAAGAGTATTATCTTTAATATTTAGTGGACTGTACTCTTAATCGCATAAATTCCCAACAGATCCATCAATACGAATTGATTCTTGGCACCTCCTTCCGCCGAGCCACTCTGTTGTCAGATAACCTGCGATGTATCTGTTGAGATTGGTGCCTTTAAGAATAATAACTGTTTTGATTGTGTTTTATCGCCGTATAATCTTTCAAGCATCTTTCATTCATTAACGTTAAGGTTTTCTTAGCATAGTATTTGCATGTTTTAACGACTCTCTCTCTCACTAACAACCATCGCGTTACGCGGGATCCATGTGCCGTTGTCAAGTGAAATCAGACAATCATTGATGATACTGTATTGATGCCGTGTTGACGTTCCGGGATTGAGAGTTCGCATACTATATCATAGTTGAGGTTGAATTAGTAATAAATTGATTAATACAGAAGTTGTTGTGTGATTCTTTCCTGAACTATGCATAAGATCTGCTTCTGCGTTGAGATCTGAACTTGGTGACCTTAATAAACACACTAACACATACTCAGTAAATGTTAAAGCGATAACGGGGCGAACCGGGGACCTAAATAAGCGAGAATGAGACGAACCTAGACAACGAGGCCGAGTTAATCTAAGTTAATCTTGTATACTTACACCACACCTGCATAACTGCATACGATTAATTGCCTTATTCCGATCGATAACCCACCCTCGTCACCGAGGCGGGGTCTGGTTGTCATAACGACTTGCATTATCATAATTACACCCACTCGCATAATTACTACAATTACCTCTCGAATTGGCATAATTAAATGTGCGTAATTACATGGATTAAAGTATTTCCGGATAATTACACCTTTGGCCAAATTTCGATTGATTATTATTATTTTCACTGAATATTCATAACCCACATATACAACATAATAATTTCACCCACGCACGCATACAACACATCAAAATTTTCACACCCAACATATACAACAGTGCACTGTCCTTCAAGTTGATTGGTCCACACCCGAGACAGCTTTCCTTAGAGCCTAGTCTCATATGGGTTGGACCAGATGACGCCAAAAGGCGCACATCTCAAGGACAATGCACCATCAGAGTATGAGAGCTCGGGGCAAGCATCTACACTATGGGAACCTCATTTGCCAGTAAAAATATGATAATTGGTTCTTTACCCTTCTATCTGGCAACAAAACTGACACCTTTTTACAAGGAGTCATGTTTGCATAGACCGCAATACCTGCAGTCATAATACAAACAAAAGAACATAACTCTGATAATGTGCACTGTCCTTGAAGTTGATTGGTCCACACCCGAGACAGCTTTCCTTAGAGCCTAGTCTCATATGGGTTGGACCAGATGACGCCAAAAGGCGCACATCTCAAGGACAATGCACCATCAGAGTATGAGAGCTCGGGGCAAGCATCTACACTATGGGAACCTCATTTGCCAGTAAAAATATGATAATTGGTTCTTTACCCTTCTATCTGGCAACAAAACTGACACCTTTTTACAAGGAGTCATGTTTGTGTAATGCGGGCGAAAGCGACCTTCCGGATGTGACGTCACAAGGAGGCGGAGCCAGGTGACGTGGGTGAAAGGTTGGGGTCCTTAAGTGGGTAAACCGGAAAGAGAAGGCAGTCGGGTTGTGAATGGAAAAGGGTGAGGCCACGAGGGCGAACGAGAGGAAGGGGGCACCGCCGGCGAGCGGGAGCCGACCCCAGAGTACAGCCAGGAAGGCTGTGTGTTAGAGGCAGCGGTGTGGCTGCAGAGAGTCGCAGGAGCGACGAAGAGAGAGGAGAGTACAGCCAGGAAGGCTGTGTGTTAGAGGCAGCGGTGTGGCTGCAGAGAGTCGCAGGAGCGACGAAGAGAGAGAGAGACAGCACGAGGCTGTCAGCGCTGCGGAGTGAGCAGCAGCGATTACAGCCAAGGGGGCTGAGAGTGAGTAACAGCAGCGGAGCTGCTGTGGGGGCTGCAAGAGCGACAAAGAACAGCAGCGGAGCTGCTGACGGTGACTGGAGTGACATCGGAACCAGCACTGAGAGAATAAGAGAGACAGCCATGTGGGTAATACAGTACGGACCAAATAAAGGACACTGAGTCAGAGATCGTGGTCAAGTCTTTTATTACACTGGTGTCAGAAGTGAAACGGCTTGTCAAGACGGCTCGGAAGAAAGAATATTCCTGTGCCATCATCTGCTACATCATCCGACTTACGATTGAGACAGATGGCGCAGCTGGAGACCTGGAAAATCGTGCTGGCAAAACCGTGTGAGCTCACCACGCCGACGACGGCAGTGGGGAGAGCCGAGGGTGGTCTGCAGGCCGACGCCTTGCCTGCGCTGCCAGCGCCATCTGCCACGCGGCACGGAGACGCCATCTTGGGCGTGGCAGGGGAGAAACGGCGGGAAGCCGCCATCTTGTCTTCACCGCGGCGGGGAGACGCCGCCATCTTCAACATCGCGGCGGAGAGGCAGCCTTGCGCTGCCATCTGGAGGTGCCGCGGGGAGAGCAGCCTGCTGTGAGCTGCTGTTTTGCGAGGGGGAGCTGCGAGGAGAGGACGACGACGCTACAGCTGCTGGGGCGGGAGCTCTCCCGTCCTGGCTCGGGTGCGTGACAACGGAGCAGTCAAGTCGCCGAACGAGTTCTGCGAGACGACTCAAGTTGCCGCCCTGCCGTCCTCTTCTTGCTGCAGCCCCGGGCGGGTCGTAACGATACGCAACCGGCCTTTACACACACCTCACCCATCTTTCGAGGGCCGGGTGGGGGCGATTTTGTGTTTCTCTCATGACTCGATTGTGCGGAGCGCGGTTCGGACTGTGGGTATGTGTGTGTAATAACGATGAACGCGCTATCTGCTTGTTGCTCGGTGTCAATTAAAGTGTGTACGTGTGTTGAGAATGGACGGAGAGTATGCTGTGCTTGCTGAGTGTTTTGTGTGTGTGCGCTGCGGTGTGGAGTTGTTATATTGATGGCGAAGTTAATTATTAACTCGGGAGCGTCGGGTATCTTGCGCTGTATCATCTCGTGGGTTACCTTGTGCGATGGGCTTAATTGGAAAATATATATATTTTTTTTGGTGTATTGTGCTGCGAGGTGCTATGTGCGATGTGGTTGTTGCAAGAGAGAGAATATTTGTGTTGTTGCTGCAATGTTACGACTGGATTAATGGTGTGTTGGTTACCTGCAGATCGGCTTGCTATTGTGCTTAAATGTGCGCGTGTGATCGCGATATGCTGACTGTATGTGCTGTTACACCGTTCTGTACGGTTATGGGGTGCGATGCATTGATTGACTATTGGGGTTGGGATGTTATTAATTGTGCGTACCTGTTTGGAAATTGGTAACAAATTCGAGGGGGACCCTATTATTTGGTCGTATGGATGTTATGTACACGCGATTTTGTGTATATTATGGGTAACGGCGCTTTGTGAGAGAGAGAGCGCGCTTTGAGGGTGCGTGATGACGCCGTTGTGGGTGTCTCAAAGGTTAATGCTAATGGGACCGTAAATTGGCGCCAAGTTGCGTCGCGTATTCGGTTGGTCGCATGCAGCCACGAGTTGCTTTGCGAGTTGGGTTGTGTAACCAATGTGGTTGGTAAAATATTGGTTAAAAATTCCCCGATATGACTGCTGCGCGCAGCAAGCTGGGGCTGTGCGTCTATCGTTGTTGGGATTGTTACAATAAGACGGGGGAAGCAATTTGTGACCCCCAGCAAAGGGAAGCTGGGGTGCACGAATGGAGAAAACTGGCCACGTGTTCGCACGTTGGGCCGCCATTTTGCGCACACGCGGGGTATGGCGTCGATGCGCTTTGCGGAAAGGGCCGCCATTTTGAGTGCGCGCGAGATATTGCGCGAACGCGCTGGGCGAAGGGGGCCGCCATTTTGAGCGCGCGGGAAAAACCTCGGTGGGGCGATTATTCCATCTGTTATGCCTGCCATTGTTGATTGGGTGATGCACGAGTGGTGGTCACGTCGGCCTATGGCTGATGGCTGACCTGACAGCCCGGAGGCGAAACCTCCGTGGTATGTCTTAAACTAATGGGCCGTGTGCTCATATGGCTCGGGGAGTCATGGTTCAGTTGTGCGGTGGCAGACTGAACCTGGTGTGCCGGGGGCTCACGGGTTTTGGGTTAGGGCGTTATTGTCTCTATAAGAGAACATTACCCCGTGGGGGGGGTCGTTGATATCTGGCCTTGCCGAGGGATTGATCTTCCCTTGGCTATGAAGCGCATTTCAAAGATTGATGGAGCTCGTTTGACGGGGTTGCAGTGGCAGACGTGTCTTATATATTTGGACGATATCATTGTCTTCAGCCGCACATTTGAGGAACATTTAACACGGCTGGAGACAGTGTTCACGAGGATGCGCTCTGCGAATTTAAAATTTAAACCAAAGAAATGCCACCTACTGCAACGGTCCGTCCGTTATCTGGGGCACATTGTGAGTGCTGAGGGGGTGTCCACGGATCCGGAAAAGACGGCGTGCGTCCGGGATTGGCCGACTCCGGCCACCGTGGGGGATGTTCGGCGGTTTTTGGGATTTGCCTCGTATTACCGAAGATTTGTGCCGGGTTTTGCGACGATTGCGAGGCCCTTGCATCTCCTTACGGGTAAGGGACGGAAATTTGTTTGGGGACAGCCGGAAGAGGCGGCCTTTCGGAGTCTGCGTGATCTATTGGCTACGGCTCCGACATTGGATTATCCCGATTTTGATTGCCCTTTCATTCTTGATACGGACGCGAGTGACACAGGTAATGGGGCGGTATTATCACAGTCTAAAGGGGGCGTAGAGCGCGTCGTGGCGTATGGTAGCCGAGTCTTGTCGCCTGCGGAAACACGCTACTGTGTCACTCGTAGAGAACTTTTGGCGGTTGGTTTTTCCTACGGCAATTTCGACCGTACCTTTACGGTCGTTCTTTTATTGTGCGTACGGATCATGCGGCCTTGCAATATGCACTTAAAATGGACCAGCCATCGGGACAGTGGGCACGTTGGTTGGACACGCTACAGGCATTTTCCTTCCAAATTCAACATCGGAAGGGAGTGCGCCATGCGAACGCTGACGCACTTTCCAGATTACCAGGGCGCGCCCCTTGTAAATGTGCGTCGGGGACGCATAGGTGTTCGCCGATTCTAAACCCCCCTCAGCCGCTTACGTTGGCCGTCGAGAAGTCGGATACTCCGATGGAACCGGGACCGACTGACGGGGTTTTGAATCTGCCGCGGTCTGTCTGGATTCGGGAACAAATGATGGATGAGTTGTTGTTGTCCATGCGGAAGCGGTCTATGAGGGACAATGGGAGTCCGAGTACGGCTGTGGGGCCGCGAACCGCTCTCCGAGATGGTCTGCTTATGTGGCGAGAAGGGTTCCAGGAAAGCTGGCGTGTGGTGCTACCAACGTCCTTGCGATTCGAGTTGATTAGGACTCTCCATTGTGACACACTATTGCATTTAGGGGTGCAGAAGAATTTGTTGACGTTGCAACGTCATTATTTTTGGCAAGGCTGGTGTGTGTCCATCGCTGATGGGATAGTAAGGGAGGAGCATGGCCGAGTGCTGCTCATCCCCGAAATGGCACTAGCTGAGAGTATGGTAAATGGATGTTGCCGTGGGTTGACGACCACGGTGAGGGTTACGGCGAATTAAACGTTACCGCTGGGGAGCGTGGCTCTCTCCACGCGAGGGTGTGCGATTAGGGGTTTTGTTGGTTTGTTGAGAGTGACTGTGGGTACATGCTGTGTACGTCTGAGGTCTGTGCTGGTCCTCAAGGGAGGACTGCTGGTGGGTAAGAGCAGAAATTTTTTTGTTGTTGTTGTTTTCACGTGTAAATAATATTGCTGTTAAAATGTAAATACTGGGGCGTCCATCGGGGTTATTTGGGTAATTATTGGGGTTTTCTTAAGCGGCCCGGAATTACATCATCTCCACTACCCTGGGGCCGGGTGGCTGTCGCGTACGACATGCGGATGTGCGTTGTTGTGCTTTGTGCTGTTGTTGTTCTTGTTGTTATATTACATGCTTAGTGTCCTTTAAGGGGGAAGGTCGGTTCACCGCATTACGCTTTGGTATTGTTCAGCCGAGGTCGGCTGGGTTTTTTCTATGGGGGAGGGTGGTGTAATGCGGGCGAAAGCGACCTTCCGGATGTGACGTCACAAGGAGGCGGAGCCAGGTGACGTGGGTGAAAGGTTGGGGTCCTTAAGTGGGTAAACCGGAAAGAGAAGGCAGTCGGGTTGTGAATGGAAAAGGGTGAGGCCACGAGGGCGAACGAGAGGAAGGGGGCACCGCCGGCGAGCGGGAGCCGACCCCAGAGTACAGCCAGGAAGGCTGTGTGTTAGAGGCAGCGGTGTGGCTGCAGAGAGTCGCAGGAGCGACGAAGAGAGAGGAGAGTACAGCCAGGAAGGCTGTGTGTTAGAGGCAGCGGTGTGGCTGCAGAGAGTCGCAGGAGCGACGAAGAGAGAGAGAGACAGCACGAGGCTGTCAGCGCTGCGGAGTGAGCAGCAGCGATTACAGCCAAGGGGGCTGAGAGTGAGTAACAGCAGCGGAGCTGCTGTGGGGGTTGCAAGAGCGACAAAGAACAGCAGCGGAGCTGCTGACGGTGACTGGAGTGACATCGGAACCAGCACTGAGAGAATAAGAGAGACAGCCGTGTGGGTAATACAGTACGGACCAAATAAAGGACACTGAGTCAGAGATCGTGGTCAAGTCTTTTATTACATTTGCATAGACCGCAATACCTGCAGTCATAATACAAACAAAAGAACATAACTCTGATAATGTGCACTGTCCTTGAAGTTGATTGGTCCACACCCGAGACAGCTTTCCTTAGAGCCTAGTCTCATATGGGTTGGACCAGATGACGCCAAAAGGCGCACAACTCAAGGACAATGCACCATCAGAGTATGAGAGCTCGGGGCAAGCATCTACACTATGGGAACCTAATTTGCCAGTAAAAATATGATAATTGGTTCTTTACCCTTCTATCTGGCAACAAAACTGACACCTTTTTACAAGGAGTCATGTTTGCATAGACCGCAATACCTGCAGTCATAATACAAACAAAAGAACATAACTCTGATAATGTGCACTGTCCTTGAAGTTGATTGGTCCACACCCGAGACAGCTTTCCTTAGAGCCTAGTCTCATATGGGTTGGACCAGATGACGCCAAAAGGCGCACAACTCAAGGACAATGCACCATCAGAGAATGAGAGCTCGGGGCAAGCATCTACACTATGGGAACCTCATTTGCCAGTAAAAATATAATAATTGGTTCTTTACCCTTCTATCTGGCAACAAAACTGACACCTTTTTACAAGGAGTCATGTTTGCATAGACCGCAATACCTGCAGTCATAATACAAACAAAAGAACATAACTCTGATAATGTGCACTGTCCTTGAAGTTGATTGGTCCACACCCGAGACAGCTTTCCTTAGAGCCTAGTCTCATATGGGTTGGACCAGATGACGCCAAAAGGCGCACATCTCAAGGACAATGCACCATCAGAGTATGAGAGCTCGGGGCAAGCATCTACACTATGGGAACCTCATTTGCCAGTAAAAATATGATAATTGGTTCTTTACCCTTCTATCTGGCAACAAAACTGACACCTTTTTACAAGGAGTCATGTTTGCATAGACCGCAATACCTGCAGTCATAATACAAACAAAAGAACATAACTCTGATAATGTGCACTGTCCTTGAAGTTGATTGGTCCACACCCGAGACAGCTTTCCTTAGAGCCTAGTCTCATATGGGTTGGACCAGATGACGCCAAAAGGCGCACAACTCAAGGACAATGCACCATCGAAGTATGAGAGCTCGGGGCAAGCATCTACACTATGGGAACCTCATTTGCCAGTAAAAATATGATAATTGTTTCTTTACCCTTCTATCTGGCAACAAAACTGACACCTTTTTACAAGGAGTCATGTTTGCATAGACCGCAATACCTGCAGTCATAATACAAACAAAAGAACATAACTCTGATAATGTGCACTGTCCTTGAAGTTGATTGGTCCACACCCGAGACAGCTTTCCTTAGAGCCTAGTCTCATATGGGTTGGACCAGATGACGCCAAAAGGCGCACATCTCAAGGACAATGCACCATCAGAGTATGAGAGCTCGGGGCAAGCATCTACACTATGGGAACCTCATTTGCCAGTAAAAATATGATAATTGGTTCTTTACCCTTCTATCTGGCAACAAAACTGACACCTTTTTACAAGGAGTCATGTTTGCATAGACCGCAATACCTGCAGTCATAATACAAACAAAAGAACATAACTCTGATAATGTGCACTGTCCTTGAAGTTGATTGGTCCACACCCGAGACAGCTTTCCTTAGAGCCTAGTCTCATATGGGTTGGACCAGATGACGCCAAAAGGCGCACATCTCAAGGACAATGCACCATCAGAGTATGAGAGCTCGGGGCAAGCATCTACACTATGGGAACCTCATTTGCCAGTAAAAATATGATAATTGGTTCTTTACCCTTCTATCTGGCAACAAAACTGACACCTTTTTACAAGGAGTCATGTTTACATAGACCGCAATACCTGCAGTCATAATACAAACAAAAGAACATAACTCTGATAATGTGCACTGTCCTTGAAGTTGATTGGTCCACACCCGAGACAGCTTTCCTTAGAGCCTAGTCTCATATGGGTTGGACCAGATGACGCCAAAAGGCGCACAACTCAAGGACAATGCACCATCAGAGTATGAGAGCTCGGGGCAAGCATCTACACTATGGGAACCTCATTTGCCAGTAAAAATATGATAATTGGTTCTTTACCCTTCTATCTGGCAACAAAACTGACACCTTTTTACAAGGAGTCATGTTTACATAGACCGCAATACCTGCAGTCATAATACAAACAAAAGAACATAACTCTGATAATGTGCACTGTCCTTGAAGTTGATTGGTCCACACCCGAGACAGCTTTCCTTAGAGCCTAGTCTCATATGGGTTGGACCAGATGACGCCAAAAGGCGCACATCTCAAGGACAATGCACCATCAGAGTATGAGAGCTCGGGGCAAGCATCTACACTATGGGAACCTCATTTGCCAGTAAAATATGATAATTGGTTCTTTACCCTTCTATCTGGCAACAAAACTGACACCTTTTTACAAGGAGTCATGTTTGCATAGACCGCAATACCTGCAGTCATAATACAAACAAAAGAACATAACTCTGATAATGTGCACTGTCCTTGAAGTTGATTGGTCCACACCCGAGACAGCTTTCCTTAGAGCCTAGTCTCATATGGGTTGGACCAGATGACGCCAAAAGGCGCACAACTCAAGGACAATGCACCATCAGAGAATGAGAGCTCGGGGCAAGCATCTACACTATGGGAACCTCATTTGCCAGTAAAAATATGATAATTGGTTCTTTACCCTTCTATCTGGCAACAAAACTGACACCTTTTTACAAGGAGTCATGTTTGCATAGACCGCAATACCTGCAGTCATAATACAAACAAAAGAACATAACTCTGATAATGTGCACTGTCCTTGAAGTTGATTGGTCCACACCCGAGACAGCTTTCCTTAGTGCCTAGTCTCATATGGGTTGGACCAGATGACGCCAAAAGGCGCACAACTCAAGGACAATGCACCATCGAAGTATGAGAGCTCGGGGCAAGCATCTACACTATGGGAACCTCATTTGCCAGTAAAAATATGATAATTGGTTCTTTACCCTTCTATCTGGCAACAAAACTGACACCTTTTTACAAGGAGTCATGTTTACATAGACCGCAATACCTGCAGTCATAATACAAACAAAAGAACATAACTCTGATAATGTGCACTGTCCTTGAAGTTGATTGGTCCACACCCGAGACAGCTTTCCTTAGAGCCTAGTCTCATATGGGTTGGACCAGATGACGCCAAAAGGCGCACATCTCAAGGACAATGCACCATCAGAGTATGAGAGCTCGGGGCAAGCATCTACACTATGGGAACCTCATTTGCCAGTAAAATATGATAATTGGTTCTTTACCCTTCTATCTGGCAACAAAACTGACACCTTTTTACAAGGAGTCATGTTTGCATAGACCGCAATACCTGCAGTCATAATACAAACAAAAGAACATAACTCTGATAATGTGCACTGTCCTTGAAGTTGATTGGTCCACACCCGAGACAGCTTTCCTTAGAGCCTAGTCTCATATGGGTTGGACCAGATGACGCCAAAAGGCGCACAACTCAAGGACAATGCACCATCAGAGAATGAGAGCTCGGGGCAAGCATCTACACTATGGGAACCTCATTTGCCAGTAAAAATATGATAATTGGTTCTTTACCCTTCTATCTGGCAACAAAACTGACACCTTTTTACAAGGAGTCATGTTTGCATAGACCGCAATACCTGCAGTCATAATACAAACAAAAGAACATAACTCTGATAATGTGCACTGTCCTTGAAGTTGATTGGTCCACACCCGAGACAGCTTTCCTTAGAGCCTAGTCTCATATGGGTTGGACCAGATGACGCCAAAAGGCGCACAACTCAAGGACAATGCACCATCGAAGTATGAGAGCTCGGGGCAAGCATCTACACTATGGGAACCTCATTTGCCAGTAAAAATATGATAATTGGTTCTTTACCCTTCTATCTGGCAACAAAACTGACACCTTTTTACAAGGAGTCATGTTTGCATAGACCGCAATACCTGCAGTCATAATACAAACAAAAGAACATAACTCTGATAATGTGCACTGTCCTTGAAGTTGATTGGTCCACACCCGAGACAGCTTTCCTTAGAGCCTAGTCTCATATGGGTTGGACCAGATGACGCCAAAAGGCGCACATCTCAAGGACAATGCACCATCAGAGTATGAGAGCTCGGGGCAAGCATCTACACTATGGGAACCTCATTTGCCAGTAAAAATATGATAATTGGTTCTTTACCCTTCTATCTGGCAACAAAACTGACACCTTTTTACAAGGAGTCATGTTTGCATAGACCGCAATACCTGCAGTCATAATACAAACAAAAGAACATAACTCTGATAATGTGCACTGTCCTTGAAGTTGATTGGTCCACACCCGAGACAGCTTTCCTTAGAGCCTAGTCTCATATGGGTTGGACCAGATGACGCCAAAAGGCGCACAACTCAAGGACAATGCACCATCAGAGAATGAGAGCTCGGGGCAAGCATCTACACTATGGGAACCTCATTTGCCAGTAAAAATATGATAATTGGTTCTTTACCCTTCTATCTGGCAACAAAACTGACACCTTTTTACAAGGAGTCATGTTTGCATAGACCGCAATACCTGCAGTCATAATACAAACAAAAGAACATAACTCTGATAATGTGCACTGTCCTTGAAGTTGATTGGTCCACACCCGAGACAGCTTTCCTTAGTGCCTAGTCTCATATGGGTTGGACCAGATGACGCCAAAAGGCGCACAACTCAAGGACAATGCACCATCGAAGTATGAGAGCTCGGGGCAAGCATCTACACTATGGGAACCTCATTTGCCAGTAAAAATATGATAATTGGTTCTTTACCCTTCTATCTGGCAACAAAACTGACACCTTTTTACAAGGAGTCATGTTTGCATAGACCGCAATACCTGCAGTCATAATACAAACAAAAGAACATAACTCTGATAATGTGCACTGTCCTTGAAGTTGATTGGTCCACACCCGAGACAGCTTTCCTTAGTGCCTAGTCTCATATGGGTTGGACCAGATGACGCCAAAAGGCGCACAACTCAAGGACAATGCACCATCGAAGTATGAGAGCTCGGGGCAAGCATCTACACTATGGGAACCTCATTTGCCAGTAAAAATATGATAATTGGTTCTTTACCCTTCTATCTGGCAACAAAACTGACACCTTTTTACAAGGAGTCATGTTTACATAGACCGCAATACCTGCAGTCATAATACAAACAAAAGAACATAACTCTGATAATGTGCACTGTCCTTGAAGTTGATTGGTCCACACCCGAGACAGCTTTCCTTAGAGCCTAGTCTCATATGGGTTGGACCAGATGACGCCAAAAGGCGCACAACTCAAGGACAATGAACCATCAGAGTATGAGAGCTCGGGGCAAGCATCTACACTATGGGAACCTCATTTGCCAGTAAAAATATGATAATTGGTTCTTTACCCTTCTATCTGGCAACAAAACTGACACCTTTTTACAAGGAGTCATGTTTGCATAGACCGCAATACCTGCAGTCATAATACAAACAAAAGAACATAACTCTGATAATGTGCACTGTCCTTGAAGTTGATTGGTCCACACCCGAGACAGCTTTCCTTAGAGCCTAGTCTCATATGGGTTGGACCAGATGACGCCAAAAGGCGCACATCTCAAGGACAATGCACCATCAGAGTATGAGAGCTCGGGGCAAGCATCTACAGTATGGGAACCTCATTTGCCAGTAAAATATGATAATTGGTTCTTTACCCTTCTATCTGGCAACAAAACTGACACCTTTTTACAAGGAGTCATGTTTGCATAGACCGCAATACCTGCAGTCATAATACAAACAAAAGAACATAACTCTGATAATGTGCACTGTCCTTGAAGTTGATTGGTCCACACCCGAGACAGCTTTCCTTAGAGCCTAGTCTCATATGGGTTGGACCAGATGACGCCAAAAGGCGCACAACTCAAGGACAATGCACCATCAGAGAATGAGAGCTCGGGGCAAGCATCTACACTATGGGAACCTCATTTGCCAGTAAAAATATGATAATTGGTTCTTTACCCTTCTATCTGGCAACAAAACTGACACCTTTTTACAAGGAGTCATGTTTGCATAGACCGCAATACCTGCAGTCATAATACAAACAAAAGAACATAACTCTGATAATGTGCACTGTCCTTGAAGTTGATTGGTCCACACCCGAGACAGCTTTCCTTAGAGCCTAGTCTCATATGGGTTGGACCAGATGACGCCAAAAGGCGCACAACTCAAGGACAATGCACCATCGAAGTATGAGAGCTCGGGGCAAGCATCTACACTATGGGAACCTCATTTGCCAGTAAAAATATGATAATTGGTTCTTTACCCTTCTATCTGGCAACAAAACTGACACCTTTTTACAAGGAGTCATGTTTACATAGATCGCAATACCTGCAGTCATAATACAAACAAAAGAACATAACTCTGATAATGTGCACTGTCCTTGAAGTTGATTGGTCCACACCCGAGACAGCTTTCCTTAGAGCCTAGTCTCATATGGGTTGGACCAGATGACGCCAAAAGGCGCACAACTCAAGGACAATGCACCATCAGAGTATGAGAGCTCGGGGCAAGCATCTACACTATGGGAACCTCATTTGCCAGTAAAAATATGATAATTGGTTCTTTACCCTTCTATCTGGCAACAAAACTGACACCTTTTTACAAGGAGTCATGTTTGCATAGACCGCAATACCTGCAGTCATAATACAAACAAAAGAACATAACTCTGATAATGTGCACTGTCCTTGAAGTTGATTGGTCCACACCCGAGACAGCTTTCCTTAGAGCCTAGTCTCATATGGGTTGGACCAGATGACGCCAAAAGGCGCACATCTCAAGGACAATGCACCATCAGAGTATGAGAGCTCGGGGCAAGCATCTACACTATGGGAACCTCATTTGCCAGTAAAAATATGATAATTGGTTCTTTACCCTTCTATCTGGCAACAAAACTGACACCTTTTTACAAGGAGTCATGTTTGCATAGACCGCAATACCTGCAGTCATAATACAAACAAAAGAACATAACTCTGATAATGTGCACTGTCCTTGAAGTTGATTGGTCCACACCCGAGACAGCTTTCCTTAGAGCCTAGTCTCATATGGGTTGGACCAGATGACGCCAAAAGGCGCACATCTCAAGGACAATGCACCATCAGAGTATGAGAGCTCGGGGCAAGCATCTACACTATGGGAACCTCATTTGCCAGTAAAAATATGATAATTGGTTCTTTACCCTTCTATCTGGCAACAAAACTGACACCTTTTTACAAGGAGTCATGTTTGCATAGACCGCAATACCTGCAGTCATAATACAAACAAAAGAACATAACTCTGATAATGTGCACTGTCCTTGAAGTTGATTGGTCCACACCCGAGACAGCTTTCCTTAGAGCCTAGTCTCATATGGGTTGGACCAGATGACGCCAAAAGGCGCACATCTCAAGGACAATGCACCATCAGAGTATGAGAGCTCGGGGCAAGCATCTACACTATGGGAACCTCATTTGCCAGTAAAAATATGATAATTGGTTCTTTACCCTTCTATCTGGCAACAAAACTGACACCTTTTTACAAGGAGTCATGTTTGCATAGACCGCAATACCTGCAGTCATAATACAAACAAAAGAACATAACTCTGATAATGTGCACTGTCCTTGAAGTTGATTGGTCCACACCCGAGACAGCTTTCCTTAGAGCCTAGTCTCATATGGGTTGGACCAGATGACGCCAAAAGGCGCACATCTCAAGGACAATGCACCATCAGAGTATGAGAGCTCGGGGCAAGCATCTACACTATGGGAACCTCATTTGCCAGTAAAAATATGATAATTGTTTCTTTACCCTTCTATCTGGCAACAAAACTGACACCTTTTTACAAGGAGTCATGTTTGCATAGACCGCAATACCTGCAGTCATAATACAAACAAAAGAACATAACTCTGATAATGTGCACTGTCCTTGAAGTTGATTGGTCCACACCCGAGACAGCTTTCCTTAGAGCCTAGTCTCATATGGGTTGGACCAGATGACGCCAAAAGGCGCACAACTCAAGGACAATGCACCATCAGAGTATGAGAGCTCGGGGCAAGCATCTACACTATGGGAACCTCATTTGCCAGTAAAAATATGATAATTGTTTCTTTACCCTTCTATCTGGCAACAAAACTGACACCTTTTTACAAGGAGTCATGTTTGCATAGACCGCAATACCTGCAGTCATAATACAAACAAAAGAACATAACTCTGATAATGTGCACTGTCCTTGAAGTTGATTGGTCCACACCCGAGACAGCTTTCCTTAGAGCCTAGTCTCATATGGGTTGGACCAGATGACGCCAAAAGGCGCACAACTCAAGGACAATGCACCATCAGAGTATGAGAGCTCGGGGCAAGCATCTACACTATGGGAACCTCATTTGCCAGTAAAAATATGATAATTGGTTCTTTACCCTTCTATCTGGCAACAAAACTGACACCTTTTTACAAGGAGTCATGTTTACATAGACCGCAATACCTGCAGTCATAATACAAACAAAAGAACATAACTCTGATAATGTGCACTGTCCTTGAAGTTGATTGGTCCACACCCGAGACAGCTTTCCTCAGAGCCTAGTCTCATATGGGTTGGACCAGATGACGCCAAAAGGCGCACAACTCAAGGACAATGCACCATCAGAGTATGAGAGCTCGGGGCAAGCATCTACACTATGGGAACCTCATTTGCCAGTAAAAATATGATAATTGGTTCTTTACCCTTCTATCTGGCAACAAAACTGACACCTTTTTACAAGGAGTCATGTTTGCATAGACCGCAATACCTGCATTCATAATACAAACAAAAGAACATAACTCTGATAATGTGCACTGTCCTTGAAGTTGATTGGTCCACACCCGAGACAGCTTTCCTTAGAGCCTAGTCTCATATGGGTTGGACCAGATGACGCCAAAAGGCGCACATCTCAAGGACAATGCACCATCAGAGTATGAGAGCTCGGGGCAAGCATCTACACTATGGGAACCTCATTTGCCAGTAAAAATATGATAATTGGTTCTTTACCCTTCTATCTGGCAACAAAACTGACACCTTTTTACAAGGAGTCATGTTTACATAGACCGCAATACCTGCAGTCATAATACATACAAAAGAACATAACTCTGATAATGTGCACTGTCCTTGAAGTTGATTGGTCCACACCCGAGACAGCTTTCCTTAGAGCCTAGTCTCATATGGGTTGGACCAGATGACGCCAAAAGGCGCACATCTCAAGGACAATGCACCATCAGAGTATGAGAGCTCGGGGCAAGCATCTACACTATGGGAACCTCATTTGCCAGTAAAAATATGATAATTGGTTCTTTACCCTTCTATCTGGCAACAAAACTGACACCTTTTTACAAGGAGTCATGTTTGCATAGACCGCAATACCTGCAGTCATAATACAAACAAAAGAACATAACTCTGATAATGTGCACTGTCCTTGAAGTTGATTGGTCCACACCCGAGACAGCTTTCTATAGAGCCTAGTCTCATATGGGTTGGACCAGATGACGCCAAAAGGCGCACATCTCAAGGACAATGCACCATCAGAGTATGAGAGCTCGGGGCAAGCATCTACACTATGGGAACCTCATTTGCCAGTAAAAATATGATAATTGTTTCTTTACCCTTCTATCTGGCAACAAAACTGACACCTTTTTACAAGGAGTCATGTTTGCATAGACCGCAATACCTGCAGTCATAATACAAACAAAAGAACATAACTCTGATAATGTGCACTGTCCTTGAAGTTGATTGGTCCACACCCGAGACAGCTTTCCTTAGAGCCTAGTCTCATATGGGTTGGACCAGATGACGCCAAAAGGCGCACATCTCAAGGACAATGCACCATCAGAGTATGAGAGCTCGGGGCAAGCATCTACACTATGGGAACCTCATTTGCCAGTAAAAATATGATAATTGGTTCTTTACCCTTCTATCTGGCAACAAAACTGACACCTTTTTACAAGGAGTCATGTTTGCATAGACCGCAATACCTGCAGTCATAATACAAACAAAAGAACATAACTCTGATAATGTGCACTGTCCTTGAAGTTGATTGGTCCACACCCGAGACAGCTTTCCTTAGAGCCTAGTCTCATATGGGTTGGACCAGATGACGCCAAAAGGTGCACATCTCAAGGACAATGCACCATCAGAGTATGAGAGCTCGGGGCAAGCATCTACACTATGGGAACCTCATTTGCCAGTAAAAATATGATAATTGTTTCTTTACCCTTCTATCTGGCAACAAAACTGACACCTTTTTACAAGGAGTCATGTTTGCATAGACCGCAATACCTGCAGTCATAATACAAACAAAAGAACATAACTCTGATAATGTGCACTTGTTTTCTCTGCCTGTGTCCTCTCTTTAGATTGTTCACACTTAAATTCTAACTTAGCAATCTTTGAAATACGTAATCAACCAGGCTATGCGTTAATTGTGTGTTGACCGACCCTCTGTGTTGTATTACATTACATTTCGATATTTTACTAGGTTATTTAATTTTAGTGTGTCCTTCTCCTGATTTTCAGGCTTGCTTGCCGTGCCATCGCATTCGCAGCACCACGTCTGTTGACCACTCATTGATATGCTAATTTTTTCTCTAACCCTCCTCCCTCTCTCTGCCTCCGCCCCCCCCTCTGTCTATTTAAGGCCACCACACAGAGACGATCACCCCTCTCTGTTACCTGTGTTGCTCTCGCTATGTATCTTGGTGACATATGTCTGCTAATATGTCTGTCTATAGTTTTCTGGTTAGATTTTATGTCGCTATTTCATTATACCTGATGATGATTGCTTGTGTTGCAATCGAAACGTCGTATTCTATGATTTAATTTAATTTATTATTTTATCTTTAGACGTGACTTAACCGAAAGAAACAAATAATAATTCCTGCAGTCACGAAAGTTCTAAAATTAAGATTGAACCACTTCTACGGGGAAGTTTTAAGCTTATCTTTTTTCTCTCTCTCTGGCGACTTGTTTTCTCTGCCTGTGTCCTCTCTTTAGATTGTTCACACTTAAATTCTAACTTAGCAATCTTTGAAATACGTAATCAACCAGGCTATGCGTTAATTGTGTGTTGACCGACCCTCTGTGTTGTATTACATTACATTTCGATATTTTACTAGGTTATTTAATTGTAGTGTGTCCTTCTCCTGATTTTCAGGCTTGCTTGCCGTGCCATCGCATTCGCAGCGCCACGTCTGTTGACCACTCATTGATATGCTAATTTTTTCTCTAACCCTCCTCCCTCTCTCTGCCTCCGCCCCCCCCTCTGTCTATTTAAGGCCACCACACAGAGACGATCACCCCTCTCTGTTACCTGTGTTGCTCTCGCTATGTATCTTGGTGACATCTGTCTGCTAATATGTCTGTCTATAGTTTTCTGGTTAGATTTTATGTCGCTATTTCATTATACCTGATGATGATTGCTTGTGTTGCAATCGAAACGTCGTATTCTATGATTTAATTTAATTTATTATTTTATCTTTAGACGTGACTTAACCGAAAGAAACAAATAATAATTCCTGCAGTCACGAAAGTTCTAAAATTAAGATTGAACCACTTCTACGGGGAAGTTTTAAGCTTATCTTTTTTCTCTCTCTCTGGCGACTTGTTTTCTCTGCCTGTGTCCTCTCTTTAGATTGTTCACACTTAAATTCTAACTTAGCAATCTTTGAAATACGTAATCAACCAGGCTATGCGTTAATTGTGTGTTGACCGACCCTCTGTGTTGTATTACATTACATTTCGATATTTTACTAGGTTATTTAATTTTAGTGTGTCCTTCTCCTGATTTTCAGGCTTGCTTGCCGTGCCATCGCATTCGCAGCACCACGTCTGTTGACCACTCATTGATATGCTAATTTTTTCTCTAACCCTCCTCCCTCTCTCTGCCTCCGCCCCCCCCTCTGTCTATTTAAGGCCACCACACAGAGACGATCACCCCTCTCTGTTACCTGTGTTGCTCTCGCTATGTATCTTGGTGACATCTGTCTGCTAATATGTCTGTCTATAGTTTTCTGGTTAGATTTTATGTCGCTATTTCATTATACCTGATGATGATTGCTTGTGTTGCAATCGAAACGTCGTATTCTATGATTTAATTTAATTTATTATTTTATCTTTAGACGTGACTTAACCGAAAGAAACAAATAATAATTCCTGCAGTCACGAAAGTTCTAAAATTAAGATTGAACCACTTCTACGGGGAAGTTTTAAGCTTATCTTTTTTCTCTCTCTCTGGCGACTTGTTTTCTCTGCCTGTGTCCTCTCTTTAGATTGTTCACACTTAAATTCTAACTTAGCAATCTTTGAAATACGTAATCAACCAGGCTATGCGTTAATTGTGTGTTGACCGACCCTCTGTGTTGTATTACATTACATTTCGATATTTTACTAGGTTATTTAATTTTAGTGTGTCCTTCTCCTGATTTTCAGGCTTGCTTGCCGTGCCATCGCATTCGCAGCACCACGTCTGTTGACCACTCATTGATATGCTAATTTTTTCTCTAACCCTCCTCCCTCTCTCTGCCTCCGCCCCCCCCTCTGTCTATTTAAGGCCACCACACAGAGACGATCACCCCTCTCTGTTACCTGTGTTGCTCTCGCTATGTATCTTGGTGACATCTGTCTGCTAATATGTCTGTCTATAGTTTTCTGGTTAGATTTTATGTCGCTATTTCATTATACCTGATGATGATTGCTTGTGTTGCAATCGAAACGTCGTATTCTATGATTTAATTTAATTTATTATTTTATCTTTAGACGTGACTTAACCGAAAGAAACAAATAATATCATATTTTTACTGGCAAATGAGGTTCCCATAGTGTAGATGCTTGCCCCGAGCTCTCATACTCTGATGGTGCATTGTCCTTGAGTTGTGCGCCTTTTGGCGTCATCTGGTCCAACCCATATGAGACTAGGCTCTAAGGAAAGCTGTCTCGGGTGTGGACCAATCAACTTCAAGGACAGTGCACATTATCAGAGTCATGTTCTTTTGTTTGTATTATGACTGCAGGTATTGCGGTCTATGCAAACATGACTCCTTGTAAAAAGGTGTCAGTTTTGTTGCCAGATAGAAGGGTAAAGAACCAATTATCATATTTTTACTGGCAAATGAGGTTCCCATAGTATTGTGTATGTGTTTGTGTGTATGTATGTGTGTGTTTGTGTGTATGTGTATGTCTGTGTGTATGTATGTGTGTGTTTGTGTGTATGTGTGTGTATGTATGTGTGTGTATGTGTTTGTATGTGTTTGTGTGTTTACGCTCGCATTACACAAATGTGTTGCAGGTCTAAGGCGTTCCTCGCGCAACATTGCCGCTTTATTATTTCAGTCGTTTACTGCCGTACGCACCCTGAAAGTCGTGTCTGTCTGCAGCAAGCGCGTGTATGTGTACCTATGGATGCGCGCGCGCGTGTGTTCTGTAGGGGGAACGGTAGTGTAGTGCTTAGCGTGGTGTCTGTGTGTGTGTCTGTGTGTGTGTGTGTCTGTGTGTGTGTCTGTGCGTGTGTGGTGTGTGGGGAGCGGTAGTGTAGTGCTTAGCGTGCTGTCTGTGTGTCTGTGTGTGTGTGTGTCTGTCTGTGTCTGTCTGTGTGTGTCTGTGTGTGTCTGTGTGTGTGTCTGTGCGTGTGTGGTGTGTGAGGAGCGGTGGGTGTAGTGGTTAACGCTACGCTGCGCTACCAACCCGGCGAACCGAGTTCGATTCCCGCTCACGGCCACCACCGGTGACGATTATTTTAACCTCCCCTAGGTCTACTCAGCCTCAAACGAGTAACTGGTGTGGCGTATTAACATCGCCACTGGGGAGACAAAGGCGGCCGGGCGGGGTGGATCCAAATCCCGGGCGAAGCCGGGTCATGTGTATGTGTGTATGTGTTTATGTGTATGTCTGTGTGTCTGTATGTATGTGTGTATGTATGTGTGTGTATGTGTTTGTGTGTATGTATGTGTGTGTATGTATGTGTGTGTCACTGGTACCAGCGGTGTCAAGATCGGCCTCAGTGGAGGAGGCTCGTGAAGGACGCTACTGGGCAGTTGGAGGCAGTCGCCCTCCAACAACAACGGAGGGCGGAGGAGCGACGCTCACAACAACGAGCGGAGCGCCGGGTGGCTAAAGCACAGCAAGTTGGCACAGTAGGGGGCACAGGTGGTGCATCAGCCAGTCATCTCGGTCATCTCGGTCAGTCGACCCGTGGCACCTGGGTCTGCCCCGTGACCTCCTGCCAGCGGGCGTTCGACACTTCACGTGGCCTCAAGGTGCACATGGCCTGGCACAAGCGTCGTGGTGACGTCACCGCCACTTAGTGGCGAATGGCGGTTGTTGTTGTTGTGTATGTGTGTGTTTGTATGTGTGTTATGTGTGTGTCTGTGTGTCTGCATGTATGTGTGTGTGTATTGTGTATGTGTTTGTTTGTATGTATGTGTGTGTTTCTGTGTATGTCTCTGTGTATGTATGTGTGTGTATGTATGTGTTTGTGTGTATGTGTGTGTATGTATGTGTGTGTATGTGTTTGTATGTGTTTGTGTGTTTACGCTCGCATTACACAAATGTGTTGCAGGTCTAAGGCGTTCCTCGCGCAGCATTGCCGCTTTATTATTTCAGTCGTTTACTGCCGTTAGCACCCTGAAAGTCGTGTGTGTCTGCAGCAAGCGCGTGTATGTGTACCTATGGACGCGCGCGCGTGTGTTGTGTAGGGGGAACGGTAATGTAGTGCTTAGCGTGCTGTCTGTGTCTGTGTGTGTGTGTGTCTGTGTGTGTGTGTATGTGTGTGTGTCTGTGTGTGTGCGTGTGTGGTGTGTGGGGAGCGGTAGTGTAGTGCTTAGCGTGCTGTCTGTGTGTCTGTGTGTGTGTGTCTGTCTGTGTCTGTCTGTGTGTGTCTGCGTGTGTCTATGTGTGTGTGTCTGTGTGTGTGTCTGTGCGTGTGTCGTGTGTGAGGAGCGGTGGGTGTAGTGGTTAACGCTACGCTGCGCTACCAACCCGGCGAACCGAGTTCGATTCCCGCTCATGGCCACCACCGGTCAAGATTATTTGAACCTCCCCTAGGTCGACTCAGCCTCAAACGAGTAACTGGTGTGGCGTATTAACATCGCCACTGGGGAGACAAAGGCGGCCGGCCGTGAGTGGTGAGGGAGGGACAGTGGTGAGGGAGGGAGAGTGGTGAGGGAGGGAGAGTGCTGAGGGAGGGAGAGTGCTGAGGGAGGGACAGTGGTGAGGGAGGGAGAGTGGTGAGGGACGGACTCAGCCTCAAAACGAGTAACTGGTGTGGCGTATTAACATCGCCACTGGGGAGACAAAGGCGGCCGGCCGTGGTGGATACAAGTCCCGGGCGAAGCCGGGTAGTACAGCTAGTAGATATATAAATGTAAGGTAGTAGCCTGGAGTAGACCACTAATTGTCACAGTTGCAATTACTTTCAAAAGAAAAATAGAGCCATTTGAGTTTTTGGCCCATACAAGACTGTAGTTTTTGGTGGCTTCAAATTTCATTTCATCATTTATTTTTATGTTGCCAATTTTTTTTTTTTGGGATGCTATTGTATATTAAAATTAAGATTTTTGTTAGGATTTATACCAAACTAAAAATGTTTTCTTGAGTCTGTAGAATATGATATGTAGGCAGGACATCTCTGCAGCACAACAATAATGTAAAATGGTATTTTGACTGATTTCTATAACAAACTCACCTCTGCTGCAATCCTTTCACGGTCTTCCGAACTGAGCGCCCGGCGCCTCTTTGTTGGACGAGAACCACTGCTTTGCTCACCAAAGGAGTGGAGAGAGTTTCTGCAAAGGACACAGATAATTTATTATAATTTTGGCAAAGGATAAAGAGAGTTAAAAATGAAAGAGAAAGCAAATAATGATCATATTACAGGAATAAAGTTACCTGATCTTTTGTATTTCTTGTTGGAACTGTTGGATGCTCACTTTGATATGGACTGAATCAATGTTCTTTTTCTGGAGCTTGGCATAGAGGAAGTCTACATGTGGCATGATGTGGTGATAAAGTTCCAGAAAGAACTTAAAATCCTCATCCTCCAGTAGCATTGCCAGGGCTCCTGCTTCTCTGACAGTATTGGGGTCGAAGTCACCTGAGTCTTGTATGCTCTCAAAACAGTGAATGAGATCCTCTTTGTGCTCAAAAACAGTATTAATGGCACGGCTATGAAAGTTCCATCTGATGTTGCTGGATCTTGGCAGTCTATGGGCAACCACTTTATCCAGAAAACATGTCCGCTTGGGTGACTTAGAAAAAAAGCTGGCAAATCCACCAATGTTAGAAAAAAATATTCTCGTCTTGGATATGTGAGACGTGGCCTGTTGCATTATCAGGTTGAGCTGATGTGCGTAGCAGTGGATGTAGTGGGCATTTGGGTACACATCTTGTATTTTTCTCTGAACACCTGCAGTGGCACCGCTCATCACGCTGGCCCCATCATATGCCTGGCAGATGAGCTTACTTTTCTGATCCTTAGGAAGGATAGAAGCAAGACGCTCTTTTAGTGCAGTAGCAATGGACTCAGCTGTAGCTGACTGCAGAGGGATGAACTCAAAAAATCTTTCCTGCACGTTATTTTTGTCGTCGATGTAGCGCAGCACAAGCACAAGTTGGGACTGTGTGGCAATATCTGTTGTTTCATCTGCCTGGATTGATAAAAAACTACTTGTCTGGACTTCTTTGATTATTTCTTCTCTTGTAACAGACAACATACAGTCCAGTAGCTCGTTTTGTATAGTTTTCGACGTTCCCTTAAATACAGTAGCACTGTCAAGGTGCTCTTTCAATGCTCCATCAAGAGAGGCAACAAAATCCACCAACCCGCGAAATATACCGGGGTTATCTGAGCTCTCACTCTCATCATGGCCACGTAACGCCAACTCAAATGCTCCACAAAATTTCACACAGTCTATTATCCTGGACAGTATGTGTCGATTTTTTGTCACCTCTTCGTTGTGCCTTCTAATGCCAATCCTGTAGCCTTCATCTAGTTGTTCAGCAATGCTAACTCTGCCCAAAAACGTTAGTTTCATGCTATTATCAATATGGCTGCGGCTACTTTCATGACGTTTGCATTTGTCAGAGAGATGTTTGAGGTCTCTTACCGCCGTCGTTGTCCACAAAACTTCAGTGCCGACACTTTGAAATAAAAGACAGGGAAAACAAAAAAGAGAATTGCTAACATCACATCCAGCCAGCCACCTCCGTTTCTCATAACAAGCGCGGGTGAAGCTTCGTGTGTAGCTTCGTCCTCTGTCACTGGCCTGCTGCTGGATTTGTAAATCGGGTTGGTCCGGTCCGAGATCCTTTATCTTTTTTATTTCTTCCAGCGAAAGCCTTGTGAAAGGGTTTTTTTGTAAATAAATTACAGAATTTGGATGAACTGCTGCCATTGTTTACACAAAAAATTTGATCAGCCTAGCAAGTGTCGAAGTGGTGTCGCCTGCGCACTCGCAGTAATGGCCCAGAGCGTAAAGTTGAATGACAGGTGACGAGAACCAATCAGATTGGATAAAATAACATGTATCCAATTCTGATTGGCCAGGGACGCAACGACTTGCGCCCTGAGGAGAATCTTTAAGAAACCAATTAGAGACCAGCTTCAGGTCACATGCTGTCCGAAAATTTAAAGTCTCACATAGACATCCATTTGTCCGGCGTCCCGCATGAAACACATTGAAAAACATAGAAAATAGTTGACCGATTAAAGCCAGTTTTTATTAAATGCTGATGCTTTTCTTACTACCAGCCGGCACATCGTATGAAAAAAATATTTTATTCATGTATTTTTATATAATTTTTGTATATGTATATTTCTTGAATCTTGATGGGGGCAGCGCCCCAGCGCCCTCTATTGACAAGCCGCCACTGGTGCCTACCTGTGATTATCGCCCATTTTTTTTCTCTGACATGGAGCGCTGCGGTGGTGCTTCTGCAACCCATTGTCTGTCCATCCGTTCTCATTAATTTGATACTCACTCTGGTCAATCTGGAAGGATGCCCGGCTGGCGAATACACACCCTGCGAGTGTGTATTCGGTATGGTGGTTGGGGGGGGTCGTGGCTCTGCAATCCCCTGACCTCATGGTCTGCTCTTCTAGCTTAATATACCACCCCAGCCCCCCCCCCCCCCCCCCCGATGTCGTGTATGACTCAATGCGGCTGGCCCGGTGAACCTTTTGGTGCCCATACAATTTTAAGCCAACTCAGGGGCACCGCAATGTGACCTGTCCTGTGAGGGTCGGCTAATCTCCTAGCACCGGGAGACCGTGGGACTTTCCTCCTAGGGACCCTTCGGATTAAAACCTATTGTGCCAGGAAATCCCCCGCGAGGACTCTATGTGTGTGCACTGTGTGTGTGAACTCAGGGTGGGGGCCAGGGGGGAGTTGCGGCGCTTACAGAGTTGCTTCGAGGCCGTGGCACCACATCAGCTCCCAGTATCGGCCGCCATCATGTCCTTCTCCCCCCTCCTCTCAACTAATCCCTGCGTGTCTCCTATCCTCCAGAGCTGGATGAGACAGCTTTGCTATTTTATGCTATTTTCTCAGGGTACTTACACCTGCAAGTAAATAAAACAAAATTCAACGTACTGTCTGCATGTTTAGTGTCAGTTATTTGGAGACAATGTTTGTAGGAGGCACCTTCTTTATTTAGTAACATTCATGGTCTCATCTACACACTCTCTACAGTCGCTTAGCCTAGCCTATACACAATGCTAGCAGTCTAACACTGACGGTGCTGACTGATACAGCCAAGCACACATTTTTTGGAAGCACAATATCTAGCGAAGACGGCAGCGACGACGTCGACGAGACGACAGCAACGTCGAGATGAGTCATATCCCAGAACCGGCAGCCTCGAGCTCCCGCTCTCGGCTCCTTTTATCCTACCAGCACGGCCTGGCCCCGCCCTGGCCGCGCCTCCCTTCTCGAACCCACAAGCAGGTTACAGGGTTTTCCAGATGGGGTCCTTTGTGACCCTTGCCCTAGTTCCTCTGCTCTGCCAACACACCCGTGCACACGCTCACTGGCGTGTGCACTGTCTGTCCACCACAGTTGCCGCCGTTGTCCACCAGCCGGTGCTATTACACTACACATGCATGGAGTAATTTGTTCGTGCTCTGCTGGTTACTCTTGACAACCATATTGTTTGCAATTAATGAGTTTAGAAAGGTCTACTATATCGTTGTCGGTTACCATATGGATTTAAATGTTATCATAGTTATTTTATTTTCGCAGATTCATACGTGATTATTCACCAATGACTTTCATGTGTGATGTAATTTCACACCTTTATAAATGACCTCACGTACCCCCTGGGACATTGCCACGTACCCCTGCCATAGAGGATGGTGCAGTTGAGCTGTACTGCGCTCCAACATCTACACTTCTCGCCTTCCCCATCCCGCACTGACAAGCGTGGTGAAGTATAGTAAAAAAAATAGCTTTCTCACGTGTTAGCGGGTTGTAACCGTGTGGTGTGGAGTCACAGAACTAAATTCTCTCCACCCGCTATGCCCACTCTCGTTGTTGACGATGCCAGGCTCTGAGGTGGCAGCCTTCAAGAGAGCGTCCACATGGCTCATCAGCGATGTCTCTTCTGGGAATGGTCTCGACTCACGGGCCTTGTTTACAATGCAGGGAATCCCCAGTGGCGGGAAGGCAGAATATCGTTTTGTTTTCTGAATATTTATTTATACTGCAGGAGGGATCCGATGAGCTATAAAGCAATGTTTCAAAGATGTCCAGTAGTGTTGGACCAGCGAGGGAGTGGATGAGTTTGGCGCTGGGCAAGGAGGATGAGAATTCCTCGACCAGCTGCTGAGGGGTGATGTCACCGTGCCGGGAACGTGCGTGGTGACGTCACGGCGCACAAAGCATGCGTGGTGACATCACCACGCCGATAATACAGCAGCAGATAATTTGAAGAAGTTTAACACGTAGGCTTTCGCGACCCAATATTATTCATAATAAAGGTTTTTTTATTAGATGAAGTCGAAAATAGTTAGATTGTTATTGTTAGTGCCTTTTTTTGTGGTGACATTTCTTTATTTGCTTATTCATTTTTATATTGAATTTGTTTGGTAGTTGCTGAATGTAGTATTTGGTCGTCATATTTAATTAATGCACAGCGTTGTGGGAAAAAATGAGCATGAATAACGCTACATAAAACGAAATTATTATTTGTGTTTCATATTTTTATTTCAGTATTAACGATACAAGCATTACAATGCTATTTTAGTACGTTTACATTTATTTTTATTAAAATTTCTATTTTTATTGTATTTCTCCCACAATGCGTTACATCACCGCTGTATAAGCACATCCCAGTTCACCATTGATAATATAATACTTACACCCCTACACTCTAATCACACTCTTCTGGCAGGGTGAATACATCTATTTTAGCGCCACACACAGGGTGGTTGTTATTTTATCACCCCTTAGGACAGGGGTCAGCAACCTGCGACTCTGGAGCCGCATGCGGCTCTTCAAGGACTGCTCCGTGACGTTATTTATTAAGGACCACCATCTCGTATTTATCACGTGCATTGTGGCTCCTGAAATAGTGATGGGTTTTTTGACCGAATTCGTAAATAAAATGGCTTTTCTTGTTAGTTTGGTTGCCAATTCTTGCTCCAGAAGGTTGCGAGGAATTTACACTCACCCACATTCTAATGCAGACCCTCGGCACTCCTAACCACTGACGCCCATCTACCAGTCAGGGGCGTGGCACTGCGTGTAATGGTGATGACGGTGGCGAGCGTCGTGTGTCGTGGTGTCTGCTCTCTACGGCGTTCATGTTAACGACTCAGATCCACAATCGTCACTGTGCTACCAACCCCCACCCACAGTCCAGGCTGTAGGGGCTGAGTGAAGGTTTGGCGAACTGAGTGTAACAGCGTCATGGAGTCGGCGTCGTAAAACGACAGGAGGCCCGCGTCCCAGTCCAGATGAACTCCGACTCTCCGTGGAGGTTCTGGCACCGATAGTGAGATCTTCACCCCGCCCTGCCACACGAAGAAGCTGTTGTTACGTTTCTGTAGACTCCAGGAGTCGTCACTCCCTCCCAGGCTGCACTCAGCACCACCCCCTCTCCGTGGGATCGTCCCGTATGCGACTCCAATCCGACACCATGACTCCACGCTCCCCACGTCCACCTCCCAATAGTGCTGACCCGATGAGAAGATCTCAAAGCACAGGGCTTGTGGATACCAATCAAACCGGTGTGGGTGGTGGGGGCGACCCTGGGAGATGTCGTTCCACGTCACCGTTCTGAGATCCGAGGAAATCTGAAGTTTGTCGTGGGCTGAGTTTGTGTCCAGAGTCGGTGAGCGTCCATCTGTGGTGACGAGAGCGACAACGCTCGCATATCAGTCACAGCAAGGCGAGTAGCAACACAAGCATTGCATGGATAATGTCGAAAAACACATTGTGTATTGTATTATCATTTATGTTATGGCAATAATGCAATAAATAATACATCTCATACGTAACAGATGCACAATTAGTATAACATGCATAACAAATGCATACTAGTATGTACACACAAATACTTACGAATATGATTATTATTAATAATACTAATAGAACTATGAATGTGTGTGCCATAGTAATGAACATTGGTGATGATACCAGCACGACGATGTCAATGCCACTCTTGTAGCATCTCTTTATAAACACGGCATTTGTACAATAGTCACCACAGCCTCGCACAGACATTTTGTCAATCCAATGCTTGATGAGGGCCTCTCCACCCTGTGCAGGTCATGGGGGTTATTTGCCCATACGTTACCACTCTTGTCAGTTTTCGTTGGTGAAGGTTGGGATCATAACCATAGAAGCATAGAGGTACAATACAACAATGAATTATACTACACTGCCCTCTGCTGGCGTGATATGTAAACATTTGTTGCAGGGGAGACAAAAGCGGCAGGGCGTGGTGCTGGCCACCCACTTTCTCGTGTGCGGTGCCGGCCTGTATAGGTGCTCGCTAACAAGACTTGCCCCAATAGTCTGTTAAGGTTATACGGGGAAACTTTGTATTTCTCTGTATTTCTCACTAGGCTTACTCTAGATCCGCCTGATGTGCAGGAGGTCGTGCATTTGACTGATGATGCCTGCTGTATATTTGGAGTTTGTGTGTCTCTCCCCGTGGTCGCGTGGATTTTTCTCTAGGTCCTCCGGTTGTTTGCTCCACATTTAGAATCAACATGAGTATACATCAATGTCACGCGTTTAGATTATTTGACTGATATTATACATTTCCAAGTGATAATCCAATTCGTTGAGCTATCATTTGTGGCCAGGCGGCTTCTGAAAAAGCGCTAAATAGCTCAATAGGCCTTACCTGGTAAAATACAAATATTTTTTGAAGATACATTCCCCAATGCTATGTCACCTGTCTTAACAAAGGTCACCAGCCTACCCAGCAGTGCCTTTCTGGAACATTGTGTTTGTCATTAATTATGTTGACAGAGATCAGTATGCAGCGCAGAGAGACTCACACACGAGAGCAATGAGCTTTGTATTCACTCCTCCTAGAGAGATGACCTCTGTGAGCTCTTGGTGACTGAATGTGGGAGGAGGGGCATCCTGGATTCCCTGTGAGTCGGAGCTTCTGCACTCACACAGCACGGGACACACGGAGTCTAATGAGGGTCCATGTCCCTATAGACATGCACGAGACACGTAGACAAATGAGGGTCAATTATCTCTACCCATGGCAAATATGGAATGCAACTGCATCGAATGGAGTGTATTAGGAAGCACATCACGACCGATCACTTATTTGTCCACCAGGTGGCAGACAGTAGTTTGAGTCTGGGTTGGCACTGACCTGAGATTCTCATGCACGGGATCCTGAAAAACACAACCCCACATTTCACATTAACATTGACATCCTGAGTAGATGCTCCTCCTCCGCACAATCACCTGCTGTCCACAGTGTAGCACGACATCAGAGAATTAACAAATACCTCCAATCTGAGAATGGTGAAAAACACGGCTCTCTTAACTGGACACGGACGGAATTTAACAAGTGTAGTGACAGAACGGTCACTACTGTGTTGGCCTGTACGAAGGCTGGGGGCCCCAAGGGGGTGCCTGGCGGGTCACGTGGTGGAGGGATCCGGACCTTCCCAGAGGTGGGGGAAGTGAGGCGTGTCCTGGGAAGGGAGGCGTGGCCTGAAGAGAGCCAGCCACGCCGGGGCGGAGCCAGCCACGCCAAACCAGATATAAGCGTGGTGTGAACGCAGAGCTAGGCTGTTGTACTGTACTCCGAAGTGAAGACATCACGAGTCGTCAAGTCCCGAGTCGTCGTCCTGGGCCAGGCAGGCCGTTGCCTGCCTGGTCCAGTCTGTGTCGCGTTCCAGAGTGTTAGCGAGTTGAGGAAGGTGGTCACCACCTCATGTACAGTGTTATATTACTTACCGTTTAATAAATAGTGTTGCCTCCAAGCTGCGTGTGTGTGCACCTAATTCGGTACTACTACATTTGGTGTAGAAGTGGTCATCGAACTTTCGCTGATTAATTTGAAGAAGCTGTACCCTTCGCTGCCATGGTGTAAAAGCTGGCAGCGGAGTGCAAGACCCAACCGGAGGTGCGGATGGACGGTGTGGGTTGCACCTGGCCTCTCCCTGCGACGACCCCGGAGTCCGGGGCCCCGGTGATGTGCCCCGGGGGATGGGCGACTGCAGCCTGCATGGGAGGAGGCTGCGAGCCCGGGCTGGTCGCCATCGACGGCGAGTTGGAGCGACGTCGCTCGTCAACTCGACCAGCTGCTGGTGGCAAGGGAGTAGCCGGGTGTTGGTGAGTGATGGCGAAATTGCAAGATGACGCAGCTGTGGCGTTCGCGCCGTTTCGGCGGTGCCGGCGTTCCCGCACTTCCCACAGCGGCGTTCCCGCCATTTTCACCGCGGCAGTGTTTTCGCGATGGCGGCGTTCCCGCCTTTTGCGCCTTGTGTGCTGCGCCGGCCTGGCGGCGCGCCGCTGCAGCCCTGTGATTACGGGCCTCCCTCCCCACATTGAAGTAAGAAGAGCGGGGGAGGGCATCGGTGGTGAGAGCGAGAGGGGCCCGTGGTTGAAGAGAGGGGTTCGACGTTGGAGACACTGCTGGGAGGGACTTTTTCAGTTTGACTCTCCGGTTTTGTGTTCCTCGCGGACGGTTAAATACGGCGTCGAGATCGGTATCTTCTGGGTGTAGTTAATGATTAATTCGTTGTTGGTGTCCCGAGCTCCTATGATATGCTGTAGGTTGCCGTGTTAACGACTCGTGTTGTTACATCGTTTTGTTGCGAAATCGCCATTGTTATTGTGTATACTGTATGGAGTTTCGCTCGTGATTGTCACGTGTAACTGTAAGAAACTTTGATCGTCATTGTTGCCAAGGTACAGACCGTATGGAGCTTTGCTTGGAATTGTTAACAGTGTAGGGACTGTTGGGTACTTGCTTGTGATTATTTACTATGTACGGATTGTCTGGAGTATTGATTGTGTGTGTTGCCATGTGGGGACTGGATGGAGCATTGTGCCAAACAATTTACTGTACGAACTTCCGTATACTGCATATACTGTATTAATCAATTCGGCGATTCTTGGGGTTTGTGTATAGTTTTTTTGCTCTCAAAATTCGAATGCCCTGAGTCCCATGGTTAATGTTGAAGGGGATTTTGAAATGACAGGTTCGGTTTGTTTCAAACTCACTGGTTGGTTCCTGTCCATTGTTGCACAGATGATGTCTTTTGTGCGGGAATGCCCCTTGTGTTCTACATCGATCGGGGGTACGTTTCCGTTAATTGCCGTCAAATTGCGTTGCTCTCTCCACTCGGTTGGTACAGCTGCATGCTGCAATGCGAGTCTCGGAGATGATGTGTACGGATACGGGATGTGAGGTGTATTGTTGTGACCATTGAATATTCGGGATCGTCACAAATTGTGCGTACCTGTTCGGCATTGGATCAGTTCTGTGGGGGATCATAATTCAAATTGTATGTGTTGTGATGGTGTTAAATTGCGATGGTGACATGCTGCCAGGGATTTGGAATTGTGCTGCTGGCTGTCACCTATCTTGGGGCGCAGGTCCTGACCAGGATGGCCCAGTGAGTGTTGCGTGTCTAACATGAACGTTGTGGTCCCGTCATGCAATGGCTGACGGCTTGACCTGACAGCCCGGAGATTGAAACACTCCGTGGTATGTCTAGCCTAGTGGGCTGTGCGCTCACAGGGCTCGGAGAGTGTGGTCCCGTCATGCTGTGTCTGACGGCTTGACCTGACAGCCCGGAGATTGAAACACTCCGTGGCATGTCTAGCCTAGTGGGCTGTGTGCTCACATGGCTCGGAGAGTGTGGTCCCGTCATGCAATGGCTGACGGCTTGACCTGACAGCCCGGAGATCGAGACACTCCGTGGCTTGTCTAGCCTAGTGGGCTGTGCGCTCACATGGCTCGGGGAGTGTGGTCCCGTCATGCAATGGCTGACGGCTTGACCTGACAGCCCGGAGATCGAGACACTCCGTGGCTTGTCTAGCCTAGTGGGCTGTGCGCTCACATGGCTCGGGGAGTGTGGTCCCGTCATGCTATGGATGACAGCTTGACCTGACGGCTCGGAGGTTGAGACCCTCCGAGGCGCGTTGAAACAGTGGGCTGGAGATTCGTAAGGTTCAGGTGGAGTTGTCCTGTTACGTTGAGACTGTATCCCTCAGTTAGGGTGCATGTTGTGCAGTGAGTGAACGATGGGTCGTCTCAGCTTGGTCGGTACAGCTATATGCTGCGATGCGAGTCTTGGAGAGAGACTGGGTCGTCTCAGCTCGGTCGGTACAGCTATATGCTGCGATGCGAGTCTTGGAGAGAGACTGGGTTAAAATCCCACCGATATGGCCGACGCGTGCTGCTGGTTGTGACGCCACGTCGGAAAGGCGGTGGGGTGGTAACATGGAAATTCCCCCCCGATATGGCCGACGTGTGCTACTGGTTGTGACGCCGCGTCGGAAAGGCGGTGGGGTGGTAACATGGAAATTCCTCCCCGATATGGCCGACGCGTGCTACTGGTTGTGACGCCACGTCGGAAAGGCGGGGGGGTGCTAACGGGTGACTGTCATTGCATGCGTGATTCTAACGGGGGGGGGGGGGGGGCTGTGCTGGAGCATAAGTGGGTTAGCCAGTTTTCATGTATATTTGTTGTTAATTCCCCGTTTTCTATGCGGTTCCCTCTTACCCTCGTCGATTCTGTATATATTACGTGATTGTATTTCTTATCGGTCGCCGGTCATTTATTGATGTTGCTGGTTCGGAGGCACACCTTTTCGATGTTTCACAGTTGTGTTACAGCCGGGGACGGCTGTGTGTTTATACAGGGGGGGGTGATGTAGTGACAGAACGGTCACTACTGTGTTGGCCTGTACGAAGGCTGGGGGCCCCAAGGGGGTGCCTGGTGGGTCACGTGGTGGAGGGATCCGGACCTTCCCGGAGGTGGGGGAAGTGAGGCGTGTCCTGGGAAGGGAGGCGTGGCCTGAAGAGAGCCAGCCACGCCGGGGCGGAGCCAGCCACGCCAAACCAGATATAAGCGTGGTGTGAACGCAGAGCTAGGCTGTTGTACTGTACTCCGAAGTGAAGACATCACGAGTCGTCAAGTCCCGAGTCGTCGTCCTGGGCCAGGCAGGCCGTTGCCTGCCTGGTCCAGTCTGTGTCGCGTTCCAGAGTGTTAGTGAGTTGAGGAAGGTGGTCACCACCTCATGTACAGTGTTATATTACTTACCGTTTAATAAATAGTGTTGCCTCCAAGCTGCGTGTGTGTGCACCTAATTCGGTACTACTACACAAGTAACAAAATGTTATTTACAGGTCGAGTTCAGCACCGGTTAAATAACGTCCAACAACTCGTGTTTTTTATACTATGAATAAACTCAACTTTTTTGTTTACCAGGTAAGGCCCACTGAGCTGTATAGATCTTTTTCAGAAGCGACCAGGCCACAAATGATAGCTCAACGAAGTGGCTTATCACGTGTTAATTTATACTAGCAACCACATCCTCTAAACGCGTGATGTTGATTCTAAGTGTCGAGGTAAAAAACAAATGATCTGGAGAAAATCCACAAGACCACAGAGTGAGAGGGATACGCAAACTCCAAATATACAGCAGGTGTCAGGGTTGGGAACGAGCCCACACCCGTCTATATACCAGGTTTGAGTGCCACATAGAAGTAAAATCGCCTCCATTTCGAGACACCACCGCTTCCACCCAGATCGAAAAACATTTAAATATGATTGCCTGCAATGTCAATTTTTCACAGAGTGGTGACTCTTTCTTAGTTCTAGATAGATCTCTGATAAAGCAAAACCGTGAGTGAATGGAGGTCGGGCCACCTGCAGGAAGGAGAGTGAGTCCTGCTCGCTGAGGGCGGTGAGCAGCTGATTGATCTCCTGCTCCAAGTCCCGTGTTCTACTCTCATAGCGAGCGATATCCGCCTGGATGCGGAACAGCACGGAGCGGCCCTCCTCGTCCACGCGCTCCAGCGCCTCCCTCTCCTCCTCCCCCAGCTGCTCCCTCCTGCGCTTAAATTCTCGGCTGATCCGCTCCTTGGTCCCACGGAGAGACTCCTACGCAGAGATACGATGACGCGCTATTGATACACAACACAGTGCGATATTACACATCTTCTTAGTCCACTCAAAGAGGCAGGTGACGTATTTTTGGAAAACGTGGAGTAATGAAATGCATGAAAGAAGGAGATTTAGACAGAATATTCATGGGCACTCTTATGCCAATGTCTCTCTATGTACCTAGATTTTATGCGTCTCTGTCGATACCTGCGCGTATCTGCGTGTATCTCTCTGTACCTGCACATGCTGGTAAGCTTCTCTGAGCTGCTGTGTCCGCGATGCTGTCGTCTTCTTCTTCTCCTCTCTGACCATCTTCTTGAGTCTGAACAGCTCCTATACATAAGGTAGACAAATACATAATGTTTGCTACTCCCAACATTATCATCATGTGGCACATGTCTTTAACCCAGAGCCATGCAGGCAGGTTTCCTGGATCGCTGAGAGATAATCATCGCTCTTTGAAACGTCCAACCTCCCAGGCTGCGAGGTGGTGTTTAGGAGGTGGCACGACAGTCGTGTTTCAGGTAGGTGGCTGGATTACAGCGTGGTTTATTGAGGGGCGCTCACTGACATGCTCATGTTTTCTCCAGTTTTGCTGAACAATGTAATCGAGCGTAACCAATAATTATAACTCACGATATATCTACAGCACACACTTTGCGTGACAGTGTGGTAATGACCACAACTTAAATCCAAAATCTTAAAGGAAACCAAGCTAAGTTCCAGAGTGGTATAGGAGTACGGACAGCTCTGTTGCTGGTAGAGCTGTTGTTCGGGTGTGACAGGACAAGTTGGACAGAACTCAGGGTAGGGAGAGCCATGTGACCATGTTCATAGCGCAGCACGTTAACTACGACACCACTGCTCCCGCAAGCAGGAGCCGCACACTCGTACACATTCTAATTTTTTTTTTAGAAATGCAGTGTATATGGTATGAGTCATTTTAATAATAATGATACTAATAAATATATGCAAAATAACATTGCCAGGAGCAGGAAACACAATAATTTCAATATTATATAACGATACAAGGAATATTACCAGTAGCAATAACGACAATAACAACAATAAACATTCGTGATGATGATTATTGACTTCAATATCCTTCATTGGGATGTTTGCCTTAAGCTGTCCCCCATTTGATTGCCTGTGGCAAGGCTTGGCACTGGCAGGATGAAGCGCTGTTAACATGATACTCTGTCAACGCCAAGTCCCACCCATTTTGCTGGCTAAGTGACCTTAGTCCCGAACTGTGTTTCCCCATTTCACCTGAAAATACTGTGCCAGGCTAAACACTCTGGTGGTTGGCCAAGCTTCACCTTGGCAACGTTCAACTACACTCCAATGTTCTGTCACGTAATTTAAATACATGGAGGCCAAGGTTAGTGGCATTGTTTCATTTTCGACACCAAACATTGTCACAAAATCAAATCAAAATCTGCCCTATAAATAATCAAACCGTCCCACTGAAATTGCCTTCCATTTACCTCTTTTAAGTCCATGGTCAGTTTACTTTTTAAGAATCTCACGTTTGAAGTATCTCACATTACTCAACATTTCTCACATGTATGAATCTTATGTGAATTATGTTTAACATCTTTGCCAGCCATAAAACAAAGTGCTCTGTCTTATAACAAAACCATGGAACACAATGCTTTTCCATCCATTCAAATCAACATTTCCGTCTTCCGTATCTAGACTGTCTTTCGTGTGCCAGATTTATAATTGTTGCCCATAGTGATGTAATTGACCATCACAATGTTGACACAATCGGAGTCACCTAATAATATGCAAATAAAAATGATAAAATACAGACTATCTTAACAAAATACGCCAAGAATGTTGTATCTTCTTGGTTCTTTCGGTAAAGCCACGTAGAAGGGAAATAATAAAATAATAAAAGTAAAACAATAAAATAATTCTCACGACGTTTCGGCTGCTTGCGTTGTGGCCGAAACGTCGTGAGAATTATTTTATTATGTTTTATTTTTTTTATTTTTTTATTTCCCTTCTACGTGACTTTACCGAAAGAACCAATAAGATGAATCCCTGCAGTCACGAACGCTTTAAATCGAAAAATAGAATGTTGTAGTTACACTTTATGATATTGGGTTACAGCAGCGATTTAAATCTCACCTGCTTTGTCTGTTGTGCATTTTTTACTGGAATGACCTCATGCCCTCTATGTTCCCCAGAGATGGTGCAGACTGTGCAGACCAGGCTCCTATCCTGTTCACAGTAAAGAATGAGCTGTCTGTGCTGCCGGCATCTTCGCTCGTCCAGATTCGCGATGGGAGCCACCAGGACGTGGTCACTTAGCCTGGGATTCTCCAAGTGAGGCCTCAAGTGTGCTGCACAGTAGGATGTCTCGCATTTCGTGCAGGTCTTCACTGCAGGAGTCTGGCCGTCAACGCAGTTGTTACACACGACGGCCGTGGCCATCCTGTCTCCAACTCTGAGCTGCTCCGCCAGGTTGGCGTGGGCCACGTTCCTCCTCAGCTGGGGTCAGACAGGGAAGGCCACCTGGCAATGTGGGCAGCTGAAGCTCCTCGCTGTCTCCCAGGCAGCCTCCAGGGAACGGAGGCAGTAGCTCAGCGTGGAGGGGGAGACGAACGTGTCCAGGCAGATGGAACACCTCAGCTCACTATCCACACTTTCATTTGGATTCGCGCTCGCCACGACCCATGGGCTTCACTCGGATCGCTCGCTGTGTGGCTCAGAGAGACACTGGACTCTCTCTTACAGCGACGGTGCACAAGGAAGTAAAATCCTTAAAATCCTTTCATTGTCGTGATTGACATAACGAGATACTGCCTGGAATGTGAACCTGCGACCTTCGTGCACAAACACCAGCTTCAAGGTGAACACGGTTACTGCAAACACCTTTAAATGAGCAAAATATATGAAAGGAACTTACTGTTTAAAACAATAATAAAACATATAAATCGGTGAGACTCAGCTGTGGTAGCTCATTCATGATATGAGTATCGAGAGATGAAACTATCCTTCCATAGCTCTGCACACAGGTTAATGACTATGGTAAGACAGCAATGGATTGGGTCCCACGGAGGCAAGATCTCCCTCCCCTGATATACAGAAGGTTGTGGATTCGATCCCAACTCTGGCGCCTGTATATTTGGAGTTTGCACGTCTCTCGTCCACTGGTCGTGTGGATTTTTCTCCGGGTTCTCCGGGTTTCCCTCCACATTTATAATCACTATCACGCGTTTCGAGTATTTGGCTGCATTCAATTTCCACATAAGCCACTTACTTGAGCTATCATTTGTGGCCAGTTCACTTCTGAAAATGAGCTAAAGGGCTCAATGGGCATAATATGGTACAATAATTAAAAACAATTCTAATAATCTTGTTTTGAAGCTTTCGTGACTGCAGGAACCCATACTCTTTGGTTCTTTCGGTAAAGTCACGTAGGTATAAAATAAAATAAATCACGAAGTTTCGGGCGCAACACAAGCGTCCATCATCAGATGGGAAAGCATGGTCTGCTGCTGAGGCAGACTGTTTTAAAAGGTTTGAAATGGGTGTAGCTCAAGGGTTATAAATAAGTGGCCGGGGCTAGTGATGTTAATGTGAGAAATTAGAATGTAACTGTAAGATAGGAGGCCGCTCTCCTATCTTGCAGTTCCATGCTAATTTGAGCCTTTTGCCTGCAGTGTGAATATATCACCCACTCTACCTTCCTCCATCACCCACTGTTGGCGATTTCACCGTTTCTCACCCTCTCGTTGACTGAGACTGAAGTTTCCTTGCCGACCATTCACGTCCACATCCACTGCCTATTTAACCTGCGTTGTTTCATATTACCACGTACGCGTGCTATTGCACACGCGTCCTCCATCAATCCTTTCACATCTCCTCCCTCCCCTCTCCAAATGGTTCGTTTTGTACATCACAGCACGCTACTCCTCAGCTTGTTGAGGGTACAGCATGGTGCAATGCACAGGCATCGTGGCAGCTCAAGGTTTTTCAGAAGAATCAGGAGCGTATTTCCTCGAGTAAAGCTGTAGAGCTAGGAAGCTCTTGTTCGAGCATTACTTGGTCAGAAGATAATTATGCGTTTCACAACATCACTGGCACTCATTAGCACACTCACTCACCCATTCACGCATACACTTATAGCAACCAACTCACCAACCCACCCTCACGCACTTCACAACCAAAAGTTGATACTTTTCTGAGTAAAGTCCATTGAGATTAAACGATTTTTTTTTCAAACGCGATTTCAACATCAAAGCATTGCACAATTACAATCACACCACACTTACTGGCCTACTCAAACACTCACTTCCGCACCCACACACTCACTCGGCCACTCACTCGTTCACTCACCCACCATTTTAACTACTCACCCATCCACTCATTCACTCGCCCACTCACACACGCACATCACAATCATAAGAACCAGGAAGATATTTCCTGAGTCGAGCCCATTGAGCTAAGAAGCTATATGATGAGGGCGACCCAGCCGGCAGATGTGGGGAAATTTTGTCGTTGGTGGCTTGGCTCTTCCAACTCTTTGCCCGCCACGAGAGAACCAGGCATTTCCTCCACCTCTAGTTGGGTCAGGAGTCGGCAACCAAAACAATGACAACCGTTTTTTTCTAATTTGGGGTGGGGGGGTCCTATATTTTAAGATCTGCAATGCATGTGAATGCGAGACGTATTTGTGTTGAATTTCTTTCACATCGTACGCAGCTAACCGTGCTAATCGAAGGTGCAATGGAAGGACAACAATCTAAATACAACAACAAGCAGTTCTAATTGAATGAGTTTTCAATCTAGGGTATTTAAAAGTCATATCTCCAGTGTCTTCCTAATGTCGGAAGGAAAAGCGTTCCAGGCGACCACAGAAGCGCATTTTAAAAGTGCTGCGCAATGCGGTGGCAATCTTTGTTTGATTTCCAGCCAAAAGCCGTTGCTGATCGGAGTTTGTGTGATGGTTTATGCTTCTTGACGAGGGCGACTTGGCATTGGTCCTTAATAAACAACGTCAGGAAGCGGTCCTTAAAAAGCTGCACACGGCTCAGGAGCTGCAGTTTTACAACCCCCGAGTGTGTTTGTAGGGGTTTATCAGCGTGTACTTCTGTATGTATGTTGAACTTCTTTGGCACCGTATGTAGCGAACTGCATGAATTGTAGGTGCGGTTTAAGGACAACAAACTAAACACAAATAGCAGTTCTGAAGAAATTAGTACAGTGGTGAGTGTATAGGCGTGTAGTGTGTAGTCGTAGGCATGTTGAACCTCTTTGGCAACGTACATAGAGAACCCTGCTAAACGGAGCTGCGGGGGAAGGACAACAAACTAAAAAGAACAACCAGCAGTCCTAAATAAATAATCTGCCAATGAAGAGTATTTAAAAGTGCATAGCTCCAGTGGCTTCCTCATCGAACCGGATCAGTCTTGCATTCAGGCGACAGCGGGTGGAATGCGTTGTGCGTGGCTTGTACGAGCGGCAGAACCAGCCAGTCCTGTTTTCCTGAATGAGGCTTTTTCGAAATCGGGTTTATTGGTTGCATTTTGAAGACATTTATTTTATTCTTCATGATGCTCATTCTGTTTTTCTGTTTGCCGTGAGTCAATTGGCACCCTGGACACATTGTCTAGCTAATGAGAGGTTCCATCTCGATTGACATTTCCCAGGTGGAATATTTGAATGCTGAATATTTCATCATGGGCCACCCTCACTGCGTGGTTAACTTGCATATAGGCCAAAAATATGTTGGCTCAGCGTGTGCCAAATAAAATTACACCTGTAAGGAGCGCAGAATTACGCGTGGGAGCAAATGTCGTTCCAACAAAGATAACTTGCCCACCACTTGCACCCAATTTTATGTTGTAAACGATGTCTCGACTTATTATTTATTTTATTTACGACTTAATTTTTTTTCACGCTATATATTATTGCATGCATTTGCACTTTATTTTTAAATCCTTTATATTAAGTTCACTTGCTTGCACGCTTACGACCGTGCACATCTTTCGGTCGTTTTTTAACCCAATTCCCGTGATCCAATCGAGCTGACATTTTGCACACAGACTCGTTGTGCGTGACAATTTATTTTTGTGAAATTTTTTCCCCAAAATTTTACACTTTTTAGGAAAAAATAATTTATATTTAATTACCAATTGCTTAATGGTGGCAGGCAATCATCTGACCCATAGGTGGCAGCCATCTCAAGCCAGAGGACGAGAGGACTCTATCCGCCACGCATATAAGAGATTTATAATGAAAAACTTTGTTTTTACGGGTTAATTTTTCCCAATGCGGTGTTAGGCGCTGAGGTCGTGATGTTTTTTTTATTATTGTTGTTCTATGCTTCCGTACCGTTTCCGTCTTGCTATTACGTGTGTAGTGGTGGTACGCGCTGGGGTAGGGATCGTGTGCCAGCGCGTAGTGATTGGCTGAAGTGTGTTGGTGACGCGTGCTGACGTGGAAGGATCAGAGGCAGCGCAGGGTCGGGGGTTATGAGGCAGTGATTGGTTGAGTATCAGTGGGCGCGCTGACAGCGAAGGGATCCTGGGGAAAGCGCGCGGGGATTGGTCAACTAAGAGGGATGCTCACGTCGAGGTCCGCATACGCTCCGTCTCCAGTGAGCGGGGGCTATATAAGGTGGTGCGCATAGGCACACGGGGAGCGAGTAACCAGCGAAGACTGAAGACGGAGGAGGAAGAGCCCTGGGGTACCTAGTCTCGCTGTCCCTGTAGGGACCGGGCTCTGTGTGACCCAGAGGCGGAACCCTGGGACCCGAGACCGAACGTCCGTGTGAGGACCGGTCCTCGGGACTCAGAGGTTGTAGCCCACGCCCAAGCTGGGGTGGGCTGGTAGGCTCCACGGATGTTACGGGGCGGAGTGCAGGGAGAGCGTACAGTGCGAGCAGGCAGTGGGAGCATGCAGTGTGAGCATGCAGTGTGAGCCTGCAGTGTGAGTTATAGTGACCACACGTGTCGAGTGAAGAGTGTGTAGTCAGAAGAGTAGTGACCACACGTGTCAAGTGAAGAGTGTGTAGTTAGAAGAATAGTGACCACACATGTCAAGTAAAGTGTGTGTAGTCAGAGTAATAGAGACCACACGTTGTATCGTGACAAGTCAAGTTTTAATAAAAAGTGTGCTACCCGTCAAGTGGTTTCCTGCCGTCTTTCCAATACTTCAACTGGCGTCAGAAGTGAAACAGTCTTCCAAGCATGGATACAAGGAAGACCCGTCGGACTCACGGGATTGACCGCGAGGATAACCTTGACGACTTGGGCCAGCTGGCATCGGGGGGTGAGGACGAAGAAATGCCGACGCCGCAAGATCCGCCGAAGGCACCGGGCGACCGACCGGGGACCGATTCTGTACTCCGTGAGGCACACTCCCGTCTGGCGGAGCTGCTGCTCGCCGCCGCGTCTATTCTGGCGGAGATCAGCACGTCGGGAGGTGCGGGGATGTCAGCGGACGTTCTACAGGGTCGTCCCGCGGATTCCCGCCAAAATGACTGGGCGATTCCCGCCATTTCAACTGAGCGGACATCTTTTGGCGGGAACGGCGAGCACCACGTGGCGGCGGTTCTCCAAGCGCGCACGCTTACGTCATCTACGCGTGCTGCGGACCGCCATCAGGCAACCGCCATTGGGGCCGCCATTTCGCACACCGACGGAGCGGCGGAGAGAAACTACGAGGCAGACGACGGCTTCATCTTTCAACAGCGCCTTCCCACATTGTCGGCCTTCAAGGCGGAAGGCGGGGATTGGGGCGCGTTCCAGCTCAGGTTTCTAGCGCATCAGGAGATGTTTGCCTGGTCCGACGCTACGGCGCTGCGGGCACTGCCTGCCATGTTGGACGACAACGCGCTCGCGGCTTTCATGTCTGCTCAGAGGTCGGACCGCTCCACGCTTAAGAGTGCGCTGGGTCTTATGGCCAAGGTCTACGGACCTCCCTCGGCGTGTCGCCATCACTTTTACGCCCGGCGGAAGGCGGACACGGAAACCGCGCTCGCCTACCGCACGGCGTTGTTGGCTCTCGCCGACGCCGCGTTCCCTCGTATGGACGAGGAGGGCCAGGACGCGATGGTCTTGGAGCAACTGCTCAAGTTGGCACAGGACCTGGGGGTCCCCATCAACACGGCCGACGAGATTGATATTTCTTCTTTGCGGGTCGCAACAAGTATACAAGCGCACGAGGTCCTTCAACGTAAACAGGGGGTCGTCTGCAATGCTGCCGTGGCCTCAGCCCCAAGTCGTCAGCCCACGAGAGGAGGCGTTCACCGCGGGACGACCGGGGGACTGGAGATCGGGGGGTCGTTCGCCTCTGCGAACTGCCCGCAAGCTGGAGCAACCGAGATCTCCGACGACCCTCATCACGTGCTACAACTGCGGCCTCCGGGGCCACGTGGCGTCCGGTTGCCACGCTCCACGTCAGCGCACCATGGGACCTCGGCTGGACGACGACCAAGGCCCCAAGTCATCCCTGCTAACCCCGGCAAGTCGCGGCGCTTCACATGCTCGGCCCACACGCACGACACACATGGCCCATCGCGTTGCGGCGGAGGAGAGCCGGTTAGGGATCGGGGATTCGGTTCGGTGAGGGGGGTTCGTGCGGGACCGAGGGGACATTGAATGGTCGGAGTTGGGGCACAGGATGGTGGCTGCGTCGGCGGGATCATCGGTCGTTACGGGATTCATTGACGGGGTCGAGGTCAGGGTGTTAGTGGACACGGGGGCGTCGGCGACTATTATATCGGACCTCATTTACAACATTCTTCCCGTCCAATGTCGACCTCTGATCCCGGTGGACGTGCCATTTTACGCGGCTAATGGGGGCTCGTTGGGCATTGTCGGTCAGATTAGGGCGTCCATTTGCATTGGAGATATCAAATTATCGGGACCCGTTTTCGTTTCTTCTTCATTGGCGGTTCCTTGTCTGTTGGGCACAGATTTTTTGGCCAAAATGCCCATTAAAATTCTCATTGATCAACGTTGCATTGAGCTACCATCGGGTCGCCGTATTTCATTTTTGACGAGCCCTACCGACATTCGGACGGCGTGCGCTACGATACAAGCGCTGGCGACACAGACCGTGCACGTGCCCCCGGGTTCACAGATGTTAATTCCCCTCCGGTTGAGGAAACCATGGGTGGGGGAGACCTCGGAACAGAGCATGCTTTTGGGTCCTTCAAATAGGGCTGTTGGAGGTCTCGATTTGTCGGTGGCTCACACCTTGGTTCGGGCTGACAGGGACCAGTTCGTGATGGTTTTAAACGCTGGGTCGCGGCCTGTCGTTATTCAGCAGGGCACTGTGCTAGCTCACGCGGCACGGGTCCCTGCGGAAGAGCGGCTGGTTGCGCATGTTCATCCGAACCCGACGCTGAAAAATCCAGTGAGGGAGGACCTTGAATGGGTCGAGTCGCTGTGCGCGGACTCTGACGATTTATCACCCGTACAGTTGGGTGCGCTGCGTGCATTGTTGATGGAATTTTCGGATGTGTTCAGTAAGCATAAATATGACATTGGGTGTACGGACCTGTTGCGTCACCATATCGAGACAGGCGATGCGGCACCGGTCAGGCTAAATCCCTTCCGGCTGAGTCCTGCTGAAAAGGAACACGTTCAGTCGGCCGTTAACGATATGCTGCAAGCCGACATTATTTCGCCTTCTTCCAGTCCTTGGGGAGCACCTATTGTGCTGGTTAAAAAGCAAGACGGCTCCTTGCGATTTTGCGTAGATTTCCGTCGCCTGAATAAAATCTCTGTGGCTGACGCGTATCCGCTCCCCAGAATGGACGAATCCCTCGATGCACTGTCTGGTGCGCGATATTTTTCTACTCTTGATTTATTATCGGGATTCTGGCAGCTGCCGCTCGACGACGAGTTTAAACCTAAGACAGCATTTCGGACTCCGGGGGGCCTATTCCAGTTTAACCGGTTACCCATGGGACTTCACTCCGCTCCCGCGACGTTTCAGCGCCTTATGGAATTGGTTTTTTTCGGGACTGCAATGGGATACTTGCTTGATTTACCTGGACGATGTCATTGTTTTCAGTAAAACGTTTGAGGAACACCTCCAGCAATTGAGAGGGGTGTTCTTGCGCATGCGATCGGCTAATTTAAAGTTTAAACCGGCCAAATGCCACCTTCTTCGTAAGTCCGTGAGATACTTGGGCCACATTGTCGATTCTTCGGGGATCTCTACCGATCCCGCGAAGACGGACTGTGTCAATTCATGGCCAACGCCCACGTCGGTTTCGGACGTGCGCAGTTTCATCGGTTTTGCTTCTTACTACCGCCGATTTGTTGAGCATTTCGCCACCATTGCAAAACCCTTGCATGCTCTAACGGCGAAAGGGGTTAAGTTCCGATGGGGGCCGGAGGAGGAGGCCGCATTCTGCTCCCTCCGGGACGCCTTGGTGGGTGCCCCGCCCTTGCGTTATCCTGACTTTGCAAGTCCCTTCTTGCTGGACACTGATGCTAGCAACACGGGCATAGGGGGGGTGCTCTCACAGGTCATTGGGGGAGTCGAAAGGGTGGTCGCTTATGGTAGCAGGGTCTTGTTGCCGGCGGAGCAGCGTTACTGTGTCACCCGTCGCGAGTTGCTTGCTATCGTTTTTTTTGTACAACAATTTAGACCGTATCTCTATGGTCGTCACTTTACGGTCCGGACGGACCATGCGGCGCTTCAGTATTCATTAAAGGTCGCCCAACCCTCGGGCCAATTGTCACGGTGGTTGGAAGTCCTCCAGGACTACCAGTTCACGACCACATACCGTAAGGGGTTGCGCCACACTAACGCCGATGCCCTGTCGCGATTGTCGCCGTGTCAGAAATGTGCGTGCTTGATGGGTTCGGCACGCTGTAAACCGCCAGCTGCTGAGAGTATGGGGGCGTTGGCTGCGACCGCGGAGGTACCGATCGGGGATGTTCCCACTACCGCGGAGGGAGAGGACTCGCTGCTCTCATTGTCGCTGAGTGAGTGGGGCCGTCTCCAAATGGCTGACGGCTCCCTGCTAGCGTTGCGGCGCAGGGTGGGGGGTCCCAAGGAGGGCCGGGAGCGAACTGGCTCCTGGGTACTTAAGCAGGGCCTGTTAATGAGATGGGACAACTTGTCCCGGCGGCACGCACTCGTGGTGCCTTCCGCTGTGCGGGGGAAGGTTGTCCTGGCCGCACATGAACGCCTCTTGCATTTGGGAGTGAACAAGACGCTTGCTCTGCTTCAGCGTGACTATTATTGGCCGGGGATGGCGAGCGATGTGGTGAATATTCTAAAGGGGTGTGTTGACTGCGCCAGACGGAAACCGCCGCCCGTGGCATCAAATCTACCGCTGCAATCTATTCAGGTCTCGCGCACTAACGAGCTCGTTGCGCTCGATATTTTGGGGCCTTTTCCAGTCACGCCTAGGGGTAATAAGTACCTGTTGGTTGGTGTCGAATACTAACCCGGTAGCCTATGGCGTGGCCACTCGCCAACCAGTCGGCGGCGGCTGTGACGGACGCCTTTGTCCAGGGCTACGTCCTGGACAAGGGGGCTCCCAAACGGTTGCTGACCGACCAGGGGAAAATTTTTTCTAGTAAATTGCTGCAAGAGGTGTGCGACCTATTGGGTACTAAGAAGGTGCGTACCTCCCCGTACCACCCGCAGACAGACGGGATGGTGGAGCGACTCCACAGGACTTTGACTTCTATGCTGTGCCAGCAGGTGTGTGAGGCACATGTTGATTGGGACCTGCAGGTCCCGGGTGTCCTCGCCGCGTATAGGATGGCCCCACATGCAGCAACGGGATTTTCCCCATTCTATCTGATGTATGGTCGGGAAGCCGACCCGCCCATGGAAACGTAGCTGGGACTGCCCGCACCGCGAACAAATTCTAAATTGGCAGAACATATTAAATTTAACATTCATAAGCTGACCGAGGCACGGGAGGCCGCACGGCTTAATTCGCGGGCTCGCCAAATTGCCAACGAGCGGTTGCGTGCACGGAAGGTGACGACCGTGCACGACTGGAAACCGGGCGATAAGGCCTGGCTGCACTGCCCCCAGGCACCCTTGGCCACGTCGCCTAAATTGTTGAAGCCGTGGCGGGGACCCGTGGAGGTCGTGCGGGTTGCACGCCCCCAGTGTGTTCAAATAAAATGGGGAAAACGACGTTGGTACGTCCACCCCTCCCGACTGAAACCGTTCTCGCCTCCATATGGCCTCCCTTTGTGTCGTGAGGGCCGGGCATGTGACGTGACCGACGACCCGAGGGGGGAAATGTCTCCGCCTGATCCTCACATGTCTCCGCCTGATCCGCTCCCAGGTGTCTCGGAACTGACGGCTGCCGACCACCGCCGGCCGGATCCTCGTGGCACGACCGGTCCTTCCAGGCCCGATCCGCGCCGTCCAGGGCTGCCGGAGCCACCGGACGGTCGTCAGCGTCCCGTCCCATACGATGGACCGGCCAGGCGGACTCGCGCTAGGTCGCGTTACTTTTCGTGACCAACCGAAGGAGGAGAGGGGTCAATAGCTGCAGAGACACTGGACACCTTCTTTTTCTGGAATTTGCTTTTATTGTGTTGTTCGTCGGGCTGTACATAGCTTGTTGTCTAGGTGTTGTATGTTGTTGTTGACTTTTATTGCGTTGCCTGTCAAATTGTACATAGGTTGTTGTTGTTGTTGCGCTACGGGGCACACAGGGGGGTGGGGGTTTGTTGTGTTGACGTTGTGTTGTGTTGTTGTTTAGCAGCCGGGCCGGCTGCGAGCTATGTGGGAGGGGGTGATGTAGTGGTGCTACGCGCTGGGGTAGGGATCGTGTGCCAGCGCGTAGTGATTGGCTGAAGTGTGTTGGTGACGCGCGCTGACGTGGAAGGATCAGAGGCAGCGCAGGGTCGGGGGTTATGAGGCAGTGATTGGTTGAGTATCAGTGGCGCGCGCTGACAGCGAAGGGATCCTGGGGAAAGCGCGCGGGGATTGGTCAACTAAGAGGGATGCTCACATCGAGGTCCGCATACGCTCCGTCTCCCGTGAGCGGGGGCTATATAAGGTGGTGCGCATAGGCACACGGGGAGCGAGTAACCAGCGAAGACTGATGACGGAGGAGGAAGAGCCCTGGGGTACCTAGTCTCGCTGTCCCTGTAGGGACCGGGCTCTGTGTGACCCAGAGGCGGAACCGTGGGACCCGAGACCGAACGTCCGTGTGAGGACCGGTCCTCGGGACTCAGAGGTTGTAGCCCACGCCCAAGCTGGGGTGGGCTGGTAGGCTCCACGGATGTTACGGGGCGGAGTGCAGGGAGAGCGTACAGTGCGAGCAGGCAGTGGGAGCATGCAGTGTGAGCATGCAGTGTGAGCCTGCAGCGTGAGTTATAGTGACCACACGTGTCGAGTGAAGAGTGTGTAGTCAGAAGAGTAGTGACCACACGTGTCAAGTGAAGAGTGTGTAGTCAGACGAGTAGTGACCACACGTGTCAAGTGAAGAGTGTGTAGTTAGAAGAATAGTGACCACACGTGTCAAGTAAAGTGTGTGTAGTCAGAGTAATAGAGACCACACGTTGTATCGTGACAAGTCAAGTTTTAATAAAAAGTGTGCTACCCGTCAAGTGGTTTCCTGCCGTCTTTCCAATACTTCACGTGCACCAATGCCTACTTCAGTGAAGGCGATATTGGCACGTAAAATAAAAATCGATTGAGCCACGTTTTGAGCAGCGATGTGGCCTTGCGACGGTGCTTGCCACTTCGTTTCAGAGGTTCCATGACTGCGAGTGCTGTAACTGTCACTGCTCAGTCTACTGCACAGTCGACGTTAAGAATTCTCGGACATCAGTCACAAGAATAGGCTCATTGTGTGCGAGTGTCATTTTCCAAATAAAAAAATGACACCACAAATTATTTACTATTTATTTTTTCCAGGTAAGGCCCACTGAGCTATACAAATGACCTCTGATAATGAAGTAGTCATTGGAACTTCAGGAGGCAAATTAAGTGAGAGTAGCTAACAATGTCGATGGTGAAGATATGTCAAGGCTAATCTGGTCATACGAGTTCAATATATAGCCATGTCTAACATCATTGACAAGTTGATTATAAAATGGTCCTCGACCCCACTTCACCAACCGAGATTGTATTTTTATGCTTTTATTGTAATTTTAATGAGAAAGCAATTCGTGAATTTTAAAGTTAAAGTTTTCACATCCGCTTGTAATCCAAGTTCACTTTCTTCAACTAGGCTGCGCGTTGATGAGCGTGCTGCTGACATCGTAAGGATTCGCAATATTTTTGTATTCCGTATTTAACTCCTTTAAATGCCCACTTTGCCACCTGGAAAATGCTTGAGAGGCATAATAGTCAACACTCCGCCCAACCTAGAATAGCACACGGTAAATATATTCATTTGATGAGACTGACTGCACCTCATTTGTTCAGGAGACGATAAAAATTCTGGACATTCTGGGACATCTGAAAAATGTCATGCAGACTTCAACAAATATCAGACAAGATGCATGGATACTATGGATGTATGTTGAACTTATTTCGTTGAACTATTTGAGGTGTTAGGCAGTCTCGATTACTTTTGAGACGATATCCCCTAATTGTCCCAAAATTGTCTAAAACATGTGTCATGTGATTTGTATGCTCTTGTTGAGAGTGTTCAATGGAATGATAATTCGTGCTTAAACTATGTTCACTGTCGCTATTCAAGAGATAAGGAACTCAACTTTATAATAAAATAAATAAATCATACTACTTCGCAGGTATTTTAACCTTTAAGATGGCTGGCAGTCCTCAACGTTAAACAAACCTCTTAAATAACGTGTAGATTTATAATTATTATTTAATTAAATAACGTTGCCAATTGTGCACAATCAAAGATAACAAACTCTCAACACATTCGTCAATAACAGCCAGAAATATAAAACGCTTTCCTGGTGACGTTTCAGGAAATGGCCCTTCTTCAGATAATTTTCAAGATGGGTTTAAGAAGAATTGAACTTGCTAAAAACGTCGCGTATTGTAATCATATATGCATTTCCTTTCATGGTAACGTCATTGATGAATGTGTTGAGTGATTAAGATGATTACAATTTGTAAAGCATAGCATTGGCAGTAGAACACACGCACAGATTGCGAAAGCTTCCTCACCATCTTCATTAGCATCACTCGGTGGAACCCACCTGTGTGGAAGCATTTTGAGGGAGGGTTGGTGGATCACGAATATTTGTGAAACTAAAAATAGCTGAGACTGCAAAGTAGCCAGATGTTATACATGAAGCAGGTTTGTTAAACCTTCTAGGTGGCCCTATATGTGACTTGCTTCTGTCTGTCAGTTTTTTTCTAGTTGCTGGGGTGGGCATTGTTGTGGGTAGGACATGGTAAAGCAGAAAAATCTAAATTTTGTACTGCAATATGTACCTCTGTCCATAGATCCCACGTTTACCACCAACCTGTACTAGCCAGCGTGGCGAAGTATGGCCAAAACAACCCCACGACCCGCATGGCCTGTGGATGCTGTAAATTAATACTTCTTAAATATATCTTGATGAATAGCTGCATACGTTGAAATGGATGCCTCGTCGATGAAAAGCTCATCCATAGCAGAAACACTCGACTTTACCGATCTCTATTTGGCAATGAGCAGGAATCGAATTGGGATCGTAGATCAGTGCGCTAACCACTGTGCCACCGCTCCCAACACGGAGTCGTCTACAGGCGCACGTACGCGAACATGCTAAGCGGAATCCCCGCCGTGTGATCAGTGACCAACTGCCCCCATAGCTACCTAGTCCTGACCCCCTCTCCTCTTCCTCAGAGCTGCCCCTGATACTCACACAGCAACAGCAGCAGCCCAGAATGCGCCGATTTCGTCAGATCTCGTCAGATCTCAGCTGATCAACGCAAGTCTGGATGGTGCTTGGATGGGTGACCGGAATACAGAAAGCGGCATCGACTGTCGTGGGGCTTCGTTCTCTGGAGAGGAAAGTGCAGTTGAGCTGCACAATGTTCCAACATTTACGCGTCTCCCCAACCCGCACTGACAAGCGTGGTGAAGTATGGTCAAATAATTGCTCTCCGATGTGTGCCCGGATTGTTCCGCGTGTTGTAAAAACGCAGAACTAAATTATCTCCATCCACTGTGCTCACTCTCATTGTTGACGATGTCAAGCTCTCAGGTGGTGGCCTGCAAGAGAGCGCACCGCAGCTCATCAGCGATGTCTCTTCTGGGAATGAGCTCTACCCGAGGGCCTCTTTTCCAATGCGGGTTTCCCCAGTGGTGGGTCCTATCGCATTGTTCGTGTATCGCAAGCATCTCCTCCTTGCTGCCACCCGGCATGCCTATGGCGCAGCTTGTTTGTGACGATTCGTTTACAGGTCACAGTAGATGTAGGGCGTGAATCCTACGATTCCACAATGATCCACTGAGCAAGTCAACATCAATGCTTAAACGTATGAACATACATTACAAAGTATCCAGAGTAACCCTGTTAATTACTTTAGGATATTAAATTTCACTTGTTCAAACCATTTAAATGTCCACAACGCAAGTGCTATCTTGATGTGTCTTTGTCCATTGTAGTTTTTTTCATATTGGCAATTCAGTTCAGCATTTTCAACAAAGCGTCTCCCATTAAAATGTCAGGTGACACATGAATGCAGCAGCACTTTTGTTTTTATTTGAAGAATCAATGACCTCATCAATGATTATTTCATTAGGAACAATGTGTCGCAAATCAAGCGAAACTTGTTCAGTACAGTACTGTATCAAATGTATATTTCAAATTTTCCCCATGGCAGTCAGCATATATTTTTTCTTCCAAATTGACTCTTTGAAGTTAAACCCTCGCCCCGAAACTCGCTTTTCCTCCTCCTCTCAAGCAGCTGGGTTGTGAGCTGCTCAGCAGAGTTGCCTCTCACTGCTCCTCAAGGCCATTATTATCGATTTATGCACGTTCTTTCAGTTTTATATTTTAACTCGTGTGCCTAAATTTGGAGGGGTCTGTCACGCGTGGTATATTTGATCAAATATATTCTCAACAATAATTAAAGATTTGAGGCTGTCGTGACTGCAAGGATTCATATTCTTAGGTTTTTTTGGTAAAGTCACGTAGGTAAAAAATAAAATGAATAAAAGTAAAATAAAATTAAAATCACGCCGTTTAGGAGGCAACGCAAGCTTCCGTCTTCAGGTGGAACCGTCACAGCACGATTGCTGTATCAAGTAAGAGAAATTCCAAGAAAACCGTCCTTGTATATATACTGGTTGAGGGTGGGAGGAGCCAAGGCAGGCCCCTGTATATTATTATTGTGAGGTTCGGTGCGGCTGAAGCACGCTGCTAGGAATGAGCATTTGTTGTGTAGACTGGTTGAACTGGGAGGTTCCAAGAGTTGTTAAGGTGCGGCTGATGTAAAGGTGCGGCTGCTGTAAATGGGACTGAGCCTTTGTTATGTAGAGATGGTGCGGCTGAAACCGCTGTTAGGAATGAGCCTTTGTTGTGTAGACTGGTTGAACTGGGAGGTTCCAAGAGTTGTTAAGGTGCGGCTGATGTAAAGGTGCGGCTGCTGTGAATGGGACTAAGCTTTGTTATGTAGATGAAACAGCACTTTGCTACGTTGCTGGGATTAATTCTAGATTTGCCAAATATGTGTGGTAAAACTTAAAGCAGGAAAACCAGCGTGTGAAAAAAGAAGAAGAAACTATACGTAACTGAAGAATAGTGCTTGTAAATAAGATGGTCCAATTATGTGTAGTTCAATCTTTTTTGCATGGTTAATAACATTTTTCCAATGATTACTATGTTGGGCTCCCCCTTGTCACTATGGGCTCCCCCTTGTCACCAGTGATAGCCAATGTGTTCATGGAAAAGTTTGAATGAGACGCCATCCAGACATCCACCCTGCGTCCTTCCCTGTGGAAGAGGTATGTGGATGACACTTTCGTCATTTGGCCATATGGCCTCCCAGCATTTAACCACTTCTTGGACCACATCAATTCCAGACACCCATCCATCAGCTTCACCATGGAAGTGGAGACAGATGGTAAACTACCATTCTTAGATATTCTGTTTGAGAGGAGACCTGACGGATCTTTGGGACATTCTGTCTACAGGAAAGCCACCCACACAGATTCCTACTTGAAACCTGATTCCCACCACCACCCATCTCAAAAGAATTATCTCATCAAAACGCTATACCACAGAGCTCATTGCATTTCTGACCAACACCACCTGGCCAGTGAATTAAGACATGTATATCGGACCCTCAGGATGAACGAATACTCTGACCGCACCATCCGCCAAGCTGTTTCTCCCACCATACAGAAACAGCCACATGAAACTCCGATCAAAACTATCACGTTGCCATACATAGCAGGCGTGACCAAAAAGATCTACAACATTCTAAACAAACATAAGATCCAAGTCCGATTCAGTACAGTACATAAAATCTGTGATCTAATTCCATCTGTGAAAGATGTCATTCCTGACTTACAATACCCTGGAGTCTACAAACTGAGTTAAGGCTGTGGTGATTGCTACATTGGATAAACGAAACGTCACATCTCTGATCGTGTCCACGAGCACAAGTCAGATCTGAAACACGGCAAAACTGATTCTTCCGCCGTTGCCGATCATTGCTACAACGCTGTGGGCTCTCATGAAATTGTCTTTTCCGAGACCAAGGTGCTCTACAAACCTCCTGGCTACCATCAAAGGTTTGTACACGAAGCCATTCAAATATACAAACACAGACATAATTTCAACCGTTATGATGGGTACAAACTTAGTAATCATTGGAAAGATGTTATTAACCATGCAAAAAAGATTTAACTACACATATTTGGACCATCTTATTTGACAGGCAATATTCTTCAGTTACCGTATAGTTTCTTCTTCTTTTTTCACACACTGGTTTTCCTGCTTTAAGTTTTACCACACATATTTGGCACATCTAGAATTAATCCCAGCAACGTAGCAAAGTGCTGTTTCATCTACATAACAAAGGCTCAGTCCCATTTACAGCAGCCGCACCTTTACATCAGCCGCACCTTAACAACTCTTGGAACCTCCCAGTTCAATCAGCCTACACAACAAAGGCTCATTCCTAGCAGCGTTCTTCAGCCGCACCGAACCTCACAATAATAATATCTAGGGGCCTGCCTTGGCTCCTCCCACCCTCAACCAGTATATATACAAGGACTGTTTTCTTGGAATTTCTCTTACTTGATACAGCAATCGTGCTGTGACAGTTCCACCTGAAGACGGAAGCTTGTGTTGCCTCCGAAACGTCGTGATTTTTATTTTATTTTTTATTTTACTTTTATTAATTTAATTTTTTTACCTACGTGACTTTACCGAAAAAACCTAAGAATATTCTCAACAATAGTTACTTTCCCCATACTTTTTATGATATGCAATAGGTGAGTAGCATTCAAGTGATAGAATACATTAATCCAAACTGTACAAGGATTGTTAATCTGACGCTGGGGGGACGAGCCGTCTCGAGCACACCCTGCCACCGGACATCGGAAACGCGCCGAGTGTCTCTCAACTCCGTGGTCTGTACGAGACGCATCTTTTCACACTCGCCTGCCCGCAACATCCACAATTTAAGAACGGGGAAAAGACGGTGTCTTCAATTATTCTTTGGTTCTGTCGGTAAAGTCAGGTGGATTGAAAATAAAAATTAAAAATGGAATTTTTTTTTTATTAAAAATAAAGCAAAAAACCTACGACGTTATGATCGTAACACAAACGGTCTTCATCAGTTGGTGTGATATGCTGAGGTGGGATTTCTTTTTCCATTCCTGTTGCTTTATGCCCCTGTACCAGTCCCATGTTGCTGTAATGTGCACTGATGCCCACTATATTGAGAGAAATATTGGCACGTAGAATAAATATTGATTGATTGAAGAAGACAAATGCAAGTCCCTTCATGTCCAGTAAATATTTCGTAACTTTAAAACATTTATACAACTGTAATGCAAGTGTAATGTAGGAATTTGGGCGGGAGATGACTTGACGGGTAGCACACTTTTATTAACACCAACTTCACTAACACGTGTGATCAACTGCAGCCTACGCTACGCGGTTCCCCCGGCTACACACACACGGGCTCTCCCGCCCCGTAGCTTCTAGGGAACCCACCCCAACTGGGGTCTGGGTCCCGACTACTGGGTCCCACAGCCTCGCCCTTACAAGGACGTCAGGCCGCGGGTCCCACGGTCTCGCCTCTGAGCCGCACAGGGTCCCGGCCCTTACAAGGACAGCGGGACTTCGATCTTCACTGGTTAACAACTCCCCGAGCGCCCCCGCGCATCCCCCTTTATAGTCCTCCGCTCCCGGGGAGACAGAGCCCATGCGGACCTCGATGTGAGCACCCACCCCAGTTGACCAATCACCACGCGCTGCCACACGATCCTTTTTCCCATCTTGTGTCAGCGCACACAACCACTCACCACGCGCCGCCACATGATCCATCACTGTCAGCGCGTGTCACCACTATACCACGCGATGTAGCCACACCCAACGCGCTCACACACGCTCCCCCCTTGTCAGCGCATACCGTCACTACACAGCATAAGCGGGGTTTGCTGCTGGGCTCTGGCCCAATCACACGGCCCGGGGTATTGGGGGGCGGAGCCCAGTATGGGGGGCGTTTGGGAGGGGCCGCCGTTCACCTCGATTCCAATTGGAAGCGAGGTGAATGGAGGTGGAGCCAGCAGGGCAGTATGGGAAGGCCGGATCTGACGATCCGGAAGGGGAGGAGTCAGGGTCACGTGATAAAGAGGATATAGGTGGGAGCCCCGAAGGGATCTAGGTCAGTTACTGGAGTAAAGAGGCTGAGCCACGTTGGGTGGCCGGAGGGGATCTGCGCCATCGGCCACGTGGCTGAAGGATCTTCGGCACGCCGTCGGCCAGCAGTGTGCGGAGTGGGGGAGCGGAGGAGCTGTTGGAGGAGCACGCGTGGGCGCGCGTGAGGAGACGCTGGTCCGCTGTCAGGACCAGCGGGGTGCGAGGAAGAGCGGAGGAGCTGACGAGGGAGCGCGTGCGGGGCGCGCGCGAGGAGAGGAGCCGACGAGAGAGCTCAATGTATCTCCGACCATGAACACCTAACCAGTGAACTCAAACACGTACACCAAGCTCTTAAAGCGAATGGATAATCTGACTACACAATCCGCAAAGCCATCACCCCAACCGTGAGGAAGGAGCCATCTGAGGATTCAATCAAAACCATCACCTTGCCATACATAGCAGGGGTAACCAAAAATATTTCCAAAATCATGAACAAACACAAGATCCAGGTCTGATTTAACAAAGTACATAAAATTTGTGATCTGATCCCATCTGTGGACAAGATTCCTGATATGCAATATCCTGGCATCTACAAACTAAGCTGTATCTGCAGCAGCAGTTACATTGGGGAAACTAAGCGACATGTCTCGGACATCCGATCAGCTCTGACGATCTTCGATGAGCTCCGATGGTCTCCGATGTCTCCGATGTCTCCGATGACTGAGTTGAGATGATCGTGTCTGATATATATCTGGAAAAACCACTCAGCTTCTGCGATGTCTTCAAAGGACAGGACATCCTTTGTGGTTTCGGCTGCGTCCGTGTGTGTCCGTGTGTGTGCGATTTATTTGAGGAATAAAGTTCTTCAAGCGAAGCAGCTGTCCGTAATAATTAACCTGGAAAGAGGGGGGGGGGGTCTTCCTCGCGAAACAGCGTCACAGATTAGTCATCAGACTAAAACCAGACTGACGATTCGCGTTCGCACCAAGAATTACATAATCATAATCAACGTTTTTTTGGTTTAGATTATGAATAATATTGGTCGTGAAAGCCTACATGTTAAACGAGTTATATAATCCCTTCCCTCGCTCTGGGCGTTATCCTTTGTCTCACACAGCTTTAAGTTGTTCGTTTTCTGTTTGAAAGTTAAAATGAGACTCACTTTACTGCTTATAGTATTATTGTAATTTGATTGTAAGTGATTCAAGGTATGTTGTAGCCGTGTTCACAGTATTTGCATCGTGGTTTGATTTCTTTATGGGGAGATGTTATTTGCTTGTGTGTGCAAGTCTTGCTATCCGTGCTGTGGGAAGACAAAGGCGGTCGGGGCTCCCTCTCCACAGAGCACACTGTAGTCCTGCACCCCGGCTTGTGCGTGTGTCTTTAATTCGAGTGAGGATGAGGATAGATAATGGTTGCTTTATCTTCGTGGCTAAGTTGGTAACTTTGTTTAACTAATATGGCTCAAAACCTGTCTGTTTGCTTTCCCTGTTGCCAATTTTGAACTTTTAACCGTTACAAAAAAAAAGTAATTATATATGTCTCGTGGCGCCTACTGCCTGTATTGTGTGGGGGCCTTTTGAAGTAGAGGTGGCTGTTTTAACCCCATTTGCGATTTTCCCCCTCTCTCTCTGTGTGTATACGGGGAGGGTTTATGACCATTAATGGTTCATCTCCTGCCCTCTGGCCTTTTGTTGCTAGCGTGTCTGAGCAGCTGCTCGCGGAGATGGGGAAATGAGTGTTTGTGCTTCCGAGTGACTATGTGAACCAAAAAAAAATTATTGGCCGAATTATTCTTCATTTTAATTTTTGGAAAAAAGGGGCATATACACAACACCACGGACCCGGACAAAACGGCGTGCGTTCGGGACTGGCCGACTCCGGCCACGGTGGGAGACGTACGTCAATTTGTCGGGTTTGCTTACTATTACCTCAGATTTGTTCAAAATTTTGCTACGATCGCTAGGCCGCTGCACCTCCTTACGACTAAGAACCAGAGGTTCAGATGGGGGCCGGCGGAGGTGGCGGCGTTTCACGGCCTATGCGATCACTTGGCATCAGCGCCGACGCTGGATTACCCTGATTTCGATCTGCCTTTTATTTTGGATACCGATGCTAGTGACACAGGTATTGGCGCCGTCCTATCGCAGTGTAAAGGTGGCGTCGAGCACGTTGTGGCTTACGGGAGCCGGGTTCTCTCTCTGGCGGAGACCCGCTGTTGCGTCACCCGGCGGGAATTGTTAGCTATTGTACATTTTGTTCGACAATACCGCCCGTATTTGTATGGCCGGAAATTCATTGTGCGCACGGACCATGCGGCTTTGCAATACTCCCTGAAAGTTGACCAGCCATCTGGTCAGCTGGCACGATGGCTGGAAACTTTGCAGGAATTCTCGTTTGATTTTCAATACCGTAAGGGCTCGCGTCACGCTAATGCAGACGTGCTGTCCCGACTGCCGCTGGGGTCTGCCTACGCATGTGCCTCTGGCACGAATAGGTGCACGCGGGTTCTACAGCCCCCGTGGCCTGTCGTGTCCGTTGTGGAGATGCCCGCGGCTTCCACGTGTCCGGAATCAGGCGACGGGGTTTTGAATTTGCCGCGTTCCTGTGTGGGTTCATGAACAATTGCTCGATGACTCGCTTGGGACCATGCGGAGTTAGGCTGCGAAGTCGAAGGGATATCCGTCATCTGATGGGATGCTGGGAGCAGCTCTCCGTGACGGGTTGTTGATGTGGAGGGAGGGCTTGCAGGGTTGCTGGTGCCTTGTTGTGCCGGCATCGTTGCGAAACGAGTTGCTTCGGATTCTGCACGCTGAAAAGTTGTTACATCTCGGGGTGCAGAAAACCTTGTTGGCGTTGCAACGTGATTATTTTTGGCACGGCATGACGACTGACGTCGTCGGGCATATTCGGGCGTGCTCCGACTGTGCCCGGCAGAATCCGCCCAAACAACCGTATGTTCCCCCGGTGCAGTCGATTAAAGTGACGTGGGTTAACGAGTTGGTGGGGTTGGACATTCTGGGGCCCTTTCTTCCGTCCGCTCGGGGGAACAAATTTTTGTTGATCGGGGTCGAATATCTTTCACGATGGCCAATGGCCTTTGTCCGACCAGTCGGCGTCGTCTATCACGGAGGCATTCCTGTTCGGGTACGTGATGGACAAGGGGGCGCCGGAAAGGCTGCTTACGGACCAAGGGCGAAATTTTTCTTCAAACCTATTGCGGGATGTGTGCGACGCACTGGGAACTAAGAAAGTTTGGACCTCTCCCTACCATCCACAAACTGATGAGATGGTTGAATGGTTGAACCGGACACTGTCGGCCATGCTCTGCCATACGGTTAGCGAGAAGCAGGCCGATTGGGATTTGCATATCCCGGGAGTGCTCTCCGCTTACCGGATGGCGCCACATGCGTCGACGGGGTATTCACCTTTCTTTTTGATGTACGGTCGCGAGAATGTGCCGCCTGTGGAGGTGCAACTTGGCACGCGGGCGAAGGGTCCTGTTAAACCCCTCCCCGAGTATATTTGCGAGGCCGTCCGGCGCATGGTGGAGGTGCGGGACGCGGCCCGAGTGGCAACGGCCAAGACCCAGGCCCGGAACGAACGGTGCGCCCGGCGCTCTCATCGTGGGTCCCCTTGGCGAGTGGGGGACATGGCCTGGCTCCACTGCCCACAGGTGCCGGTGGGGACCTCCCCTAAGTTGCACAAACCCTGGCAAGGGCCGGTGGTGCTGATTGAGGTCCCTAGCCCACAGTCCGCATGCGTTCGGGTCAGGTCGCGACGTTGGTACGTTCACACGTCCCGATTGAAACCCTACGTTGCCCCGCGTGTTGATGTGTCATCTCCTAACGTTGCCTTGCCGGTGTCTGTCACGTCCGACGCGCCACTGCCCTTGCCTGTTCAACCTGCAAGCACGCCTGTCGTGCCTCCTGTAGACGGGCCGGCGGTGATCCTGCCAGACAAAAGGATTCCTGCACCAGGTGGGCCAACCACAGCGACTGGGGCAACTGCTCCCACTGCCCCTCCAACCCCGCCACGGTTGCAGTTGCAGGGGGCCCCGATTACGGACCTCTCTGGTGAACAGGGTGCTGGAAAGGACAGGCCTCTACCAGCGGTGGATGATTCCGTTTCCGCCGCTCCTCAAACCCTGTTGGGACTGCGACCTCCAAGGGTGCCGCTTCTCGTGAAGGACGGGCCGGCGACCCGCACTCATTCCAGATCCCTTCCCTTTCGTTGATTGTGTTCGTCGTTATTGTGCTCTCTGTTGTGTCGGTTGTGATTCTTGAATGTGTTGCCGTCGCTCGCATTATTTTATCCTGCTTCATCCAGGACGGCTGGTCTTTTACATCAGGGGGGGACGGGTCATGTAATGCGAGCGTAAACGGGGTTCGCTGCTGGGCTCTGGCCCAATCATATGGCCCGGGGTATTGGGGGGCGGAGCCCAGTATAGGGGGCGTATGGGAGGGGCCGCCGTTCACCTCGGGTCCAATCGGAAGCGAGGTGAATGGGAGTGGAGCCAGCAGGGTGCTATGGGAAGGCCGATTCTGACGATCCGGAAGGGGAGGAGTCAGGATCACGTGGTAAAGGGGATATAGGGGGGAGCCCGGAAGGGCTCCGGGTCAGTTGCTGGAATGAAGAAGCTGAGCCACGTTGGGTGGCCGGAGGGGATCCGCGCCATCAGCCACGTGGCTGGAGGAGCTTCTGCACACCGTCGGCCAGCGGTGTGTGGAGTGGGGGAGTGGAAGAGCTGACGAGGAAGCGCGTGCAAGGCGCGTGCGAAGAGATGCTGGTCCACTGTCAGGACCAACGGGGTGCGAGAAGGAAGCTAAATAAAAGAGCAACGTAGACCAGCAGTGCCTGACGGAGTCATTAATTACACTTGCATAACTTCATACAATTCATTGTATTATTCCGATTGATAATATGACCCGAGTAAACGAGGCTGAGCCCAATTATCAGAAGTGCATACATTAGCATAATTACATACATTTACATAACGTAATACAATTACGCCTCCCTAATTAGCACAAATTACGTGCGTAATTACACAAATTAGCATAATTTCGGCTAATTCACATTTTCAATTTTCATTTAACTTTTTTTCTTTTTATTACATTTTTCAAGAACCGACATATACAACGAGCGTAAAACAATTGATAAAATACTAGCTTTACTACCCGGCTTCACCCGAGACTTCGATTCTTGTCTTGGATTAATGCACGGCCTACACGAAGGGTTGGGGGGGAGGGGTGCGTGACGTCGGCAGGCACACTGCTTAATGCTGCTGCATGCGGGTGAAATCACAGATGTGACGTCACCGCTCACTTGCCGTGCAAAATATATCCATTATTGCGCCCCCTCCCCCCCCCCAAATTACAAAAGTCTATTTTTATACTTTTTACATTGTGTACAGTGTGGGAGCTAGCCAAATGCCAAATTTCAAGTTTTTTGAATGCTGGGAAGGATGCTAAACATTTCGAAAAGTCACACATGTCCACAAATTTTCCTTTTATGTATATAGATTGATCGTAAACCACGTGGTTTCCAAGCGTAAACCGCGAGCTCGAACAAATGACGTCACAACATGCAGAGCGTCCGTTGATTTTTTTAATTCGCGTGACGTTACGAGCCAGTTAGGATACACCTCACAAAATGTAAAATTAGTTAAAATATTGACGTTTATTCTTCATACATTTATTTCTCAGACCCATGATGGGTCAGGCAAGGGCGGTACTCAGTTGTAACTAAATTCAACAAGGGGGGTAACAGTGGCCAACAAAGGATGAGAACCACTGCTCTAGGCTGCGATAACATGATGGTGTCACTCAGCACTCCTCAGCTCGTCAATGAAGCCTCAAAACTGAGTCTGACTCATACATATAAAACATAGATTTATGGTTGTGCGTGGCAAAATTCCATTGTCTTTTGATGCTTACTAAGGGAGTGGGCAGGCTTGAGGTGGTTTAGGTAGAGCAGTGGATCTTCTTACGAAAAGGGGTGGGGAGGCTTGAGGTGGTTTAGGTAGAGCAGTGGATTTTCTTACTAAGTGGGGTGGGGAGGCTTGAGGTGGTATAGGTAGAGCAGTGGATCTTCTTACTAAGGGGGATGGGGAGGCTTGAGGTGGTTTACAAAGAGCAGTGGATCTTCTTACTAAGTGGGGTGGGGAGGCTTGAGCTGGTTTACGTAGAGCAGTGGATCTTCTTGACCTGGGGTGCACGCACCTCCTGGGGGCGCGAGACATGGCCAGATTTTTTTAAAGGTAAATCGGAAAACAAATTAAGTACAGGTACATACGCACAACTACTTTGTTTCATCAAACATATTTATTTATTTATTAGCATTGTAATTTTGTTAACGACTGAGAACTAAAGGGGTGCAATGCTGCAGTAAATGTTAAGGACCACTGAGCTAGATAGATAGATATCTACAGTGTGGGTGGCCACACATAAGTCGCGTGATGCATGGGAGGCTTCAGCTCGTTTAGAGACAGCAGAAATACTTCTAGATTTGAAGCTTTCGTGACTGCAAGGATTCATATTCTTATTTTTTATTTTTATTAATTTTACATTTTTACCTACGTGACTTTACCGAAAAAACCTAAGAATAGCAGAGATACTGGCAGAACTGGCTGAGCACGACCCCCGTAGAACGCCGAATCGTTTTCGTGCTCTTTGTACCGGGGAACATTTTAACAACAAACATTAAGAAATCAACAAATCTGCAGTCTCGACGAGTAAATGTATCCGCCCCCATCATTCGCTCGACCAATGAGAACGTCGTATGCTCTGAACCAATCAGACGCCCACCCCTCCCACCCCACCCCCACACGATTCGATTATCACGATTCATGGTAACGATTTTTATCGATTGTTGAGATGTTTAATTTTGACTTAAAACTTTTGTGACTGCAGGAATTCATAATATTTCGTTCTTTCGGTAAGGTCACGTAGATATACAGATCGAATAAATAAATAAAGTTAATAAATTAACTTTATAAAAATACCACGACGTGTCGTCTAGACGTTATCTCCCCCAATGTGTCACGGTGCGTGTCGCCTGGTGTGAGTAGTCACGAGACCAGGGCAGAGTCTCGGGCTCCACCTAAAATAATTCTCGCCACAGAAATATTGACTGAGGGCCTCGCTAGGACCCGGGACTGAGCGCAGCAGTCAGCGCCTCCAGCTGCGTCTTCCGCCGCTGTCGCCTTGTAGAAGTAGCACAGTAGAATGCGCTCGTGGGTACAGCACATACTACTTATTGGATGTTATTAAGCAATATTTCAAAATTTTATATGATTAATAATGTTTACCATCTGTATGATTTTAGTGTTTGCGATGCCATTTCATATGTTGCGCACTCCAAATGAAGGACGTGGGCAGGTGCTCCAAATCGAGGGCAAGCACATGTATTTATTGTGGTTAATATTAATCTTGGGAAGAACAGCACCGTCACTCTGTAAAATGCAACAACACGTGTGTTACAACCAGCCTTGCTCCCGAGCCGCCATTAACCATGTTACTGGTTTACACGTACGGTTATTCATTAACCCTTTCTCTTAAACCCAATCCAACTACTGATAAACCATCTTTGTCGTTGACAATCACATTTGCACATCACTATTCGACTATTACTTTAATCCTAAGCTGTATGTCTATCTATATTATCCACTTATATCGGTATCTTACACCCATTATGTGTACTATATGTGTACAGTATACGTACTGTATATCACCATTGTACAGCTTACTACTTTACATGTGTTCTATTCTCAATAGCATTGCAAGTAGTCATATTCTGGGTACATGGGCATGGTTATAGACTAAACAGTATTAGAGTTAGAGAATTACAATGACAGTAACTAATTACAGTGCGTCATCTCTTTACAATGCACAGTGCCTAAACGCCTCTAATTGTATATATCACAAACGAACAATTCAAAGCAAAGGCTTAAAGTCTAGAACAAGTCTAGAACAAGTCTAGAACATTTATATAACGATCAAAAACAACCTTTGGGTCCTTTACCTGTCAAATGCAACAACACGTGTGTTACAACCAGCCTTGCTCCCGAGCCGCCATTAACCATGTGACTGGTATATCCGCGCGGTCATTCAATAGCCCTGCCAGCCACCTACAGGCCCGACTCAGTCATCACATGCTGCTGTACACACATGCATTGATGCACTGCACAGCACATCAGGACTTTCACAGAACCACACTTTACTCCCTTGCTGCACAAGGACATACTTAAAAGAGTGATCCATTCCTAATGTGCCACACATACTCTTAATATATTAATAGAGTTTGTAAATCTAAAGCTGAATCTAGACAGCAATGTAGAGTCACCAATGATTGCACAAAAAATACCCATCACGTTGAATTTCAGCACTTGACTACGGTGACATCATTCGGCGTGGTGACGTCACCAAGCGGCGTGGTGATGTCACCAAGCGGCGTGGTGACATCACCAAGCGGCTTGATGATATTGCTGCCGCTTAATGGTGAATGCCGATTGCCATTCAGTGGGTGGGGCTGTGAATAATGGATGGTCGGCACGGGAATCTCCAGTCTCGGTCAAGGTGAAAGATGGTGACAACGCCAACAATGGGTGATGGAGGCAAGAAGTGGAGGTACATAGAGTGGGTGATAGATTCACACTGCAAGGAAAAGGCTCAAGATTCCAGCATGGGTCACGTGAGTCTGTCTCAGATGCCACAGTGACATTCAAGCAACTCGTCAAGTTGGGGTAATTACCAATAAATGGAATTACAGGACATGATGAGGTATCCATTTCTCTGTCTTACCAAAACACGGAATTGTGCCCTAAGCTGTGGAAGAATGAGTTTCCACATTATGATGAGGTACTTCGTTGAGCTATCATATGTGATATGTGATAGCTAGGTGGCTTCTGAAAAATAGATTCATAGTGTAGTGTTATGAATAACAGATGAATAAACTCCTTTAAGGCACACACTGTTTATTGTCTTTCTTTCGACACGGTCCCTAACACACAAGGGCTATACGGTCCCCTTACCTGTTAACCTGAGGAGGTACAGCCTCCGAGCTTGGCGGGACCTACACACAGCCTAGCTGCTAACCTAAGGAAGTACAGCCTTCGGACTTGGCGGGGACTATGCTAGAGTCTACCCGCATAACCTAGCTCCAGCTGGGACCTAGGGGAGGCTAACTGACCCACCGCTGGCTCGGTGGGTCCCTGACCTCTGGTCATGCAGGGCCTTAGCCCTTAGAAGGGCTGGAAGGCTGGGACCCAGGGTCCTGCCTATACAGGACCTATTCTCCCCTGACTCCTGGAACACTGAGCCTCAGCCCTTAGAAGAGCTAGAAGGCTTGGTCCAGGGTCCTATCTTCTTCAGCCCGGGCTTCGGTCTTCGTGTGAGGAGAACTGAGCCAGAGCTCTCAGCGCTTTGGCTTTTATGCTGGTTCGTGGCTGGGCTTGTCCAATCCCACGCTACTTTGTGGACCCTTCTGATTGGTCCTTCCCAATCTGTCGTTTGGATCCTCTTTCCCCTTAGCTGACCCTTGGCCGTTTGTCTGACGGGAATCTGTCAATACGATCCGCTCTCACCTCTCCCTGACCCCGACCGTTTACCGAGGGAGGCAACGCTGTACCGTAGGTCCCAAATAATGAGTAGCTATCACCTCTACAATAGTATAGTTCAGGGGACGTTAACTGTAAAAATGTAAATAGGAAATAATTTGCGGTGTCATTTTGGGAATTTGTAAAATGACACTTTCGCTCAATGGGCCTACCGTTGTGAATGATGTCTGAGGAGCAGTAATGGTGACAGGGCCCGCAGTCGTGTGACCTTTGAAACAAAATGGCAAGCACTGCCGCAAGGCCATGTCGCTGTCCCAAAACGTGAATCAATCAATCTCTATTCTACATGCCAATATCACCCTCACTAAAGCAGGCATCTGTGCACGCTACAGCCTGAACGGAGATGTTACTGAGGGCATAGAACAAGAATTGAAAAAAACCCATCATCACCTCAGCAGCTAACACCGAATGGGCAAAATAAAGTGAAACAATACACAATTAATATATAACGTGAACATTTTACATATCGTTAATAAATGAATACAAAGTAGAGAAACCGTTTAAATAAATAATATTTGGTGCGAGTGGTAGGCGAGTTGTCTTTGTTGGAACGATATTTGCTCCAATCACGTATATCTGTGGTCCTTAATGGATTAATTCGATTTTTCACAAGCTGAGCCGACTTCTTTTTAGCCCCTATTCCAGTTAACCGCTAAAGGTGTCCAGGACACCGATTGACGCATGGCAAAAAAAAAGACCGAGCATCATGGACAATGAAAAATAAAAAATGCCTTCAAAATGCAACCTATCAACCTGATTGCAAAACACCCCCATCTAACCTATATAATTCATTTTTTGTCTGTCTGTCTGTCTGTCCGTCCGTCTGTCCGTCTCCGTACGCTCCCTTGCGGGGGATGTAACTCTCGGACCGTGGGGTTCGGCGAGATTAAATTTTGCAGGTGGGCACGCCCCCGGCCCCACGGTAAACTTAGGCATTTCCGATTTTTTGTCTCTAAACTTTAAATCGGACCGATTATCGATTTAGTGCAATTTTTATTTATTTATTTATTTATCGCTTTATTTATTTATTTACTATTGCCGACCGGCGCGGACCACGGCGGTTTGTCCCTGGCAACGGGTAGCGACGCCTTCGCTGCGGGGTGGACGCCATTTTGAATTCCCGTTAAAAATATGTGCACGCATTAACACGCGACTCTGAGGTAAATTCATCAAAGTTTCACGTCCTCTTCACTCCCCCCCCACCCCAATGTGTGCAATTACTATTATAGGGTCGGTAGATAATAAAATTATAGCGATTAGACAGTATTATTGTAGCGCGGGGGGGGGGGGTAACGGCCCCAGTACCCAGCCTCAGCCGGGTGGGCAATCTAGGCGAGGCCGGAGGCTCTGCACGGTACTAGGCCTCGACACCCCACCCGTGTCAAGCGACGACTTTGTGGTATAAACTCGATATACCCGGCGTTGCCCGGGGGGAAAATACATTTAAAATCTTCTGAAAACTTTAAAACATTACATACCAATGAAAATACAACTGTGTAATTACTTTTAAACCCGACGCGCCAAGAATCGATTCTCTGAATCGCGCAAAGGAATCGAACGTTGTAGATTCCTTTAGATTCAGACGATTCCCGTTTACTATAAGTTGGTTAAAGTCGATATAAACTGCTACGAACGGGAAATATCCGGCGTTGACCGGGGCAAAAATGTTATTAAAAACTCCTGAAAACATTAAAACATAACATACCAATGAAAATAAAACTCTGTCATTCAAAATGTAAACCCCCAACATGCCAGGAATCGATTCTTTGAATCGCACAAAGGACTAATCGAAGGTTGTAGATTACTTTAGGATTGCGCTGTTCCTGTTTAATATAAGTTGGTTATAGAGTTGATATGAACTGCTACGAATGGGAAATAACCGGCGTTGACTGGGGCAAAAATATAATGGTGAGGGTGTGATTGGTGAGGATGAGTAGTGAGGGTGAGTGGTGAGGGTGAGTGGTGAGGGTGAGTGGCGGTTGTGAGTGGCGATTGTGAGTGGTGATTAGTGAGTGGTGAGGGGAGGTTGAGTGGTGAGGGTGAGCGGTGAGGTTGAGGGTGAGTGGTGAGTGGTGATTGGTGAGGGTGTGATTGGTGAGGATGAGATTGGTGAGGGAGAGTGGTGAGGGAGAGTGGTGAGGGATAGTGGTGAGGGTGAATGGTGAGGGTGAGTGGTGAGTGGTGAGGGTGAGTGGCAAGTGGTGAGGGTGAGTGGTGATTGGTGACGGTGTGATTGGTGAGGATGAGTGGTGAGGGAGAGTGGTGAGGGAGAGTGGTGAGGGTGAATGGTGAGTGGTGAGGGTGAGTGTTGAGGGTGAGTGGTGAGTGGTGATTGGTGAGGGTGTGATTGGTGAGGATGAGTGGTGAGGGAGAGTGGTGAGGGAGAGTGGTGAGGGTGTGATTGGTGAGGATGAGTGGTGAGGGAGAGTGGTGAGGGAGAGTGGTGAGGGTGAATGGTGAGGGTGAGTGGTGAGTGGTGAGGGTGAGTGGCAAGTGGTGAGGGTGAGTGGTGATTGGTGAGGGTGTGATTGGTGATGATGAGTGGTGAGGGAGAGTGGTGAGGGAGAGTGGTGAGGGTGAATGGTGAGGGTGAGTGGTGAGTGGTGAGGGTGAGTGGCAAGTGGTGAGGGTGAGTGGTGATTGGTGAGGGTGTGATTGGTGAGGATGAGTGGTGAGGGAGAGTGGTGAGGGAGAGTGGTGAGGGTGAATGGTGAGGGTGAGTGGTGAGTGGTAAGGGTGAGTGTTGAGGGTGAGTGGTGAGTGGTGATTGGTAAGGGTGTGATTGGTGAGGATGAGTGGTGAGGGAGAGTGGTGAGGGAGAGTGGTGAGGGTGAATGGTGAGGGTGAGTGGTGAGTGGTGAAGGTGAGTGTTGAGGGTGAGTGGTGAGTGGTGATTGGTGAGGGTGTGATTGATGAGGATGAGTGGTGAGGGAGAGTGGTGAGGGAGAGTGGTGAGGGTGAATGGTGAGGGTGAGTGTTGAGGGTGAGTGTTTAGGGTGAGTGGTGAGTGGTGATTGGTGAGGGTGTGATTGGTGAGGATGAGTGGTGAGGGAGAGTGGTGAGGGAGAGTGGTGAGGGTGAATGGTGAGGGTGAGTGGTGAGTGGTGAGGGTGAGTGGCAAGTGGTGAGGGTGAGTGGTGATTGGTGAGGGTGTGATTGGTGAGGATGAGTGGTGAGGGAGAGTGGTGAGGGATAGTGGTGAGGGTGAATGGTGAGGGTGAGTGGTGAGTGGTGAGGGTGAGTGGCAAGTGGTGAGGGTAAGTGGTGATTGGTGAGGGTGTGATTGGTGAGGATGAGTGGTAAAGGAGAGTGGTGAGGGAGAGTGGTGAGGGTGAATGGTGAGGGTGAGTGGTGAGGGTGAGTGGCAAGTGGCGAGGGTGAGTGGTGATTGGTGAGGGTGTGATTGGTGAGGATGAGTGGTGAGGGAGAGTGGTGAGGGAGAGTGGTGAGGGTGAATGGTGAGGGTGAGTGGTGAGGGTGAGTGTTGAGGGTGAGTGGTGAGTGGTGATTGGTGAGGGTGTGATTGGTGAGGATGAGTGGTGAGGGAGAGTGGTGAGGGAGAGTGGTGAGGGTGAATGGTGAGGGTGAGTGGTGAGTGGTGAGGGTGAGTGTTGAGGGTGAGTGGTGAGTGGTGATTGGTGAGGGTGTGATTGGTGAGGATGAGTGGTAAGGGAGAGTGGTGAGGGAGAGTGGTGAGGGTGAATGGTGAGGGTGAGTGGTGAGGGTGAGTGGCAAGTGGTGAGGGTGAGTGGTGATTGGTGAGGGTGTGATTGGTGAGGATGAGTGGTGAGGGAGAGTGGTGAGGGAGAGTGGTGAGGGTGAATGGTGAGGGTGAGTGGTGAGCGTGAGTGTTGAGGGTGAGTGGTGAGTGGTGATTGGTGAGGGTGTGATTGGTGAGGATGAGTGGTGAGGGAGAGTGGTGAGGGAGAGTGGTGAGGGTGTGATTGGTGAGGATGAGTGGTTAGGGAGAGTGGTGAGGGAGAGTGGTGAGGGTGAATGGTGAGGGTGAGTGGTGAGTGGTGAGGGTGAGTGGCAAGTGGTGAGGGTGAGTGGTGATTGGTGAGGGTGTGATTAGTGAGGATGAGTGGTGAGGGAGAGTGGTGAGGGAGAGTGGTGAGGGTGAATGGTGAGGGTGAGTGGTGAGTGGTGAGAGTGAGTGGCAAGTGGTGAGGGTGAGTGGTGATTGGTGAGGGTGTGATTGGTGAGGATGAGTGGTGAGGGAGAGTGGTGAGGGAGAGTGGTGAGGGTGAATGGTGAGGGTGAGTGGTGAGTGGTGAGGGTGAGTGTTGAGGGTGAGTGGTGAGTGGTGATTGGTGAGGGTGTGATTGGTGAGGATGAGTGGTGAGGGAGAGTGGTGAGGGAGAGTGGTGAGGGTGAATGGTGAAGGTGAGTGGTGAGTGGTGAGGGTGAGTGTTGAGGGTGAGTGGTGAGGGGTGATTGGTGAGGGTGTTATTGGTGAGGATGAGTGGTGAGGGAGCGTGGTGAGGGAGAGTGGTGAGGGTGAATGGTGAGGGTGAGTGGTGAGTGGTGAGGGTGAGTGTTGAGGGTGAGTGGTGAGTGGTGATTGGTGAGGGTGTGATTGGTGAGGATGAGTGGTGAGGGAGAGTGGTGAGGGAGAGTGGTGAGGGTGAATGGTGAGAGTGAGTGGTGAGGGTGAGTGGTGAGTGGTGATTGGTGAGGGTGTGATTCGTGAGGATGAGTGGTGAGGGAGAGTGGTGAGGGAGAGTGGTGAGGGTGAATGGTGAGAGTGAGTGGTGAGGGTGAGTGGCAAGTGGTGAGGGTGAGTGGTGATTGGTGAGGGTGTGATTGGTGAGGATGAGTGGTGAAGGAGAGTGGTGAGGGAGAGTGGTGAGGGTGAATGGTGAGGGTGAGTGGTGAGTGGTGAGGGTGAGTGGCAAGTGGTGAGGGTGAGTGGTGATTGGTGAGGGTGTGATTGGTGAGGATGAGTGGTGAGGGAGAGTGGTGAGGGAGAGTGGTGAGGGTGAATGGTGAGGGTGAATGGTGAGTGGTGAGGGTGAGTGTTGAGGGTGAGTGGTGAGTGGTGATTGGTGAGGGTGTGATTCGTGAGGATGAGTGGTGAGGGAGAGTGGTGAGGGAGAGTGGTGAGGGTGAATGGTGAGGGTGAGTGGTGAGGGTGAGTGTTGATGGTGAGTGGTGATTGGTGAGGGTGTGATTGGTGAGGATGAGTGGTGAGGGAGAGTGGTGAGGGAGAGTGGTGAGGGTGTGATTGGTGAGGATGAGTGGTGAGTGGTGAGGGTGAGTAGTGAGGGTGAGTGGTGAGGGTGAGTGTTGAGGGTGAGTGGTGAGTGGTGATTGGTGAGGGTGTGATTGGTGAGGATGAGTGGTGAGTAGTGAGGGTGAGTGGGGAGGGTGAGTGGCGGTTGTGAGTGGTGATTAGTGAGGGGTGAGGTTGAGTGGTGAGGGTGAGTGGTGAGCGGTGCGGGTGAGCAGTGAGGGTGAATGGTAATTGGTGAGGGTGTGATTGGTGAGGATGAGTGGTGAGTGGTGAGGTGAGTAGTGAGGGTGAGTGGTGAGAGTGAGTGGTGAGGGTGAGTGGTGAGCGTGAGTGGTGAGGGTGAGTGGTGATTGTTGAGGGTGTGATTGGTGAAGATGAGTGGTGAGTAGTGAGGGTGAGTGGTGAGGGTGAGTGTAGAGGGTGAGTGTTGAGTGGTGAGGGTGAGTGGCGATTATGAGTGGTGATTAGTGAGGGGTGAGTGGTGAGGGTGAGCGTGAGTGGTGAGGGTGAGCAGTGCGGGTGAGTGGTGATTGGTGAGGTTGTGATTGGTGAGGATGAGTGGTGAGTGGTCAGGGTGAGTGGTGAGGGGTGAGTGGTGAGTGGTGAGCGTGAGTGGTGTGGGTGAGTGGTGAGGGTGAGTGTTGAGTGGTGAGGGTGAGTGGTGAGAGAGTGGTTAGTTTTGAGGGTGAGTGGTGAGGTTGAGTGGTGAGGGTTAGTGGAGAGTGGTGAGTGGTGATTGGTCAGTGGTGATTGGTGAGGATGAATGGTGAGTAGTGAGGGTGAGGTTGTGTGGTGAGGGTGAGTGGTGGTTGTGACGGTGAGTGGTGAGGGTGAGTGGTGAGGGAGATTGGTGAGGGAGATTGGTGAGGGAGATTGGTGAGTGGTGAGTTGTGAGGGTGAATGGTGAATAGTGAGTGGGAGTGGTGAGTAGTGAGGATGAGTGGTAAGGGTGAGTTGTGAGTGGTGAATGGTGAGGGTGAATGATGAGTACAGTCAATATGCACTGCTGTAATCATAGCAGGTACCACCACCACAGAATGTACTGCTGTCATCATAGCAGGTACCACCACAGTATGTACTGCTGTCGTCATAGCAGGTACCAACACAGCAATATGCACTGCTGTAGTGATAGCAGGTACGACCTCAGTCGATATAGACTGCTGTAGCGATAGTAGATACTGCTATCGAGTTGGTAGATACCGCTATTGTAAATACTAAAACAGTCAGTATATACCGCTACAGTCAGTCAATACTGCTACAGTCAGTATATACTCCTATACAGTCAGTACATACTACCACGGTGAGTAGCTACTAGAGTCAGTAGATACTATTATAGAGTGAGTAGATACTGCTATAGATTTTGTAGTTGTAATAATCCTTCCGAGACGGTATTCGGAATCGGTCCTTTAATTTCCACTCCACAATACACTTTGCTCATTCACTCTCCGTTGCTGGCAGACAACGGAGAGAGGACAGACCACGCACTAAGTCCCCACCGCGCACGTGGCAATCCCAGTCCCCGTCCGCGCGTGACCCTGCTCTTGTCAGTTTCAGTCTGCTCCCGATCGTTCCCCTCCACTCGCTCTTAATACCTTCGTCACGTGGTTCCCCCAGCCAATCGTACATGGACAGCTTTGACCATTCTCGATGGTTCCCTGTCAATCCCGGGACCACGCCCCTCATCCGGCTCCCCATTGGCTGGGGCCCCGAATGGCTAGGCCAATCACTCCTGATGACCTGTCGTGATGACGCATGGGCCATGGTCCCTATCTCAACCCTTATTGGCTACAAGCAGGACCGGCAAGCCAATCCCCACGTGAACCCTCTATGGCTGTTATTACATCACCCCCCCCCCCGGTGAAAAAAATTTAGCCGTCTCGGCTGGAAAAAGGGTGAAGAACCAATTCCGCAACATCTTATTAGGGCACCAAGGTGCGTTTAACAATTTAAGGGTGAACCGGCGTTCCCGCGCCTAACAACATTTAAAACAGTCACCCATAATAAAAAAAAATCACAACATACATTAGGGCGCCCCTGCAGCGCGGTAACGACAGGGATCAGCGAAACGATCAAACGTTAACGAAACGGAAGAGATTTCGACCGCGTACGCGACGCGGGACCCTCTCCGCTCCCAGCGCAAGGTCGCTTTGCTTCCGGATGGACAGGAGGTGGCAGGCTCGAAGAAGAAGTCGGTTTTGGTGCTTGGTCACGTCCAGGGCGGGCCCCGTTGGAGGGGGGGCAGCAGGGGCTTCTTCAGCCCTCAGAACCTGTTCATCTGCAGGAGGCACAACACAGTCCCCCCTGGGATCAACGGGCGTGTCAAGCGGCGTAGTCGGCCCAGCAGAACCCGGCAGGTCAGCCATTGGGGATGAAGGACCGACACGCACGTCCACATAGGGTTTAAGTCGCGAGGAATGAACATACCACCGACGTTTGCCGTATTGAACGCGGATACTTTGCGAGTTCCGAACGTCTACGAGCGTCACAGGCCCCCGCCATGGCCTGTGCAGTTTAGGGGATGTGCCCGCCAGTACCTGGGGGCAGTGGAGCCACGCCAGGTCTCCCACTGACCAAGGCATGCGAGTATGCGATCGACGCGCGTACCGTTCGTTCCTTGCCTGAGCACGGGCCTTCGCACACCGGGCAGCCTCTCGCGCTTCCGTTACTCGTTCAAGCGAGTCACGCACGTGGTCAGGCAGGGAGCGGGACGGTTGTTTACTCGGCGTACCCAGTTGCACATCGATGGGTGGAACATTTTCACGGCCATACATCAAAAAAAACGGTGAGTATCCCGTGGACGTGTGCGGAACCATGCGGTATGCCGCCAAGACGCCTGGTATGTGCAAGTCCCAATCGGTTTGCTTTTCACTGACCGTGTGACAAAGCATAGCGGAAAGGGTACGGTTGAATCGTTCCACCATACCATCTGTTTGTGGATGGTATGGGGAGGTGCGAACTTTCTTTGTACCCAGCGCGTCACAAACTTCCCTAAGCAATTTAGAGGAGAAATTCCGGCCTTGATCTGTGAGCAGCCTTTCAGGTGCCCCCTTGTCCATGACATACCCGTTCAAGAAAGCGTCGGTGATGGACGCTGCCGTTTGGTCGGGCAGAGGCCAGGCCATCGGCCATCGAGAAAAATATTCCACCCTGACCAGAAGGTATTTATTGCCCCTAGCCGACGGGGGAAAGGGCCCCAGAATGTCGAGAGCCACTAATTCGTTAATACGGGACACTTCAATGGAACGCAACGGTGGTACATAGTGGTTCCGAGGCGGCTTCCTTTTCGCACAGTCATGGCACGAGCGGACAAAATCATTGATGTCCGCTGTCATACCGGCCCAGAAAAAATCCTTTTGCATCGCGGCCACAGTCTTTTGGACGCCAAGGTGCATCAACTTATCAGCGTGCAGAGCACGGAGCAAGTCGTAGCGAAGCGAAGTAGGCACCACCAAGCGTGGTCGGTCAGACACCCCGTCGGTACACATTAGCAATCCCGACTTACCCCGGAACATCTGCCACTTCCAGCCCGCCAATTGCGATTTCTGTTTACCAACCAATTTACGTAGTGGAGACAGCGAGGCATCGGCCTCCTGCTCGCGCAACCAGACCGCGTGCGGCAGCCGTAAGGTGTCATCGGTGTCCACCAACACCTGCTTTCGCCCCTGCGTCGTCCTCATTCGCTATCGCCCCCATAACCGGGCAGGGCGACGTGGGCAGTGCGGCGCAGCGGTGCGTGCCCGTCAGGCAAGTGCACGGAGGAACTGGCGGCAGCCTTGAGAGCGCATCAGCGTTCGCATGACGGGCTCCCTTTCGGTACGTTATATCGAAGGAAAATTCCTGTAACGATTCCAACCACCGGGCCAATTGGCCTGACGGCTGATCCAATTTGAGGGAATATTGCAAAGCCGCATGATCAGTGCGGACCAGGAATTTCCGTCCATACAGGTAGGGGCGGTACAATCGAACAAAATGGACAATTGCCAAAAGTTCCCGCCTTGTCACGCAATATCGCGTTTCCGCAGGGGACAGAACCCTGCTGCCATACGCCACCACTTTCTCAACCCCATCCTTACGTTGCGACAAAACGGCCCCAATGCCGATATCACTAGCATCCGTATCAAGGATGAACGGCTGTGAAAAATCTGGGTAATCTAACGTAGGCGCCGTGGCGAGGTGGTCCCGAAGTGCCATAAAGGAACTTTCTTCCTCCGCCCCCCATTTAAACCTTTGATTTTTGCCAGTCAGAACGTGTAATGGTTTTGCCAACGTCGCAAAGTTCTTAACGAAGCGGCGATAATAGGAAGCGAATCCAATAAACCGCCGAACATCACCCACTGAAGTGGGTGTGGGCCACTCACGTACACACTTCGTTTTCAGAGGGTCAGTGGATACGCCATCCGAACTGACAATATGACCCAGGTAACGGACGGAGTGTTGCAGGAGGTGGCATTTCCTCGGTTTAAACTTAAGGTCAGCCGCACGCATTCTTTGAAAAACTGTCTCAAGGCGTTGGAGGTTTTCCTCGAACGTGCGGCTAAAGACAATTATATCGTCTAGATATATGAGGCACGTTTCCCACTGCAGTCCCGCCAACACCAATTCCATGAGCCGCTGAAACGTGGCCGGAGCCACGTTCAGGCCCATCGGCAACCGATTAAATTCAAAGAGGCCTTGCGGCGTGCGGAATGCCGTTTTGGGTTTTGACTCGTCATCGAGGGGAAGCTGCCAGAAGCCCGAGGACAGGTCAAGGGTGGAAAAGAATTTAGCACCCGATAAAGCATCCAATGAGTCATCCATCCTCGGTAAGGGGTACGCGTCCGCTACCGAGATTTTGTTCAACCGGCGTAAATCAACGCAAAACCTCGTACCACCATCTTTTTTCTTAACCAAAACGACGGGCGCGCCCCAAGGACTATTGGATGGCGAGATAATATCCGCTGCCAGCAATTCATCTACCCCCCACGCACGTGTTCCCTTTCCGCCGGGCTCATGCGGTGAGGGTGCATACAGACTGGTGGCGATGCACCGGTTTCAATATGGTGCGACAAAAGCGATGTGCGTCCGAGGTCCAAATCATTCCTGCTGAACACATCAGCATACTGCAGCAACAGCGAACGCAAGGCGTTCCTATGTTCATTTGACAAGGAAGAATTCTCTCCGCATAAATCCGCGATCCAACGTTCTTGTGAACGATCATGCGGAGACCCATCAGCAGGCATCCGAGCGCGCGGCGGTTTTTCACAAGAGGTGAAATCGGTAGTGGCGTGAGCCAGCACCGATCCCTCCGGAACAACAACGCGATCAGGTCCCCCATTCAAGACCTGTATGAAAGGTGCCTGACCTGGGCGCACAATCGTTTGTGCCGCCGCCAAAGAAAAAGATTTCGATACGGAATTCGATGGGGATAATAGCACGCCTTTCGCACCCCTTCCCATTTGAAGCGGTTTTCGGTAACGTAGCGGAATGAGCATTTGCGCTCCCGATGGAACTTCCACCGTAGCCGCAACTACAGCAGTAACGGCATTACCTATAGGCGCCTTGGCCAGCAGGGAAGGCAGGAACGCCATCCTACAACCCCCCGGCATTTCCAAACAGTCCTGGTCGACCCGTATTCGCAACGGCATCCGGCGCAGAAAATCCGTCCCCAACAAGCATGGAACAGCTAGCGAGCGAGAAATTAACACAGGTCCTGCGGCGGTAATATTTCCGATAGCGATGCGCACATCCACCTGTCCGCAGATACCCATGCTCCCCCCATTGGCGGCAACACACGCATCATTAACCTTGCGTACTCTCGACGCAGGAATGGACAACAAATGAAAAATTACATCCGAAATGATGGTAGCCGATGCGCCAGTGTCCACCAAGATATGGACGTCAACGCCGTCGATGGTACCACGTACCGTCGACGAGCCCGACGCCGCAGCCACAATCCTGCGAGCCAATTTCTTCCACTGTGTAGCAGAGCATGTCAATGGAGCAGGAGAAGTAAAATCGGCCTTAGGAGTGTAAGAATGAGTGCGAGTGGATGAGTGATGTGACACGACCTGCCGGGTGTCCGATTTGCGCCGACTCGCCCGAGGTTGTTGCAGTTCCGCGGCAGGTAGAGGAGATGGATGTCCCCTTGGCAGAGGAGGCGACAGCAGAGGTCGGCAGCGGCAGTCACGGGCGAAGTGGCCCCGTCTGCCGCACTTAAAACACGCGGCCGACGTCGGCCGGTGGTCGGACGACCCGGCCCTCGCACGCGGTCGGGCCGTGTAGTCGTCCCGCTGGTCGCGCAGCCGCCTGCCCGGAATCCTACGCAGGACAGCAGCAGCCAGCATGTCGTCGTCGCCCGAGTCGTCGGAGCAGTGGACAACCAGTCGCGGAGACCACCCCAGAGGCGGCCCGTCGATCTCGGGTTTCCCCGTCCACGCCGCCATCTGGTCCCACCGCTTGAGATTAAACTTAGCGTCCAGGCAGCGCGCCACCCACCGCGATGAAAGCGGTTCGTGGCCGCACACTGGTAGAGAGATGTTGAGCTCCTGAGACAACTCCAGCATGCGGGAAAGGATGAGTGGATCCAAATGCTCGGCCGTTGCGTCGGGGTAGGCGGCCATGGCCATCGCCATCAACGCCCCCCGATAGGCCAACGGCGATTCCTCCGGTGCCCGGCGACGCGACATAAATTTTCTGGTGGCCGATGTCGGCGGGTCGTAAAATTCCGCCATCTCTGTGAACGCATCCTGCAGTGTCTTCTTCTTGGACGCCGGAATGGAGCGGAAGACTCCCAGAGACACATCATCGAGCAGCGTAGGTAGCGCTCCCAGCGCTTCTTCCTCCGTCCAGTTGACAGATCTAAAAGCCGACTCGAAGCACCACGTAAAAGCACTCCAATCGCCCCCGGCGATAAATTATTTTATTTGTGGAAGGCGATGTCCGCGGTGGCAGGCGCGTGCTGCGGGCGTCTCCGGCCGCCGTTCCCGCTCTCCGCTCGGTGCAGACAAAATGGCGTCCGGCGGCCGCATGGTAGCAGGCGCGCCCAAAATGGCGGCCGACGACTCCGGCGCAGCCGCCCCACCCAAGACGACGGCGTCCTCCCGCGTGGCAGGAGCAATGGCGGGTCCCGCTTCCATAGCAGGACCCCTTCCCGCGGCGTCCAGCTGATCGGCGATCTGGCGACCCACGGCTGGTGAGGACGCCACCGCGGTCACCAGGCTTAGCAGAATTGCGCGCAACGACTCAATCTGCTCCGCCATCAGCCGCCATTCGTCTCTCGGTCCTGCGGTGGTCGCATCTTCCCGCGGTCGACGCTGAGAGGCGTCGAGGCGAGCGTCGTCAGTCGGCGGCACCAGGGCTGTAGCTCCCAACAGCTCATCCTCCTCCGTCTCGGCCTCTTCCTCCGACAGAGGCACGGGCAGGTTCTTTTTTCTGAGATGTTTAGACATCTTGACGATCGTCCAAACAGTCGCAGAATTACTTCTGACACCAGTGTAATAATCCTTCCAGAGACGGTATTCGGAATCGGTCCTTTTATTTCCACTCCACAATACACTTTGCTCACTCACTCTCCGTTGCTGGCAGACAACGGAGAGAGGACAGACCACGCACTAAGTCCCCACCGCGCACGTGGCAATCCCAGCCCCCGTCCGCGCGTGACCCTGCTCTTGTCAGTTTCAGTCTGCTCCCGATCGTTCCCCTCCACTCGCTCTTAATACCTTAGTCACGTGGTTCCCCCAGCCAATCGTACATGGACAGCTTTGACCATTCTCGATGGTTCCCTGTCAATCCCGGGACCACGCCCCTCATCCGGCTCCCCATTGGCTGGGGCCCCGAATGGCTAGGCCAATCACTCCTGATGACCTGTCGTGATGACGCATGGGCCATGGTCCCTATCTCAACCCTTATTGGCTACAAGCAGGACCGGCAAGCCAATCCCCACGTGAACCTTCTATGGCTGTTATTACATAGTTACTACTATAGTCAGTGGATACAACTATAGAGTCAGCAGATACTATACAGTTAGTCGTTACGAGTATATAGTCGGTAGATGCTACTGTAGGCCCAGTAAATACTACTATGGTCAGTAGTTATTACAGTCACTAAATACTACTACACAGTCAGTAGCTACTACTGGCTCAGTAGATACTACGGTACAGTCAGTAGATACTACTCAATAGATACCACTTCCTCTGTTGTATGTAAGGTGTTGTTAGTATATATACCTACGAGGGGTAAAGATATTTTTTGAGGGAGGGTGGAGACCACAATTTTCGGAAACCTTTTGACATCAACTATTTACCCCACACTTTCTACAACTTTTTGGACTTGTGAAAGCCTCTTATATATTTGTTGGTGGAGAAATGTACAAACAGCCCACCGGGCTTTGACAATACCTTAGTATCTGTGTATATATATGTAAAGTTTTTAAGAAATATATTTTTCACCCGGGCAAAGCCGGGTACTTCCGCTAGTACATAATACAGCTCTCGCCGGTTCTGCCACTCGTACAAGCCTTGCACAACACATTACACCCGCTGTCGTCTGAGCGCATGACTGATCCAGTTAAGGTTAGCAAGCCACTAGAGTTATGTGCTGTTAAATCATCGAGATTGACAAACTAATTTCTTTAGAACTATATTCTTGGTTCTTTCGGTAAAGTCACGTAGAAGGGAAATAATAAAATAATAAAATAGAACTGTTGATTATTGTATTTAGTTTGATTTTCTTTTCCCGCACCACTTATTAGCACGGTTGGCTAAGTACGGTGCCAAAAGAGTTAAACACACATACACACGTCTTGTATTCACCTGCATTGTGCCATCTCTTGAATTATATATTTTTTCTTTTATCCGATTTCGAAAAAAATGGCTCTTCTTGTTATTTTGGTTGCCCGGGTCTCTCGTGGCAGGCAAAGAGTTGGGGAGGGGCACAGACAAAAAACTGTGCCACATCTACACTATGGGAACCTCATTTGCCAGTAAAAATATGATACTGTAATTAGTTTTTTACCCTTCTATCTGGCAACAAAACTGACACCTTTTTACAAGGAGTCATGTTTGCATAGACCGCAATACCTGCAGTCATAATACAAACAAAAGACATAACTCTGATAATGTGCACTGTCCTTGAAGTTGATTGGTCCACACCCGAGACGGCTTTCCTTAGAGCCTAGTCTCACATGGGTTGGACCAGATGACGCCAAAAGGCGCACAACTCAAAGCCAATGCACCATCAGAGTATGAGAGCTCGGGGCAAGCATATATACTATGGGAACCTAATTTTCCAGTAAAAATATGATAATTTGCCAGATAGAAGGGTAAAAAACCAATTATCATATTTTTGGACCAACTTCAAGGACAGTGCACATTATCAGAGTTATGTCTTTTGTTTGCCCACATCTGCCGGCCGGGTCATCCTTGAAAAATAGCTTTAGATCTCGGTGAAAACTAGTCAGGGAAGTAAATTTCTGATTCGTATGATTCTGAAGTGTGAGTGGGCGAGTGGGAGGGTGGGTGAATGAGTGAGTGGGTGTTACAAGTGGGTGAGTGAGTGAGTGAGTGGTTGAGTGAGATGACAAGTGAGTGTGTGATTGTATCAGTGTGTGATTGGTCTTCATAGGGGCTCGCTAACAGCACATGCCCTTACAGTCTGCTAAGGCTATATGGGGGATCTTTTTGTATGTGTTTGGTCAAGTCAGTGGGTATGTAATTACGAAACGCTTTTATGTTGTCTTTTGGCAAAGTCGCCCTTGAAAACAAATAACTTTTTAGGACAATGGGATCTGCTCGGGGAAGTACACTTCTGGTTGTTCTGAAAAGCCTTGAGAAGCGGCCGTCAGTGTTTTTAGCTGCCATGATGCCTGTGCATTTCACCACGCTGTGCCTCAAGACGTTAGAGGAGCAGCGTGGTGTGATGTGCAAAGACCGAACCACTTGGGGAGGGGGATGTAGAAAGATGTATGGAAGACGCGTGTACAATAGCCGTGCATGTGAATGTGAAACAACAACAATGCAGGTGAAATAAGCGATGGGTGAGGCTGTGAATGATTGGGACGGGAATCTCCAGTCTCGGATATTGGATCTGAGATGGTGACATCTCCAACTTGGAGACAGATTCACACTGCTAGCAAAAGTCTCAAAGACACATACTCTAAGTATAAAGCAAGCATCAGGTGAGCGAGATAAGATCTCCAAACCATCGTAGCACTCAATCCATTGCTCTTTATTGCCATCAACACCAACTTGTGCGCTAAACTGTATAATGAGTTTATCTCTCGATACTCATCTCAGAATAAGCCACCAGAACTGAACCTCCCCGATTTATAATAACAACACTCATTTCTTCAACTGATTTTATTTTTCAAAGATTTAATCCCTTTGATATTTTTTGTTAATTTCAATGTGTGTCCTGTAGACGTGTTCACCTTGAAGCTGTTGTTTGTGCACCAAGGGCGCAGGTTCACATTCCAGGCAGTTTCAGTTGATGTAAATTCTGACAATGAAAATGTTTTAAGTATTTTACTTCCTTCTTTACCATCGCTGTAAGAGAGAGGTTCTGCTCCAACGTCTTTCTGAGCCACACAGAGAGCGATCCCAGCGATGCCATGGGTCATAGCGAGTGTGACTCCCAGTGAGAGTGTGGATAGTGAGCTGCTCTGCTCCATCTGCCTGGGCACGTTCGTCTGCTCCTTCACGCTGAGCTGCGGACACTTGTTCTGCTCTCAGTATGTGGGTTCATGTGCTCATGTCGTGGTTTTATCTCGATTCGTTTTTACCCCCCTGCCCCATATTCCCCGAGATTTCCCTTCAGCTGGAGTTGGAGATGCGAGTTGTGAAAGTGGAAAATCCAAACCAAAATAACCCAATACCACACAACTTTGAATCCAACAGAAACTTCCATTCATTAACCGTTCTTTCCTTTTGGTATTTAAAGATTTCCTTTAAATATATTTTTTTATAACTCACCCCCCCCCCCCCCCTGGGATCTGCATTTGAAAGTAATATGTACCGAGTGTGTAAACATAATGTGCTTGTAGCGGTCGTTATTTTCCATTTTCTGATTACAGTCTTGTCTTCAGTCTTTTGTTTCAATTAACTTTGAGAGATTGTTTTAAAGAAAATGAGAAAAACTGCCTGACCTAAGAAATACATTTTAATTTGGGGGAACACCGAGAGCAGAATGAGTGGCACGCCAAGAAAAAGTGTCCCAATTCTTTTTCTTCTTTAAAGAAAACCTGTGGCGTGTGAAATATTTAGCAAATACATTTTGCTATCAGGACAATTTTTTTATCGACAATGTGTAACATTTTGCCACTATTATTCTCACATTGCAATCCTCTATTAAACACCTCGAACTGGTTACCAGATGCCTGTCCAAATTCCTCACTCTGGTCTACAAATCCCTTCATGGTCTTGCCCCACCATATCTTGCCACTCATAAAATTCGAAGTCACCTCTCCATCTCTCTGTTCCACCTTCTCCTTGTGCGCTCTTTTTCTCTTCTTGCCCCCCTTGGTTGGAACAAACTTACCCTCCACATTAAGCAGTCACCTTCTCTCAATCATGTATGCTCCTCACTCAAAACTCACTTATTGTCCCCTAGCTCACCCTACGACCCCTTCATCTCCCCCTCATAACCACCACTGTTACTGTTCCATCTTCATATTCTCATTATATGGCTATCCTTGATTCCCAAATCAATAATTCCATTCATCATCATTTATTGCCATGAATTCCGTTAGTCTGTTGATTTCTCAATCCCTTGTCCTGGTGAGGGTCGTGGCGGCAGCATGTTTAAAAGGGCTGGCCAGACCTCCCTTGCCCTGGCGACAGACTCTAGCCCTTCCTGGGGAATTCCCAGGCATTCCCAGGCCATTCGAGCGATACAGTCCCACCAGCATGTCCTGGGCCGGCCCTGGGGTCTTCGCCCAGTGGGACGTTCCCGGTAGAGTTCCAGGCAGAGTCTAATGATGAGCATCCTTGCCAGGTGCCCGAACCACCCCAAATGGCTCCTCTAGATCTGGAGGATCAGCGGCTCGACTTTGCTCCTGTCCGGATTACCGAACTCCTCACCGTTCACGGAGAGGGAGCCTGCCACCTTTGCGGAGAAACCTCATTCCAGCCCCTTGTACCCACGATCTCATCTTTACAGTCATTACTCAGAGCTCATGACCATAGGTGAGGGTGGGAATGTAGACCAACCTGTAAACCGAGAGCTTTGTTCGAGAACTTAGCCCCCGCTTCACTACCACAGAATCCGCAGACCCATCTCCCGCTACCACCTACCATCACTCGATAAAGAGACTCCGAGGCACTTTAACTCCTCCACCAAGGGCAGCTGTTCCCCCCTCACTTGGAGAGAGCAATCCACCGTCTCCTAGGAGTCAACTATGACCTCAGATTTCAAGGTGCTGATCCTCATCAAACCGTTCAAGTGCACGCTGGAGATCACAGACTGACGTGGCAAGAAGAACCTTATATGCATAAAGCAGCGACGCCACCCCAATGCCCCCATACTGGATACTTTACTTACCTCGGCTGCACCTTGATATCCTGTCCATGAAAGGCACAAACAGGAGTGGAGACAACACGCACATTTGGCAGACTCAAACACCCACAGTGAACGATTTTGATTTAACTGCAAGAATATGTATACAGCGCTCACTCTGGGAATAGAGGGACAGGATCGTGAACAAAAGTGGCACCGGCACATCATACTCCCACATTACCTTCCACATGATATTGTGGGGAACACAGTCATATGCTTTCTCCAAGTCTACAAATCAGAGGTAGACTGGAGAAGCATACTCCCATGACCCGTCAAATATCTGTGAGAGGGAAAAGAGCTGGTCCATTGTTCCAAGACCATGACAGAATCCGCATTGTTCCTCCTGAATCTGCGGCTCGACCATATATTTAGCTTTCACTAAATTCCCACATCATCACAGATTTGCCCATTGCTTCCTCTCATCTAATTCATTCACCTCATCTCCACCATTACATACATATGTTGTACCATTGTTAATTAATTATAAAGTCTGAGCCAATGTTGCAGCCGACTTCAAATGCGGTTGTTATTGTAACGAACTTACGACTGTGTGAGAGCAGCACACACTTAGACTCGTATAAGACTGTGATTATTGGTTCAGACTTACAAATTTCTTTAAAAAACGCACGACTATAGGGTTATTACTTGTCTTGTGCCCACGACTTGAAAGACAAAATAGGATTGCTCGTAGACGAAGTTCTTGGCCTTGCAACCAAATCCATGCACTGCCTGAATAGCTACACAGCAACAGGCGTCATCATTTTACGAAGCTATGGTACCCTATACCTTGATATTTGGCCAACTCAATTAGTGTCTATAAAACAAAAACTAAAACTTACTAGGTAAGGCCCACTGAGCTATATGGTGGGCGAGTTCTCTTTGGAAGACATTTGCAACCCATTGTGTAACTCCGTGCTCCTTAACGGATGTAATTTGATTTGGCACAAGCTGAGCCGAATTATTTTTGACCCCGATGCAAGTTAACCACGCATTGCACGACCACCGTTTCCAAAGCAGTGAGGGTGGCCCGTGGTAAAAATATTCAAATATTTCACCTGGGAAATGTCCCTCAAGGTGGAACCTCTCATTACAGTAGCAAGAGAAGGTGTCCAGGGTGCGACGCACGGCAATAAAAGCAAGAATGAGCATCAATAAGAATTTAAAAAATGTCTTTCAAATGTAACCCATCAACCTTATTGCAAAAACACCCCCATACAGAAAGGCAGTTCTCGCCGGTTCTGCCACTCGTACAAGCCATGCACAAAGCATCCCACCTGCTCTTGCCTGAGCACAAGACTCATCCGGTTCAGTCAGGAAGCCACCAGAGCTTTGCACTTTTAAATAATCAAAATTGACAAATTAATTTATTTAGAACTGCGTCTTGTTATGTTTAGTTTATTGTCTTTCCCCCCACACCTCCGATGAGCACGCTTGGTTACGTACCATGTGAACGAAGTTCAACACATACATATATACACGTCTCATATTTACATTCATTGTGGCAGCTCTAGAAATTTTTAGTTTTTTTACCGAATTCGCAAATAATGGCTCTTCTTGTTATTTTGGTTGCTCGGGTCTCTCGTGGTGGGCAGAGAGTTGGGGAGGGCCAAGCCACCAACGACAAAACTTGGCTACATCTGCTGGCCAGGTCGTAGCTCAGTGGGCTCTCGTCAGGGAAGTAAACTTCTGGTTCTTCTGATTCTGAAGTGTGTGAGAGTAGGTGAGTGGGTGGGTGAGTGTGTGAGTGTGTGTGAGTGTGTGAGTGGGTAATTGTGGGGTGCGGTGGTGTAGCGGTTAGCGCGCTGTGCTACGAACCTGGAGACCCGAGTTCGATTCCCGCTCACGGCCAACACCAGTGACGATTATCTGAACTGGTGCTGGGCCTCCCCTAGGTCAACCCCGTGCCGGCCCTCATAGGTGCTCGCTTACAGCAATTGCCCCAACAGTCTGTTAAGGTTAAACAGGAAATGGAATGCTTTGATGACGTCTGTCGGCCGAAACCCCATCGAAAAATTACTTTTGAGCTCAATTGGCTCTACTCAGGGAAGTTAACTTCTGGTTCTTTTGACAAACCTTGAAGAGCAGCCATCAGGCTTTGTTTCGCTGCCAAGATGCCTGTGCATCGCACCACACTGTGCCTCAACACGCTGGAGGTGGTGTGATGAGTAAATCCCGGACCACTTGGGGAGGGGAGGGGGATGTAGAAAGACGGATGGAGGACGCGTGTACAAAATTCGTACATGCGAATATGAAACAACGCAGGTGAAATAGGTGGTGGGTGTGGCTGTGAATGGTCGGAATGGGAATCTCCAATCTCGGACAAGGTGAGAGTGAGAGACGGTGACATCGCCAGCAGTGGGTGATGGAGGCAGGTAGAGTTGGTGATACATTCACACTGCTAGTCAAAGGTTCCAGGATGGGTAGCAGGAGTCCACAGACAAATTCCATCTCAGATGCCACAATGAGATTCAAGCAACTCATCATGTTGGGGTAATTACACTCAGATGGAGTTACTGGACATCATGAAATATCTACAACGATACCAACTATTTAATTTTTATTTTACTAGGTAAGGGTCACTGAGCTATGTGGCTCTTTTTCAGAAGCGACCTGCCTATCACAAAAAAAAAATTGCTTAATCAAGTGGCTTAGGTGGAAATTGTTTGCAGCCAAATACTCTAAATGCGTGATGTTGATTTTAAATAGGAGGTTAACTCGGAGGACCCAGATACAAATTCCCGCGACCAAGGGGAGAGAGAGAAATACGCAAACTTTAAATATAAAGCAGCCATAAGGAGAGTGAGATAACATCTCACAATCATGGTGGCACCCAATCCATTGCTCTGTCTTACCATAGACACCAACTTTTGTGCTGAGCTCTGGAAGGATGAGTCTTTCTCTCGAAACTCATCTCATGAATGAGCCACCGCAGCTGAGCCTCACCGATTTATATTACAACACTCATTTCTTTAAATGTATATATTGGTTAAAATATTAGATTCCTCTGATACATTTTGTTCATGTCAAGCTGTGTATTGTAACCATGTTAACCTTGAAGCTGCTGTTTGTGCACCAAAGGCATGGGTTCACATTCCGGGCAGTGTCTGGTGATGTGAGTGACGACAATGAAAATATTTTGAGTATTTTACTTCCTTCTTCACCGTCACTATAAGAGAGAGGTCCTGGTTAAGCGTCTATCTGAGTCACACAGCGAGCGATCTCAGCGAAGCCCATGAATCATGGCTAGCACGACTCCCAGTGAGAGTGTGGATAGTGAGCTGCGCTGCTCCATCTGCCTGGACACGTTCGTCTGCCCCTCCACGCTGAGCTGTGGACACTCGTTCTGCCTCCGGTGCTTGGATGCCGCCTGGGAGACGGCGAGCAGTTTCACCTGTCCACAGTGCCGAGCGACCTTCCTTGTCCAACCCCAGCTGAGGAAGAACGAGGCCCTCGCCAACCTGGCGGAGCAGTTCAGAATTGGTGATGGGATGGCCACGGCCGTTGTTTGTGACATCTGCGGTGACGGCCAGACTCCTGCAGTGAAGACCTGCCTGAGATGCGAGATGTCCTACTGTTTTTCACACTTCAGGACTCACGTGGAGAATCCCAGGTTGAGAGACCACGCTGTGGTGGATCCCACTGCGAGCTTGGATGAGCGAAAATGCCCTCACCACAGTGAGCAGCTGAATTTCTACTGCACAGTAGACAGCAGCCTGATCTGCTCATCTTGCACCATCGCAGTTGAACACAAAGGACACAAGGTCCTGACGCTGAAGGACGAGCACGAGAGACGAAAGGTGAGGCCCTCAAAGTGAGACACCGCAAGACAATGTGACAAATTCTGTCACTGGGCTGCACAACATGTCATGAAAAACACATAATTGCGTGTCCATGCTCTCTGGTATGACTCTGTGTCTCTGCCTGTGTAGCCAATCTTCCTTGTTGGTGTTTTAAGAAACAGCCTCAGCATGTATTGAATGCTCAACTATCACGAAACATAACTTCTGTGTAACGGAATTAAATGGATAGATATTTTAGACTGATATCACATCCACTTGATAGACAATTATTCTAGATTTATCTTCTAAACTAGACAGCTGTGGGCACATGGGCCTTTGGTTCCGAGTTGGTACAGACACCAAGCCAGCACGGCTCCAGCCGGCTGCTGCTACAACGAGGCATCAGCTTGCCCACTCCCCATTCCCCCCATCTCAGTCACCATACAAAGGCAGCGTGGAGATGAGGGCCTTCGCTGTGGAGTGGTCGGTGTGGAGGGAAGGGCGGTGTGAGGGATGCCTCAGGGGGGCTGGAGTCTCCCCCAGGTGACGTCTCGCCTCTCACTACAGACGCGCGTAGGGGAGGAGACGCGAGTGGTGGAGGAGAAGAGGAAGGAGGCGGAGGAGTCCGTGAAGCGGATGGAGGCCGCTCGCAAGGAGGCGCAGGTACCGTGTCCGGGTCTGGATCTGTGATGCTCCTTGTGAGGATGACTTTCTCTTATTCGACTCACCTTCAGTGGGCTACACAATTAGTGTGACAACTTTACAGTAGATTGCATTTTTGATTCCTGAATATTTCAAGTTCTTACATGCCTCTGCTGGTTTTGAATTCGGAATACATATTGAGCATGTTTTTTTCACCCGAATAGTTTGTTAGCTATTTATACAACCTGTAAATACAAGTTTAGCTAAATAGTTACAGATTCATGTAATGCATTATATTATATTAAAATGGCTAATGTTTGGATATATATGTGGCTGTGTATGAATCATAATTAGAAATTGTTATAAATCATCATATTTAAAATGTGCCATAGCCATGAGCTTGTTGCAGATTGTTTTTAGATGCTTTGCAATGATGTGACCCCTATGGATTGCATTAGTCCTCCTGTACAAGAGGATGCATGAAAAGCTTTGCAAATTAATTCATGAAAAAACTCAAATCATACATCCTTACAGGATATCATTACCGAGACCAAGGTTCGCATCTCAGACCATTTCTCTCGCATGAGAGCGGTAGTCGACGAGGACGAGAGGGAGGCTCTACGTCGCGTTGAGGTGAAGGGGCGTGAGCTGCTGTCCCGGATCGAGGAGGACATCGCTCGTCACGAGCGGGAGATCGGCGAGCTCCAGGCAGCGGCCGCTCGCCTGCGCGCTCTGCAGCACGAGAGGGACTCGCTCGCCTTCCTGCAGGTGCGGAGCGCCTCTGTGGGGACGGGTGGTGATGAGGTTATTTGTTGCTTCGTTTGTCCCATGCGTGGTGTTACTTGGCAATACTCGCACGCGTGATGCATGCACCTAGTCTGAATTAAACACAACACAAGGCTCCGTAAACACATCTCCTGCACGCATTAAATAACAAGCTTGAAAATTATCTATGGAATATGTATTCCATAGATTGATTATTTCATAGAAGTAGTACTGTGAAAAGGCTAACAGACCTGGTGGGGGAAAAGGGCGCTAATGAATACTTGATAAGTATGCATGAATATATGGGAGACGCTCTCAATTCAAACTTAAGCCTTTGATCCATGCCAATTCCTAGCTTGAAAACATGCAGCACACAACTTTGTACAATGTGTTGCGATGTGTTCTATATTGTATTTTTTATCACAAAATAGTACAATAATATTTGTTTTACCAATTTTAAATTACTTTTATTTGTCATCGATACATCATTAACTTCAAAGATGTTCAAGCATAGTAATGGATGCATGGAGAGCGTACCGATGATTGGGCACGGTTGTGTTCATGGATGGCGGTTGCTCGCAATCTCGTGTCACAGTGGTAATGGTTTAAGGGGCTAAGCCCTCTTGTTGAGACTCCTTGAAGACAAAATTGCCCGTGGCTTTATTTGTTAACGCGACTGCCATTCATGACTCGGTGCAGCCAAAGCGGGGCTTGCCTACCAATCATCACGTTCTCCACCCTGTGACACGATACGGTCATGTGACTGCAGACGAAGCGGCTCACAGCTCCTGTCTCTGTCTCCTGCAGGTTCACATGAAGGAGACGCTCAGGTGAGAACGCCTGCCCCCGCATGGCTTACGACGTGATGTATGTGATGTATGTACGTGATGTATGTACTTATGTTGAACTTCTCATGCACTGAACGTAGCCAACCACAATAACTGGAGGTACGGGGCATAGTGCTGTGCGAAAAACTGTTCTGTGTGTACTGACTGTATGATGACGATGCTGTGTATAATATGTGTGTGCTGATTGTTTGTGGTGATGATGATGTGTGTTATGATCATGCTGTATGAGATACTGGCTGTGTACTGACTGTGTGTGAGGCAATAACTATGTCACTCTTCTGGCGCCCTGTGGTTATCCTGGTTTCACATCAGGGGCAATCAGAGGGGAGCTTCACGCTCAGGTCCCAGCCACGACAGCACCACCGTGATCAGAGCCCTGGAGGGAACTGTGGTCAAGCTGCTGGCGTTCATGCGTGAGTGCCATCGACCTTGCAGGCCACGGGATGGTAGTCTCATGACAAGAGATTAATGGCGTATGATTGACCGTGTTTGTGTCCGACTGTGTGTGTGTTTGTGTGTGTTGGGTTGTGTGTGAGACTGTGTGTGTTTTCCTGTGTGTGTGTCTGATTGTGTGGGTGTGTCTGGCTGTGGGGAGTGGTAGTCTAGTAGTTAGTGCTCTGTGCTACAAACCTGGCGACCTGGGTTCGATTCCCGCTCATGGCCAAGACCAGTGACGCTTATCTAAACCGTAACTGGGCCTCCCCTAATTCGACTCAGCCTCAAATGAGTACCTGGTGCATGTGTAAAGATCACCACGAGGAAGACAAGGGCGGCCGGGCGTGGTGCCGGCCACCCACCCCTGGCCTTCATAGGTGCTCGCGAACAGCACTTCTCCCAATCTGTTACAGGGTATACAGGGGATCTTTGTCGTGTGTGTGTTGGTTTGTCTTTGTGTGCGTTTATCTTTGTGTTTCCCTGACTGTGTGTGTGTCTCATTGTCGTTGTCTTTGTTACGTGTGTGTGTGTTTGATTGTGTGCATATTTGTCTGTGTGCGCATTTTAAATGGGAGTGGTAGCGTAGCAGTTAGTTATCTGGTTTTAAAACTAATTTCTTTAGAACTACTTGTTGTGTTTTGTTTGTTGTCCTTCCCCCGCAGCTCCGATTCATGCAGTTAGTTACCTAGTCTGAAAGAAGTGCAGCATACAGACAGAAGGACACAGCAGCAGTCAAACCACTTCTCGGACAAAAAATCACTTACTCTTACTCACACACTCACTTACCTACCCTCTCAATCACCCACTCATTTACCCACTCACTTGCCCACCAACTAACCCACCAACTCACCCAATCACACTTTACACACCACTTACACCCTCATCCACTCACTCACCCACTCATTCACTCACATATCCACTCACTCACCTCTTACCCTCTCAATCACCCTCTTACCCTCTCAATCACCCTCTTACCCACTCAATCACCATCTCACCCACACTCTTACACCACCACTAACCCACCCTCACTCACCTACTAACCCACACACTCACTTACTCACCCACTCATCCACTTACTCACCCACTCAATCATCAACTCCCTCACTCATTAAGAGTACGCATGACTAGTCTGAGTTTACTTATATACCCAGATGGTAGTGTACACATTCCAGCATAAGTGATGTTGTGTACACACTGAGTGGTGGGATGGTGATTCACGTACTGGACATCGTGGGGTCGATTCCTGTCTAAGCAGCGTTGAGCCGGGCTATTGCTGAGATGGGTGAACACCGTGCATAGCAGGTGCTATAGGCTGTGAAGCGAGCTGGCTGTCACAAATGATAGCTTGACAAAGTTGGTGATATCATCATCACGTGGACATTTATAGTAGCAGCTAAATAGTCTAAACACGCCTTCCTAAATGTGGAGGGAAAACCCGGAGGACCCGGAGAGCTTCGGTCATCAACATTTATTTAATTAAATTAACACTCGATTTAAAGCTTTCGTGACTGCAGGGATTCATCTTCTTGGTTCTTTCGGTAAAGTCACGTAGAAGGGAAGTAATAAAATAATACAAATAAAACATAATAAAATGAAATAATTCTCACGACGTTTCCGCTACAACGCAAGCAGCCGTCTTCAGGTGAAGAATGAGACACTACCAAGCTAGGAGCTTATATATAAACTGGGTTCGAGGTGGAAGAGCGCCTTAACTAAAAGAATGTGCATATGAAGAGGAATTTAGGATATTCATGGGAAAATGCGTAGGAGGTGGGCGGGGGGGGGTTTCAAAGTCATATTATGCCCATGCATTATGCAGGATCAGCAGCACCAAGGGGGGGTGCAGGGAGTAGCATTAACAAAGGAAAGGAATGTTAATGATATGTAGCTGCAGTTACTAAACAACCACGTAGAAAACTAAAGTATAAACTACATAAAAAACTAAAGTATAAACTGCATAGCACCATCAGTATACTTACTATACTCTACAATAAGCTGAGTTACTAACAGCAAGTAATACATTACAATTCTACGTCGTAAAAATTATATAATATGCTTCCATCTAAACTTTATTCTCTTACATCACACGAGCATATACCGCACTATATACTAGTATTAGCATACGAGTATGTGTACTATAGTATTAGTTTACTAGTATGTGTCCTATAGAATAATAGTATTTGTATACTAGTAAGTGTACTAATGAGTATTAGTATGTGTACACAAATGCACGATACTATTCGTATGTGTACACAAATATTAACAAATGCCAGTATGTGTACACAAATAATAAAGATAACCAGCAGATGTACATACATTTCAATGAATACTCTTATGTGTACACAAATACTAGTCCTGTATGCATGTGTCATACATGTGATGATCATTGTGTTACATATCAATGTGTAGTGGATTCAACTGAGTCGCAGACGTACTCTTTGGAGGCAACACATTTATTTAACACCAACACACAGGGTAACTGCCCCTGAACAGAATAACAACCTATGATGGTGACCACCAAGCTAACTACACTGATTACAATGCAACTGGTGTAGTTAGCCAGGTGGTGACCACCAGGCTAACTACACTAATTACAACGTAACTGGTGTAGTTAGCCAGGTGGTGACCACCAGGCTAACTGCACTAATTACAACGTAACTGCTACTACGGACCGGACCACAGCTTGGGTCCAAGTCCACGTGTTGGAGACTCTGTAGAACGTAGGCGAAGGTTTCTTCAGGATGAACAACAACGCCGGTCCCTCTGTGGACCCGGCTTATAATCTCTGCGGCGTGGCTGGCTCCACCCTCGGCCACGACCACCTTCCAGAATCCTCGAGCAGGATCTGGCCTCCGACCACATGACCACCCCTAGCCCTTACTTGGGGGCCCTTTGTAGACTTAACCGGTCACGTGTCCTCTCAGGTCAACCAGAGTGCCATGGCCTTTCGTAACCCCTTTCCTACGGCCGGCACTCCCACACCCTGTCCTGTAGGGCTTGCACTGCACGCCAAGCGTGATGCCATCCAGCGCTATCAATCAGCACTGACCGAGCCCCTCTAGGGCCGGTACTACACCCATACCCTACTGGTATCCGCAATGTCAATACACCGCATGCCGTGCCTCTCTAGGGCCGGAATTACACAGTGACATCTCGCGATGTCACTACAAATGTATCACATTCTGCAGTATGACTACAACACAACAGACAACACAACACCAGCGTGTTTTTGTGTACATGCTACGTGAACTGCTCGTGCCGCTACTACGCACGCATCGCCATGACCGCTGTGTGGGTGTCATCGCTGTCCTCACCACAGATGGACGCTCACCAACTCTGGACACAAACTCAGCCTACAACCGCCTCCAGATTTCCTCGGATCTCAGGACGGTGACGGTGGGCGGTGTCCCCCAGGGTCGCCCCCATCACCCACACCGCTTTGATTGCTGGTCACAAGCCCTGTGCTTTGAGAGCTTCTCATCGGGTCAGCATTACTGGGTGGTGGACGTGGGGAGCGCGGGGCTGTGTTGGATTGGAGTCACGTACGGGACGATCCCACGGAGTGGGCGTGGTGCTGATTGTGGCCTGGGAGGGAGTGACGTCTCCTGGTGTCTACAGAAAGCTGGTAAAAGCTTATCAGTGCGGCATGGCGGGGTAGAGACCTCACTGTCGGTGCCGGAGCCTCCGCGGAGAGTCGGGGTTCATCTGGACTGGGACGCGGGGCTGCTGTCGTTTTACAGCGCTGACTCGATGACACTGCTGCACTCTTTTCGCCAAACCTTCACTCATCCCCTATATCCTGGGCTGCTGATGGGGTCGAAAGTTGGTGACTCAGTGAGGATTGTGGATCTGTGTGGTGCGTCCTGAGAGTGGTGAACATGAACAGCGCAGAGGGCAGACGCCACGACGCACGGCACTCACCACCCTCGTCACCGTCACGCGCAGTGCCACGCCCGTGACTGGCTGGTGGCTGTCGGTGGCTAGGGGCTGTGTGCCTCTCCATCACAACGGCCGGGGGGAGGGCTGAGTATGAACAATCCTCACTACCTTCATGGGGGGGGGGGTGATAAAATAAGTGCCACTCTGTGTGTGAGGCTAACGTAGATGTATTCACCCTGCCAGAGAAGCGTGACTGTAGTGTAGGGGTGTATAATTAGCAATGGTGAACTGGGATGTGTTTATACACTGGTGGTGTCATGGGTTGTGGGAGAAATACAACAACAATAATATTGATTTTAAAAAGTATAAATGTACACGTACGACAGTGGTATTCTGACGCTTGCATCGTCGATTCTACAATAAAAGTACAGAACACCAACAACGTAGTTGTCTACAGCGTCCTTCGTGCTCACTGCATCCCGCAACGCTGTTCATTAATGAAACACGATGACCAAATCATCTACACAGCCACTGCCAAGCAAGTTAAATCTACAAATTAATAAACAAATAAAGAGATGGCTACAAACACAAAAGGCGCCAACAATGTCCGAGCTGTTCAAGTTACCTGCTGCTGCATCATGGACGTGATGTCACCACGCTAGCTCTCACAACGCGGTGACGTCACCACGCATGATTCTCCAACGCGGTGACGTCACCACGCACGCTGCCCACCCTCTCCCCTCACCGCCCCAGGCGCTCCCCCCACGCCCGCCCCTCACCACTGCAACATCTGTGAACACAAAGAGCTTCACAGCTCATCGGATTCCACCTTCACTACAAACACAGATTCTGACATTCTGGATTCCCACCACTGAGGGAGTCCCGCGTTGGCGACAACAAAAACAAACAGAGGCACTGAGGGGCAACCTGCAGCCTCGCTGTGACCCAGCACTGGTGGGGGGGGGGTTGGTGGATCACCACTGATGCTGCTGGGAACTCCCCACGAGGGCGAGTCGACGAGGCGCCACGTGGCCCTGGTGCTCACCAGGAGAAGGCGGTAGAGCAACAACAACAACAACCACCACCACAACAACAATCACTATCACCACAACCACCACCACAACCACCACAACAACCACCACAACAACCACCACCACAACAAACACCACAACAACAATCACCACAATCACCACCACAACCACCACAACAATCACCACAACCACCACAACAATCACCACAACCACCACAACAACCACAAACACCACAACAACCACCACCACAACAACCACCACTACAACAACCACCACCACAACAACCATCACAATCACTACCACATCAACCATCACCACAACCACAACCACCACAACAAACACCACCACCACGCGTGAACTTCACCCAGTGAAGTTGACGATGACGTGCTCACTGCGCGCTGCCAAGAGCATCCACGCACATCTGCTGCTCCACCGGGAGTCGAGCATCGCCGCCTGCGCGTCGACGAGGTGCCTTGCTGCACGCCTGATGACCCTCCAACCGACCAAGTCTTTGAGACGACTCGCCCTTCGGGATGGAGGGCTTCAGAATGTACACGGCGCCAGAACGACCACCAGCGGGGACGGACTTCTTCGCGGCTGGACATCACCTGCTTCAACTGCGGTCTGCGGGGGCACATGTCAGCCGACTGCCGAGCGCCTCGATGCCGCACCTCCGGACCCCGGCCATCGGATCCTCGGGTGCTCACGGCTTCACGTCATACACAGGCAAGTCACGGCACCTCACTTGCTCGGCCCTCGCACTCACCTCGCACACCTCACTGCACCGCGCCGCGTATTCGCCAGGTAACGGGCACCGGGGAACGGGATTGTCGTACTTCTAACGGGGAGCTCCGACCTGGTCAGTGGTCTGAGCTGGCCCATAGGGTTGTCGCCGCAGCCGCGGGGTCCTCTGTTGTTATGGGTTCGATCGAGGGCGTTGAATTCCGCATACTTGTCGATACGGGTGCGTCGGCTACCATTATGTCCGACTTGATATACAACGTTCTGCCCGTTCGGTGTCACCCCCTGCAACCGGTTTCTGCCCCATGCTTCGCTGCTAATGGGGGCTCATTCGGAATAATTGGACAAATTCGTGCACAATTTTCGATTTTGGTCTCTTCGTCCCTCACCGTGCCTTGTCTACTAGGGACAGATTTTCTTGCCAGAATGTCTATCTGCATCCTCATTGACCAGGGATCTATTGAGCTCCCCTCCGGCCGGCGTATGGCATTCCTGCCTTCCCCCACGCAGTTGCGCATGGCCTGCACCATGGTGGAAGCACTGGCCGCCCGCAAGGTGCGAATTCCCCTGGGGCGCGCAGATACTAGTGCCCCTTTGTTTACGGAAACCGCTTGACCCGGGGGCGTCAGCAAATGGTGTTTTGTTGGGGCTGTCTAATACCGCGATTAGGGGCCTCAAACTCGTAGCCGCACAGACTCTCGTAGCGAGTGACAGGGACCCGTTCATCCAGGTCCTGTATGCCGGGTTGCGTCTGACCGTTGTTCCCCAGGGGACTGTGCTCGCTCATGCGACGCGGGCGCCCCTGGGAAACCCGGTCGTCGGCCATGTCAGTACCGGTCCTCAGTCACAACCGCGCTTGGACCTGGATGACGGGTGGTTGGACTCGCTATGCGCGGGGGCTGGCAAATTGTCCGGATCACAGCAGGCAAGGTTGCGCACACTCTTGCGAGAATTTGATGACGTTTTCAGTAAAAGTAAATTTTATATTGAATGCACTAAATTGTTGCGTCACCATATTGATACCGGTCACGCTGCTCCCATCCACGAGAACCCGTTTTGGCTTAGCCCGGCCGAAAACGAGCATATTAAATTGTCTGTCGACGACATGCTAGCCGTGGATATAATCTCTCCTTCGACCAGCCCCTGGGGAGCTCCCATTGTTCTCGTGAAAAAGCACGACAGCACCTTAAGATTCTGTGTTGACTTTCGCCATTTAAACAAAATATATATGGCCGATGCTTACCCGCTCCCACGTATGGATGAGTCGTTGGACGCATTGGCAGGGGCTCGTTATTTCTCCACACTGGACCTGTTTTCGGGGTTCTGGCAACTTCTCCTCCACGACGTGTCAAAACCAAAAACTGCCTTTTGAATGCCTCAAGGACATTCTTAGTTTATTAGGTTGTCCATGGGGCTCCACTCGGCCCCAGCGACATTCCAGCAGCTCATGGAGCTTGTCCTCGCTGGGCTCCAGTGGGACTTGTGCTTGATTTACTTAGACGATGTCGTTGTCTTCAGTTGCACGTTCGACGAACACCTTCGAACGGTTGCGGGCTATCTTCTTGAAAATGCGCGCCGCAAACTTGAAATTCAAGCCTCAAAAGTGTCACCTTTTACGTGAGCCTGTGCGGTATCTGGGGCATATCATCATCTGTTCGGGCATTTCCACTGACCCTGACAAAACCAAGAGCGTTAGCTCGTGGCCGACTCCAACCTCGGTGGAGAAAGTCCGCAGCTTAATTGGTTTTGCCTCCTACTATCATCGTTTCGTGGCTGACTTCGCATCCATCAGTAAGCCCCTCCATGCCCTGATGGCAAAAGGTGTAAAATTTCACTGGGGGGAGGTTGAATAGCCCGCGTTCGATGCGCTGCGCAATGCCCTGGTGAAAGCACTGCCCTTGAGTTACCCCGACTTTTCGAATCCGTTCGTACTTGATACGGACACCAGCAATACCTGTATCGGCGGGGTGCTCTCCCAGGTAATCAGTGGTATCGTATGGGTGATTGCATATGGCAGCAGGGGGTTGTCCCCAGCGGAACAACACTACTGCGTGTCTCGACGCGAATTATTGGCCATCGTCTTTTTCATTCAACAATATCGGCCATACTTGTAGGGCAGGCACTTCACCGTTAGATCGGACCACTCTCCGTTGCAATATGCCTTGCGTGTCGACCAGCCATCAGATCAACTTTCGAGGTGGCTCGAGGTCCTCCAGGACTATGATTGCACAATCACCTACCACAAGGGCACCCGACATACCAACACCGATGCACTGTCGCGTCTCCCATATGGCGACAGGTGCGCTTGCTTTCTTGGTTCTGGTGGTTTGCCAGGGGTTGGCCCGGTTCCGCCCCTCACAGCTGTGGCAGATGCGCTCCCCTCTGACCAGGGTCCCTCGGAGGATGCCGTCGATCCAGCAGGTCGGAATGACTTGTTGGGCCTGAACGTTGCCGAATGGGGTCACCACCAGATAGAGGACGTGTCCCTACTTGCCTTACGGCGTCACGCCGAAAATTCGGCTAATGTTAAGGGTCGGTTTGCGTCTCTCGTCCTGCGCGAGGGTCTCCTTATACAGTGGGACAGTGACTCATGCTTACACAAGATTGTGGTGCCCTCTGCCTTGCGTGGTAGAGCCGTTTGGGCGGCGCACGAGCGCCTGTTGCATCTGGGGGTACACAAGACCCTCGGGTTGCTCCAACTTCATTTCTTCTCGACGGGCATGCTGCGGGATGTCTAACCTCCTGAAGGGCTGCGCCCAGTGAGCTTGGCGGAAGCCGCCGGCAAAGCCATATTTCCCACCGTTACAATCCATCCAAGGTGTCTCGCATCAACGAGTTGGTGGCTCTGGACATTTTGGGGCCCTTGCCTACCACTCCTAAGGGTAACAAGTACCTGCTGGTTGGGGTGGAGTATTTCACTGAGGCTTTTGTTCCAAGGCTACGTCATGAAAAAAGGTGCTCCTGAACGGCTGCTAACCGATCAAGGGATTTTTTTTTCGAGTAGCCTGTTACGCGATGTGTGCAAGGTTTTGGGTACAAAAAAAGTCAATGTTGTACCACCAGGTTAGCGATTCCCAGCTCCACTGGAATCTCCAGATCCCCGGGGTCCTAGCCGCATATAGAATGGCTCCTCACGCTGTGACCGGCTTTTCACCCTTCTTTCTGATGTATGGCAGGGATGCAGACCCACCTGTGGATGTTCAGCTGCACGTTGATTTGCCCGCACCGAAATCCAAGATCGCGGACCACTTGCGTTTTAACATCAGAAGATTGGCTGAGGCACGTGAGGCCTCCATTATGAATTCGGGCTCTCGCCAGAGTGCTATTGAGCGACTGCGCTACCCCAAGTCACCCAGACACGCGTGGGCCACGGGGGACAAGGCCTGCTATATTGCCCTTAGGTGTCTTTGTCTACATCGCCTGAATTGCTCAAGCCCTGGAAGGGCCCCGTCGACATCGTACAAGTTCATCTTCTTGGTTCTTTCGGTAAAGTCACGTAGAAGGGAAGTAATAAAATAATAAAAATAAAACATAATAAAATAAAATAATATTTTTATTATTTTATTACTTCCCTTCTACGTGACTTTACCGAAAGAACCAAGAAGATGAATCCCTGCAGTCACGAAAGCTTTAAATCGAAATTTAAAATCGTACAAGTTGTCCACTATACAGGCTGCGTGCGCGCGATGGGGTGGAGGAGACCGCGATGGCGTGGAGGAGACCGCGATAGGGCGGAGGAGGCCGCGATGGCGGGGAGGCCGCAATGGCGTGGAGGAGGCCACGATCGTGTGGAGGCTGACTCACTCACACATCATACACTCACTCACACTACCACTGACCCACTAACACATCATACACTCGGAGTGTCATGCTGCCAGATATGGCTGCAAATTTGGTCGTACATGTTATGTATATCTCTTATTGTTAAATTTGAATGAAAGTTCCTATGATTACTGTTGTTACATTGTATTTTATAGCTTTATTTTGGTGAATTCGAAAACATATGGTTAAGCCAAGTGCGGAGTTGGCCTGATAACTTTAATATACATTGTCTTATGGTTGTTATTGTTTGACTTGCATCACACTGAGATTTTTGCACACAGCGTTGTAATACGGTGTTTTTTTCTGGAAGATTTGCTGGTTTATCCAGGATGTTTCTGTTGCGTGTCATCACTTTAAGATGTTCTCTGTTCATATTTTGTTTGTTGTGGTTGCACCCAACTCAAGAGCCACATGGCTTACAGGGCTATACCTAATAAATGAAACTTGAAATGCGTCACGGTCAGATGGGGCAGACGATGTTGGTTCGTCCACCCCTAACGCCTGAAGCCCTTCGTCGTGCCGCGCACTCCTGCGTCACCTACACACCGCTGGAGCCGAGCTTGTGACGTGTCCAACGAGCCGGGTGATGCGTTCGTGATGCCTAGCTCTCAGCGACGTCGTGTTGTTGCTCCTCCAGACAATGCGTGAGTGACGGGCCAGGGCCAGTCCACGCCGGCCGCTCCTGCCAACGGTCGGCCGCATGGCCTGCCGGAAGTGCCCCCTGAAGGGCCCGTCGCATCTGCGCCACCTGCGAAGCCATTCCCTACGACGGACCAGCTGCTCACATGCGCACGAAGACTCTGTGTTTTTCATAACTCTGTTCGCGCTCTCCACACACGCACCACACAACCCACCTGCTCTCGCGCCACCGGTGACCATTGCCGTTCTCTGCCGTCGGTCGGTCACGTTTTTTTTCCACGAGTGATGGGTGCTTGGCCACGGGTTGTGCGTGTGGCCGTGCGCGATTCCATTGTATATGTCTTTAGTGTAAATTTGTACAGGGGGTTGGGGTATATATGTCGTTGTTGTTGTTGTGTTTTGTTAGTTACTAGGCACACGCGTTCAGTTTGATTCACAATTGAACTTTTTTTAGGTTATTGACAGCCGGGACGGCTGTGTGCTACGCAGGGGGGGGGGTGATGGAGAGGTATTATTGTGCACTCCCCATGCTGTCAGTTGGTAGCATCCCTCACATGTCAATAGGGGGCGGAAGAGTGGCTAAGCGCAATGTTCAAGGACTATGGCCCGAGGGGCGAACGGCAAATCCTGGGATAACGGATCTAAGAACAAAGACCCGAGACCCCGGGAGGGGGCTGGGGGATGATGTCACCCTCCCGGGACCCGGTGGAAGGTTCTGGAAGAAAGGCGTGGCCAGGGCGGAGCAAGCCACGGACCTGTATAAAAGCCGGACCTCTGAATGGTGCCGGACAGTCGTCGTCCAGCTGAAGACAAGAAGCCTCCTGAAGATTGAAGACTGAAGAGCCTCAAGGGCAGAGCCGTACCCCTGGCAAGGGTCGGCTCCAGCTTATACCAGTGAAGATTCAAGCTTCACTCACGGAGGACGTGTATATTAACCAGTGAGAGGCGTATTAGATTGGAGAGTAAAACTCCAGTGTATTGGGTATGAGGGGCCGTTACCCCTCTGTGTTAAGTGTTAAATAAAACTGTGTTGCCTCAGAGAAGTTCCCTTATCGTTATTCAACCCACTACAGATATAGAGATACGTAGATATACATAGACACTCATACAGATAAATGGAGATACCTAGAGATACAGAGAGACACATAGATAAATAAAGATAGAGCTTTTAGAGATACGTAGAGACCCATACAGACTCACTGACTCATACTCAGAGACTGCTGTGCCAGGCTAGGTGCACCAGGTCACGGGGCAGATCCAGCAGGTGCCACGGGTCGACTGCCTGGACAAGTGGCTGATGCACCACCTGTGCCCCCTACTGTGCCAACTTGCTGTGCTTTAGCCACCCGCTGCTCCGCTCATTGTTGTGAGCGTCGCTCCTCCGCCCTCCGTTGTTGTTGGAGGGCGACTGCCTCCAACTGCCCAGTAGCATCCTTCATGAGCCTCTTCTACAGAGGCCGATCTTGACACCGCTGGTACCAGTCATCGGCAAGTCCACTCAGCTCCACGTCCTCCTATACCACATCACTCCATCTCTTCTATAGCCCGTGTCACTCACCCATTTACTCACCCACTCACTCACCCACCCACTCACCAACCCACTAAATCACCTACCCACTCACTTACACACTTACTCACCCACCCACCCACTCACCCACTCGCCCACTCACCCACCCACTCACCCACTCACCTACCCACTCACCCACTCACCTCCCCACAAACTCACTCACTTACCCACCCATTCATCCACTCACTCGCCCACCCACTCAATTCCTATCGATTCCTATCAATTAACTATAGAGGTATGAATCGATTGCGATTGATTCCAATGATTTAGTATTGAATCCCTGGTTCCACGAATCGCTTGCTGTCGATTCTCACGACTGCATCACTACCCCCGATTCATGAATTGATTCCCATCGATTTTTTTTACAATCTTCCGACCTAGATTTTCGATCCAGAAATCCATTCGCTATCGAATCTTTACGATTCGCCCTTGTAACCACGATCAAGGACACGACCCACTACCGAATCCTTACGATTAACGGATGATCAACGATCCGGCACTCAATCCACTATCGAATGTTTATGATTCCCACTAGATCTACGATCCGGTAATAGATCCACTATCGCATTTTTACGATTCCCCGTTGGAACACGACCTGGGAATCGATCCACGATCAAACCTTTACGATTAATGTGGATCCATGATTCGGGAATCGATCCGCTATCGAATCTGGACGTTCGCAGTTGGATTCACGATCCTTGAACGATTTCGATTCGAGTCCCTGTTCTTCGAGGCCTGTGGTGGTGAGTCGTGAGTGGTGGTGATGATGGTGGTGATGTTGATGATGGTGGTGATGGTGATGATGGTGGTGATGTTGATGATGGTGGTGATGTTGATGATGGTGGTGATGTTGATGATGGTGGTGGTGGTGATGTTGATGGTGGTGATGGTAGTGGTGATGATGGTGGTGTTGATGGTGGTGATTGTGATGGTGATAATGGTGATGGTGATAATGGTGATGATAGTGATGGTGGTGATGTTGATGATGGTGGTCATGTTGATGATGGTGGTGGTGATGTTGATGGTGGTGATGGTAGTGGTGATGATGGTGGTGATGATGGTGGTGATTGTGATGGTGATAATGGTGATAATGGTGATGGTGATAATGGTGATGATAGTGATGGTGATGATGGTGATAATGGTGATGATAGTGATGGCGTTGGTGATGGTGGTGGTGATGATGGTGGTGATGATGGTGATGGTGGTGATGATAGTGATGATTATTTGTCGATTTATACAGTGGGCCAGCATCTTCGTCACCGCCTCCGGCGTGACGAAGAGCTTCTCAGCTTTTCGGATTCCTCCACTCAACACTCCACTGCCTCACTCTGTGCCCCCTCGTCACTGTACCAACAACAACAACAGCCATTTGCCACTAAGTGGCGGTGACATCACCACGGCGCGAGTGCCAGGCTATGTGCACCTTGAGGCCACGTGAAGTATCGAACGCCCGCCTGCAGGTCACGGGGCAGACCCAGGTGCCACGGGTCGACTGAGTGAGATGACCGAGATGAGATGACCAAGATGACTGGCTGATGCACCACCTGTGCCGCCGACTGTGCCAACTCGCTGTGCTTTAGCCACCCCACACTCCGCTCGTTGTGAGCGTCGCTCCTCCGCCCTCCCAGTAGCAGCGTCCTTCACGAGCCTCCTCCACAGAGGCCGATCTTGACACCGATGGTTCCAATCATTGGCAAGTCCACTCAGCTCCACATCCTCCTGTACCACATCACTCCATCTCTTCTCTAGCCCGTGCGGCGCCCGTTTTGCCCCCTTTTTCCGGCCAAACAAAAGCTGTTTAGGCACTCGGTGGCTGGGCATTCGGGCTACATGACCCAGCCAACGCAGCCTTGCCTGCAGGAGGAGCTCACCGATGGGACTTTCTCCAGATCTTTCAAGAATTTGTGAGCTCACACAATCTAGCCTGCAGTTTAAACCCAGGATGGATTGTAGGCAGGCCAGCATAAATGTTTCTAACCGACGAAGATGTTCCATTAGGGGGGTCCACGTTTCGCAAGCGTAGAGAAGGGAGGGAATGACTGTTGCCAAAAAGACCTGAAGCTTCGTGCGGAGCGACAGACCAGGTAGCTTCCACACAGCTTTACGCAACCGATGAAAAGATAATGCCGCTCGACTGATTCAGGGTGCGACCTCTGCTGTCAAACCGGAGCCGGTCATGAGCACACTGCCCAGGTATGGGAAACTCTCCACTCTCTCCACAACTACCCCAACTCCCATTGGGAGTTGTGGGGGTGGAGTGTCTGATGGTACTTAGTTTTGGTGGGGCTGATAGTAAGGCCCCACCTCTTAGTGGCAATCTCCAGGTTTAGCAACAGCGCCTCCAACGCCTCCTCTGAGTGAGCAGCAATTACCGGATCATCGGAATTTTTCCGTCGTGGTTCAGCGGTAATTAGATGAAGGTGGAGGGGTTACCAGCCCCTCGCACCCATCCACAGCCCCCATTTGGCCGCTGCGGTGGCTACAAACACAATGAGGGGAATGGCCGATCTAAGTTAGCCCTCCCCCCCCATGGCACTGCCCACCACAGCGTTGCTGTCCGGTACCACGTGGAGGTACCATGCACTGTACCACGCACTGTTTCACGCACTGTACCACACTACCCCACCCCGGCACTGTGCCCCCACCCCTCACTGTACCCCCACACCCTCACTGTACCACGCACTGTACCCCACACCCCCTCACTGTACCCCCACCCTCTCCTTCCCACCTCCCCTCCCCCCCACCCTTCCCCACCACCCCACCCCCACCACCTCCCCCACAGAGCGCCCCCCCCCGCGATGTCGCGTGTGGTGGAGGTGGAGCGGAAGTTCGTGCTGGGCGAGCACACGGAGGAGCTGCTGCTGGCCGCCGGCGGGCGCCTACTGGCGGAGCGGCGCTTCCGCGACGTCTACCACGACGTGATGGGTCACGACGTGGTGGACAGCGACGTGGTGGGTCACGACGTGGTGGACCGCGACGTGGACGGGAGCCTCGCGCTGGCCCTGGCCGACCTCTGGCTCCGCCGCAGGGACTCCGTCTGGCAGCTCAAGTACCCCGTGGGCGGGGCGGTGACCACGGTGAGGGTGCCCGCTGTGGAGGAGGTACCCACGGTTACGGAGGTACCCATGGTTAGGGAGGTACCCATGGTTAGGGAGGTACCCGCGGTCGGAGTGGCCATGCCGAAGGTGGTGGCGTCGGCGGCGCACGGCCGGACCGGCGGGCCGCCCCCCCCCAGGAGGAGGAGGCCAGAGTCTCCACCGCGACCTCCTAAACCACCTCCACCGTGACATCCTCCACCTCCACCGTGACATCCCCCACCACCTCCACCGTGACATCCTCCACCTCCACCGTGACATCCTCCACCATGACATCCTCCTCCTCCGCCCAGACCTCCTCCACTGCGGAGGACCGGCTGGTGCAGCGCTACGTGGAGACGGAGTGCGAGGCGGAGATCGTGGAGAGGGTGGCGGCCGTGCTGGGTGTGGTCGCGGCGGTGGGCAGCGTTGACGAGCTGGTGGAGAGGGCGCAGCTCAGGTGACCTCGGCACCGCCCCATAGACTCAACACTGTCACCCATAGACTCAACACTGCTACCCATAGACTCAACACTGCTACCCATAGACTCAACACTGCGACCCATAGACTCAACACTGCGATCCATAGACTCAACACTGCTACGCATAGACTCAACACTACCCATAGACTCTACACTACCCATAGACTCAACACTGCTACGCATAGACTCAACACTGCTACCCATAGACTCAACACTGCTACCCATAGACTCAACACTGCTACCCATAGACTCAACACTGCTACCCATAGACTCAACACTACCCAGAGACTCAACACTACCAATAGACTCAACACTACCCATAGACACAACACCACCCATAGACTCAACACCACCCATAGACTCAGCACTACCCATAGTCTCAACACTACTCATAGACTCAACACTACCCATAGACTCAACACTACCCATCGACTCAACACTACCCATCGACTCAACAATACCCATAGACACAACACCACCCATAGACTCAACACCACCCATAGACACAACACCTCATAGACTCAACACTACCCATAAACTCAATACTACCCATAGACTGAACACCACTACCCCGTAGACTTGACAACACCACCCCGTAGACTTTTAACAACACTACCCCTAGATTAACCAACTCTACCCATAGACTTACCACCACTACCCATAGACTTAACACAACACCACCGCGTAGACTTAACAACACCGCCGCCCGCACCCCTTGTCACCGCCCAAGGCCGTTTGCCGAGTTTGGCACGGAGCGGCGGCGCTACCTCCTACCCGCCCGCGGCATTGAAGTGGTGGAAGGGGTGGAGGGGGTGGAGGAGGTGGAGGGGGAGGGAGTGGAGTGTCTGGGCTCCGTGTGCGTAGACCTGGACGTGAGCGACTTTGGCTACGCCGTGGGGGAGCTGGAGGTGGTGTGCCGGGAGGAGCGGTCGGTCCCACGGGCCGTGCTGGCCATACAGGCCGTGGCCAGCCAACTCGGTGGGTGTGTGTAGGGTGCAGTGTGTGTAGGGTGTGTAGGGTGTTTGTGTGTGTGTAGGGTGTGTGTATGGAGTGTAGGTTGTGTGTGTGTAGGGTGTGTGTAGGGTATAGGGTGTGTTGTAGGGTATAGGGTGTGTTGTAGGGTGTGTGTAGGGTGTGTGTGTGGGGTGTGTGTGTGTAGGGTGTAGGGGGTGTGTGTAGGGTGTGTATATGGGGTGTAGGGTGTGTGGGTGTGTAGGGTGTGTGTGTAAGGTGTAGGGTGTGTGTGTAGGGTGTGTGTGTGTGTGTCGGGTGTGTAAATGTAGGGTGTGTTTAGGGTGTGTGTGTCTGTGTGGATGCGTAAGTGGGGAGCGGTAGTGTAGTGGTTAGCGCACTGTGCTATGAACCCGGCGACCCGAGTTCGATTCCCGCTTATGGCCAACACCACCATTGGCGATTGTCTGAACCGGTCCTGGGCCTCCCCTAGGTAGACTCAGCCTCAAATGAGTACCTGGTGCGGTGTGTAAACATCGCTAGCACTGGGGAGACAAAGGCGGTGGTTCTGACCACCCCACCCCCTGGTGTGCCGTGCCAGACTTCATAGGTACTGCTACTTGCTACAAGTACTTGCCCCGACAGTATGTTACAGGCTACACGGGGGTGCTTTGTCTTTGTTTTGTGTGTAGGGTGGGGGTGCCATCTGTGAGCCTTATATTTCACGTCACCCACTAACTTACTCACCTGCTCACTCACCCACTTACTCACCCACTCACTCACCCACTTATTTACTCTCCCACTTACCCACTTACTCACCCACTCACTCACCCATTCACTCATCCATCCACCAACACACTCATTCACTCATCCACTCACTCACTCACCCACAACAACAACAACAACCGCCATTCACCACTAAGTGGCGGTGACGTCACCACGACGCCTGTGCCAGGCCAAGTGCACCTTGAGGCCACGTGAAGTGTCGAACGCCCGCTGGCAGGAGGTCACGGGGCAGACCCAGCAGGTGCCACGGGTCGACTGACCGAGATGACCGAGATGACTGGCTGATGCACCACCTACTCACTCATCCCACTCACCACCCACACAGAGTTGGTGAGGGGCACCAACCTGCTGAGTAAGCTGGCTGTCTTCCTGCTCACCCAACTCACTCACCACCCTCACCACCCCACTCACCACCCACACAGAGTTGGTGAGCGGCACCAACCTGCTGAGCAAGCTGGCTGTCTTCCTGCGCGACCACCGCCCTGACCTCTACCACCGACTCATCGATGCCCACGTCCTCGGCTGACCTCGGCTGGTGACCTCGGCTGGTGACCTCGGCTAGTGACCTCGGATGGTGACCTCATCTGGTGACCTCACCTGGTGACCTTGGAAGATGATCTTGGCTGACAAAGATCCTCCGTGTAGCCTCCAGCAGGCTGTAGGGGCAAGTTATGTCAGTAGCACCTATACACAGACAATGATCCCCCGTGTAGCCTCCAGCAGGCTGTAGGGGCAAGTGCTGTTAGTAGCACCTATACACAGACAAAGATCCCCCGTGTAGCCTCTAGCAGACTGTTGGAGCAAGTGCTGTTCATAGCACCTACACACAGACAAAGATCTCCCATGTAGCCTCTAGCAAGCTATAGGGGCAAGTGCTGTGTTGTATATATTGTGTGAAATATAAATGTTTAAAGGAAATGTGATGAAATAATAAAATAATTTTAAAATGTGAGAATTTTTGTGCAGTTATGTTAATGTCTAATTAAGTGTAATTAAGAATGAGTGTAAAATAGTTACAATTTAATGCTTGCGTACGTGATTATGTGCGAGTGATTAGTTACTATGTGTTATACTTTTTGGTTCTTTCAGTAAAGTCACGTAGGTAGAAATAAAATAAAAATAAATCACGACCTTTCGAATGAAACACAAGCACCCGTCTTCAGGTGAAAATTGCGACAGCTGCGATGTCTGTTGCCTTGTGAGCTTCAAATCAAGATTATTATGTGTTAGTGATAATGTGTGTGTGTGATTGTGTAATTTCGCTGTCTAGGGGTATGTATCAATGATACTCTCTTTAACATTCATGATTCTCTTGATTTGAAGCTTTCGTGACTGCAGGAATCCATACTCTTTGGTTCTTTCGGTAAAGTCACGTAGGTATAAATAAAATAAATCACGACGTTTCGGGCGCAACACAAGCGTCCCACCTGATGATGGACGCTTGTGTTGCACCCGAAACGTGATTTATTTTATTTTATACCTATGTAGAGGAGTAGAGGAGAGTGGTGGCGTCGCGTGCGCTGTCCGGTGCGGTGACATCACGGGACGTGGGGTCGCACGCGCTGGGCAGTGCACGTGACGTCTCGCCTCAGAGGGTATTTAAGGGAGACCCCGTGACATAAGCGGGGTCACTGGAGGAACGGGGATAGTGGAAGGGGTGAAGAGGGAACCCTTATAGTGATACTTGTTAATAAACCCTGGCGGAAGCCCCTAACTCACCTCCGTCTCCGAGTACCTCCGTCTACAACCACAACAGCTACTCAACACCTACGTGACTTTACCGAAAGAACCAAAGAGTATTCATGATTCTCGCTTTAACATTCATGATTCTCGCTTTAACATTCATGATTCTCGCTTTAACATTCATGATTCTTGCTTTAACCTTCATGATTCTCATTTTAACATTCATGATTCTCGCTTTAACATTCATGATTCTCATATTTAACATTCATGATTCTCGCTTTAACATTCATGATTCTCGCTTCAACATTCATGATTCTCGCTTTAACATTCATGATTCTCGCTTCAACATTCATGATTCTCGCTTTAACATTCATGATTCTCGCTTTAACATTCATGATTCTCACTTTAACATTCATGATTCTCGCTTCAACATTCATGATTCTCGCTTTAACATTCATGATTCTCGCTTTAACATTCATGATTCTCACTTTAACATTCATGATTCTCGCTTCAACATTCATGATTCTCGCTTTAACATTCATGATTCTCGCTTTAACATTCATGATTCTCGCTTCAACATTCATGATTCTCGCTTTAACATTCATAATTCTCGCTTTAACATTCATGATTCTCACTTTAACATTCATGATTCTCGCTTCAACATTCATGATTCTCGCTTTAACATTCATGATTCTTGCTTTAACATTCATGATTCTCGCTTTAACATTCATGATTCTCGCTTCAACATTCATGATTCTCGCTTCAACATTCATGATTCTCACTTTAACATTCATGATTCTCACTTTCATATTCATGATTCTCACTTTAACATTCATGATTCTCGCTTTAATGTATTAGTAACCGGGCCGCACAGCAGGAGGTGAGCGGTGAGTCCGCGCGTGGCCCGCCCATTATTTTAATTACCACTTCCGTCCGCGCCTCTTTCCCGCACTGCGCACTTGTCTCAGTCACAGTTTTGGTAAGCCCACAAGCTAACCTTAGCCAAAATGAGTAAAAAACAAACGTCGCTGGAGAGCTTCTTTGAAAAGGGGGGAAATACCCAATGATTAACCCCCCCCCCCCGGCCGGTCCGTGAAAAAAATGTCTTCTGGTGCCAATAAGGTTGGGGACCACTGCTTTAGGGGTTGCAGCCCAGGGGCCTCCGCCAGCTGAAGGGCCTCCAGAGATGAAGTGAAAAGTTATTTTATTTGTGAATGCTGAATTTTATTTGTTGTTAGCCTTGCAAAAAAATACAATTACATTTTTCCTTGTCTTTGTTTTCCTTACTCGTTGGGTCTTTTGTTAAAGTCACGTAGATAGAAAAATAAATAAAAAATGACGAAGTTTCGATCGCAACACAAGCAATCGTCCTCAGGTGAAAACATATAGAGGCGGTAGCTACATTGACATGCTAATCTCTCACAATACAATGGCCAAGCCCAACAGCTTTGGGGTGCCCTTGATCTTCCTTCTCTTTTCCTTGGGCTGCACCCATTTCAGGCCTATATAACACCCTGCTTCAGCAGCTTTCTTGCTATATTTTTTCACCTGAGGACGATTACTTGTGTTGTTATTGAAACGTGATTTTGTATTATTATTTTTATATCTATGTGACTTTATCAAAAGACACAAAGAGTATCAATTCCTGCAGTCACGAAAGCTTTAAGTGAACATTCGTTTTCCTTTTGAAAATATTACTGGGGCCTCATGGTACCTGTAGCCCGGGGGGCCTACAAAATCTTAATCCAGGCCTGCGGGCCACGCCTCCCTTCTGGAACCTACCAGCAGGTTTCCGGACTCTCTTCCCATGCCCCCTTCCGTAAACCTCTCCCCCGAGATTCCTCTTGGAGTCTATCACGTGGCCTGCGGTCAGTCAGGGCTGCTTCCAGCCGCAGATCCCCTTCCCTGCCAGCAGATATCGCTATACTGCTTAGTGGCCAATTCTATGTCACTGCATCACCCCCCACCCCACTGTGAAAAATAAACAGCCGACCTGGCTGACATCAACCACATCCATAACGGGGAGATCCACAAAGCGCGCCAACGCAACAACCGCAACATCGCGAACAACAAACCACGACAACAACAAAAACCCCACAAAGACACACACACAAAGACTCACACACACACACAAATACACACAAAGACTCACACAAAGACACATACACAAAGACACACACACAAAGACAAATACAAATAAAAACGCAAAAAAACGGACGCACACAAAGACTCACACACACAAAGTCACACACAAAGACACAGACACACAAATAACAACACTCGAAAAAACAGACACACACACAAATACTCACACACAAACTCACACACGGTGTGTATAAATACTTTTTCCTGTTCAAGTCCGGGAATTGCGTCAAAGTTGAAGTGAAACCAGCCAGGCAGCGTATACATATCACTCGCTCTTCACATTACCACCACTGCCACCACCACAGCTGATTGGAATCGCGAGGAGAAGGGGTAAGCACTTTAAAACGCCTGCACACACACACACAAAGACACGCTGTGGTAAACCTACTCATTCTCTGACGTGGGATGCTGTAGCCGATGAGAGTGGACCTGTCGCTTTTTCTCAACTAACCTGAACACCTCCTCTATCAGCCAGGGTTTCTGGGGAGGTCTGGACCGTGTACCCAAAGCAGCAATTGCCGCTGCATGAGTCACAGTCCTAAACCTCGCCCATTTACCCTCGACATCAGGAGGAGTGGGGGACGATGCCAACCCCAGCTGCAAGCGATGATAAAATTCTCGCTTGCAACTTTCATCAGCTGAGACCAGGCCAATTTAGTTTGGAATGGGGTCCTGGGTGTACACCCACCACCGGAGTGTAAGAATGGCAGGCGCATCTTACAGATGACTAGTTGATGGTCAGAGGGCAGATCAGCTCCACGGTAGGTCCTGGTGTCAATGACATGGGCTCGCATCCACTGGTCCGTCACTATGTAGTCCCGCAGATGTTCTTGCTTGGACCCGGCATGCATCCATGATGTTGTGTGGATGCGCCGATGCCGGAAGAATGTGTTGGTAATTACAAGCCCATGGGCTGCACAAAAATCTAGCAGCCTCCTACCGTTGTTATTGAGCTGATCTGGCCCATGCCTTCGCCCAGGCAATGCCGGGTGTTTCCCGCTAATATTCAAATATTTTACTCTGATCACATTCCCCACACAAAACAGGCCACCGCCCCCTCGGAATGGAGATCTATACGGTCTGTGTGGGATAGATTGTCTCCCCTCCCCTCCCTGCTCCATGTAGTGCCATTTGGACACCTCTCAGGCCCTAGTGTGACTCTCCTCTTCAAAAGGCTTCGTCACAAGCCGGGTTCCATTGCGCGGTATTCATCAAGATGGTCGTGAAGCGTGCTCAGTGCTTGCATTCCTCTGCCATCGCTACGCTTACGGAGTGTCTCACTCTCCCCCTTCCTCAGCCTCTTCCCCCTCCACATCCTCCCCCTCCTCCTCCCCCCTTTATATGTTATGATCTTTCATAAGTTAACAAGCGATTGTTTTTTCCGTTCATGATATCGACAGCCAACTAAAGGGTGGCAATAGTATGAGAAGTAGCCGCTACGGCGGCTAGGAGATGTTAACTACCTCGCCTGGTGTACAGGACGTCGTGGGTCCGATTCCGGCCCTCACGCCTGCTGTATATTTGCAGTTTCCGCGTCTCTCTCTCCCCGTGGTCGCGTGAACTTTTCCGGTTTTACCTCCACATTTAGAATTATGAGTATTTGGCTTCTTTAAATTTCAATGCAACAAGCCACTTTATTGAGCTGTCATTACGTGTGGCGAAGTCGCATCTGTGTGTAGAATTTTAAAAGAGCTGCATAGCTCAGTGGGACTTGCCTGCTAAATCGCCCGATGCAGCTGCTTGTTGTTGTAGTCACCAGCGAAACGTCACGGAACTCAAATCGTCAACATTGTAGTGGGCTCACTCTCCAACACACAACCGTTTAGTGCTCAATTAGTCACTGATTGCACGTGTTGTGCGTGGTGACGTAACCACGCACGTCCCTATGCATAGTGACTGTAGGGCGCATCTCCATAGCAATCAGACTCTGTACTAATCAGGTGTTTGCAATGATGTCGGGAAAAAACTACTTACATCTTTTTTTATCTTTTTGTATCCCTCGATTGCAGCAAAGCCCTGACTAGCAGAGACAACGACAAAGATCCCCCGTATAGCTTTAAGACTGTTGGGGTAAATGCTGTTAGCGAGTAACAGCACATGTGAAGGCTGGCCACTGTGGTACACGAGGGGCTGGATGGCCAGCACCACGCCCGGCAGCCTTTGTCTCCCTAGTGGCGATGTTTACGACACACCACACCAGGTACATTTGAGGCCGAGTCGACCTAGGGGTCATAGCGCAGCGCAGCGCGCCGCTAACCGCTGCGCCACCGCTCCCCACGCCGGGTGGCAGCGCAGCAGAGACGCAGACACCGTGGGGCTCCCATCACGAGGAGACCCCACGTGAAGACGTCTCAACATGAACTCGCGCCGCTGACGTCGCTCCTTCACACCGTCGCCGTGGTCCAGGATGCATCTAACACGACGCGTTGCGTTGAGCGAGCGGCCTGGCTGAGCGGCAGCGATGGACCGCACGGAGGGATCCGCTGAGCAAGCAGCTGACTGTCATCTACCCAGTGACGAGCACGAGGCCTAGCCCAGCCCTCGCCAAATAGAGACCAGCACGTGAAGTGGGTTGCGAGGGGGGGACGCCCTGGGTTTAGGGGCGGGGTAAGGGGATAAGAGGGGTAGGGGAGGGGGCAGGAGGAGTGGTAGGTGGAGAGGTAGGGGGAGGGGTAGGGGAGAGGTAGTGGGAGGGGTAGGGAGAGAGGTAGCGGGATAGGTAGGGGGAATGGTAGGGGGCGGGGTAGGGGGAGTGGGAGGGGTGCGGTGTGCAGATTACGCGTTGTGCCTCTCTCCGATGCGCTTTCAGGTGGTGCCCCTTGTTGATCAGCGTGATGTCTGTGACGTTCCCTCCACGTGCTGGAAGCATCGTCAAGATTTGAAGCTTCTTCAGTTCAAAGTGGAAATGTGAGAAGCATTTACAGCTTTCATTCTTCGTTACAGTGGAGCTGAGATTCCAATCATAATTGTTAAGTTATTTGATGAGCTTCAGGATACTCCTCGAGCCATGGGTAAGGTTTTACATATTTGTTGAAGTAACGAGACATTGACTGGACACAAAGGGACTGCATTTGCCCTCGTCAATCGATCTTCAGTCTGCGTGCCAACATCGCCCTCAGTAAAGTGGGCATCGGTGCACATCACAGCAGCACGGGAACAGTACCGGCTCCACATAGCAACAGGAATGGAACAAAGGAAACCCGTCATGACCTCAGCGGGTCAATTTACAACTGCGCACAACGAATAGCAGAAGAACATTAAGTAGCAAATCAAGTGAAAAATAAGAAAAGAAATTGTAAAAGTAAAGCAAAATAATAATTACATTTATAATAAGAATGAATAGTACAATTATTGAAAATAAAATGTGTAAGCAACATGAATTAACGCATTTATTTTTTTTTTTATAAATACAAATCATAACGTGAATTATTTATGAATAATAAGTTAATAAAATAAAACAAATGTATTTATGAAGTAATTTAAATAACATAATGTTATATAAATCATATTTATAAAAATGCATCATGTGTGAATAATACATGAATACTCTTTGAGGCTTTCGGTATGTAGTTACGAAAGCTTTAAATCAAGATTTAATACATGAATAGTAAAATAAACAACAAGCAAATTAAAATAATAATACATGCACCGGTTCCCACCCCCCTTGTTAAATGGTGGATGTTAGGGGCAGGCGAGTGTGAGTAGCTGCGTCTTGTACAGAGCACGGAGTTGAGAGACACTCGGCGCGTTGTGGACGTCCTGTGGGCAGGGCGTGCTCGAGACGGTTCGTCCCCCCAGCGTCGGGTGAACAATCCCGGTGCGGTTTGGATGAACTTATTCACTCGCATGAACGCCACCCACCCGTTGTACATCATATAAAGGACGGGGGAAATCACTGCTGTTGAGAATATATTTTATTTTTAAATCAAAGAAACCACGCGTGACAGAACCCTCTGAGTGTAGGTACACCAGTTACAATTTCAAAGTGAAGGTGTGTGCTTACGTCAAAGAGAATGAACGTGAGGAGTCGTGAGTGACAACACTGCCGAGCTGCTCACAGCGCAGCTGCTCGAGTGGAGAAGGAGAGGCCAGTTTGATGATGAACCCGAGTACCCAGACACATCTCACGCGATGGAACAGGTGGAGATGAGTCCACTTGCTGTACTGCCATCTGCTGGCAAGCCATGGTATGGTGACTTCAGTACCCAGGGGTAAGAGACTGATCCACCTGGATTACAGGGGATACCTCCCTCCCCAATGGAATCCAGTGCTGGATTTCAGGCACGCATCACCACAGCCCGTGCTATGCAGGTACAGTATAGTAGGTTGTTGGAGGGCAAGAAGAGGGTGGTTGGAAAGTCCGTGGAGAAGTTTATGAATGACAACGAATCAACCGAAGCAGAAATCCCCAACTTTACCGAAGCTGGGGATTTCTGCTATGGACGGAGCAATTCATCTACGAGCCACCCATTTCAAGGCACGCAGTTACTCAGAATACATAATATATTTTGTCCACAGGCCGTGCAGATCGTGGGGGTTGGTTGGCCATATTTCACCACGCCGGCCAGTACAGGTTGGTGATAGACTTTGGATCTATAGACAGAGGCACAATTTACAGTTAAACATTGGATTATTCTGCATTACCATCTTCAACCCAGAACAATGTTAAGCCTAGCAATCGAAAAATAACTGACAAGGCACATATAGGGCCACACAGGTTTTACGAACCCGCTTCAAGTACAACATTTGGCTACTTTGCAGCCTCAGCTATTTTTGAGTTTCACAAATATTCGTGATCCCCCCCCCACCCCCCATCAAAAGGCTTCCACTTAGGTGGGCTCCACTGAGTGACGCTGATCAAGATTGTGGTGAAGCCTCTTCAGTCTGTGCGCGTGTTCTACTGACGATGCGCTGCGCTTACGAATTGTAATCTTCATTGTTTTTCAAAACAACTCAACACATCAATAACACTGCCATAAAAAGAAATGCGTATATACACACAATACGGGACGTTTTTAGCAACTGCCATTGTTCTAAAACCCATTATGCATATGCTCTCAAGAAGAGCCATTGCCTGAAACGTCACCGGTTACGCGTTTTATATTATGTTTATTGTTGACTAATGTGTTGAGAGTCTGTTATCTTTGCTTGTGCACAACTGCCAACGCAGTGTCATCAAATAATAATAATAATTTTAAATCTACAAGTTACATAATATGTTTATTTTACTCTGAGGACTGACAGGCAGCTTAGAGGTCATGGGTTAAATTCTGACCCTAACACCTGCCGTATATTTTGAGTTATCACGTCTCTCACCCCGTTGTCGTGTAGATTTTTATCTGGGTCCTCCGTTTTTTCGCTCCACATTTATAATCAATTTGCATTCAGAGTATTTGGCTGCTGCTATAAACACTCACGTGACAAGCCACTCCATTGAGCTGTAATTTCTGATAACTCGGTCACACGCGACTTATCTCAGTGAGCCTTGCCTAGTAAAATATGAAAATTTTTAGTTCGCATTATCCCACATGCCACAATCCCCCACTCTGCTCACACCCCCCCCCCCCCACCCATGGCCTATAGAACCAGCACTGAATACAATACGTACTTTAACAAAAAATACAAAAATATATGTTAGTCTGCGTTTCCTTTTCAAAACCGCTATGATAATACGGAAATGAAACAATATTAAGGTGTAATAATAAATACATCATCATATCTCATCATATTGATGAGGCAAATGATACCGTATTAATTATGAATAAATAAAACAAAAGCGATTCTTTTTTCTGAATCAGCCACTGCAATCACCTCAACCTTGAAGCAAAACAAACTCGGTTCGCGACAAACGCTCAACCCAAAGCAGCCGGGCGTCCCATTTGTATGTTTTAACCATTAACACTTAAAACGTTTACATTAAAATGAACAATCTACGCAAATAAAGGCCTATATTTGTGTTTTTACCATTCAGAACGTTGTTACCGCCTTCCGAATACTGTATGCGCATTCAATATGGCGCCGATGATTGCAGCCTCGGCCGGTCGGTGCGCCCTGTTTTGTCTTGTTTTGTCTGTTAATTCAGTGTTCTGACAAGATTTTTGGAGTTCTCTAACACGAGACGAACTTCTAAACATCAGGGAAACAACTCCTGTGGATTTATTTCCCACTTTTCTGCTTACAGCGGCAGAATTAGTGGGCATTCTAGTCAAAGCCGGACTAGGCTTTGCTCAAGCAGCGAAACACCGCCGAAGGGGTAAACGGTCGGGGGCTCTAGTACGGCTACTCAGACGCGGGATCCGAACAGTGCATCCAAGCTTTTTCCTCTCCAACGTACGTTCACTGTGCAACACAATGGACGAACTTCCGCTACTGATGGTGAAAAACAGAGACTTTCTTTCATCTTCTGTTGTGTGCTTCACGGAGACATGGCTGTGTGATTTGATCCCGGACACTGCGTTACAACTGGCAGGCTTCCAACTCGTAAGATCGGATCGGGACATAGCACTCTCCGGCAAGACGAAAGGCGGTGGTATTTGTTTTTACATTAACAGTGGCTGGTGTGTAGATGTCACAGTGATTCTGCAACATTGTTCTCCGGACCTGGAATCATTATTTATAAACTGTAAACCTTTCTACTCGCCTTGCGAGTTCGTGTCGCTCATTTCGGAGTTTATTTGCCACCGGGTCCTCAGGTTAAAGAGGCCCAACGCATGCTCGCCGGCCAGATTCTGAGTGTGGAGCGAGCAAATCCGGCTTCCCTGGTTATCGTATTCGGCGACTTTAACAAAGGTAATCTCAGCCACGAACTCCCCCAATACAGACAATTAATCAAATGCTCTACCAGAGAAGGGAACACTCTGGATCACTGCTACACTACAGTCAGTAGAGCCTACCACGCCGTCCCCCGAGTAGCACTGGGGCACTCTGACCATGCCATGGTCCACCTGATTCCTGCATACAGGCAGAAACTACAGCTCTGTAAACCTGCTGTGAGGACATCTAAACAGTGGATCAATGAGGCTATGGAGAATCTGCGGGCGTGCTTGGACTGCACTGACTGGGATATGTTCACGACTGCTACCAATAGTCTGGATGAACTCACAGAGGCTGTGACGTCGTACATCAGCTTCTGTGAGGACTGCTGTATTTCAACACACACCAGGGTGAACTTCAACAACAACAAGCCCTGGTTCTCAGCAAAGCTCAGAAGGTTGAGGTTGGAGAAGGAGGAAGCATTTAGGCGTGGGGATAGAGACAGATTCAAGGAGTCGAAGAACAGGTTTAGCAAGGCGGTGAGAGAGGCTAAACGACTGTACTCAGAGAGACTAAATCACCAGTTCTCTGCTAACGACTCTGCTTCTGTCTGGAGAGGGCTCAGGCAGATCACCAACTATAAGCCCAGAGCACCCCACACCACTAACGACTCCCGCCTGGCCAACGACCTGAACGAGTTCTACTGCAGATTTGAAAGACAATTGGACTGTCCTGAACTACCCCTTCCCACCCAAGAGGCCTCCCCCCCCCACTACAGAGACGACTCTCTCCATTCAGGAGGGAGAGGTTAACAGACTTTTCAAGAGGCAAAACCCCCGCAAAGCAGCTGGGCCGGACTCTCTCCAGCGACCCTCAAGCACTGCGCTGACCAGCTGTCTCCGGTGTTCACAAACATCTTCAACACCTCCCTGGAGACATGCCATGTCCCAGCCTGTCTCAAGTCCTCCACCATCATCCCTGTGCCTAAAAAGCCAAGGCCAACAGGACTTAATGATTACAGACCCGTCGCCCTAACCTCTGTGGTAATGAAGTATTTTGAGCGCCTGGTGCTGGCACACCTCAAAGCCATCACAAACCCTCTCCTGGACCCCCTGCAGTTTGCCTACAGAGCCAACAGGTCTGTGGACGACGCAGTTAACATGGCCCTCCACTTCACCCTACAGCACCTGGATGCCCCAGCAACCTATGTCAGGATCCTGTTTGTGTACTTCAGCTCTGCTTTCAACACCATCATCCCTGCCCTTCAGGACAAGCTCTCCCAGCTGAACGTACCCGACTCAATCTGCAGATATATGACAGACTTCCTGTCTGACAGGAAGCAGTGTGTTAAGCTGGGAACACAAGTCTCTGACTCTCGGTCCATCAGCACCGGATCTCCTCAGGGCTGCGTCCTTTCCCCTCAGCTCTTGTCCCTGTACACCGACAGCTGCACCTCCAGTCATCCGTCTGTCAAACTCTTGAAGTTTGCGGACGACACCACCCTCATTGGGCTCATCTCTGGTGGGGATGAGTTTGACTATAGGTGGGAAGCTGACAACCTGGTGACCTGGTGTAGCCAGAAGCTCAATGCTCTTAAGACAGTGGAGATTTCGATTTGACTTCTCCAAGACAGAGGTTCTCTGCAAGCCACCTGGCTATCATGAGAGATTCGTTCATGAGGCGATCCACATATACAAACACAGAGACAATTTTAATCGAGAAGATGGATTCTGGCTTAGCAATCATTGGAAGGACGTAATAAACCATTTTGATACAAATTAGGGTAGGTAGAATAATACATAGTGTTATGTTGAAATGTGGTTTATTGCAATACAGTATATAATTTAATGTTGGGTTTATCTATGGCAGTATATAGTACGGTATATGCTCGGTTGATGTAAGAGAATAAAGTTTAGATGGAAGCATATTATATAACTTTTACGACGTAGTATTGTAATGTATTACTTGCTGTTAGTAACTCAGCTTATTGTAGAGTATAGTAAGTATACTGATGGTGCTATGCAGTTTATATTTTAGTCTTTGTATGTAGTTTATACCTTAGTTTTCTACGGTGTTGTTTAGTTACTGCAGCTACATATCATTGGCATTCCTTTCCTTTGTTAATGCTAATCCCTGCACCCCCCCTTGGTGCTCTTGATCCTGCATAGTGCGTGGGCATGGTATGACTTTGAAGCCCCCCCGCCCCCTGCGCATTTCCCATGTATATGCTAAACTCATCTTGATATGCACATTCTTTTTGTTAAGGCGCTCTTCTACCACCCCCAACCCAGCTTATATGTAAGTTCCTAGCTTGAAGTGTCTCATTCTTCACCTGAGGACGGCTGCTTGCGTTGTGGCCGAAACGTCGTGAGAATTGTTTCATTTTATTATGTTTTATTTTTATTATTTTATTACTTCCCTTCTACGTGACTTTACCGAAAAAACCAAGAAGACAGTGGAGATTGTTGTGGACTTCAGGAAGAATACAGCCCCACTCACCCCCATCACCATGTGCGACTCCCCAGTCAACAGTGGAGTCCTTCTGCTTCCTGGGCACTATCCTCTCCCAGGACCTCAAGTGGGAACTGAAGATCAGCTCCCTCATAAAGAGAGCACAACAGAGGATGTACTTCCTACGGCAGCTGAAGAAATTCGACCTGCCAAAGACAATGATGGTGCACTTCTACACAGCCATCATTGAGTCCATCCTCACCTCCATCACCATCTGGCACGCTGCTGCCACTGCCAAGGACAAGAGCAGACTACAGCATATCATCCGCACTGCTGAGAAGGTTATTGGCTGCAATCTGCCTACCCTCGAGGACCTGCACACCTCCAAGGACCCTGAGGCGAGTGAGGAAGATTGTGGCCGACTCCTCCCACCCTGGACACTCTCTGTTCCAGCTCCTCCCCTCCGGCAGAAGGCTGAGGTCCAGCAGGACCAAAACCTCACGCCACAAAAACAGTTTCATCCCATCTGCTGCTGGCCTCTTCAACAAGGCCAAGGGCTCACACTGACTTTAATATTGTATCTGCACAATGACACCTTGCCATATGTGTACTATGTTACACTATTTGTATTTTTATAATGTATATTATAGCTATTTTATATTTTATTTTATTCAAATGTTTTACATACTTTAGTCCCTTAGTATTAGTTAGACTTTGTACCTTTAGTATAGTTAGACTTGTACACCATTTATTTAATATTTAAGATTTCTACATGTTGAATGTATGCACCTTCCTGCCAAAGTAAATTCCTTGTCTGTGCGAACTTTCATGGCGAATGAAACCCTTTCTGATTCTGATTTACCTCAGAATGTCAATGAAAAAGTCATCAACGCTCGTTAATTGTATTTACACGTTTGGCGCCAAAAAAAAAGCGGCAAATGAAGCAACGTTGAAGATAAAATCATTGGCGGAGTATCCTTGTTGGCACTCAATTGATTTTGATAATGTTGAAGTTTTGTGTAAAACTAGCGACTACTGGCCAAGATTAATTAGAGAATCTATCAAATTGAAATACATCAAACTAACTTTAACCGTTCGGATAGCTCCGGTCTTAGTGCTGCGTGGAAGCGAATCATCAAATAATACATTATTTAAATGCATGCCTACAAAGGGCAGCGTGCTTCAATAGAGATTACCGTTGGTAGGGGTATTTTAATAAACACAAAAGACAGGAAGGACAAGTTCCAAGGGCTCGCATAATGCACATACGTTGCCTCAGTAATCCCCCCCCCCCACATTGTGCAAGAGCGCAGAAGGGTGGTCAACACATATACGCCTCTATATAAGGAACGAAACAGTAAGACTTGAAAATCTGGCTGTCGCCTGATGAAGCTAGTTGTAATTACTGGCGAAACGTCGTACTCAGACTGTAAATGTTGTGGCTTGGCTCTCCAACACACCGGTGTACTAGTGACGAATTGGCATGTTCTGTTTACGTGACAACCCTTACTAGTTGTCGATCTAACCCAAACACCTCTTATGGATGATATTGGTCGCGAAAACCTACGTGCTAAACTATATAATTATTAGTTAATTAAAATAATATGATCACCTCCAATGTACACGCTCAATTGCTTATTAACGTTCTCAGTTGCCATGAAGTCCCCATCCATAAATTCTGCATTACCCAAACATTCATCACCGTCCCAAAAAAAAGCGGTGTACTAGTGACGAATTGGCATGTTCTGTTTACGTGACAACCCTTACTAGTTGTTGATCTAACCCAAAAACCTCTTATGGATATTGGTCGCGAAAACCTACGTGCTAAACTATATAATTATTTGTTAATTAAAATAATATGATCACCTCCAATGTACACGCTCCATTGCTTATTAACGTTCTCAGTTGCCATGAAGTCCCCATCCATAAATTCTGCATTACCCAAAAATTCTTCATCACCGTCCCCCCTATTTGTTTTTTTTTTGACCCAGCCCCAAGCGGTGCCAATGGAGCAACATCGCACCAGCACCACGGTGCGTCACGTGGCTGCGTCTAGCTACTACCACTACCACCCCGTGTGCTGGTCATCACACTACGACACACATTTATTTCTAAATATATACACACGTATATTCTTATCCATATTTTAAAAAAAATTTGTTACGTTTTCATGTAAACATGAATTCATGGATAAATGTGTCTAAATAAAAATATATTTCAAATATACCTATGAATAGATATTTATAGGTATATTTATATATAAACATATATACATGTATTTACATTTTTATTATGAATGTAATTTATATGTATATATTTCGAAATATATTTAAATGTAAATTAATATTAATACGTAAACATACGCATCTTTATTTAAAAAATATATAAAATTATATAAATACGTAACAAAATATAAACATATTTACATATTTATATGCAACTATAAATATATATTTCGATGGTTGTTGTGTTGGTGGTGATCCACCACCAACACAACACGAAGGTGGCGAGCACCGTGCGTCATGGCGTCTGCCCTTTGCGCTGTTCACATTCACCTCTCTCAGGACGCACCACTCAGATCCACGATTCTCACTGAGGCACCAACTTTACCATACCACCCCCTCCACCCCACGGCCAGCCCAGGATGTAGGGGCTGAGCGAAGGTTTCATGAAACGAGTGCAACGGCGCCATGGAGTCGGCGCTGTAAAACGACAACAGCCCCGCGTCCCAGTCCAGATGAACCCCGACTCTCCGCGGAGGCTCCGGCACCGACAGTGAGGTCTCTACCCCGCCATGCACCACTGAGAAGCTGTCGCCATCTTTCCGTAGACACCAGGAGACATCACTCCCTCCCAGGCTGCACTCATCACCACGCCCTCTCCGTGGGATCGTCCTGTACGCGACTCCAACTCGACACCGCCCCGCGCTCCCCACATCCACCTCCCAGTAGTGCTGACCCGACGAGAAGCTATCATAGCACATGGCTTGGTAATATACATCAAAGCGGTGTGAGTGATGGGGGCGACCCTGGGAGATACCTCTCCACGTCACCATCCTGAGATCCGAGGAAATCTAGAGGTAGTCGTGGGCTGAGTTTTTGTCCAGAGTCGGTGAGCGTCCATCTGTGGTGAGGACAGCGACAACGCCGGCACAGCGGTCACGGCGACGCGTGTACATACACACATACGTGGCGTGTACACACACATGCTGGTGTTCTGTTGTCTGTTGTGTTGTTGTCATACCGCACTACGTGGTAAGTTGATACGTAACACTGTGATCATCACGTGTATAATAAATGCATATAGGATGGGTATTCATTAGTAACACATTCCTGCAGAGGGAGCTGGTAGGAACGTTGGGTTGCTCGGTCAATGGCCAGGGTTAACAACAGCGTGGTGTATTCCGCAAATATGGCCAACTGTGAGGACGGGCACAAGCTGGCGTGAGTAGGTTAAACGATTAGTTTTATAAGGGCACCACGGGGTGACCAGCCCCTCCCCACCCAGCCCCACCCCCCACCAAAACCCACCCTCCCCACCCAGCCCCTCACCACCCTCCCTTCCCAAACCAGCCCCCCTCCCCACCCTCCACACCCGCCCCACCCAGCCCCTCCCCACCCTCCCATCTCCACCCAGCCCCACCCCTCCCATTTTTGGATCCACGACGGATGGATGGACGCAATAATCCCCTGTGGGCTGGTGGAACCAGGTGGTTCCTACCAGTATTAGTATACACATGTAGAGGAGTAGTATGGAGACATGACGTCATACGCGAGGTGATGTGCGAGGACGTCATGTCACCTGGGAGTACTTAAGGGGGGCCCCGTGATGAAAGGGGGGTCGGTGTGGAAGCCCAGGATGGAGGGAGGTTGAAAAGAAGATAGAGCCAGGGGTAAGGCTGGAAGAAGTCTGCAAGAGCCAGCTAGGTTTAGGTAGTGCGCTGCTCTCCTCGGTCGGGTGGTGTTGGTTAAGCCTCCATCCCGAATCGAGTGAGAGAGCGAGAGATAGCTGGGCTAGCAGCAGAGAGAGCCCGAGGTCCCTGTGAAGGACCCAGTGTAGGGGCACCTACTTCTGGTGCAGTCATTGCTCCCTTGTGTTAATAAACCAGCGCAAGTTCTTACCTGGAAACTTGCCTCCGAGTCGTCATTCACCACGCAACAATTGGTGCCAGAAGTATCTCCAGCCTTCGCCGCCATGCACAAATTAAGGGCGAAGATGAAGAGGGCTTGGAGGAGGCTCCCGCGACGGCCCCGGAGACCGGGGCCCTGGAGATGGAGTCGGGCCGTCACGAGTTGGAGGAGGTGGAGGCTGTGGGTGGCTCCTCACCACCGCCAGACACCTGGCAGGTCCTCACGGGCCAGCTAGGACTGCTCCTACAGTCGGCCGCCCAACTCGTCGCGCCGAGGTGGAATCGCATCCGCGCGCACTCGGCATGCTTTCGGTACGGAATCGGCGGGTTTCCGCCATCGCGCCTCCCGCTTCATTTGCAATTGGCGCCATTTCCCCACCGCCTGTGACTCCAGTGTTGGGCGCCATTACTGCGCAGGATGCGACGTGGTCTTCGGCCGCCATTTTTACTGCGACACCGCAACTGGGCGCCATTTTACCTGTGACGCCGCAATCGGGCGCCATTAGGGGTGCGACTCCGTACACGGCCGCCATTGCCGACGCGGATCGGCAACCCGGCGTCGCCATGGCTCCTGCAGCAGCTTCTCCGAGCTTGACGGTGGGTGCGCCCTTGGCCGCAGTTGAATCCGGTGGCCACAGGCTCCGCGATTGCCTCCCGTGTACCAATTCATTGCGACAGGCGGCGATTGGTCTGTGTTTCGGGACCGGTTTGATGCAGCGTATGCGTCGGTTGGATGGCCCATGAAGTGCTACCCACATCACTGGACAACAGGGCTGCTGACAGGGCGACGCTGCAAGACGCGTACGCCCAGATGGTCGCGATCTTTGAGCCGCCTTCAAGCATGTGCCTCAAGTTTTCAATGCGGAGGCGGGCGGAGGCGGGAGGAAGCGGAAACACCGCTCGCCTACCGCAGCTCTTTACTGGCGATATTTTCGTGGACCAAGGCTGTGTTGAGATTCCATCGGGCCGACGGCTGCATTTCTTGCAGTCTCCCACTTTCTTGTCCGCCCTTGCCACCAGTGTATGGGCTTTGACGAAGGAGTCTGTGACCTTTCCACCTGGGTCACAAAAGCTGGTACCTCTGAGGTTGCACAGGTCCCTGAATTCGCGTTCCCCCGAGATGGGGATCCTGTAATCTCCCTCAAACTACTTCGAGGACGCCCTGTGTGGTGGGTGCCCTGATCGCAGTGTCAGAGGACCAGGACCCCTTCTTGCAGGTCCTGAATTCAGATCCCTTGCCAATGGCAATTGCGGCAGGTGCCGTTTTGGTGCACGCAACCCTAGCTTTTCCACCTGATGACACGAAACTAGCTGGAGGGATTGTGGCGGGCGTGATGCACGTGGAGAGGACCGACACATCATGGATAGATGCGCTGTGTAACAAGAATGCCTCGTTATCCCCCGAAGAGCACCAGCGGCTTCGCAAACTCATTGAGAGGTTCACCGATGTGTTAGTCAGAGTAAATTATATCTTGGTCGCACGACTCTGCTGGAATATCACATAGACACAGGGAAATCGCCCCCTATTCAGCTAAATTCGCACCGCTTCAACCCAGCAGAAAAAGAGCATGTCCACTTGGCCATCGTCGAGATGTTGGCAGCAGACATTACCTCCCCATCCACTAGCCCTTGGGGTGCCCCCATTGTGCTAGTCAAGACAATGGATGGGAGTCTCTGGTTTTGCGTCCATTTCTGAAAATTAAACAAGATCTCGGTGGCTGATGCATATGCATTTCCTCGCATGGATGATTCTCTGGACGCCCTCCCGGGTGCGTTTTTTTTTTACTCTAGATTTGCTCTCAGGCTTCTGGCAGTTGCCACTGGACGAGGCCACTAGACCCAAGACAGCCTTCCGCACACCCCAGCGGCTGTTACAATTAAATCGGCTTCCTATGGGTCTCCATTCGGCCCTGACCACCGTCCAGCATCTCATGGAGATGGTCTTGGCGGGGCTGCAGTGGGAGTCTTGTTTAATTTACTTGGACGACGTTATTGTTTTCGGACGTACATTTGACGAGCACTTGCAATGTCTTGAGTCAGTGTTCGTCAAAGTGCGTGCTGCGGGCTTTAAATTTAAACCCCAGAAATGTAATTTGTTACAACCATCGGTGAAGTATTTGGGACACATTGTTAGTGCGTCAGGTGTCACCACGGATCCGGAAAATACTGCTTGTGTCCGGACGTGGCCAACTCCCACATCTGTCGCTGAGGTGCGTAGCTCCGTCGGCTTCGCATCGTACTATCGTCGGTTTGTCTGCGATTTTGCGATGATAGCGAAGCCACTGCATGCACTCTCTGCCAAAGGTCAAAAGTTTAGCTGGGGCGTGAAGGAGGCCTCTTTTGTAGCGCTTCGCATGTCCTTGGCGGATGCGCCGTCCTTGGGGTACCCGGATTTTTCTAAACCATTCCTCCTCAACACCGATGCCAGCGACACAGGTATTGGGGCAGTCCTGGCTCAGGTGGTCGACAGAGTTGAGAGGGTGGTGGCCTATGGCAGCCGCGTTTTGTCCCTCGCTGAGCAGCGGTATTGTGTGACCCGGAGGGAGCTACTGGCCATAGTATTCTTCGTGCAGCTGTACAGGCCCTATTTGTATGGCAGGCGGTTTACCGTCCGGACCGACCATGCGGCCCTGCAATATTCGCTGGGGATTGACCAGCCCTCGGGGTCAGCTGTCCCGCTGGCACGAGGTGCTCCAAGAGTACCCCTTTGACGTTATCTACAGGAAGGGGACACAGCACGGAAATGCGGATGGGCTTTCCAGGTTGCCTACATAGGGCGGGTGCGCTTGTGCCCTCGGTTCTAGCCGCTGAAAGGCCCCAGTGGACACCGCAGCCCAGTTGGTTGCATCGGCTGAAGCGGCCCCCCCTCCAGGTGTGGCGTTGCCTGTTGATTTTGGCCTGGGACTCCCCCAAGAGGTATGTTCCAAGTTGCAGATGGAGGATTCCCCTCTGCTGAGGTTATGACACCATGTTGAGCCGAATGCCCAGAGTTCAGCTCCGTCGGCTGCCCCAGTGATTGCTGTGCATGACGGCCTCCTCATGCGCTGGGATGCCCAATTGGAACGTTATTGTGTGGTTGTACCCACTGGCCTGCGAGGTAAATTATCCCGAGCCATTCACGAGGAACTTATGCACCTTGGCTACAATAAGACCTTGTTGACCCTTAAACGGGACTACTACTGTCCGGGTGTGGAGGGTGATGTGGCACTGATTTTGAAATGAAGGCCCCACTTGGCCAGGATCGGACCCTGCTGCAGTCCATTCGGGTTTCTTATGTCAATGAGCTCGTGGCACTCAACATTTTGGGCCCATTCCCAGCATCACAATGGGGCCATAGGTACCTCTTGGTGGGAGTCGAGTACATCACACGTTGGCCTGTGGCATGGCCTCTGGTGGACCAATCGGCCTCTTCCATCACCGAGTCGTTTGTCCAAGGGTACGCTCTGGACAAGGGTGCGCCTGAACAATTGTTAACTGACCAAGGGCAGAATTTTTCTTCTCAGTTGCTCAGGGAGGTGTGCGACCTCCTTGGCACCAAGAAAATCCGCATCTCGCCCTACCACCCTCAGTCCGACGGGATGGTATAGTGATTGAAACGCACCCTCACGTCCATACTGTGCCACCACGTGAATACGTCCCAATCGGACTGGGACCTGTTTGTTCCGGGGGTTTTGGCCGCATATAGGTTGGCTCCTCATGCCTCAACGGGGTTCTTGCATTTTTATTTAATGTATGTAAGGGAACCAGAGCCCCAAATGCACGTCCAGATGGATGGCGGGTCTTCCAAAAAGGGGTCGTCAGTGCCCACTCCAAAGAGGGTCGCGCTCGACCGGCTGCGCGAGGCACAGCAGGCGGCTGTTGAAAATTCGACCAACCGACAAGCGCCTGCCCAGACATCAAGCTGCCGACCTCCCTTGGGAAAGGGGCCAGAAGGCTTGGCTACACTGTCCCCAGGTACCAGTTGGCACATCTCCCAAATTGCATCGCCTTTGGCAGGGCCCTGTTGAAGTCGTGGAAGTTTGTCGGTCGCAATGTGTTCGGATTCGGTTCAGTCGCCGGCAATGGATAGTGCACGCATCCCGGCTCAAACGATATGTGCCGTCTAGCCTCGTGAATTCATCCCCACTTCCGCACGAGGGAGCGGGCCTGCAGCGCATACACGCTCGAGGGGCATGCGGCTCCGGTGATGGCCAGTGCGGCCGTTTTCATCGGCCTCCAGCCTTCGTCGCCCAGTTATACGTTGCCGTGTAATAAAGGCCTTCAAACTATATTTGTGTTGCTGTGCTGCCCTAATGTTGGGTTCATGTTCTTGCAGTCGGTCCCGCCTTCACACACATGTCACATGTGTTCTATCAGTGTTGTTATGTCTTCCTGTCCGGGTTGCCAGGCTCTGCTTTCGTATTGGTTACAGCCAGGTTGGCTGATTTTTATTTCACGGGGGGGGTAATGTAGAGGAGTTGTCAGGGACATTACGTTATGCTCACATTCCGGTACGATGTCACGGGAAGTGACGTCATGTGGAGTGGGCGGGGCGATGACGTCATGTCTCCCTGGGGTACTTAAGCTGGAGCCCGGGATGCAAGCGGGGTCGTTGTGGGAGCCCGGGCACGTGAATGGGTGAAGAGTGAACCAGGGGTAGGGCTCACGGAGTCTGGAGAGAAACCGGCAATAGCAATAGGAGCGGCTGCTCTCCTCGGTCGGTCGATGTTGGCTGATCCTTCGGCCGACGCAGAGGAGAGAGCCCGGGAAGCTAGCCGAGCTATAGAGCAGACAGAGTGTGGGTCCGGGTGAAGGACTGAGCATAAAACCCCTACCCCTGGGGACGAGTGTTAATTCCTTTACAATCACTGGCGTAAGCCCTTAATAAACATCTGGCGCAAGCCCTTACTGAAGATCTGCCTCTGAGTTGTCTTATGCACCTAAAGACAGATACTAATATTCGTTAGAATTTGTGTACATATACTAATATTCGTTAGTATTTGCATACACATACATGACTAGTACACGTACACAATTACTAACTCTAAACAGATTTTTCTAAATGTGGACGGAAAACCTCGTGGACCAGGAGAAAAATCTACTCAACCATGGAGAGAACATGCAAACTTCATTTACACAGCAGGCATTAAGGTGGGGATTGAGCCGACGACCTTCTGTATACCAGGCGAGGTAGTTAACATCTACTTCTCTACCGTGGTGTATACAACAGTGCTTGTATTAGAGCGTGCACTTCACCATCTTGATGTGTGAGTACACTGAGTCTAGTCACATGTGCTCTTGATGTCATACTCCTACAGCTCCTTACAGCTCTGCTGCAGTGTGGGTCTCTGAGCATCCTTTTGTAAATTAATAAAAACAACTTTCAAATATTTTGTATTTTACCAGGTAAGGCCCACTGAGCTATTTATAGTGAAGGAAAAAAGTATTTGATCCCATGCTGATTTTGTACGTTTGCCCACTGACAAAGAAATGATCAGTCTATAATTTTAATGGTAGGTTTATTTGAACAGTGAGAGACAGAATAACAACAAAAGAAATCCAGAAAAACGCATGTCAAAAATGGTATAAATTTATTTGCATTTAATGAGGGAAATAAGTATTTGACCCCCTCTCAATCAGAAAGATTTTTGGCTCCCAGGTGTCTTTTATACAGGTGATGAGCTGAGATTAGGAGCACACTTTTAAAGAGAGTGCTCCTAATCTCAGCTCGTTACCTGTATAAAAGACACCTGTTCACAGAAGAAATCAATCAGATTCCAAACTCTCCACCATGGCCAAGACCAAAGAGCTCTCCAAGGATGTCAGGGACAAGATTGTAAACCTACACAGGGGTGGAATGGGCTACAAGACCATCGCCAAGCAGCTTGGTGAGAAAGTGACAACAGTTGGTGCGATTATTCGCAAATGGAAGAAACACAAATGAACTGTCAATCTCCCTCGGCCTGGGGCTCCATGCAAGATCTCACCTCGTGGAGTTGCAATGATCATAAGAATGGTGAGGAATCAGCCCAGAACTACACGGGAGGATCTTGTCAATGATCCCAAGGCAGCTGGGACCATAGTCACCAAGAAAGCAGTTAGTAACACACTACGCCGTGAAGGACTGAAATCCTGCAGCGCCCGCAAGGTCACCCTGCTCAAGAAAGCACATATACATGCCCGTTTTGCCAATGAACATCTGAATGATTCAGAGGACAACTGGGTGAAAGTATTGTAGTCAGATGAGACCAAAATGAAGCTCTTTGGCATCAACTCAACTCGCCTTGTTTGGAGGAGGAGGAATGCTGCCTATGACCCCAAGAACACCATCCCCACCGTCTAACATGGAGGTGGATACATTATTCTTTTGGGGTGTTTTTCTGCTAAGGGGACAGGACAACTTCACCGCATCAAAGGGACGATGGACGGGGCAATGTACCGTCAAATCTTGGGTGAGAACCTCCTTCCCTCAGCCAGGGCATTGAAAATGGGTCGTGGATGGGTATTCCAGCATGACAATGACCCAAAACACACGGCCAAGGCAACAAAGGAGTGGCTCAAAAAGAAGCACATTAAGGTCCTGGAGTGGCCTAGCCAGTCTCCAGACCTTAATCCCATAGAAAATCTGTGGAGGGAGCTGAAGGTTCGAGTTGCCAAACATCAGCCTCGAAACCTTAATGACTTGGAGAAGATCTGCAAAGAGGAGTGGGACAAAATCCCTCCTGAGATGTGTGCAAACCTGGTGACCAACTACAAGAAACATCTGCCCTCTGTGATTGCCAACAAGGGTTTTTCCACCAAGTACTAAGTCATGTTTTGCAGAGGGGTCAAATACTTATTTCCCTCGTTAAAATGCAAATCAAATTATAACATTTTTGACATGCGTTTTTCTGGATTTTTTTGTTGTTATTCTGTCTCTCACTGTTCAAATAACCCTACCTTTAAATTATAGACTGATCATTTCTTTGTCAATGGGCAAACGTACAAAATCAGCAGGGGATCAAATACTTTTTTCCCTCACTGTAGTTCTTCATTTTTCTCAGTGTCCTGGCCACAAATGACAGCTCAACGAAATGGCTTATCATGCTCTAAACGTGTGATGTTGATTCCAAATGTAGAGGGAAAACCGGAGGACCCAGAGAGAAACTCACGCCACCACCACGAGGAGAGAGAGATGCAGACCCCGAATATACAGCAGGGATTGGATGGGCTGGAATCGAACCCACGACCTCCTGTTTGTCAGGCGAGGTAGTTAACATCTCGCCACTGTGGCGCCCACTCTTTAAGCTCTGGGCATCATTTTAAGAATGATGTTTCCAGCATCTAGGAATAAATAGCCCATTTAGAGTTGCAATGGATAATTAATGCACGTCTTGAAGTCGGCAAGGTTATAATAATTACTGTCTGTGAAGGCTGCCTGGGTGATGAATATTCAATTGCATTCAGTCTCCACCCCGCCCTTCTTTATATTTCAGTTGTTTAATCCCAGTCTTCTCTGACTCCACACACTCTGCTCTGTGAGAGTTGTGCCCCTACAATAATCACTCTACCTTCATGGGACCTCCCTTGCCAGTATCAAAATATAAGAACAGGTTTTTTGTTTGCATGTTCACGACCAGTGGATGTGGTTAATACAGACATAATTCCTTGTAAAAGTTTCAGTTTGGTGTTTTAACATCTTACCACAACTGTTTTATTGCCAGAAAGGATCAAATCTATTCTTATAACAGTACCTTGTTTAGAACACCTGCAGGGAGCAACGTGTTGGGCTCACATCAGCCCTGAGTCCAAATCGGCAGCCAGCACCGTCACCCTCCTCTGCTCCCCACTCCACCCCGTGTGACAGAACGGGTGCCCGCCTGAGGGTGCCCTACGGTCAGCGTCGTCGACATTCAACGCAGAGACTCTGCACAGCGATTGATCTCCCTAGACCAGCGGTCTGTAACCTGCTGCTCTCCTTAAGGGACCGCTTCGTGATGTTATTCATCAAGGTCACCACCATCTCTTGTTCACCTCATGCATTGTAGTGGCTTTTGAAATATAGTTGTCTTTTTTATATACTGGATTCAAACTAATTTATCTTATTGTTATTTTGGCTACCGACCCCTGGCTTAGACGGCCACCATGCTGCTCTCAAGCAATATTCTGCCCGCTGTGTGATGTACCTCTTGATACACTGAGGCTCTCTTTGTTATCACCTCGGTGACCGCATTTATCGCTGAATCCACCTCACGTCTCCCCCTCCCAAGTTGGCAAGTGCCTGTGCACTCTCGCCGGGCTTTAACACACGACACAGGCCCGCCTCGTGTTGCTGATCTTGTATTTGTAGCGAATGGGGCTGCAGCCATGAGTGAAGCAGAGAGACTTACACACAGCAGCCAGGAGATTCGTTTGGACGCCTCCCACTGAGATGACTTTTGCGAGGTTCAGGCGGCTGGAGACAGGGGCTGGGTCATCTTGAGTCTCCTGAGAGACGGAGCTTCTTCTGCACTCATAGCACGGGGCACATACAGAGTCTAATGAGGGTCCATGTCTCTCTACACTCACAGCACGAGACTCACAGTCTGAGGGTCAATGTCTCTCTACAAATGGACAATACAGACAGCCCTCGACATACGAACGCCCATACTTACAAACCAGCTTCCATGAAATAAAGAAATAACTTTGACTTAAAATGCAAACTTGCAGTTGCAAACTGAACATCAGAACTATTTTGTTCAGAGGAGCGAGATGTAATGAGTCGGCCTCGTGCTGGGAGTGTTTGCATGTGTACGGACATTGTGTGTGTGTGTAAGTGTGGGGGATACAGCTGGTGCATCTACCAGTCATCTCAGTCAAAGCCAAACCATGGCACCTGGGTCTGTCCCGAGACCTCCTATCAGCGAACCTTTGACATTTCACGTGGCCTCAAAGTGCACCTGGCCTGGTACAGGTGCTGTGGTGATGTCTCCGTCACTTAGTTGCAAATGGCGGGTATTGGTATTGGTTTGGGGAGCGGTAGTGTAGCGGTGAGTGCACTGCGCTACGAAAGCGGTGACCCGAGTTCGATTCTTGTTCACGCACCACACCAATACCTGTGGAGTGCGACATCAGGGAATTAGCAAACACCAGTACCTGGTGTGGTGCATAAACGTTGCCACCGGGGCGACAAAAGCAGCGGGCCGTGATGCTGGCCACCCACCCCCTCGTCTGCCACAGTGGCGGCCATCTTAGGCACTGCTCGCTGAGAGTACTTGCTGCAAACCGCCTGTTAAGGCTACATGGGGGATTTATGTCGTTGGGGTGTCTTTGTTGATGTGTGTGCATGCATGCCCCGTTTGTTGTGCTGACTAATTGTCAACCTTCCGACTGCAGGCGAGCATCAATGTAAGTGATTTTTTTTCTATTTGTTAATTTATTTAATGTTTAATTTACTATACAGTGTTTTTTTTAACAGTGTTAGATGCAAATGTACAACATTTTTTCTTAATTATGAGTTTAACAATGCTTCACTCTTTGTTGAACCCTAACACATTTTATAACCATGTCGGCATTTAACTACGGTGCATTATTGTTTTCCGACTTATGAACCATTCGACTTATGAACGAGTCTCAGGAAAAAATTACGTGCATAACCCGAGGACCATATGGGACACGACTCCATACAATTGGGTTAATTAGGAAACACATAACGACCGTTTGCTGATTTGTCCACCAGGTGGCTAACAGAGCTCGAGTTTGAGTCTGGGTTGTTACTGACCTGAGACTGTCATGCACGGGATCCTGAAAAACACAAACCCGCATTTCACATTAACATTGACATCTTAAACAGATGCACCACCTGCACAAAGTCGCCTGCTATTTACAGTGGAGTGCGACATCAGGGAATCAGCAAATACCTGCACACAGAGAATGGTGAAAAACATGGTTCATTTAACTGGACACAGACGGATGCCTAAAAATGACAACACCGCTCTTTACAGGCCTGGTCCAGCACCTACACGAGTGGTTTAATAACGCGCAACAACTCGTGTGTTCAACTCTGAATAAAATTAACTTCTTAAAAATGTTACCAGGTAAGGCCCAATCAGCTATGTCGCTCTTTTTCAGAAGCAACTTGGCCACAAATGACAGCTCAATAAAGGGGCTTATCAAGCGGAAATTTATAGCAGCTGCCTAATACTTTAAACACGTGATGTTGATTCTAAAAGTGGAGGGGATAAACTGGACAACCCAGAGAAAAATCTACGCCACCATGGGGGGAGAGAGAAGAAAAACGCAAACTCTAAATATACATCAGCAGGCATCATCAGGGTCGGGGTCAAACCCACGACCTCCTGCATAGCAGGCGAGGAAGATGGCGATGTTGTACTGGACAAGTCCAGGACTGAATGTCACACGGAAGCAAACTTGCTTCTATTTCTGGACACCACCGCTTCCTCCCAGATCATAAAACACTGAAATAAGATTGCCAACAATGTAAACTTCTCACAGGGCGGTGTGCCTCTCGCTGGTTGTAGATAAACCCTCTTCTAATAAACAAAGACTGTGAGTATAAGCTATTTTTTTATTTTACCACGTAAGGCTCTTTTTCCGAAGCAACCTTGCCACAAATGAAAGCTCAACAAAGTGGCTTATCGTATGAAACTGTATCACAGCCAAATTATCTAAATGCATGATTCTAAATGTGGAGGGAAACCCCAGAAGACCCGGAGAAAAATCCACACGACAAGGGGGAGAGATACACGCAAACTCCAAATATACCGCAGACGTCAGGGTTGACATCGAACCCACGCCCTCCTACTTAACAGGCGAGGTAGTAAACATTTCCGAGCCACCAGGGCGAGTGAATGGAGGTGGTGCCACCTGCAGGAGAAAGGAGATCCTTTATGGTGAGGGCGGCGAGCAACTGGTTGATCTCTTGCTCCAGGTCCCGTGCTCTGCTCTCGTAGCGAGCGATGTCCGCCTGGATGCGGGACAGCACGGAGCGGCCCTCCTCGTCCACGTGCTCCAGCACCTCCCTCTCCTCCTCCCTCAGCCGCTCCCTCCTGCGTTCAAACTCTCGTCTGATCCGCGCCTTGGTCCCACGCACAGACTCCTACACAGAGAGTGTTGAGTTGTTGAGTCACTTGTTAGGTAACGACGCAATTTGGCGTCGTACAGGCAATGTTTGTTACCATTACGTCGATTATGTACATGGAGGTGAGCGACGTGTGCATTGGGAGCTCGTGAACATATATAGCACAAGGGAGAATGAGAATGGGATAAAAGGGGAAATATCATAGACAACTATTACAGGTTATTGATAGACAGCCAGTTTGTTGTTTTACCAGTTTTAGTTTTTACTTGCTTTCTTTTTTCACACTTTTGTTATGTATGCTAGGTGTTAGTTACAAACCGCACCACTCCATAACAAAGGCTCAGTCCTTTGTTATGCAGTCTATTCTTAGTCTTAAGCTTCACCTTACCATATTAATACAAATTGTGCCGTTCCTGGCCCTTCCCCCCTCAACCATTATATATACGGGGTGGTATTTCTTGTGATCTCTCATTTACTTGATACAGCTGTCGTGGCTGTGACAGTTCCGCCTGAAGACGGAGGCTTGTGTTGCTTCCGAAACGTCGTGAATTTTTTATTTTGTTTTATTTTACTTTCATTAATTTAAATTTTTTACCTACGTGACTTTACCGAAAAAAAGCGAAGAATATGAATCCTTGCAGTCACGAAAGCTTCAAATCTAGAACTTTATTATTTAATTTATTTATTTTAAATGTGACTTTACTGAAAGAAACAAAGAGTAATTCCTGCAGTCACGAAAGCTTCAAATCAAGTTCAAAATAGCAAGAGCCATTTTTTTCAAATTCGCTAAAAAAAATATTTCCAGAGTTGCTGCCATCATGCATGTGAATATTAGACATATATTTGGAACTTCTTTCACATTGTACGTAGCCAACCGCGCTATTTGGAGGTGCAGGGGAAGGACAACAAACTAAACACACCCCAGACACAGTTCTAAAGAAATTAGTTTGTAAATTGTTATGATTTAAAAGTACCATAGCTCCAGTGGCTTCCTGACCGAACCTGATCAGTCTTGCGCTCAGGCAACTGTGGTTCGGATGCGTTGTGCATGGATTGTACGAGTGGTAGAACCGGCGAGACCTGTATTTCTGTATGGGGGTGTTAATTTTGCAATCGGGTAAATTGGTTGCATTTTTAAGGCATTTTTTATTTTGTAATCCTCATAATGCTCAATTTTTTTCCACGCGTCAATCGGCACCCTAGCTAATAAGAGCTTCCATCAGGGGGGACATTTCCCAGGTGAAATATTTTATTATTTTTACCACGGGCCACCCTCACTGCTTTGGAAACGTTGGTCGTGCAATGCGTGGTTAACTTGCATAGGGGCCAAAAACAAGTCGGCTCAGCTTGTGCCAAATCAAATTACATCCATTTAGGAGCACAGAGTTACACGATGGGAGCAAATGTTGTTATAACAATGACAAATCGCCCACCAATCGCACCCAATTGTATTTTCTAAACGGTTTCTCTATTTTTATACGTTTTTATTTAACTCACTCAGTTGTATCCTCAAATCTTGTAACTCAATTTTAACCCCCTTCCCAATGTGGTATCGACTGCAAACTTCGTATAGTTATGTCTTACTGATGACAGTACTATATTCTATCATTTTAAGTAAAACAAATATTTTTTAAACAATCTTTTTACACGCTTTAAACCATCTTTTTTACATGTTATGTTTCGGCTTGGGTCTAATTGTCCACGCTCAACTGACGTTGGCTGTAAATCACCACGGTCCTTTACGTTATGGCAAGCCTCGGGGCCACTTCCTGGAGTCGTGGAGTTCTGCCATTACCAGCACGGTACATTTCATTAAAGCGTCTTTTAAAAAAAGTATTTTAAAATATTACTTATTTATTTTATTTACGAAGTATATATCGTTAACGATATATATTCATTGCGTATGGTTTCACATTATTTTGCCCATTCGGTGATAGCCGCTGAGGTCGCGATGGATTTTTTTTTAATTCTTGTTTTTCTATACCCTCAGTACCGACTCTGTCCTGCTGTAATGTGCACTAATGCCTACTTTAATGAGGGCGATATTTCCAAGTAGAATAAAGATCGATTGACTCACCTGTTGGGGCAGCGAGGTGACCTTGTTGGTAGTGCTTGCCACTTCATTTCAGAGGTTCCACGACTGCGGGTGCTGTCACCGTCACTGCTGTCTACTGCACAGTCGACCTTCACCATCCTCGGACATCATTCACAAGGGTAGGCCCCATTATGCGCAAGTAATTTTCCGAATTCCCAAAATGACACCGCAAATTATTTACGATTCTTAATTAACTAGGAAAGGTCTACAGACAATTTCCATCTCAGATGCCACAATGACATTTAAGGAAGTTGCTGGATTGGAGGAATTACCAGGAAATGGAATTACAAGAAATCATGAAATATCTACAACTATACCAACTATTTATTTATTTTACAAGGTAAGGCTCAATGAACAATGAAGCTCTTTTTTCAGAAGCAACCTGGCCACCACCACAGCGAGATGTTATCTCAATTGTGATTGCACACAGCAGCTGCAATCATTGCCAGCTACTGACAGACACCTGCACCAGTTTAAGCTTGCAGGTGAGACTCATTCTGGTCTCTTATCGCCCAAACCAGACGACACACACAAATTGGTTTCCCTCACATGGTGGCAAGATGTGAACTATCTCGCCTGGCATATACAAGGTCATGGGTTCAATCCCGACCTGACGCCTGTATATTTGGAGTTGCGTAATCCCCCCGTGGTCACGTGGATTTTTATTCGGGTCCTCCGGTTTTTCCCTCCACATTTAGAAACATGCATTTAGATTATTTGGCTGCTGATTTAAATTTCCACTTGATTAACCGCTTCATTGAGCTATAATTTTTTTAGCCAGGTCACTTTTGAAAAAGAGCTACATAGCTCATTGGGCGTTACCTGATAAAATAAAAATAGTTTTAGTTTAGCTTTTATAGACGCTAATGGAGTTGGACAAACATCCAGGCATAGGACACTATAGCTTGGGAAAATGATGACGCCTGTTTTGCCGTCTGTCTGTTCAGGCAGTGGATGGATTTGAATGCAAGGACAAGAACCTCGTCTACTAGCAATCCTGTTTTGTCTTTCAAGTCATGGGTAGAAGCCAAATAATAACCCTATAGTCTTGCGTACCCAAGGCAGTTGCAAGTCTGAACCAATAATCACAGCGTTATGAGTCCAGTCCATCACGAATGTACACTGATCGCACACACACACACAGGCGTAAGCTCTTTAGAATAACAATTGCATTTGAAGTCGGTTGCCACATGGGTTCAGACTCAATGATGGATAACAAACATCAACCTCTGGAAACTGGTTGGAGGTGTTGGCGCCCCTTCGCAGCAGTTGGCCCAAGCAAATCCTCAAGGAGGTTCCAAAATCCATGGTATCAAAATACATTTTCAGGGACTTTGATTAAATTTTATTTTAAAAAAGGTTTGCAGTGTGAGAACAATAGTGGGAAAATGTGACGAAATGTCAACATTTTTTCTGATTCATATTCTTTTTTTACTAAAAAATAACCGGGACACTTTGCTTGGCGTGTCACTAACTCTGGTCGTGATGACGCCCTAATTTAAAGTGTAATTATCTTTGGTCAGGCAATTATTTTATTTTCTTGAAAAAAAACACTACAATCAGAGACTGCAATTGGGAAAATGAAAAATAACGACCACTACAAAGCACATTTACATGTAGTGGAGTAACGCGCGCGGGGTTTTGCAAACAGTGTGCACGCATGTGTGAGCGGCGGACAGTGAAGTCACGTCAGGGCAAACAGATGCGTAGAGAGAGCAACAAAAGAAAGGCGACCAATTGAGATGCATAACAGTGATTGGCCGGCTGCAAATGCAGACATGGAGTAGGCGCCTGGGAGTCTGCAGATGGAGGCGATAAGCGTTGCGGAGACGCCGCATGAGCCGCGGCTTAATGAGGGCCATCTGGGGCCACTTAATGAGGAGGATAAATAAGGGAACATGTGAGGCAGACGGTTGAGTTGGTTGGAGTGAAGAGAAGAGTGAACACAAGAGAACTCCGGGGCCCCGCTCTCCACACCTCGTCCTCTCCAGCGGTGATGGCTGATCACCCACTGGAGGCAAGGGCGAGGTTGAAAAAGCGAGGGTAGACAGGCTAGCAGTCGAGAGGCTAGTGGAATCCTATGTGTGAGTGCGTGAAGACTTAGCAGTAGATAAGCTAGCAGAATATATAGTGATAGGCAAGTAGTGAAGCCAGCAGAGTGTATCGTGATAGGCTAGCAGAGTGTACGGTGGGAAGCTACCAGAGTGCGTAGTGATAGGCTAGCAGAGTGAGAGAGAGAGCGGCGCAAGTGGAGCGTGACAGACGGGCTAGCAGAGGAGAGAGCAGGCTAGCAGTGGAGAGGTTGGAAAAGAGAGGGTTATAGCAGTGGAGAGGCTGGGAGAGAGAGCACGCAGTGAGCGAAGCAAGAGGAGTGAATCAGGCGAGCAGCGCAGGCGGTAGAGTTGCGGCGGAGTCACGTGGTGTTGAACGCGAAGTTATTTTCGAATACAAGTGACACGGAAGAGAAAAAAGTTGTCCGCATAAAATTACTTTCAAATGCAGATTACAGAGGGAAGGTTGTAAAAAATAGAAAGCTACCAAAAAAAAGCAAAACATTTCAATCTCAAAAGAAAACGATGGGTTATGAAGGGCAGTTTCTGTTGGATTCAAATTTCTGTCCATGTTGGCTTCCTTTTCTTTGGGGCTTTCCATTCCTAACTCGCATCCCCAGCTCCAGGTGAGGGGATGTCGAGAGGGGGGACAAAATTAATCAAAATAAAACCATGACATGGGCGCACGAACACACACACACTGGAAGCAGAATGAGTGTTCGCAGCTCAGCGTGGGGGGCAGATGTACGTGCCCAGGCTGATGTGGCAGCGCAGCACACTCCAAACGAAACGTCGTACTCTATTTCATTTATTTTCTTTATATGTGACTTTACCAAAAGAACCAGAGTAATTCCTGCAGTCACGAAAGCTTAAACTAAAGTTAAAAATAACAAGACATTTTTTTTTCGAATTCGGTGAAAAAACCTAAAATATTTCCAGTTACTGCCACAATGCATGTGAATTTGAGACGATTTGGAACTTCTTTCACATCATACATAGCCTACCGCGATAATTGGAGGTGCAGAGGAAGGATAACAAATTAAACACAACGCAGAAGCAGTTCTAAATACATTAGTTTGTAAATTTTAATGATTTAAAAGTACCAGAGTTCCATTGGCTTCCTGAGTGAACCTGATCAGTCTTGCGCTCAGGCAACAGCGGGTGGAATGCGTTGTGCATGGATTGTACGAGTGGCAGAACCCGCTCGACCTGCATTTCTGTATGGGGGTAGTTTTTTTGCAATGAGGTTAATGGGTTGCATTTTGAACCCATTTTAAATTTTGTATTCTCCATGATGCTCATTTTTTTCCACGCGTCAATCGGCACCCTGAACATCCTTAAGCTAATGAGAGGTTCCATCTGGGGGGACATTTCCCAGGTGAAATATTTGAATATTTTTTACCACGGGCCACCCTCACTGCTTTGGAAACGGTGGTTGTGCAATGCGTGGTTAACTTGCATAGGGGCCAAAAACAAGTTGGCTCCGCTCGTACCAAATCAAATTACATCCGTTAAGGAGCACAGAGTTTTGCAATGGAAGAAAATGTCGTTCTCACAAATTGCACACCAATGGCACCCATTTGTATTTTTTAAACGGTTTCTCTAATTTGTATTTATTTTATTTACGAAGTATATATCTTTCACGCGATATATTCGTTGCGTATGGTTTAACTTTATTTTGCCCATTCGGTGATAGCTGCTGTGGTCGTGACGGGATTTTTTCAATTTTGGTTCTTTTATGCCCTCAATACAGTCTTTGTCCTGCTGTAATGTGCAGGGATGCCTACTTTAGTGAGGGAGATATTGGCACGTAGAATAAAGATAGATTGATCCACATTTTGGGGCAGCGAGGTGGCATTGCGGAAGTGCTTCCCACTCCGTTTCTGTGGTTCCAGGACTGCGGGTGCTGTCACCGCCACTGCTCTGTCTACTGCACAGTCGACGTTCACCATCCTGGGAAGAGAAGGCCCCATTGTGACTGAGTGTCATGTTTCCAAATTCCAAAAATGACACGGCAAATTAATTCCCATTTTTATTTTACGAGGTAAGAGCCACTGAGCTAAATAGCTATGTTTTGAAGCAACCTGAATATCACATATGATAGCACAACGAAATGGCTTATAATGTGGACATTTACAACAGCCAATTACTCTAAGCATTTGTTGACTCTAAATATGGAGTGAAAAACCTGAGGAATCCAGAGAGAAATCCACATGATCAGGGGGAGAGATAAACTATGCAAACACCAAATATACAGGCGTCAGGGTCGGGATCGAGCCCACGACCTCATCCATACTAAGCAAGGGAGTTAACATCTCACTCCCACGGTGAGATGTTATCTTTATTGTGATTGCACACAGCAGCTGCACTCACCGCCTGCTACTAGCTGACTCCTGCACCAGTTTAAGCTTGCAGATGAGACTCATTCTGGTCTCTCCAGTTCTCGGCAGGTTAAACTTTGAATACCTATTCACGTACCCACCTATTGACGATCAGAAATAAATCAAGGGGGTTAACGAGGCAGAGTTGATGAGGAGGGTTCCAACAATATTTCAGGCAGGGCATACAGTAGGTCAAGTTGTCTGTATACTTCCATATATTGCGGGTATAGAGGCTACAAGAGTAGCCACCAACCTAGACTGACGTAGACACCCACACGTGCATAGACTCATAGAACAGAACAAGTCTCCAAGATACAATCAGAGGAACCCGTAGACCCAATGACGAACACTAGAGTGGAGCATCAGCGCATGCTGGGAGCAATGAGTTATTGGAGTGGAATGAGCAGGCTGGAGGCAACGGTGGTTGGCTTCACTCGGATCGCTCGCTGTGTGGCTCAGAGAGACGCTGGACCAGGACGGTGAAGACGAGAGTAAAATACTTTAAATGGTTTCATTGTCATTATTTACATTATGAGACACTGCCTGGAATGTAAACCTGCATCCTATGTGCACAAACGCAATGCACACGGCAACTCTACACACCTGTTGGGATTTAACTTTAATGAACATAATGTATCAAAGGAATTTACTCTTTAAAAAAACACATTCAATTAAAAAGAACACTTAAAGAAATAAGTTATTGTTGATATTAACATAAGAGGCTCAGCTGCGAAAGCTCATTCGTGAGATGAGTATCAAGAGATAGACTCTTCCTTCCACAGCTCAGTGCACAAGTTGGTAACTATGGTAAGACAGAGCAATGGATTGAGTGCCACAATAGGAAGATGTTATCTCCGTCGCCTGGTGTAAAGCAGGACCTGGGTTTTATCTGATTATTTGGAGTTTGCATCTCTCTCGGGGTGGTTGCGTGGATTTTTATTCGGGTCCTCAGGTTTTTCCATTCACAATTAGAATCAACATCACGTGTTTAGAGTACTTCGCTGCAATACATTTTCAAGTGATAAGCTACTTCATTGTGCTATCATTTGTGCCAGGTTGCTTTTGAAAAAGAGCTACATAGCTGAGTGGGTTTTACCTGGTAAAATAAAAAGTAGTTAGTATAGTTGTAGATATCTCATGATGTTCTGTAATTCCATCTCAGGGTAATTAGCTCAATGCGATGAGTTGCTTGAATGTCATTGTGGCATCTGAGATGGAATTTGGCTGTAGACACCCGTGACCCATCCAGGAATCTTGAGCCTTTTCCTTGCAGTGTGAATCTATCACCAACTCTACCTGCCTCCATCACCCACTGTTGGCGGTCACCATCTCTCACCCTGACCGAGACTGGCGATCCCCGTACCACTCAATCACAGCCCCACCCACTGCTTATTTCACCTGCGTTCTTGTTTTACATTCACACGCACGCATGGGTATTGAACACGCATGCACATGCAGAAACACAAACGGCAATCGGCGTTCACCGTTAAGCAGCGGCGATGTTACCACGCCACTTGGTGATGTCACCATAGCTATCCATTTCCCCCACACACATTAACCCATTGTGCTATCGTTGTCACGTCATGAAATGAGTGAATCTAGTCTTTATCTCTTCGTGTAGCAGTGCGGCCACTCTTGAGTTAGAGAACGGCCCACGGAAGTAGACATCAAAGAGCCACCTCTGAGAAACCTTCAAAGTAGAGACCTCTGGTCCACTGGCACAGTAGACCCAGCAGCTTTTCCTTCCACTTTCCATATGAGAGTAAAGTTCATTACACAAAAGCCAACTAGTGTTGTTTTTTTACGTCAAAGAAATTAAATTTAGTAAAGTTAAGTGCCGAGATTCAATGTGATGGGTATTTTTTGTGCAGTCATTGGTGACTGTACATAGCTTTAGATTTACAAACTAATGGTATATTAGAGTATGAAATGGCATCGCAAACACTAAAATCATAGAGATGGTAAACATAATTTCACAAATAAAAACATTTGGTTTAATAACATCCAATATGTATTCAGTACCCTATTTACAAGCGCATTCTACAAGGCGGCGGCAGTGGGAGACGCGGCTGGGAGGCGCTGAGCGCTGCTGGGCTCTCAGTCCCGGGTCCTAGCGAGGCCCTCAGTCGACATTTCTGTGGCGAGGACTCTTTTAGGTGGAGCCAGAGACTCTGCCCTGGTCTCGTGACTACTCACACCTGGCTACACGCACCGTGATCACATTGGGGAGAAAATATCCAAATATTCGATTTTTTTTCATAAATCGTGACCACAAATCGTGATAATCGAATCGTTTAGGGTGAGGGTGGCATCTGATTGGTTCAGGGCGCACGACGTTCTCATTGGTCGAGCGAATGATGGGGGCGGGTACATTTACCCGTCCAGCTCTGCTGTGTACTCTCGTAGAGACTTTGTAGATTTGTTAATTGTACTGGTAGGAACGAAGTGGACCAGCCTACAATAGATTATATCGTCCATCCGTTTGTCCGTCCGTCCATCCGGGTAGCAACATCGCCCCCTACTGCAAACACTTGGCATGACCCTACAGAAACCTTTAGACTCAGTGACGCTTTCCTGGCTAAACAAGTGTAACATTCCCTTATAATTCCCTCAGATAGCTTTTAATTAAAACATGTAAATTAATGAGGCTTTCCTGGCTAACAAGTGTAACATTCCCTTATAATTCCCTGAGATAGCTTTTAATTAAAACTTGTAAATTAAAATTTAACTCACAGTGGCCTAAAGCCTACAGCTAGGCCTAAAGCCTCGAACAACGCCTCAAACTCTCCCTTCGTATCGTTCCCCCGCATGTGTGCAAGGGGGTTAATGTTTAACAATGTTACATTCCCTGATGCTTTTAAATAGAAACATTTAAATTTAAAGCTTTAACATAAATAATAAAAACAGTTAAATTAAAAATTAACTCACGGCGGCATAAAGCCTACAGCTAGGCCTAAAGCCTAGACCTAGGCCTCAAACTCTCCCTTTGTATCGTCCGATTAGGTGTAGCAACATCGCCCCCTACTGCAAACACTTGGCAGGACCCTAGAAAAACCTTTAGACTCAGTGGGGCTTTCCTGGCTAAACAAATGTAATAATACATTATGTTTATATTCTTTTGGTTATTCGTTCCTACCAGCCCACCCCGCAGGGTCCTGTTTGTTGATGTTAAAATGTTCTCCGCTACAAAGATCATGACAACGAATCGGCGTTCTACGGGGGTCGTGCTAATCTGGTTGTGCCGGTATCTCTTCTGTCTCTAAACCAGCTGAAGCCTCCCACGCATCACGTGACTACTGTGTGTATGGCCACCCCCACTATGAACTCCTCCCCTCTCATCTGTAGAACTCGATCTCTCTCCATCAGTGGTTCTTTACATTCACTGCAGCTTTGCACCTCTTTGGTTTTCAATTGTTAACAAAATTACAATGTTAATTAATAAATAGGGTTTGATGAAACAAAGTAGTTGTACTTACGTACCTGTACTTAATTTGTTTTTCGATTTACCTTTAAAAATAAAAACCTGGCCATGTCTCGCACCCCCAGGAGGTGCGTGCGGGATTTTTGTTTGCATTTTGACCACAAGTATTGTGGTTAATGCAGACATGATTCCTCGTAAAAGGTTTCAGTTCTGTTGCCATAGCAAAGGAAAAAACACGATTTTTATATTTTGGTACTGGCAAAGGAGGTCTAATGATGTAGACACACTGTATGTCAAAGCCAATGCAGAATCTACTCGTATAATTATCAATGCTCCAGACGCGTGACTCTCCCAGAACGTAATGCGCCTGATGAGTTCTGTAATAAATGCAGTTTTTGTTTGTAAGGACAGATATATGAAGGCATTGGTTCTTAACCTTTACTGCAGCTTTGCACCGATTTGGTTATCAATCGATTTTTTTTTACAATATTAATAAATACATAGGGTTTGATGAAACAAAGTTGTTACGTTACTTACGTGTCCGTTCTTAATTTGTCTTTCAAATATTTACCTTCTAAAAAACCTGGCATGTCTCGCACCCCCAGAAAGGGCATCTCGTATCTCTAGGGGATGCATGCACCTCAGGTTAAAAACAATAACTGTATTAAGGGGTCGTCGTGACTGCTTATCTATATTGTTACTTTTAATATTCCGTGTAATCAACTGAAGCGAGGAGCCTGGTGACGTCTGCGTAGCGATGGTGTTTGACGCTAAAGCTCTTAATGAGGCGGCCAATAGGAGATGCGTAGGCTGTGAACAGCACGAGACCGATGTCAGAATCGTGAGAGACTCTCCATGGAAGCTCGATTTCCGCAAAGACTCCACGCTTTGACCGAGTAACCCCGGCAGCCTGGGCAGTCAGACGCCATCTACCGTAGGGCTGGACCACTGATAATGAAGTGACAATCCAGGGGGCCAATGAAGGGAGGAGATTGGCTAACAGTGACCATAGTGAAGAGATGTCAAGGCTAATCTGGTGATGTGAGTTAAATACCTGGACACGTCTAACATCATTGAAGAGTTGATCATTAAATGGGCCTCCACCCTACTTCACCAATCCGGATTTTATTTTTATGCTCTTATTGTATTTATCGAGAAAGAAATTTTCCTTAATTTTAACGTTCAATTGTTCACATGTTGTATGTGTCGGATTATGAAATTTTGATAAAAATAATAAAAATTAATAATTTTCCGAAAAATGCGCAAATCGCATTAATTATGTTAATGTGTGTATTAACACGCATACATTATGATAATGTGTGTAATTATATGCATCAATTATGATAATCACAGAGATAATCGTAGTAATTTATGCGGATGCTTGCGATTATGTTACTGTGATCAGTTATGATAATTAGGCTTAGCTTCGTTTATCCAGAGTTATATCAATCAGGATAACACAATTATCATCGATTAAACATTTACCGATTATCTTAGTGTATTTGTTATTTTAGGTCTCCAGTTTCAGATCTCATCACAGGATACAGTTATCAAGAATAAGATAGTTTTGCATGGACTTGGAAAGAAGCACTCGAACAGTTGGTGTTAAGCAATTTTAATTCTAAACAAGCACATGACACTCTCGTATGCGAAAGCAAGTATAACGTCAATAAATTCATGGGCAAGATTATGCAATTAACGAAATTGAATGACTAAAAATACTTCTTCATTGGCGATATTATGCAGTTAACGAAAAGGAATGACTAAAAAATGTCTTATTCATGTAACTCGATGGCAGCTACTGCTTTGCACGATCAGTTGATATTGAACGCACCACCTCGAAATGGCAACCCTTTTTGAAACGCAAAGACAATTTTTTTTAAAAGTCTTATTCGTGTGCGTGCTGTGTGTGCGTTGTCCCCTCGTAATATTAATTGTGTCGTTAGCTGGTGTGGCGTAGGAGGATACAAACAGCGGACAGAAGTGTTCTCTGGGTTGGGCGTGGCAGCCCCTGCTGCTCCCTCTCTCTTGCGTGTCTCTGCTTGTGCGCTCTCTCTCTCTCTCCACTGCTGGACGACGAGTTGGCACGACGCTCGGTGACGCCCGGTGACGTCCGAGTCGTGCTGCTCTTGCGCTCTCTCTCTCTCCACTGCTGGATGACGAGTTGGCACGATGCTGGGTGACGCCCGGTGACGTCCGAGTCGTGCTGCTCTTGCGCTCTCTCTCCCTCTACTGCTAGATGACGAGTTAGCACGACGCTCGGTGACGCCCGGTGACGTCCGAGTCGTGCTGCTCTTGCGCTCTCTCTCTCTCCACTGCTGGATGACGAGTTGGCACGACGCTCGGTGACGCCTGGTGACGTCCGAGTCGTGCTGCTCTTGCGCTCTCTCTCTCTCCACTGCTGGATGACGAGTTGGCACGACGCTCGGTGACGCCCGGTGACGTCTTGTCTGTTCACACTGGTCGTTGGTCGGTGTGCCCTCAAACACACGGCGTATTCGATGGCGCTGTCCTCTTCCTCACAGCCGTTTGATCATGCTTTCTCCACTGCTTCGCGCTCTCTGCTTTGCACGCTTGGTCGACGCTTGGCGATCTCCGCCCTTTTACAGGTTGATTGCTTGTCGTCACTCGTCACTCTCTCTGCTCCGTGCTTCCCTTGTTCGTGCAGCTGCCAGCTTCACTCGCACTTAACTTCGTTCTGCGAGAAGCGACACCTGCTATCGGCATCGGTGTTTCGTTTCCTCACGACGCTCCGCCAGCCGGAGCACGGCTGAAACCCAGCCCCGACCCAGGTTGAACTCAGACTTCTGCGACTCGAACGACCCCTCCTCGTTCCATCTCTCCTCGAGGCACGACGCGCCTCCGCTCTCTTGCGAGCCCCGTCGCAACACCGCGTCGCAAGCCGAGTTGCGAGACTGAGCACGACTCAACCCAGACTGCCCTCAGACTGTCACTTTAACGATGTCTCGTCGTTCCATCTCTCCTCGAGGCACGACGCGCCTCCGCTCTCTTGCGAGCCCCGTCGCAACACCGCGTCGCAAGCCGAGTTGCGAGACTGAGCACGACTCAACCCAGACTGCTCGTTCGCTGTGTGCGCCCGTGCCTAACTCAAAACGTGACTCCCCTCTCTGTGCATTCCTTGCGAGCGGGCGACAAAACACAAACAGAGCGAGAAAAAGCAGACACCCCCGCGACCCCTCCTCGCGACCTTTCCTAACCCTCCAAGCATTCATGGGCCATCTGTTTGTGCTGCGGGGAGACAAAGACGGCCGTGCTTAACTCCAAAACGCGAGAACCCTCTCCTCTCTCCGCGTCTCTTGCGAGAGAAAACAAACAGAATAAAAAAAACAGATATCTTTGGAATGTCAGGCACCGATTCCCCCCTGTGACCTTTTTGCTCCCTCTTTGCTTGCCAGACCCCGCTGGAAGACAAAGGTGGCTGAGGAGATGTTTGCAATACATTTATGTGGTCCTGCGTGTTACATTTATTCTTGAATTATATTTTATGAGTTCCTTCGGTCTTAGTATCGGGGTTATCATTCGTCTATGTTTAATGAATATTCGTAATGATCCTCGTCACATTATTATTTTGGGGCTTCGCCAAGTTTAGTTCTCCAGAGATTGGTGTTTTATTCTGAGTTATATTTTAATGTCCTGAGGTTAAGTGTAACTATGTTTCCACTTAAGCTTTCTGGAATTCGTACTCTTTAGTTTTTAGGAAGGTCGTGTAGGTAGGAAACATATACTAATAATAAAAATATTATTGTTTGTTGGTTAATTATCTTTGTTAAGTTTCTACTTTTCGGTAAGGAAAACGTTAAGAAAACGCGAAGTTTCAACCGTTATTTACTCTGCACCTTATCTGTACATCTCCAGATGTCTTATGAGGCTAGTCCATACATCTTTTTGTCCATCTGGATGTCTATGACCTCTCTGTGACCGAATTCTTATCATTTTAACCGCCCTCCATGTTTCATGGATTCCTGGTGTGCTTGTGAGGAGAAGTGAGTTGTTTTCATTGTTTAATTAAAAAAAAGATATAGATAAAATCAAATATAATACATTTTTTTTTAATTGTTCTTAATAAAAAAAGGGTATACACACAACAATCCGCCCTTTTGAAAATTATCAGGGGTCGATTTGGCCACTGGCGAATTTTCAAACAAAGTAAATGCCCTTTTTTTGTGTTATGAATCCATAAGCCGCCCTCACTCTCGGCGGTTATTTCTTACCACGCGCGCGTACGTATTACAATCTTAACATGGTTACATTTGAAATAAGCAAAGAAAATAAAACAAAACGTTCCTTCCAAAGCGCGCACGTATGTATCACAATCTTAACATGATTACATTTGAATTGAGCAAAGAAAATAAGACAAAACGTTAAACATCGATATTACGTTACATCGGTTCTCATACATCATAACTACGGCGGATATTAATTTTTTTGTTTTTGTTAAATCCTGGGAAACGCTAGGTAGCGGTTTCGAACGCACTTTTGCGTTATTTTCCTCCTGTTACATCCTTGCAATCTTTTTACCAAGTTATTATCATCTGGTTTGCCACTTTTAATTTTAGGTGGCAATGCTGCTCCCCATGCCTTGTCCTTCAGACTTGGTTCGTTCTTATCCTTTTCCTGTCCATTAACCATATTCTCATGGCCAGATATTTTAGAGTAACCTTTGACTCTTTTATGCAATCTCCCAACATCATTAACTTGGTTCGTAGTGCTTATCGCTTTGATCTTTCGATCACGGTTTTCAGGTTCGTTTTTGTAATTTCCTCTATCACTCTCTCGCGTCGTGGGAATGTGTGGTGTAAAATTGTGCTGCACATAATCAGAATTCGCGCACACAACCAACTTCTGTACTCCGTCATCAATGGCATTCGCTCTCTCTGCGATTACATGCACATTTGCCGAGTCAATGTGTCGATTTAATTCCGTGCCTCGTAATGTTGCCCTTTTGGTTTTTCCGAGTGGGTTGGATTTCAACACCATTCCCGATACGTCATGGACATTCGTCTCCATTCCAGCACTCCGATCCACCTTAATTTTGGTTTCCCTTGGATATTTTTCATTCAAAGGCTCACGCCTGCACTCCTCAGGGCGTGTCTCTGTGTTCGCTCTCTCTGCCCCACCATCGCGCGCTCTTGCGACGTCCTGGGTGGCTTTACCTTTTTCCGGGCGATCCAGTTTTCCTATCTGTCTGTTATCTACCGTCCGATCACGCTTCAATGCAGCCCTGTCCTTGTATTCGATCCGCGCGTCATTTACAAGAGCACTGCTCGTGTTTCCTACCGCATCGTATGCTTTTAATGTTTCCCGGTCGTGGCAGTATTTGTTCGCCCTGTCACTTGCAGCCTGCTTGTAATTCCCATTGAGCTCAGGGTTTAACAAAACTTCAGCGTGCGTGGCGCGTATGGGCTGCTCGCTCTCAATCACTGTGGGTGGTTCATCACATATTTGGACCGCATTCTGTGTTATTCCTCTATTCCCTCCTGGTATAGCCGGTGGAGGAATTGGTCGGAATTGGACCGATTGTTTTTGACCTCCCTTCCTGCGATTCTCCTGAATGTTCGCATCCATACCTCCGTAGTCTGTGTACCACCTTCCCGCTAGATGGTTATCTCGCCATCTTTGTGTGCAACTTTGGCCTCGTGTGTGTCGTGGCATGGGGTGTTGATATGGTTCTGCTCTGAACCTCTCCCTCCTACTATTCTCGTACATTTTTGGCCCAGTGTTTTTCCCATTTGGGTGCCAAATTTTTCCTGGATTGTTACTTCGCCATCTTTGTGGGTAATTTTGACCTTGCGTATGTCGGGGCATGGGGTGTTGATATGATTCTGCCCTTAGCCTCCACATTCTGCGATTCTCCTGAATGTTCGGCTTTGTGCCGCTCTCATTCTCGTGCCAACCTCTCTCTGGTTTATTTTGCCACAGGTGCGTGCGTGTTTGCTCCTCCCTGTATTGTGGGACTGCTCGGTGATTTTTATTTCTCTCTGAGAGGCTGGGTTCCTTATCCCTCTCCCTGTGTTCTGGACCCGAATTATGATTCTTAGCTCTGTATAACCATGCCATGTACGCCTTGTTCTCTATGCGGCGTAAGGATGCGGTTTCCGGATTCAAAACCATTCTCACCCTTTCTGTAATCTCTGGGCTCAAGGATTCAAAAAACATAATTTTGAACATTTATCTCCTTCGTGGCATTGATTCACATCGCCTGCGTAATACGCTCTTTTAAATTGTTAAAGGTAGTCACGTGGATCTTGGTCCATGCCCTGGGTCATCGATTTTACAGCATAAAACCCCTCAGTGAGTGTCGAATATTCTCAAAACTTCCGAATCACTGCCAGGCTCAGTTGTTTAAAATCATTTCTAACCTTGTGTGGTAGTGACTTTACCCATGGTATGGATTCTTTATGTAAGCTCCGTTTCAACAAACTCGCTTTTTCATCCCGTCTCCTCAGCCCTCTAATCATTGCCTCCTCTTCTACTGTTGCGATATGCGTGTGTATATCCATGGACGTATTGTGTGGATCAAAATCGGGAATTCTGACTAGAGCCTTGTCCATCAATTTAAGGGTTTTACTGTTGAATAAGTATTCCGAAAGTTGATCGCCGTCAGCGTCATCATCAAACAAGTTATCAGGCAATCTGTCACTTTGGTCTGTGCTGTGTCGGGCGTGTTTCAGCGGCGTGCATTTTTTGTGTGTGCGCTCTGTGCCGTGTCGCTCGTGTTGCCATTTCCCTTCAGTTTTTGCCTCTGCCCTTAGTGAAGCATGTCTTGGCGACTTCACTTTAACTTTTGTGCGATCAGTCCCTGGACTCTGTCCACGTACCCAAGAGTGTGATTTAATGTTACTTCCATATTTATTCTGTGGATCAACGTCTGTGAGTTTCGCTGGTGTCGCGAGCACTGATTTCTCCTCCCTTACGATGGTGTGAGGACATTTTTCCTCGTTTATTAGAGACGATTTCTCTCCTGTTTCCTTTCCGAATTTTTCCTCATTCCACAATCCCTGTCTGTATGCCTGTGTGGGAAGGCATGAGTCCTGTCCTGCCTTCTCTGCAGTTTTTGCATCGTGTTCGCCTTTGTTACATTTTATCCAGTCAATTAGTTTCCCCCGAGGTGTGTTCGTGTTATCGATACAGCTCCCTTCCCATATGTCTCTCTGACTGTACTGCTTTGTAACAGATCGGTTGGTACGTTTTAATACGAGCTCCCAGTAGCCCGTAACCCATTCAAAAATTATTCTTAATCCTAGCATCTCAAGTGGCAGGCGTTACTTTGACCTTTTCTTTCAGAGTGCATATAAAACAGTTATCTCACAGAGTGTAGTCAGTTTGACTCGAGCTGTTCTGTTATTTTCCGATTCAGAGTGCGTACCTCTAACACCATTTATCACAGGATGCAATCGGTTTGATACGATATTATCTTAATTCCACTGTCTCTGTTTCAACCTGCTATTCTGGGTTTTAACCTTAGAGGGCGTTTTTTTTTTTTACGCCCGTTTACAATCACCATGCAATGTTCGATCCCGATATTCTGGTTAACACGTAGTGATTCATTCCATCATCCATGCAAAACACTGTCTGCGAGAGATCCCGGACGAGCCCCCATTATGTTGTATGTGTCGGATTATGAGATTTTGATAAAAATAATAAAAATTAATAATTTTCCGAAAAATGCGCAAATCGCATTAATTATGTTAATGTGTGTATTAACATGCATAAATTATGATAATGTGTGTAATTATATGCATAAATTATGATAATCACGGAGATAGTCGTAGTAATTTATGCGGATGCTTGCGATTATGTTACTGTGATCAGTTATGATAATTAGGCTTAGCTTCGTTTATCCAGAGTTATATCAATCAGGATAACACGATTATCATCGATTAAACATTTACCGATTATCTTAGTGTATTTGTTATTTTAGGTCTCCAGTTTCAGATCTCATCACAGGATACAGTTATCAAGAATAAGATAGTTTTGCATGGACTTGCAAAGAAGCACTCGAACAGTTGGTGTTAAGCAATTTTAATTCTAAACAAGCACATGACACTCTCGTATGCGAAAGCAAGTATAACGTCAATAAATTCATGGGCAAGATTATGCAATTAACGAAATTGAATGACTAAAAATACTTCTTCATTGGCGATATTATGCAGTTAACGAAAAGGAATGACTAAAAAATGTCTTATTCATGTAACTCGATGGCAGCTACTGCTTTGCACGATCAGTTGATATTGAACGCACCACCTCGAAATGGCAACCCTTTTTGAAACGCAAAGGCAATTTTTTAAAAAGTCTTATTCGTGTGCGTGCTGTGTGTGCGTTGTCCCCTCGTAATATTAATTGTGTCGTTAGCTGGTGTGGTGTAGGAGGATACAAACAGCGGACAGAAGTTTTCTCTGGGTTGGGCGTGGCAGCCCCTGCTGCTCCCTCTCTCTTGCGTGTCTCTGCTTGTGCGTCCTCTCTCTCTCTCTCCACTGCTGGACGACGAGTTGGCACGACGCTCGGTGACGCCCGGTGACGTCTGAGTCGTGCTGCTCTTGCGCTCTCTCTCCCTCTACTGCTAGATGACGAGTTGGCACGACGCTCGGTGACGCCCGGTGACGTCCGAGTCGTGCTGCTCTTGCGCTCTCTCTCTCTCCACTGCTGGATGACGAGTTGGCACGATGCTGGGTGACGCCCGGTGACGTCCGAGTCGTGCTGCTCTTGCGCTCTCTCTCCCTCCACTGCTGGATGATGAGTTGGCACGATGCTGGGTGACGCCCGGTGACGTCCGAGTCGTGCTGCTCTTGCGCTCTCTCTCCCTCTACTGCTAGATGACGAGTTGGCACGACGCTCGGTGACGCCCGGTGACGTCCGAGTCGTGCTGCTCTTGCGCTCTCTCTCTCTCCACTGCTGGATGACGAGTTGGCACGACGCTCGGTGACGCCCGGTGACGTCTTGTCTGTTCACACTGGTCGTTGGTCGGTGTGCCCTCAAACACACGGCGCATTCGATGGTGCTGTCCTCTTCCTCACAGCCGTTTGATCATGCTTTCTCCACTGCTTCGCGCTCTCTGCTTTGCACGCTTGGTCGACGCTTGGCGATCTCCGCCCTTTTACAGGTTGATTGCTTGTCGTCACTCGTCACTCTCTCTGCTCCGTGCTTCCCTTGTTCGTGCAGCTGCCAGCTTCACTCGCACTTAACTTCGTTCTGCGAGAAGCGACACCTGCTATCGGCATCGGTGTTTAATTTCCTCACGACGCTCCGCCAGCCGGAGCACGGCTGAAACCCAGCCCCGACCCAGGTTGAACTCAGACTTCTGCGACTCGAACGACCCCTCCTCGTTCCATCTCTCCTCGAGGCACGACGCGCCTCCGCTCTCTTGCGAGCCCCGTCGCAACACCGCGTCGCAAGCCGAGTTGCGAGACTGAGCACGACTCAACCCAGACTGCCCTCAGACTGTCACTTTAACGATGTCTTGTCGTTCCATCTCTCCTCGAGGCACGACGCGCCTCCGCTCTCTTGCGAGCCCCGTCGCAACACCGCGTTGCAAGCCGAGTTGCGAGACTGAGCACGACTCAACCCAGACTGCTCGTTCGCTGTGTGCGCCCGTGCCTAACTCAAAACGTGACTCCCCTCTCTGTGCATTCCTTGCGAGCGGGCGACAAAACACAAACAGAGCGAGAAAAAGCAGACACCCCCGCGACCCCTCCTCGCGACCTTTCCTAACCCTCCAAGCATTCATGGGCCATCTGTTTGTGCTGCGGGGAGACAAAGACGGCCGTGCTTAACTCCAAAACGCGAGAACCCTCTCCTCTCTCCGCGTCTCTTGCGAGAGAAAACAAACAGAATAAAAAAAACAGATATCTTTGGAATGTCAGGCACCGATTCCCCCCTGTGACCTTTTTGCTCCCTCTTTGCTTGCCAGACCCCGCTGGAAGACAAAGGTGGCTGAGGAGATGTTTGCAATACATTTATGTGGTCCTGTGTGTTACATTTATTCTTAAATTATATTTTAGGAGTTCCTTCGGTCTTAGTATCGGGGTTATCATTCGTCTATGTTTAATGAATATTCGTAATGATCCTCGTCACATTATTATTTTGGGGCTTCGCCAAGTTTAGTTCTCCCGAGATTGGTGTTTTATTCTGAGTTATATTTTAATGTCCTGAGGTTAAGCGTAACTATGTTTCCACTTAAGCTTTCTGTAAATCGTACTCTTTAGTTTTTAGGAAGGTCGTGTAGGTAGGAAACATATACTAATAATAAAAACATTATTGTTTGTTGGTTAATTATCTTTGTTAAGTTTCTACTTTTCGGTAAGGAAAACGTTAAGAAAACGCGAAGTTTCAACCGTTATTTACTCTGCACCTTATCTGTACATCTCCAGATGTCTTGGGAGGCTTGTCCATACATCTTTTTGTCCATCTGGATGTCTATGACCTCTCTGTGACCGAATTCTTATCATTTTAACCGCCCTCCATGTTTCATGGATTCCTGGTGTGCTTGTGAGGAGAAGTGAGTTGTTTTCATTGTTTAATTAAAAAAAAAAGATATAGATAAAATAAAATATAATATTTTTTTTTTATTGTTCTTAATAAAAAAAAAAGGGTATAGACACAACACACATCCGTTCGCAATGCAAGTGCATTGTCTTCGGTTAGGCTGGGCATTGAAGAACGTGCTGCTGACATCTTAAGGAGTCACAGTAGAAGTCACTTTTGTATTTCGTATTGAACGCCTGTAAATGGCCACTTTAGCACCTGGAGAATGCTTGAGAGACGTGACAGTCAACACGCAGCCCAACCCAGACAATCACACGTGGAGTATTTGCATTTGATGGAGCTTAGTGCACCTCATTCATCCAGTAGACGATAACAAAAAACTTCTGGAACTTCAGGGACATCTGAAAAATGTCGGGCAGACTTCAACGTCTATCAGGCAAGATGCATGGATACTATGTATGTTGAACTTACTATATCTGTGTTTTTAGGCAGTCTCAATTACTTTTGAGACGATAGACTATACCCTAAATTTGTCCCCAAATAGCCTGAAACATGTCACGTGATTTGATTGATTATGTTTAAAGCGCAAAATGGAATGACAACTCTGCTTAAACTATTCGCATTGTAGCTGTTCAAGTGATAAGGCGTTCATGTTTGGAATGCTGCTGAGACTTGTACCAGTGCCTGCTGAATCATTCCACTTCTAGTTGGTCTCCAAAGGTCGCAGGTATTTTAACCTTTAAGCCGCCTGTCCATCCTCAACGTAAAACAAACCTATTATGTAACTTGTAGATTTACAATTATTATTATTTGGTGACACTGCGTTGCCAGTTGTGCACAAGCAAAGATAACAAACTCTCAACACATTCGTCAACAATAGCCAGATAATAGGCAACGCATAACTGGTGACGTTTCAGCCAATGTCTCTTCTTGACAGCATATACATGATGGGTTTAATAAGAATGGCAATTGCTATAAACGTCGCGTATTGTGTATATAGACGCATTTATTTTCATTGTAGTGTTATTGATGTGTTGAGTTATTTTTAAAAACGATAAAGATTACAATTCTTAAAGCGCAGCGCGTCGTCAGTAGAACACGCGCACAGACTGAAGAGGTTTCACATACCACCTTGATGAGCATCACTCGGTGGAGCCCACCTGAGTGGAAGCCTTTTGAGGAGTTGGGGGGTTTGGTGAATCACGAATATTTGTGAAACTCAAAATAGCTGAGGCTGCAAAATAGCCGGATGTTGTACATGAAGCGGGTTCGTTAAACCTTCTGTGTGGCCCTATAAGTAAGTGCCTTGCCTCCGTCTGTCAGTTATTTTTCGGTTGCTAGGCTGGACATTGATGTGGGTTGAAGACGGTAGAGCAGAACAATCCAATGTTGTACTGCAATTTGTACCTCTGTCTATAGATCCCACGTCTACCACCAACCCGTAATGGCTGGCGTGGTGAAGTATGGCCAAACAAACCCCCCGATCCGCACGGCCTGTTGACACTATACATTATTTATTCTGAGTAACTGCGTGCGTTGAAATGGATGGCTCATAGATGAATAGCTCCATCTTCAGCAGAAACACCCAAATTTATCGATCTCTCGACAGCTTTACCCCTGTTTACTCCATCAGCTAAAGCCTTCAGTTGTTTTGTTGTCAGTCATAAACTTCTCTACAGACTTCCCAACCACCCTGTCCTTGCCCTCCAACAACCTACTTTGCTGTACCTGAATAGCACGGGCTGTGGTGATGCGTGCCTGAAATCCAGCACTGGATTCCATTGAGGAGGGAGGGATCCCCTGTAATCCAAGTGGATCACTCCCATCCCCCTGGGCACTGAGGTCACCATAACTTGGCGTGCCAGCAGATGGCAGTACAGTAAGTGGACTCATCTCCACCTGCTCCATCGCGTTAGATGTGTCTGGGTACTCGGGTTCATCATCAAACTCGCCTCTCCTCCTTCACTCGAGCAGCTACGCTGTGAGCAACTCAGCAGCGTTGCTAGTCACGACTCCTCACGTCCATTCTCATTGACGTACGCAAACTCCTTTACTTTGATGGTGTAGCTCGTGTGCCTACATGCAGAGGGTTCTGTCACGCATGGTTCATTTGATTTTAAAAATATATTTCCAACAGCAGTGATTTCCCCCGTCCTTTATGTGATGTACAATGGGTTGGTGGCGTTCGTGAGAGTGAATAAGTTCATCCAAACCGCACCGGGATTGTCCACCCGACGCTGGGGGGAGGAGCCGTCTCGAGCACGCCCTGCCCACAGGACGTCAACAACGCGCCGAGTGTCTCTTAACTCCGTGCTCTGTACAAGACGCTACTCACACTCGCCTGCCCCTAACATCCACCATTTAACAAGGCGGAGGGGGGACCCGTGGTTTATTATTTTAATTAGCTTGTTGTTTATTGTATTGTTCATGTATTTTTCATACATTATTCATTTTATTTAAATTTGTACATATTTAATAAACATTATTTTCTAGTATGATTTTATTTAAATTATAACGTATTTTTTTTATTGTTAACTTATTATTCATAAATAATTCAATTTTTTAAAATTATGTTAAAAAGTTATAGTTTATTTAAATGAATCAATTCACGTAATGTATTAATTTCATTTACAATTGTATTATTCATTCATATCATACATTTTATTCGTAATTGTATTGACGTATTATTAACTTTATTTGGTACTTAATGTTATTCTGCTATTCGTTGTGTGCAGTTGCAAGTTGACCCGGTACCGTTTTCGTGTTGCTGCGATGTGCCGAGATGCCCACTTTAGTGAGGGCGATGTTGGCACGCAGACGGAAGATCGATTGAAGAGGACAAATGCGAGTCCCTTCGTGTCCAATCAATCTCTCGTTACTTGAACAAATATGTAAAACCTTACCCATGGCTCGATGAGTATCCTGAAGCTTATTAAATAACTTAACAATTATTATTATTGGAATCTCAGTTCCACCGTAACGAAGAATAAAAGCTGTCAATGCTCCTCACATTTCCGCTTACAACTGAAGAAGCTTCAAATCTAGACGATGCTCCTAGCACGTGGAGGGAACGTCACAATCATCGCGCTGATCAACAAGCGGGAGAACCTGAAAGCGCATCGGAGCGAGGCACAACGCGTAATCTGCACACCAGACTCTGACGTGCACGCCGCTCACCAATCCAAGCGCTACAGTCCAGGCTCAACGTTGCGTCGCTTCCGAGATCTGGAAAAAAAATCGGCGACATTCCGGGTTCATTTGGCCACAGCCTCTTTTGAAATCTCGTGTGTACTTTAATTAGGGGCCATCCATTTAGTACGTATGCATAGAGGGGTGGTTAACCCAAATGTGTACGCTTGCGTATGTTTGGTCTACTGACAATGCACGTACGCATAAGAAACGGGGTGGGGGGGATGAAGCCTTGATAATAATGCAGCCGGTGGTGGACTACCTGTTTGCTTAATCACGTTAATATTAGTAATCCTTGATCGTTTCTGCGTGGATTAAATATCGTCCGTTCTATAGAATTCAGAGGGTGGGGGGTTAGTCAAGCCTACTTACGCAGGTGGGGGAGGGGGTAAAATGATGCGTGCGTACAGGGAGCGGGGGAAGGGTCAAGTACATACTAAATGGATGGCCCCTGATTCAGCGCGCCCCGCGAATCCCTGCGGTGGAGTGGCAGCGCCCTCGCGTGGCGCACACCAACACCGCTCCAGGCACCGCTGGGACCCAAACGATGTCTGGGAATCGGTCGCGATTCGTGACTCGGTCTGCAACTCTGGACCAGTGCCGGCAGTCAAACAAATAAACCCCACGTGACCCCCAACATCCCCATCTCCCCCACCCCCTTGGGGTCCCTTCTCTGGCGTGACAACCCCCAAGCCCCCCATACCCAGTCAACTCCCCCCCTACCTCATGAACCCTTCTCGAGCACTCCGCACCCCGTCCCTCAATCCCTCCCTCTACCACACCCCTTACCCATCCCACTACCCCTCACCCTACCCCCCAAACCCAGGGCGCCCTCCCCCCCACCTCCTCGCACCCCACTTCATGTGCTGGTCTCTGATTGGCGAGGGCTGGGCCAGGCCTCGTGCTCGTCACGTGGTAGGTGACAGTCAGCTGCTCGCTCAGCGGATCCCTCCGTGCAGTCCATCGCTGCCGCTCAGCCAGGCCGCTCGCTCAACGCAACGCGTCGTGTTAGATGCATCCTGGACCACGGCAACGGTGTGAAGGAGCGACGATAGTGGCGCGAGTTCACGTTGAGATGTCTCCACGTGGGGTCTCCTCGTGATGGGAGCGCCACGGTCTTTGCCGCTCAGGGCTGCGCTGCCACCCGGCGTGGGGAGCGGTGGCGCAGCGGTTAGTGGCGCGCTGCGCTATGACCCCTAGGTCGATTCGGCCTCAAATGTGTATCTGGTGCGGTGTGTAGTAAACATGGCCACTAGGGAGACAAAGGCAGCCGGGCGTAGTACTGGCCACCCACCCTCTCGTGTGCCACTGTGGTGGACTTCACAGGTGCTGCTACTCGCTAACAGCAATTGCCTCAACAGTCTGTTAAGGCTACACGGGGGATCTTTATGGAGATGCGCGCCACAGTCACTATGCATGTGGTGACATCACCACGCACGATCACATGCATAGTGACTGTGGCGCGCGTCTCCATAGCAACCAGCCTCTGTATTAATCAGCTGTTTGTTTTTGAGGCCGATAAAAAACAACTTACATCGATCTTCTTGTTTCAGTTTCATTTATTTGGTATAGCCCTGTGAGCCATTCGGCTCTTGAATCGGGTGCAACCGCAAAAAACAAAAAACAAAAACACATGAACACGAAAACATTTTAAAGTGACGATGTGCAAACAGAAAATCCAGGAAAAACAGCCAAATATTCCAGAAAAAGCACCGTACACCAACGCTGTGTGCAAAAATCTCAGTGGGATGCAAGTCAAACAACAACCAAAAGACAACTTAGATTAAGGCCATCAGTGGTGACGTCACCACGCACAACACGTGACGATCAGTGACTACTTCAGCACTAACCGGTTGTGTGTTGGAGAGTGAACCCACTACAACGTTGACGATTTTACAGATAGGAACAACAGTTCCACACTGCCCACTAGGGATTATTTGTCTGTCTGTCTATCGTGCATATTATTTGCTGCGTTAACTCTCCAATGCCACTAGAGGGCATCTTGGTGCCAGTTATCCTTTCCCACCCCACATCCCTGTGCTCTCTACCTCCCCCGCCGATGCTGCTTCAAGCAATGGCGAATAGGCTTCAACGTAAATATTAAGAGTCTTCAAGGCGGTATGTGATTCCACAGACATTTGCTTTATCACTAAAAGCACCATGAATATATTGATCAGCTTTTCTCTCGTATCTCTTGACGCAGACTAAGCTGCCTATGCACATATAATATCTATTTTAAGTTAGGGTACTGGCGAAGCGTACTCGGTGTTTTGTATCTCCTGCATTTTTTATTATCGATTTTCTACCGTTTGCTGATGGAATGTTGTATTGATTCCTAAGTCATGGAATCTATAATCTTCTACTTTTTGAGTGCTTGATCAAACTGCTTGGCGCATGGGACGCATTTTTACAGACACATGTTGCAATGTCATTGTTCAGATCATTATAGATACAATATAAACAATATAATAAACGTACAGCACTTGGTCAAGCCACTGCTAGATGAAGGCCTAACCACGCCATGTTAGCTATTGAGCTTGTTTTGACCATACTTCACTCCGGTCATTGTGGGTGTGGTGAAGATTGGTAATGGTTTTTTAATAGGTTTTTGTGCATGCAATTATCGCAAAACCCTAAAAAAATTCAATGAACATCCCTAGCTGGGCATGTGTGCATGGTGGCAATGGCTGCCTGTGGCCATGTTTACGATTCAACTGGAGTCCCCCCCCCACTCCCAGCACACTTTCCAGTGATTCAATTAATTGTGATTGATTTACAGTCATGATTTCATTATTTTTATTTTATTTTGACCATCTCATTTTTTATTCATACAGTTATTTTTTGGTTACTTTACTTTATCCTCAATGCAACATTGCGAAAATGCAAATTGAGTTTTAATTAGGCTTGGGCAAGACACGTCGTGGCTAAAAGGGATAATAGCAAGTGGACAGAACTTGGGATGGAATGTCAGCCGAAGGAGAAAACACGCCTGAGAGAAAATCCACCACAAAGATGAAGCAATGAGATTATCTCATGCGCAGGAGCTGGGTGGATCGCAGGATCATGAGGAATGTTGACAATATTGGGGAACCTTTTCTCCCAGCAGTCGATTGAGCATGGCTGATGATGATGATGAAGATTGGCATGTAATGTACATGCATCGTAAATAATCAAATCTCACGTGCATTGTTTATTTGTCAGGAGCATAATACATTTCAGTTGATGAATATATTTTACGTGCCTACTCAACACTTTGGGTAGTTGCTAGATTCGTGGGTAAGACACTAGGTTGCCATTTCTTATTTATTAATTATAAATAATTCTGACATTATACATACATCGTGAGTGTGAAAAAGGATAATTGACAGTATTTGAATAGTATACAGGTAGGGACAACAGGTTCCACACTGCCCACCAGGGATTATTTGTCTGTCTATCTGTCGTGCATATTTGTCTGTCGTGCACTCTGCGCAGTTCTGTGACTGTCTTGGCGTATCGCAGTTTGCTTGACTGCAAAAGTTTTCTGGCGCGATTGCCGACGTTCAGTGCAACTATCGGCGGTGTGGAGATAGTGGGGATGTCCGCAACCATCGGCAACGTCTGGCCACAGTACGGCGGCGGGCGCCCAATAAAGGACAAGACGCCCGAAAAGCGTGGTGCCCGACTGGAGTGCGCGCGCGTCGCGTTGGCTGCCCGACGTGCCGCGCCCCAGACACCCGAATAGCGTGCTGCCCGAATGGAGCGCACGCGCGTCGCGAAGGCCGAGAAGCGACGCGTCAGTGTCAATACTGAGGACGTCAAGCTGGCGTCTCTGGCCGAGACCACTCTCGCCGAGCAGGACCCTAGTGAGGAGACAGTCAGGTTCCTGGCGAAGTCGCAAAATTTTGCGAAGGATCCGCGTCTGGCGCTGCTGTACTTCCACCTGTGCGCAAACCATCCCGACCCCTTTGTCTTAAACAATGAGAGCCTGCGTGGGCCTAACGGACCCGCGGTCTGCGAGCAGATCCTGCGAGCCATTGGCGGTGCGGTAGGCCACGACAACACTGCGCACTGTCAGCACAGTGCAGCTGCCCGCGACCCCGGCATGGGGCGCATCGCCGCGTGCGGGTGGTGCAATGAGTTTCTCTTTGAGGCCAATAAAACCATCGTCGATGCCGGCCCCGTCGACCAGCTTCCTGTTGCGTTTCGCCTCACCAACGAGCAAGTCGCCGAGCAGTGCACCCTGCCGGAGCATTTTATTGAACGGCACGTCTCCGTGCTGCGCGAAAACGACGTCCGGTACCATCTCAATCCGGATCTAGTGCCCGACGTCAACAACGTCGTCCTATGCTCGACCTGTGCGAAGGATCCGGCTGACCACGACTTCAGCCTCTACAACGATGACGACTATGGTCGGCAGGGGTCGTTTCCCAAAGTAAACAGCACGACGCTCAATGCGATTTTACCAGCCCGAGCCTTCAATATTGACATCTTGATAACGGCGAACCACTCAACGGAGAACGCCATTTGTTTCACGCAAGACGGTCCTGTCGAGGTGGCCACCGTGCTGCCCCGGGTTTCCCCAGTGCAACGCCCGCAGATGACCTTTCTCGGGCCGCGTGACGCCTGGTGGAAGGCGCAGGCTCGTTTCCGCGGCATGTACAACATCGACGTAACCGGAGCGTACCAGTGGCTCGACCTCCGGACCGGGGTCAAGCATCCGCGATTTGACGGCATTACCATCGACAATTCCCCCGAAATGCGCCGACGCCTAGACGAGGAGGGTGCCGCCATCGAGAACGACGCCATCTGCAATGACGACGCTGACATCACTGCAATGAATGCGCATGTCGACGATGACGACAACAATGACGTGGCAGAGTCGCCGGCCAGCAGCACGGGCTATGACCTTGTTCACGCGGCGGTCTTGCCCAAACCATCTCTCCTCAGCGGCGGCGTCAACCTGGTGCTGCAGGCACTGAGCAACATCATTCACCCCGACGACAAGAATGCCGGAAATTGTGCTCCCCCTCCTATCGTGGTGGTTTCGCGCGGTGAAGACCCAATCGTCGAGTGGTACGAGAACGACGTCCTCATGTCGGCGGTTTTTGCGTCTTTGTTACTGCGCCATCTCTTTCTCTACTATGATGGCCGGTTCGAGGACCTGTTCTTCATTGCGACCGCGTTCAATCAGCTGCAGCGGCATGCATGCGTCCGGCAGACGGCGCGCATAAGCGCCAAATGGGCTTCGCAGCTTCAGAAACTCGGCGAGCTGGCCAATTCGTCGGCATTCCGACAACGCCTGCTCTGGGCGCACGACAACCCGCTGTCGGACGAGGCCAATAAGCTGAACGCCAAGGTGTGCCGCATCATGTCCATGGTCGGATCGACTGTCCCGTTTAGCCCATTTGAGCGCGAGGCCACGTGCCCCAAGCTGGCTGCGATGCGTCTTCGGTACGGGATTGGGAGTCATTTCCTAACGGGGTCGCCGCCTGAGTTCGAGGACCTCTCCGTCCTGCGCCTGGCCATCATGCGTGATACTTGCCAATGGAACAATGCCAACTGCCCGCTGCAGCGGACAGGTTTTACGCGCGCCGACCTGCCCGACGATTTTGTTTCCAACGCCGGCGCGAGGATGGCGGTGACGCGTCCCCATCCTGCTGTGGGCGCAATGTCTTTCGCCAACCACATGCGCATCCTGCTCGATGACGTCGATGGCTGCACATACTCGCGTCTCACGTGACTACTTGCAGCGGGAGCGCGGCGCGTATCTCAATATCGCTGCCGTCAGCGGCGTGATTGAGCCGCATAAGCGCGGTTGGCTGCATTGGCATCTGAATGCGTACAGCTCGGTCCTGACGCCGTCGCTACTGACTCGGTTGGCTGCTGCGCCAACCGACGTTCAGATCGTCATTGGCAACATTCTCGACAGTACGGCTTGTACACACCTGGCTCCTGCTGTGCGCGAGTGGTACAACGGGATTGTCGCGCAAGATGGCAACGTCGCGCGTTCCCTGCGCTGCCAACCTGAACGTGCTGGATGTGATGGCCCACTACGGCGAGTTCGTCGCCGTGGGGCAACGCAAGTCCGCCCTGTCGCAGCACCACAAACATGGATTCTCCTGCGAAAAGCCACCGAAGGGCCTGTATATGTGCCGCTTGTGCATGGCACATGGCGTTCACGAGGAGCATACCTGCCCTCTCATGATCGCTATGCACAAGCGCCCGGAGCACAAGGACAATTAGTCTTCTTGGTTCTTTCGGTAAAGTCACGTAGAAGGGAAGTAATAAAATAATAAAAATAAAACATAATAAAACAATTCTCTAGTGAGTAAAACAATTCTCTAGTGAGAATTGTTTTATTATGTTTTATTTTTATTATTTTATTACTTCCCTTCTACGTGACTTTACCGAAAGAACCAAGAAGATGAATCCCTGCAGTCACGAAAGCTTTAAATCGAAATTTAAGGACAATTAGCTCGCCATTCTGGTCGGCCTGCCCGTCGATCAAGCAACGCTGGACTTGATTGACGGCCCGTATGACCCGTTGGGCAGCCAGCTCATCCGCCCGCATCACGTTGGCCTGATCGTATGGGAAATGCGGCGCCCTGCAACTGACGCGATGCTTGTTGAATTGAACCTGATCACGACCAATCTGGTCGGTTGCCACAACAACTCATCCTTCACTAGTGGTCAGGATGCCGGCGAAGCCGTCGAGGAGTACAAGGCAGCGTATATGATGAAGGAGGGCGCTCCTTTGTGCCAGGCCAATGCTGTGCTCCTGTCGGCCCCAGACGACATTGCGCAACACCTGAGCGTGGCCGATGACACAGCCATGGCGCACGGCACGGGGAAGCATTTGGCATCGCGGACGGTCAACGCGTTCACTGGTGGCCACCAATGGTCCATGCCCTTGATGGTACATGCCCTGCTGGGCGTCACGTCAGAGGTCCAGACGGAAACGTTCCTGTACTTGTTCCCGCACGCAGCTGTCGGCTACGTCGATCAGAAATTGGATCGCACCATCGACGAGGATGGTGAAAACGACGATCCTCCGGCGCCTGACGTTGACCCGCCTGTCGATGACGACCAGTTCGTCGACAAGGCCCTAGATGCCCTGGTGTTCGCTGTCGATCCTGACGATAAGGGTGATGGCAGCCTCGGTGGCGTGACGGCGTACAAGCTGCCGTCTGGCGACGTCGTCTTCATGTCGCAGGCCGAATCGTACGACAACTGCTGGCCTCACTTTACCGAATACTCGGCGCACCATCTCAATGTCGCCCCGTGCGATGCTGACGGTGGCGTCGACGTGGTCCACATCCCGATCGGACTGATCCAACGCAAGCCGAAGATGATCCGGATCGTCAAGGTCACGGTCGCCTACGAGATGCACGAACTTAAAGACAAACATCAGCAATAAATCAAGAATCATCAGATGCAATAGTAACAGCTACGACCTCCAACACGACTACGGTATCCAACACGGATCGCACGAATGCGCTGTCCAACCAAGTTCCTACCTGCCCACTCCGAAGGAACGTGTTAGTTGCGTGACGTTCCGCTGGTGACTATAACAACAAGCAGCTGCATCGGGCGATTTACTAGGAAAGTTAAACTGAAATATGCAGCTCTTTTACAGTTCTACTCAGAGAAGCGACCTCGGCACACGTGGACATTTATAGCAGCCAAATACTCTTAATTCTAAATGTGGAGATAAAACCAGATTTTCTGGAGAAACATCCACGTAACCACAGGGAGAGAGAGAGAGACACGGAAACTCTAAATATAAGCAGTCATCAGGGTCGGTATCGAACCCACAGCCTCCTGTACACCAGGAGAGGTAGTTAACATCTCCGTGGGCCCGTGGCACTTTGATGTGGAATGATGCTCTGAGCCTCATGTCAGTTGTGGTGCCACAGTAATGGAGCAACTTCGCCAGCGCTGCTATCCCCTCGCACCCCTCCACACGAACACACGCACACCCCCGCTAAACACACACATGCACCCACGTAGTGTCTCGTGGGGGGGTCACCTGGTACCATGGGTTTTTACCCGAGGGGCCCCTAGTGGGGATGTCCCACGGTTTCCCAGTGCCACGAGATTGGCCGACCCCCCCCAGGCCGAATTGCATTGCGGCCCCGTGAATTAGCTTAAAATTGTATGGGCACGACGAAGCTCACCGAGCGAACCGCAATGAGAACACTCACAGCATAGGGAAATAGGGCCTCGGGGGCAAACACTCAACGAGCAGCGCATAAGAAGAGGTGGGGGGGAAATTCCTGGACCGACTGAAGTTGGGTATCCGCAGGGACGGCCACCCCGACCAAACCGGTTATGGCCGGGGTAGGGAGGACGGGTGCATAAACAATGGGTGAAGGCGCAACATAGGCACCGCTCCAGGCAACGGCGGGGCATCGGTTTAAAATCTAAAAGTAGTCGTCCGATTGGCCGCGCAGGATAACACCACATGACCTTGGATCTTTGGATTCCAAGGGCATGAGAGGAGGGAGGGAAAGAATGTTGGGCAGTTCTCCTCCAGTCGTTCAGCTGCCTGGTCCGACTCCCAGTCGCTCGCAGTGTCCGAGGGACGCTGGCGAGTGCTGCTACAACTCGACCCCAGGCAGAAACCTCTCGTACCCTCGTCCCGCCGACTCCCACCGCGTACGTACAACCCCGTGAGTACGTCCGCGAGGTGAGAAGTCGAGGGAGGGTACACTCAGGGATTGAATAGGGGTAGGCTAGGCGCTGCTCGTTGAGTATTTACTCCGGGCCGCACAGGGCTTGCTATAGACGCTCAATTATTAAACTTTAACACAGAGCACCGACGTAGGTGTGGTGTGAGTACGGGTGTGCGTGTGAAGCGCGCGTATATTCAACCATAAACGATCGCTGAAGATCGCGTGCTTGTTTACACAGCGCGTTTTACACAGGGTGCTTACGTAGCGACGATCACATTAACGGTGGGGCGTGCATATATTATCATCAATATGGCCGTCGTTGTGCCTGCGTGCTTGTGCCCGCATGCGTGTTTGCACAGTGGATTAAGGCCGACCCAACAGGAGGGAGGAGGGGTGCGTGCATATTCATATGTATATTTTTTGCGCGAGCCGTGGTGAGCGACGGTGCGCCTACGCAGGCATGCTCGAGCATGCAGCCACCTCCGCATTAGTGGTGGTGTGTACGTGGGGAGTGTGTGGGATAACTCCGGGCGGTGGTGAGCCAGCCACTTAGCCTTGTCCCTCAGAGAGGGCGCTGGTGCGGGGGGAGGTCGATCATCTGATCGGCGGCAGCCGGGCGAGAATTGGCCGAGGAGGAGGGGGAGAGGAGGAGGTGGGAGTCAGCCACCCCCACAGTGTCTTGTGCACCACGGTACTTCTCATCCTATTGTCTACCTTTAATTGACTGTCGATATCCTAAACAAAAATGAATAATAATCGCTTGTAAACTTATGAAGACAATAAAATATGAAGGAGGGGGAGCAGGGGGAGGAGAAGGGGAAGGGGGAGGAAGGGTGACGGGGGAGGAGGAGGGGGGAAGAGGAGGAGGGGGGTGAGACACTCCGTAAGCGTAGCGATGGCAGTGGAATGCAAGCACTGAGCACGCTTCACGACCATCTTGATGAACACCACGCAATGGAACCTGGCTTGTGACGAAGCCTTTTGAAGGCGAGGGTCACGCTAGGTGCTGCGAGGCGGCCAGTTGGTGCTACATGGAGCAGGGAGGGGAGGGAGGGAGGTGAGACACTCGATCCCACACAGACGGAATAGATCTCCATTCTCAGGGACTGGTGGCCGATCTTGTGTGGGGAATGTGATCAGAGTGAAGTATATAAATAAGCGTGCACATTTCCAATGTGCACGCTCCATTGCTTATTAACGCTCTCAGTTGCCATGAACAGAGGCCGACCGAAATTCGGTTTCGGTGCCGAAAGTTGGCAAATGGCTTCTTTCAGCATAGTCAATTTTTAACTTTTGGTTTTCTTTCGATTTCGGCCGAAAGTACATTTTTTACTTTCGGTTTCGGTCGAAAGTATTTTTTTTTACTTTCGGTTTACTTTCGGTTTCGGCCGAAAGTATTTTTTTCTTTTGGTCTGGTTTCCTTTTCGACCGAAACCAGAAATTCAGTTTCGGTCGGCCTCTAAACTACACGCGCGCGCATGCGACTCCGGGCAGCGGCGGCGACGGTGGTTGATGGCAGACGCTTCTCACTCTCTCCGGCGATTGCAAGCAGCGCACAGACGCACACTCAAGCAAGGATGGGGGTGAGAAGGGTGTGGTGGTGGTGGGATAAGACAGACGACGGAAAAGAATAAGAAAAAATAACTTCCTCCCCAAAACCACCAAACTAGCGAGCAGCAGCAAGCAGCACACGCGTAGCCAGCACTCGCAGCAGCAGTCCACCAGGAGCACTTTTGTTTTAGCGGCTCACAGGCAGATCGAGGCACGCACAACACACACGCGCGCACGCACAGCACACTGAGCAGATAATAGCAGCGTGTTGATGCCAACAGTGTGCATATGCGCGCGCGCATACTCACTCATCCGCCCACCAGCCACACACACACACCAACCCACCCACCCCTCCAATGATCCAATTCAACCCTCCCACCAATCCCAATCCCACCCAATGTCCTCCTCCTCTTTCTCCACATGGGTTCCACACAGCAGGAGGGGGCTTGGATGTGCGTGCGTGCGAGTCTGTGACGCGTCTAGAGGCCAACCGAAATTCAGTTTCGGTTTCGGCGATGAAAGTTGTCAAATTGCCTCTTTTGGCATAGTTTCTGTTTCGGCCGAAGCCAAAAAGATAACTTTCGGTTTACTTTCGGTTTCGGCCGAAAGTTAATTTTAAAGTTTCGGTTTACTTCCGGTTTCGGCCAAAACCAGAAATTCATTTTCGGTCGGCTTCGAGCCACGAAGTCCCCATCCGTAAATTCGGCATCACCCAAAGATTCTTCCTCACTGCTCCCCTCCCCCATTTGTGTTTTTTCTGGAACCAGCCCCAAGCGGTGCCAATTGAGGATCACGCAGCAACATTGCACCAGCACCACGGTGCGTCACGTGACACCGTCTAGCTACCACCACTACCACACCGCTGGCCATCGCATTACGACACGCATTTATATAAAAAACGTATCTATAAAATAAATATTAATATATTATATATATTAATATATAAACATACGAATATGAATACATGCGCATGCAAATATATTAATATGTATTGCCCTTGGCCCGAATTTGTGTGCAACGTGTTTACAAAATACCTGGGGCCGATTTTTATTTCTAGTTCCCAGTCCCTGTCACTGGCTGAAGTTCACACGTGGTGGTGATGGTTGTTGTGGTTGTGGTGATGGTTGTGGTGGTTGTTGTGGTGGTTGTGGTGATGGTTGTTGTGGTGGTTGTTGTGGGGGTTGTTGTGGTAGTGGTTGTTGTGGTTGTGGTGTTAGTTGTTGTGGTGCTTGTGGTGGTGATGGTTGTTGTGGTGGTTTTTGCTGTGGTTGTGGTGGTTGTTTTGGTTTTAGTTGTTGTGGTGGTTGTGGGGGTGGTAGCGGTGGTGGTGGTTGTGGTGGTGGTCGTTGTTGTGGTGGTGGTTGTGATGGTGGTTGTGGTGGTTGCTCTGGTGGTGGTTGTGGTGCCTGTGGTTGTTGTCGGGGTGGTTGTGGTTGTGGTGGTGATTATGGTTCTAGTGGTAGTTGCTGTAGTGATTGTTGTTGTGGTTTTGGTGATGGTTATTGTGGTGGTTGTTGTGGTGGTTATGGTTATGGTGGTGGTTGTGGTGGTGGTCGTTGTGGTGGTTGTGGTGGTGGTTGTGGTTGTTGTTGTGGTGGTTGTGGTGATGGTTGTGCTGGTGATTGTGGTGGTTGTAGTGGTGATTGTGGTGGTTGTTGTTGTGGTGGTTGTGTTTGTTGTTGTAGTGGTGGTTGTTGTGGTGGTGATTGTTCTTGTGATGGTTGTGGTTGTGATGGATGTAGTGGTGGTTTTGATTGAGGTTGTGGTGATGGTTGTATTTCTGTTTGTTTTGGTCGTGGTGGTGGTTGTGGTGGTAAGTGTTGTTGTAGTGATGAATGTTGTTGTGGTGTTTGTGGTGTTGATGGTTGTGTTGCTGGTTGTGCTGGAGGCTGTGATGGTGATGGTTGTGGTGGTGATTGTGGTGGTTGTGGTGGTGATTGTGGTAGTGATTGATGTTGCAGTGGTGATTGTTGTTGTGGTTGATGTTGTGGTGGATGTTGTGGTAGTTGTTGTAGTTGTGGTGGTTGTGGTGGTTATTGTGGGGCTTGTGGTTGTGGTTGTTCTGGTGGTTGTGGTGGTGGTTGTGGTGGTGGTTGTGGTGGTAAGTGTTGTTGTAGTGGTGATTGTTGTGGTGGTGTTTGTCGTGTTGATGGTTGTGTTGCTGGTTGTGGTGGAGGCTGTGGTGGTGATGGTTGTGGTGGTGATGGTTGTGGTGGTTGTTGTGGTGGTTGTGGTGGTGGTTGTTGTGGTGGTTGTGGTGGTGATTGTGGTGGTAAGTGTTGTTGTAGTGGTGATTGTTGCGGTGGTGTTTGTGGTGTTGATGGTTGTGTTGCTGGTTGCGGTGGAGGCTGTGGTGGTGATGGTTGTGGTGGTGATGGTTGTGGTGGTTGTTGTGGTGGTGGTTGTAGTGGTGGTTGTGGTGATGGTTGTGCTGGTGGTTGTGGTGGTTGTGGTGGTGATTGTTGTTGCAGTGGTGATTGTTGTTGTGGTGGTGATGGTTGTTGTGGTTGTGGTGGATGCTGTGGTGGATGTGGTGGATGCTGTGGTGGATGTTGTGGTAGTTGTTGTGGTTCTGGTGGTTGTTGTGGTGGTTGTGGTGGTTGTTGTAGGGCTTGTGGTTGTGCTGGTGGTTGTGGTGGTGGGTGTGGTGTTTGCTGTGGTGGTTGTGGTGGTGGTTGTTGTAGTGGTGGTTGTGGTGGTGGTTGTGGTTATGGTGGTGGTTGTGGTGGTTGCTGTGGTGGTTGTGGTGGTGGTTGTGGTGGCTGTGGTTGTTGTAGGGGTGGTTGTGGTGGTGGTTGGGGTAGAGGATGTTGTGGTGATTGTTGTGGTAATGTTTGTTGTGGTGGTGGTTGTGGTGGTTATGGTGGTGGATGTGGTGGTAGTTGTGGTGGTTGATGTGGTGGTTGTTGTGGTGGTTGTGGTTGTTGTGGTGGTTGTGGTCGTGTTTGTTGTTGTAGTGGTGGTTGTTGTGGTGGTGATTGTTGTTGTGATGGTTGTGATGGATGTGGTGGTGGTTTTGTTGGTGGTTGTGGTGGTGATGGTTGTATTGGTGTTTGTTTTGGTTGTGGTGGTGGTTGTGCTGGTAGTTGTGGTGGTTGTTGTAGTGGTGATTGTTGTTGTGGTGTTTGTGGTGGTGATGGTTGTGTTGGTGGTTGTGTTTTATATATAGGCCTTTTTCCAAAATTGATGTTAAGAATAATTCTGCCAAAATACTTTTTTAAATAATCAATCGGGGTGTAGCATGAGGCAACCACCCTCACCCCTCACAGCAGCTGCCTTCCACAAGCCACACCAGGCAAGGAAGTAACCATAAAAGGTAATAAAATAAAATCCAGCTGCAAAAAGGGGAGAGGGGGGTTTGCTATTGAGATTCTGGGGAAATCTATACCGCGCTTCAAAGGCCGCCACATAGCACGTACACACAACGGGCGCCACAATTCTTTCCGGGTGGCGAGAACCGAACAGACACATTTGTTTTTGGTTTCCTTTAATTCAACAGTAAAAGTTTGAAGCTTGGCTATCAGAATAAGTCCACATAGATTGCACTCAGATTAAGAATCAGGCTACAATCTACATTAATTGGTTATTATTTCTCGTATATTATTTTAATAGTTATGTTATTCATCTTATTTGTATTATTATTATTCTATCTACGCGACTTTACCGAAAGAACCAAATAATTAATTCTGGCAGTTACAGAAGTTTAAGTCAAAACTTAGTTATATCTCCAACCTTAGGATATTCATCTTATTTGTATTATTCTTCTTCTATCTACGCGACTTTACCGAAAGAACCAAATAATGAATTATGGCAGTCACGGAAGTTTAAGTCAAAACTTAGTTATATCTCCAACCTTAGGATATACAAATATAACTCAGGAATGACGCCGAAACAGGTCAATCACACACGACCAAGATAATGCGTTCCATAGACAGAGCTTCCCAACCGCGTTTGTCTTCCAGAAGCACGTGGTAGCAATAAATTACACACATAAGGAGGGCACCTTCCCTTGGGATATCGAACACCATGAAGGAATTCCAAACCATGATGGAAGTACTGTAAACACTGCTCCAAACATACCTTGAATCACTTACAGAGTCAGAACTGCAAAAAGTGGTACGGTATCAAGCTATAAGAGGTAAAATAATATGTTTTACTTTCAACCGGTATGAAAGAACACGACTTCAAAGGCCACAGTGCCCCTCTTTGAGATAATGTAACACCCCAGCCGCGAGGGAAGAGGGGGGGGAGAAGAATGCAACTGGGCAAAAGGAACCCCTTCTTCCTTCCAGATTAATTATTGAACTCAGAACACACACACGTATATCGAACAAACAACTGCCCCCACAGGAAAGAGCGAAATCAAAGGAATTCCGCTCCTTTGTGAGAAGGTGGGCAGAGGGGAGAGAATTTCACATAAAAGCAAGGACACAGATCATGCAACTCAGTACTGCGAGCGGCAGGCTCCAGGGCATAGAATCGAGATCAACCGTCGGTGTCATATCTCGCAGAGAAGAGAGGCGAGGTGTTGCTAGGTGCTGAGTTCGGCATGGACCGACAGAGTATCGCTGAAAGTTTTATTCTACATTCATCCTGATGTCTTGAGTCGCTTGCAGAGTCAAGGATTGCGATAAGTTGTATTGTACTAAGCTATCAGAGTTGCGTAAGATGTGTGCTTACTACAATTTACAATTTTTGAGAGTGAGCGACCCAGCCAGCGACGAGCAGCTCACAGCAGGAGCCCTCTTGGAAGAAGGGCGGAGAGCACGGAAGTTGAGCAACGACAAGGCGAAGCCCTGAAGGAAGGGTGGGAGAGGCACCACTGAATGCCAGCGCGATGCTGGCAGCTGCCTGCCAAAGGAGAGAGACTGGAGCAGTGGAAAGAGTTTGAGCCAGCGCAGCCCTGAAGAAGAGCGGGTGTCTGTGTGAAGCTGGCAGCTGCCTGCCAAAGGAGAAAGAACGGAGCAGTGGAAAGAGCCTGAGCCAGCGCAGCCCTGAAGTAAGGGCGGAAAGCTCCAAGCATCGGCCAAGCGAGCATCGCACAGGACCAGCAGCAGAGGACAAGCTGCGAGTGCAATCGTGCATCGCCAGAGAGCACGGAGCAGGAGAGAGAGCGTGCAACCAGCGCCACCAAGCAAGAGTGTCGGCACCGGCGACCAGCGGACGAGGTGCGAGCGCAACAGGGCACCTTCAAAGACAAGCGTCGTGCCAACACAGCTCATCCAGCAGCAGACAGGCCTGCCGCCGAGAGAGAGAGCCATGTGTATGACACGCCCACACTCACACTCCCACGACTCATCACCCAGTAGGGGACCAAGGCATTTTTTTACAAGAAACGTCCCACCTCGGCGTCTGCTTAACGCAATAGTTGAGCAAGGAGACAATACACCAACACACACATAACGCACATATCGGGACTAATAAGAGTACTCCAAAAGTTATTCTTGTCGATTTAAAGCTTTCGTGACTGCAGGGATTCATCTTCTTGGTTCTTTCGGTAAAGTCACGTAGAAGGGAAGTAATAAAAAAAAACATAATAAAACAATTCTCACGACGTTTCGGCTACAACGCAAGCAGCCGTCTTCAGGTGAAGAATGAGACACTGCCAAGCTAGGAGCTTATATATAAGCTGAGTTGGAGGTGGAAGAAGAAGAGAGCCTTAACAAAAGAATGTGCATATCAAGAGGAATTTAGCATATTCATGGGAAATGCGTAGGAGGTGGGCGGGGGGGGTTTCAAAGTCATATTATGCCCATGCATTATGCAGGATCAGCAGCACCAAAGGGAGGGGGGGGGTAGCATTAACAAAGGGAGGGAATGTTAATAGTATGTAGAAGCAATGAAACATGTGAATGGGAAAACGGTGGCAGGAGATCCGCAGCGGAGCAAATAATGCATTCCCTGTGGAGAACACAAGATACACAGTTAATGCCAGTGAGTAGACTGCGGTCTGAAAGTCACCATAAACGTGAACAACAATCAGTTAAGATTCGAAGTGGTTTATTATGTCCTTCCAATGATGGCTGAGCCACAATCCATCTTCTCGGTTGAAATTGTCTCTGTGTTTGTATATGTGGATCGCCTCATGAACGAATCTCTCATGGTAGCCAGATGGCTTGCAGAGAACCTCTGTCTTGGAGAAGTCAATGTCATGTGAACCCACTGAATTGTAACAGTGATCTGCCACAGCTGAGGTGTTTGTCCTACCGTGTTTCAGGTCAGCTTTATGTTCACGGATGCGGTCCGAGACATGTCGTTTGGTTTCTCCAATGTAACTGCTACCACAGAGGCAACTTAGTTTGTAGACGCCAGGGTACTGTATGTCTGGAACCACGTCTTTTACAGACGGAACCAGATCACAGATTTTATGTACTGTGTTGAATCGTACCTGAATCTTGTGTTTAATCAGGATTTTGGAGATCTTTTTTGTGACCCCAGCAATGGGCTCCCCCCTATCTCCGGTTGTAGCCAACATTTTCATGGAGAAATTTGAGACTGACGCCATCCAGACCGCCACTCTACACCCGACCTTATGGAAGAGGTACGTAGATGACACTTTTGTCATCTGGCCACATGGCCGGCCTGCTCTAGACAAATTTCTCGACCACATCAAGTCCATACACCCAGCCATCAGATTCACCATGGAAGTCGAAAAAGATGGCAAGCTACCCTTTTTGGATGTCCTAATTAAAAGGAGACCTGATGGTTCAATGAACCATTCTGTCTACAGGAAAGCCACCCATACGGATGCCTACCTAAAACCGGATTCCCACCACCATCCATCCCAGAAGAACTCCCTCATCAAGACTATACCATAGAGCCCAATGCATCTCCGACCAGGAACACATTGCCAGTGAACTCAAACACGTACGCCAAGCTCTTAAGGCTAATGGTTACTCCGACTACACAATCCGCAAGGCCATCACTCCAACCGTCAAGAAGGATCCTGCTGAGGAGCCTTTCAAAACCATCACCTTACCCTACATTGCTGGGGTCACAAAAAAGATCTCCAAAATCCTGATTAAACACAAGATTCAGGTACGATTCAACACAGTACATAAAATCCGTAATCTGGTTCCGTCTGTAAAATACGTGGTTCCAGACATACAGTACCCTGGCGTCTACAAACTAAGTTTGCCTCTGTGGTAGCAGTTACATTGGAGAAACCAAACGACATGTCTCGGACCGCATCCGTGAACATAAAGCTGACCTGAAACACGGTAGGACAAACACATCAGCCGTGGCAGATCACTGTTACAATTCAGTGGGTTCACATGACATTCACTTCTCCAAGACAGAGGTTCTCTGCAAGCCATCTGGCTACCATGAGAGATTCGTTCATGAGGCGATCCACATATACAAACACAGAGACAATTTCAACCGAGAAGATGGATTCTGGCTCAGCAATCATTGGAAGGACGTAATAAACCACTTCGGATCTTAACTGATTGTTGTTCACGTTTATGGTGACTTTCAGACCGCAGTCCACTCACTGGCATTAACTGTGTATCTTGTGTTCTCCACAGGGAATGCATTATTTGCTCCGCTGCGGATCTCCTGCCACCGTTTTCCCATTCACATGTTTCATTGCTTCTACATACTATTAACATGCCCTCCCTTTGTTAATGCTACCCCCCCCTCCCTTTGGTGCTGCTGATCCTGCATAATGCATGGGCATAATATGACTTTGAAACCCTCCCGCCCACCTCCTATGCATTTCCCATGAATATGCTAAATTCCTCTTGATATGCACATTCTTTTGTTAAGGCTCTCTTCTTCTTCCACCTCCAACTCAGCTTATATATAAGCTCCTAGCTTGGCAGTGTCTCATTCTTCACCTGAAGACGGCTGCTTGCGTTGTAGCCGAAACGTCGTGAGAATTGTTTTATTATGTTTTATTTTTATTATTTTATTACTTCCCTTCTACGTGACTTTACCGAAAGAACCAAGAAGAGTTATTCTTGTGTTTCGAACAGGGCCATCCTGAGGTGGTGTGTCAAATATTAGCTGATCATGAAAAGCATTGCTGCCCATTGATTAACGTGGATACAGTCATTAGAAGTATTTTAGTCATTCTTGTTAATTGTTTAATCTGTACCAATGATTTGATGGTTGTTGTGGTTGTTGTGGTGGTTGTTGTGGTGCTTGTGGTGGTTGCTGTGGTTGTTGTGATGGTTGTGGTTTTTGTAGTGGTGGTTGTGGTCGTGGTGATTGTTGTTGTAGTGGTGGTTATTGTGGTGATTGTTGTTGTGGTGATGGTTGTTGTGGTGGTTGTGAAAGTGATGGTTATGGTGGTGTTTGTGGAGGTGATTGTTGTCGTAGTGGTGGTTAATGTGGTGGTGATTGTTGTTGTAGTGATGGTTGTTGTGGTGGTTGTGAAAGTGGTGGTTGTGGTGGTGTTTGTGGAGGTGATTGTTGTTGTAGTGGTGGTTATTGTGGTGGTGATTGTTGTAGTGATGGTTGTTGTGGTCATGGTTGTCGTAGTGGATGTTGTGGTGGTTGTGTTGATGATGGTTGTGGTGGTTGTGGTGGAGGTTGTGGTGGTGATGGTTGAGGTGTTGGTTATGGTTGTGGTGGTGGTTGTGGTGGTTGTTGTAGTGGTTGTTGTAGTGGTTGTGGTGGTTGTTATGGTGGTTTTGGTGGAGGATGTGGTGATGGTTGTGGTTGTTATGGTGATGGTTGTGGTGGTGGTTGTGGTGCTGGTTATGGTGGTGGTTGTGATGGTGGTTGTGCTGGTGGTTATGGTGGTGATTATGGTGGTGGTTGTGGTGGAGGTTGTGTCGGAGGTTGTGGATGTGATGGTTGTGGTGGTTATGGTGGTTGTAGTGGTGGTGGTTGTTGTGGTTCTGCTGGTGGTTGTGGTTGTGGTTCTGGTTGTGGTGGAGGTTGTGGTGGTGATGGTTGTGGTGGTAGTTGTAGTGGTTGTGGTGGTGGTGATTCTGGTGGTGGTTGTCGTGCTGGTAGAGGTTGTGGTGGAGGTTGTGGTGGTGATGGTTGTGGTGGCGGTGGTTGTGGTGGTCGTGGTGGTTCTGGTTGTGGTGGAGGTTGTGGTGGTGATGGTTGTGGTGGAGGTTGTTGTGGTGGTTGTGGAAGTTGTGGTGGTTGTGGTCGTGGTGGTTGTGGTAATGGTGGTTCTGGTGGTGGTTGTCGTGGTGGAGGTTGTGGTGGAGGTTGTGGTGGAGGTTGTGGTGGTGATGGTTGTGGTGGCGGTGGTTGTGGTGCTTGTGGTGGTTCTGGTGGTGGTTGTAGTAGTTCTGGTGGTTGTGGTGGCTGTTGTGGTAGTTTCAGTAGTTGTCGTGGTTGTTGTGGTAGTGTTTGTGGTGGTTTTTGTGGTTGTTGTGGTAGTGGTTGTAGTTGCTGTGGTGGTGGTTGTGGTGGTTGTAGTGGTGGTGTTTGTTGTAGTGGTGGTTGTTTTGTTAGTGGTTTTTGTTGTAGTCGTGATTGTTGTTGTGGTGGTTATTGTTGTTTTGGTGGTGATTGTTGTTGTGGTGGTTCTGGTGATGGTTGTTGTGTTTGTGGTGATCCACCAACACAACACGAGGGTGGCGAGCGCCGTGCGTCGATTTTTCTGCCCTCTGCGCTGTTCACGTTCACTTCTCTCAGGACGCACCACTCAGATCCACAATCCTCACTGAGGCACCGTTAAACCCCACCCACAGCCCAGGGTGTAGGGGCTGAGGGAAGGTTTGGTGAAATGAGTGCAACGGTGCCATAGAGTCAGCGCTGTAAAACGACAGCAGCCCCGCGTCCCAGTCCAGATGAACCCCAACTCTCTGCGGAGGCTCCGGCACCGACAGTGAGGTCGCTACCCCACCATGCCGCACTGAGAATCTGGCGCCACGTTTCTGTAGACACCAGGAGACGTCACTCCCTCCCAGGCCGCACTCATCACCACGCCCTCTCCGTGGGATTGTCCCGTACGCGACTCCAACCCGATACCACCCCGCTCTCCCCACGTCCACCTCCCAGTAGTGCCGACCCGACGAGAAGCTCTCAGAGCACAGGGCTTGTGGCCAGCACTCAAAGCGGTGTGGGTGATGGGGGCGACCCTGGGGAACATCGCTCCGTGTCACCGTCCTGAGATCCGAGGAAATCTGGAGGAGGTCGTCGTGGGCTGATTTTGTGTCCAGAGTCGGTGAGCATCCATCTGTGGAGAGGACAGTGACGACGCCCGCATAGCCGTCACTACAACTCGTGTACACACACATACGCGGCGTGTACACACACACACACGTGGCATGTACACACACACACTCACGTGGCGTGTACACACACACACACGTGGCGTGTACACACACGCGCAGGTGTTGTGTTGTCTGTTGTGTTGTTGTGGTCATACCGCAGTACGTGATACGTTGATACGTAACACTGATCATCACATGTATGACAAATAAATACAGGACTGGTATTCATTAGTACTGGTGTACACATACTAATATTCGTTAGTATTAGTGTACACATATTAGTATTTGTTAGTATCAGTTTACACATACTAATATTTGTTAGTATCAGTGTGTAGAGGAGTAAAATAGGGACGTGACGTCATGCGCGCTGGGCGGCACAATGACGTCATATCTCCTCTAGTACTTAAGGGGGACCCCGTGACATAAGCAGGGTCGTAGCGGGAGTCTAGGGTCGGAGTAACGTGAAACGGGGAGCCAGGGGCAAGGGGGTAGGAATAGGGGATTGCACAGTGCCAGGGCTGGAGGTGGCTGCGCTACTCGGTCGGCCGTGTTGGCTGAACCCACGGCCGGCGCAGAGGAGGCAGCACGGGGCAGCCGGCTTTGTCGGGAACCAGTGGGACCTAGCCCGGGACCCCTAACCCCTGGGAAGTTGTTACACCCGTGTGTTATTTGCAATATCTTAATAAACCTTCCGGCGAAAGCCCTTAACTTACACGTCGTCTCAGAGTCGTCGTCGATTAGTTATCTACAACTGGTGTTAGAAGTGTCTGCCCTGCCGCCGCTATGTCTAAATTGGGCGCGCGGCATAAGAACTCACCGGCAGAACACTTAGAGAGTACCGACGATGTGGAGGAGGCTCCGGCAGTGACCCCGGGGCCCGTGGCCCCAGAGACGAGCCCCGGGGAGAAGAACTCGGCGGGGCAGGAGGAGATGGCGGTTGGGGGTCCCAGCACACCGCTGCCGGAAGCGGGGAGCACCTTTGCGGAGCAGATACAATGGGGGGATGGTGCAGCTCTCCGCCACGATCACCGAGGTGGGTGCGCGGATGCCCTCACACGGCCCACACTCGGAGTTGGAGCGGCGGATCCCCGCCAATTTGGCAGCTGCTAATTTTGAAAGCGGCACCATTTCCACACCGGGTGCGCCACGGGAGATGGCCACCATGTTGGTGGCGATGCAGCCAGCGGCGGCCATGTTGGCCGGGGCACCGCAAATGGCCGCCATTGTTGCTGCGACGCCGCGAGTCGGTGCCATGGACGCAGCGACGCCGCTGTTCATCGCCGGCACAGCCGCTGTTCCTCTGCGCGCCGCGCTTGTGGAGCTAGCCGCCGGCGATGACGCTGCTCCGCACCACGCTGCGCCCTCTGGGGGGGCCCCAGGTACGTCCGTGGGTGCCATCCTTGCCGCGCCACCGGAGTGGGCAGCGGCTTCCACCGCTGCTCCGTGTGTCACTGCTCCGCCAGGATGGGCCATTGGTGCCGCCGCGGCCCCGCACATCGCCGTGCCGCCGGAGGTTACCGCGGCTGCAACCGCGGCTCCGTATCATGCCGCTGCATCTACAGCATGGCCCGTGGAAGCTGCACCACCGTCACCCCTTGCCGCGTCGCCGGGGTTGCTGCAACTACGGCCGAGGCTCCGCACCTTGTCGCGCCGGCAGGGTGGGACGCAAGGGCCGCCGCGGCCCCGTATTATACCGCCGCCCGTGGAGGCCGCAACACCGCCGCCCCTTGCCGAGTCGCGTGAGGTTGCCGCTGCTGCTGCCGCGGCTCCGCACCTCACCGCGCCAGTGGGGCGGGCCGCGGGAGCCGCCGCAGCCCCGTATAATGCCGCTGCGTCTACGGCATGGCCCGGGGAGGCCGCAATGCCGCCGCCCCTTGCCACGTCGCCGGGGGTAGCCGCGGCTGTGGCCGCAGCTCCGCACCTCGCCACGCCAGTGGGGTGGGCCGCAGGGGCCACCGCAGCCGCGTATCATACCGCCGCGTCTACGGCGTGGGCCGTGGAGGCCGCGGGAGCCACCACGGCTCCGTACGCCGCCGCAGACAGGTGGGTCGCGGGCGCTGTGGTGCCTCCACACCTCGCCGCGTCTTACGCATGGCCCACAGTGGCCGCAACGCCACCGCACCTTGCCGCGTTTCCAGCGTGGCCTATGAGTGCCGCAATGCCGCCGCTCCTCGCTTCGTCACCGGAGGTTGCTGCTGCTGCGGCTCCGCACCTCGCCACGCCGGCGGGTTTGGGCCACGAGTACTGCAACGACTCCGCACCTCGCCATGTCTGCGGCATAGCCCACGGGGGCCGTATCTCCGGTGTGGCCTAAGAGTGCAGCAACGCAGCCGCCCATTGCCGCATCTCCGGTGTGACCTACGAGGGCCGCAACGCAGCCGCCCATTGCTGCGTCTCCGGTGTGGCATACGAGTGCCGCAATGCAGCCGCCCATCGCCACATCTGTGTTGTAGCCCTCGGGTGAGCTGCGGGGCTTCCACACTTTGCCACGCCGTGTGGCCAAGGGCTGCGCCGGTTGCCCCACTTCGCGCCATTCGTCCCAAAGGGTAGCGACTGGTTGGCCTTCCAGGACCGGTTCGAGGCGGCGTATGTGTCGTTCGGCTGGCCCATGGAGGAGGCGTTGCGGGCCCTTCCTACCTGTTTGGATGAGAGGGCACTGCAGGCTTTCAAGTCAATCCCGCCGGGCTGATAAGGCTACGCTTCCGGCGGCTTATATTCAGATGGCCAATGTCTTCGAGCCACCATCCAGTGTGCGCCTGAAGTTCTCGCTACGGCGGCGGGAGGAGGGGGAACTGCCATTGGCCTTCCGCTGTTCGCTCCTGGCCATGGCACAGGCCACATACCCTGACCTGGAAGGCAGGGCACTGGACTATATGGCCCTGGAACAGCTACTTGACCTTGCACGGGAGCTGGGGATCGCTTTGTCGATCAACAACGATCACCAGATCACGTCCTTGGCGGTGGCCGAGAACATTCAGGTGCACCTCTCCCTCCGCCAACAGCCCCGGATGGCGGCGTGAGTGGGGGTCCCGGCACCAAAGGGGGGAGCCGCCTCTCAGGGAGTGGACACCCTCGTGGCCCTGGCAATGCCTGAGCATCGCGGAATGAGTGGAGGTGGTCGCCGTCCGGAGCAGCAGGGACGGCCGAGACCTTCCCGTCCACAGGACGCTGCCGCTGTGGTCTGCTTCTACTGTGGCCAGCAGAGCCACATTGAGCGGGGCTGCCGGAATGCCCCGGGAGCCTTCAACAAGCCGTCTCTGGCCCCTCCCGGTCCCTCGTCAGCATCGGGCCCCGGACCCCAGGTGAGTCGCGACGCATCACCCGCACAGCCGCTACCCTCACCTCATGCATCTAGCGAGGCTAGGGCCCATCATCATGGGGTCATCCTTGAGGGGTCGGTTGCACCATTGTTGTCACCCGTTGGGTGGCCCAGACAGACCCGCCATTGGGACGCGCTTGTGCACCGGCTGGTGGCGGCGGCTGCCGGCTCCTCAGCGTTGGCGGTATGCGTGCAAGGGGTGGAAGTTCGCCTCTTGGTGGATACGGAGGCATCTGCCACCATTATTTTGGAGGCCATCTTCGAGCTGCTAGCCTGCAGCGTCTGTCCGTTAAGGCCGGTTCACGGGGCTTGTGCCGTACGTTTGATGAGCACTTGCATCGCCTTGAGTCTGTGTTCGTTAAAGTGCGTGCTGCGGGCTTGAAATTTAAACCCCAGAAATGCCATGTGCTGCAACCACCTGTGAAGTATTTGGGACACATTGTTAGTGCGTCAGGTGTCGCTACGGATCCAGAGAAAACGGCTTGTGTCCAGACGTGGCCGACTCCCACATCTGTCGTGGCGGTGCGTAGCTTCGTCGGCTTCGCATCGTACTATTGTCGGTTTGTCCGCGAATTTTAAACAATTGCGAACCATAAGCTCCAAGCACCAATTGGAGCAGGTGAGCCGTTGTAGGAAAGCACCTTATTGGCCGGGGGCTGCCCAGCATGAGGCGGGTGGTAGCTATCCATTGGGGTGCAATGACCCCTCCCACCGACGATGGCAACCCATGGCGCCCATTTTTTACGCCAATCTAAAATGATCTCATAACCCGTGACTGCTACCATCCGTGTTTCTTGGCCATGATTAGGTGGCCAAGGAGTGTCCTCTCCCCATTTTGCACCTCTTGTTGGCGCAAAGCCTGGGCAGGTTACTCTGGAAATCCTGGGTTGCCCATGCGTCAGGATCCCCCCCTCGGCCTTGCTGGTGATGTCCAAAGGAGTGCATAGCACGACGTTTGGTACCAGCTTGGTTGCAGGGGCTACCGGGAATGTGCCGCAGTGCATCGCAAAACCGCCTGAGGGGCCCCACTCCTGATTTTCTGTAGGGGTTTACTCAGTTAGCTGAGACACTCACAAGGCAGTGAGAAAACCGCGTGGCCCTGGGAGGGGCCCTTACCAGGTATTAACAGCGGGCCAGCTGTGCCTGGGACTCGCGTAAGGCAGGGTCGTCACGCCCTGAGGTAGTTTATCACAAACTACCCGCTACACTAACAGTACCAGGGGTGTGTGTACAGTGGCAGTGAACAGTGGTGATGATGCCAGTGTAGTGTTGTGGATTCTGGAGACGTCGGGGACGGATCTTGGAGGCAACACTATTTATTAACACAATACTCGGCAGTACAATCCCGGCACACTCAGGGCAACGGCCCTTCTATAACCACTGCCTGGGGAGGTACTGCCTCCGGGCTAACGTGCTCTAACACGGGACCACAACTCTGGGACCTCCGGCTATGGGTGCCTCGGGGAGGCTACTCTAACCCGACTCAGCCGGGTTCCGACCACTGGCCCACTCAGATCCAGCCCTCACAAGGACATCGGGCCGGGGGTTCCCGGGTCTCACCAGTGAGCCACACAGAGTCCCGGCCCTGACAAAGTCAGCGGGGCTAAAGGTCCCAGGGTCCTATCTACCTGATCCTCTTGCTTGTCTTGGACTGGCCCCGGACCCTTCCAGGGGTCCGGCTTTTATACACAGCCTGGGTACGTCAGCCTACCTTCCTGAAGGTTCCAGAGGGGGCTCCGGGGGATCCCAAGACACCCAGCAGCCCCCTCCCATTGGGAGGGGTCTCGGGGGATCTTAGAACACCCCACAGCCCCCTCCTGCTCTGGGGCTAGGGATATAGCGACTGCCCCTGCTGGACTGTGTCTGCCCCTACAGGTAAGTGTACACAGCCCATTTACATCGCTACACCAGCACCACAATGTGAATGCCACTCTCACAGCATCTCTCTACAAACACGACGACTGTACAATGGCCACCACAGCCTTGCACACTCACATCCACGCACATACATTGTGTCACTCCGCTTCTGGATGAGCGCCTCCCTGCGCCGTGCGCTTCCTGAGGGGGGTTATGTGACCATACTTCACTGCTCTGGTCGGTGCGCATTGGCGATGGTGGGGATCATGAATGTTGAAGCATAGAAGTACAGTACAACAATGGTTCACGCTGCACTTCCCTCTGCTGGCTTGATGTGTAGGGGTTATTACGGGAGGAAAGGCGGACGGGAAACACAGGGGTGTTTGCACCCACACACACGGGTGTCTACACCAACGTCCGCATCCGTTAACCACTGGGGGGCCATGGGGGCTCTGTGATCCCCCATAACCCCGCCCCTCCGAGGGGATCCCTATAAAAGGCAGGGAGCCAGAGAGCTCGAGGCCAGTTTAACAAGAAGCTGACCAGTGAAGTCTGAAGACCAGCAGACTAGGCCCTGGGACTCCCCTGTCTCGCTGCCCTTGTCAGGGCCGAGCTGGGTAAGCCAGCGGTGCGGGCCAAGAGCTTCCGGACCTCTGCTCTTGTAAGGGCAAGGCCGGCTTAGCTGGGTGCCGGGATCTGTGCTTACCAGGGCCAGATCAGTCAGCCTCCCGTAGCCTATTAGAGGAGGACCGGGAACAGGACAGGGGGCTTAGTACTAGGGGTGGTTTCCCAGCTAGTACGGGTGAAGGGGCCGTTACCCCTTCAACTATTGTGTCTGTCCCTGAGTTAATAAAAAGAGTGTGCCTCAACTCCGTCGTCCGTCTCCCTGCAACTCACTACATCTGGCGTCAGGAGTGGTCCAAAGCATGGATACGAGACGGACGACTCGTGCCCAAGACCCCGGAGAGGACGACGACGAGGGAGAGGCGAAGCAAGACATCGCCGCCGACGTACCTGCACAACCGCTGCCGGCTCCAACACCTGCGGGACAATCGGAGAGGGTCGGGACGTCGGCTGATGAGTTGGCGTTAGCCCACTCCCGACTGGCGGAGCTCCTATTTGCAGCGGCCGCCATGCTGGAGCAGATAACTCGCCTGGGGCCGGGGGGAGTGGCGTGGCGGGAAGACAGACAGCGCCCGCCAGAAACTCCCGCCTTTGCGATGGGCCGGAGGCTTGAAATTCCCGCCACGGGTACAGTAGGAGCCGAGGGAGGGGCCCCAGCTCGTCACGCGGGCGGCGGGGCCCAACCAGCGAGCGCCACGTCATCGGCGGGGGCGGGTCGCAGTGGCTGCCTATCAGCGGTCACCAGGTCATCACCAGCGGACGACAGCACCGGCCAAGCTGGAACCAGCGCGTCACCGACAGCGCGACCTCCATTAGGGTCCGCCATTGCTCCCCATACTGTCCATGGACACGGTACGAGTGCTGGGAGATTATCGGAGACGGAGCCGACATTTCAGCAACCCCTGCCGGCCCTGCAGGTGTTCGTATCGAGCGGCGGCGATTGGGGTGGGTTCCAGCGCCGTTTCCTCACCCACCAAGAAATGGCTGGGTGGACGGACAACGAGGCGCCGTGTGCTCTTCCGGTGATGCTGGATGGCGACGCCCTTGGCACCCTCACCGCTGCACCCAAGTTGGCACGCTCCACGCTTCAGTCGGCGCTGCAGATGCTGGCCACGGTTTATGGGCCACCTTCCGATTGTCGCCAGCTTTTCTACGAGCGGCAGAAGGGCGACAAGGAGTCACCACTTGCGTACCGCACGGCCCTGCTGTTGTTGGCGAAGGCGGCCTTCCCGCGCATGGACGAGGAGGGGATCGATGCGATGGTGGCCGAGAAAATTTTGCTGCTGGCCGACGACTTAAACTTCGTCATCCTGTGCCAGGATGATGCGGACATGTCGTCATTACGGGCTGCAAAGCACATTCATGCCAATCTGATTTCCCAGCGGAGGAAGGCTAACAAGGCAGCTGCGGGACACACCGTGGCGGCGACCACCTCCGAATCTGAGGGGGGCTTCGCTGCGGGCCGTTCTGCGGGATGGCGGTCTGGCGGGCGACCAGCTCGGGACGTACCGAGCCACCGAGAGCAGCCCAAGTCTTCTGGAGCGCTCGTCGTGTGCTACAACTGTGGCCTCCGGGGCCACGTGGCTTCGGGATGCCGGGCTCCTCGACAACACGGAGCAAGAACTATGGCTGAGGACGGCCCTCTTCAAAAGCCTCCACAACATCCTCCGGCAAGTCGTGGCACCCCACATGTTCGGCCTGCACGCACACCCGCTTCCCTCTCACATGGTCCGACACACGATTCTCGGGGTTCGGGTGCTGGTGCGTCGGGTCGCGGCTTGATGGGGAGGGCGCTCCAACCGGGCCAATGGTCCGAGTTGGCTCACAGGGTTGTGGCTGCGTCGGCAGGGTTGTCCGTTGTCACGGGGCACATTGATGGGGTGGAGGTACGGGTACTGATCGACACGGGAGCTTCGGCGACTATCATTTCCGATTTGATTTATAATATCCTGCCCGTTCAGAGTCGCCCGTTGCTCCCCGTCGACATACCGTGTTACGCTGCAAACGGGGACTCGTTAGGTATCATCGGCCAAATTCGAGTGCAAATTTCTATCGGGGACATTAAACTATCTGGCCCGGTGTTGGTCTCCTCCTCGCTGGCAATTCCGTGCCTGTTGGGGACGGACTTTTTGGCCAAATTGCCTATCAAAATTTTGATTGACCAGGGATGCATCGAGCTTCCATCGGGCCGACATATAACGTTCCTGCCTTCCACCCCTGCCTTGCGTACTGCCTGTGCAACGGTACAGGTGCTCGTTGCTCGAATGGTGCGTGTACCCCCGGGGGCACAGATGCTTGTGCCCCTGCGGTTGCGTCGACCGTTCGCTAAAGGGGTTTCAGACCGGGGCATTATGCTGGGGCCGTCTAGGGCCAGGGTGAATGGGCCAGATTTGGTGACGGCCCAGACTATTGTTAAAGGGGATGAGGACCCGTTTAGCGCGGTCCTCAATGTCGGGACACAGACGGCGGTGGTTTCACAGGGAACCGTGTTCGCACATGCGATTCCGGTACCTGCGGAAACGCCGATCATTGGCCAGGTGGCCACCGATTCTCAGTCACAACTGCCCTCAGACATTGACGAGGGTTGGCTGGAGGCGCTGTGTGCTGAGTCACCTGACCTGTCCGACTCACAACGTGCTAAATTGCGCACCCTTTTGCGAGAATTTTCCGATGTCTTTAGTAAACACAAATACGATATCGGATGTACCAATTTGCTGCGCCACATATTGACACCGGTGACAACGCTCCTATCCGCCAAAATCCTTTTCGGTTAAGTCCCGCCGAAAAGGATCATGTCAAATCGGCTGTAGATGACATGTTGGCTTCTGACATTATTTCTCCCTCGACCAGCCCTTGGGGTGCACCCATAGTATTGGTTAAAACGCACGATGGGTCCCTAAGGTTCTGCGTTGATTTCCGGCGGTTAAATAAGATCTCGGTGGCCGATGCTTACCCGCTTCCTCGAATGGACGAATCTCTGAATGCCCTAGCAGGATCACGATTCTTCTCCACCTTGGATTTGCTCTCAGGGTTTTGGCAACTTCCCTTGGACGATGAATCGAAGCCCAAAACGGCTTTCCGAACGCCGCATGGCCTCTTCCAATTCAATCGGTTACCTATGGGGCTCCACTCCGCTCCCACAACGTTCCAGCGCCTGATGGAATTGGTTCTCGCTGGCTTGCAATGGGAGGTGTGTTTGATTTACCTAGACGACGTTATCGTATTCAGTAAGACGTTCGAGGAACATCTTGATAGGCTTCGGGCCGTCTTTCTCAAAATGCGCGCAGCTAATTTTTAATTCAAACCACAAAAGTGCCATTTTCTACACGAATCTGTAAGATATTTGGGTCACATCGTCGGCCGGTCAGGTATCTCAACCAATCCCGCCAAAACGCGTTGTGTCAGCTCCTGGCCGACTCCCATCTCGGTGAGGGAGGTTAGAAGCTTCATCGGTTTTGCTTCATATTACCGCCGGTTTGTCGCAGAGTTCGCTTCCATCGCTAAGCCATTACATGCCTTAATGGCCAAGGGGGTGAAATTTCATTGGGGACCGGAGGAGGAGGCCGCTTTTAACTCTCTTCGTGATGCCCTGGTGGGGGCCCCGCCGTTGAGTTACCCCGATTTTTCTCTACCTTTCGTGCTCGACACGGATGCGAGCAACACGGGGATTGGGGGTGTGCTTTCCCAAGTTGTGGGTGGCGTGGAGCGCGTTGTGGCTTATGGTAGTAGAGTATTGTCTCCGGCCGAGCAGCGATACTGCGTCACCCGCCGTGAACTGTTGGCTATTGTTTTCTTTATTCAACAGTACCGGCCATATCTGTACGGCCGGCATTTCACCGTCCGTACAGATCATGCAGCATCGCAGTATGCCCTGCGTATTCACCAGCCATCGGGGCAGTTGTCCCGATGGCTGGAGATCATTCAGGATTTAGATTTCGAAACAACTTATCGCAAGGGGATTCGCCACACCAATGCCGATGCCCTGTCACGCCTGCCGGTCGCTTCTGATTGCACTTGTTTCTTGGGCTCGGGGCGTTGCAAATCGGCAAGCGACGGCCAGGATCGAGTCCTTGCGGCCGCCGTTGAGGCCCCTTCGGACGTTGACCCTATTGCTGTGGGAGGGAAGGATTCCCTACTGGGCTTGTCGGGTGCGGAGTGGGGGCGCCTCCAAATGGAGGATACTTCCCTCCTGGCGCTACGGCGTCGCGCGGAAGGATCCGGTCAGGGGAAGTCGGGCGTTGACTCATGGGGGTTGTGCCAGGGCCTCCTCATGCATTGGGACGGAACGATCCGCCGCCACAGGCTGGTGGTGCCTTCCGCGTTGAGAGGTAGGGCTGTATGGGCCGTTCATGAGCGGCTCCTGCACCTGGGCACCCTCAAAACCCTTGCCATGCTCCAGCTTAATTTATTTTGGCCGGGCATGGCAAGGGATGTGGACGATCTGTTGCAGTCTTGTACCCAGTGTGCTCAACGGAAGCCGCCAGCGAAGGGAGCCAGCCCACCACTCCAGTCTATTTCGGTCACCCGGGTTAATGAGCTTGTCGCCCTTGATATTTTGGGGCCTTTTCCTTCCACGCCGAGGGGTAATATGTACCTGCTGGTTGGCGTGGAATATTTCACGCGATGGCCTATGGCTTGGCCCCCCACCAACCAATCAGCAGCAGCCGTTGCGGAGGCTTTTGTTCAGGGCTATGTCTTCGACAAGGGCGCTCCGGAACGGTTGTTGACCGATCAGGGAAAGAATTTCACTAGTGCCCTTTAGCACGAGGTGTGTGAGCTTCTGGGTATGAAGAAAATTCGTACTTCGCCTTACCACCCACAAACGGATGGGATGGTAGAACGCCTGCATAGGACTCTTACATCCATGCTATCCCACCAGGTATCTGAGTCCCAAACCGATTGGGACCTTCAGATCCCGGGAGTCCTGGCAGCATACAGGATGGCTCCTCACGCGGCGACCGGATTCTCGCCGTTTTTTTTAATGTATGGCCGCGAAGTTGACCCGCCTGTCGCAACTCAGCTGACTATTGCCGCACCACACGCTAAATCCAAGTTGGCGGACCATGTTAAGTTTAACATCCTCCGGTTGGCTGAGGCACGGGAGGCGGCCATGCAAAACTCTGACTCTCGCCAGAAGCAGAATGAAAGGTTGCGATCGCGCCGGTCACACACACACGAATGGCACCCGGGCGACAGAGCGTGGCTGCACTGCCCCCAGGTGCCATTGGCCACCTCGTCTAAGTTGTTGCGACCATGGAGGGGCCCCGTGGAAATTGTGCAGGTTATGCGGCCTCAATGTGTTCGCATTAAATGGGGGAAGCGTTGGTGGTTCGTGCACCCTTCACGGTTGAAGCCGTTCTTTGCTCCACATGCTTCCTCTCATGACTATGGCCGAACATGTGGGGGGTCCACTGACTCCTGGAGGGCGGGGTCGCCGCCAGCCTCTGATCCGCTGCTAACTGTTCCGTCTTCAGGAGCCCAAGGACTGACGCCCTCTCGGCCGCCAGCCTCCCCCGAGGGGGTCGGCGCTGGCTCGTCCAGGAAGCCGGAGGGCCGTGCACCTGAAAATTCAACACCTGCCGCCGACCCTACCGGGTCGGGCCTTTGTGACGGGCCCGCTGCACGGACACGCGCCAAGATGCGCCGGTTGTTATGAGTTGCTTTCCGCGCGTGTTCCGCTGATGGAGGGCTCGCTCACCTTTTTTTTGTTTTTTTGTGGGTGGGGATGGGGAACCACGTTCTGTACATATGTTGCATTTGGGGGCGGTGGGTATTTATAGGGGACCGTCGGTTGTTGTTACACTTGTTCTTGTTATTGTTACGAGGCACACGCGTGTTGACTGTGTTAAGTCTTTATTCTTGGGTTTTGAGGGATTGTTGCAGCCGGGACGGCTGCGAGCTGTACGGGGGGGGGGTGATGTAGGGGTTATTACGGGAGGAAAGGCGGACGGGAAACACAGGGGTGTCTGCACCCACACACACGGGTGTCTACACCAACGTCCGCATCCGTTAACCACTGTGGGGCCATGGGGGCTCTGTGATCCCCCATAACCCCGCCCCTCCGAGGGGATCCCTATAAAAGGCGGGGAGCCAGAGAGCTCGAGGCCAGTTTAACAAGAAGCTGACCAGTGAAGTCTGAAGACCAGCAGACTAGGCCCTGGGACTCCCCTGTCTCGCTGCCCTTGTCAGGGCCGAGCTGGGTAAGCCAGCGGCGTGGCCCAAGAGCTTCCGGACCTCTGCTCTTGTAAGGGCAAGGCCGGCTTAGCTGGGTGCCGGGATCTGTGCTTACCAGGGCCAGATCAGATAGCCTCCCGTAGCCTATTAGAGGAGGACCGGGAACAGGACAGGGGGCTTAGTACTAGGGGTGGTTTCCCCCTTCAACTATTGTGTCTGTCCCTGAGTTAATAAAAAGAGTGTGCCTCAACTCCGTCATCCGTCTCCCTGCAACTCACTACAGATGTATAAACATTCGGCGTGGTGCTGGCCACCCACCCCCTCGTGTGCCGTGCCGGCCTTCATAGGTGCTGCTACTCGCTAACAGCACTTGCCCCAGTACCCAGCAGTAGGTTTTGGTAAAAAATTGAAACTGTTAAACTAATTTCATTTCACCAGGTAGGGCCCACTGATCCATGTCGCTCTCTTTCAGAAGCTGCGTCTCTCTCCCCGTGGTGGCATGGATTTTCCCTGGTTCCTGGCGTTTTCCCCTCCACATTTAGAATACATTTGCATTCAGAGGATTTGGCTGCAGCTATAAATATCCACGTGATGAGCCACTTCGTAGACCTGTCATTTTTGATAGGTTGCTTCCGAAAAAAGAGCGACATGGTTCAGTGGGTTCATTACCTGGTAAAATAAATTGAAAAGTTGATGAAGGTGGGGAGCACAAAAGTGCAGTCCAACACAGCGGGACACGCGGGTGCAAGACTGAGGAACTCACAGACGAGAGGCAGGAGTCTGTGCATGGCCCTTTCAAGGGAGTGGACCGTGATGGCGTCCAGTGAAGTAGGAGGTGGGGGTGCAGATTCCTTTGGAATCTCTCTCCTGGGACAACCACCAACAGCATCACACACAGCCTCTTTTAACCACAACATTGGAACACTCAGCATCCATAGCACCCACACATACAGCCCGTGTCTCACACAGTTCGTGTCTCACACACAGCCAGTGTCTCTCACAGAACCAATTAACTCACGCACAGCCTGTGTCTCACACACAGATCGTGTCTCATACAGCAGCAACTCACACACAGACATTGTCTCACGCACAGTCAGTGTCTAACATACAGCCTGTGTCTCTCACACAGCCCGTGTCTCACACACAGCCTGTGTCTCACGCACAGCCAGTGTCTCACACACAGCCCTTGTCTCATGCACAGCCCGTGTCTCACACACAACCTGTGCCTCTCACAGAGCCTGTGTCTCTCACAGAGCCAATTGTCTCACACACAACCCGTGTCTCGCGCACAGCCCGTGTTTCACACGCAGCCAGTGTCTCACACACAGCCCGTGTATCACGCACAGCCCGTGTCACACACATAGCCCGTGTCTTACACACAGTCAGTGTCTCACACACAGCCTGTGTCTCACGCACAGTCAGTGTCTCGACACAGCCCGTGTCTCACACACAACCAGTGACTCACACACAGCCAGTGACTCACACAGCCCGTGTCTCACACAGCCCGTGTCTCACACACAGCCCGTGTCTCACACACAGCCAGTGTCTCACACACAGCCCGTGTCTCACACACAGCCCGTGTCTCACACAGCCCGTGTCTCACACACAGCCCGTGTCTCACACACAGCCCGTGTCTCACACACAGCTCGTGTCTCACACACAGCCCGTGTCTCACACACAGTCAGTGTCTCACACACAGCTCGCGTCTCACACACAGCCCGTGTCTCACACACAGCCCGTGTCTCACACACAGCCCGTGTCTCACACACAGCCAGTGTCTCACACACAGTCCGTGTCTCACACACAGCCCTTGTCTCACACACAGCCTGCGTCTCACACACAGGATGCGTCTCACACACAGCATGTGTCTCATACACAGCCAGCTTCTCACACACAGTCAGTGTCTCACACACAGCCTGTGTCTCACGCACAGTCAGTGTCTCACACATAGTCAGTGTCTCACACACAGTCAGTGTCTCACACACAGCCCGTCTCTCACACACAGCCCGTGTCTCACACACAGCCAGTGTCTCACACACAGTCAATGTCTCACGCACAGTCAGTGTCTCACACACAGCCCGTGTCTCACACACAGCCAGTGTCTCACACACAGCCAGTGTCTCAGACACAGCCGGTGTCTCACACTCAGCCAGTGTCTCACACACAGCCCGTGTCTCACACACATCCAGTGTCTCACACACAGCCGGTGTCTCACTCACAGCCGGTGACTCACACACAGCTAGTGTCTCACACACAGCCAGTGTCTCACACACAGCCAGTATCTCACACACAGTCAGTGTCTCACATGTCTAACACACACACCCTGTGTCTAACACACAGAGCCCTTGTGTCTACACAGCCAGTGTGTCTAACACTCACATCCTGTGTTGTGAGTGTTTAACCGTGAGACGTTAAGGATCTGTACCTGCTCATCACCTCCAGGTGCCCCTGTGGAAGAGAGAGAGAGATCATGAGTGAAGTCTCTACCCTTGGACCACGAGTCTCACTGCCACTGCCCACTCTGTTGTATTGGACACAAATGGCGTCTCCACAGAGGCACTCCCCACCTGCAGGAAAGCGAGCGAGTCCCTCTCGTGCTGCAGAGCATGCAGGCGAGCGGCCGCCGCCTGGAGCTCGCCGATCTCCTGCTTGTGACGAGCGATGTCCTCGTCTATCCGGGACAGCAGCTCGCGCTCCTTCACGGCCACGCGATGTAGAGCCTCCCTCTCGTCCTCGTCCAGAGCCTTCCTTAGGTGGGCGAACTTCCCCATGACGCGATCCCTGATCCCAGCAACCGATTCCTGCGGAGACGCGAGGACGACGGTTGGCTCCCTGAGTCATGAGCCACTCCGTGTGTGCGTGTGGGCGCCGTGGTGGCTAGGAGATGTTATCTCCTTCACCTGGTATACAGCAGGTTGGAGTTCTTTCCTGACCCTGACGCCTGATGTATATTTGGGGTTCGTTCGCTCTGTGGTTGTGTGGATTTTTCTCTGGGTCCTCCGGTTTTTGCCTCGACATTTAGGATCAACGCTGCGCATTTAGAGTATTTGGCTACTATCAGTTTCCACATTACAATCAGACACTTTTTTGAGCTCTCATTTGTAATAGACAGGCCGCTTCTGGAAAATAAACTACACAGTTCAGTGGAGCCGTTCCTGGTAAAATAAAAAAATAGTTTAGTCTATTGCTCTCTATGGGTCCCTATGGGTCTCTCTTTCTCTCTCGGGGTCCCTCTGTATCTCTATTTTTGCCTATATATCTCTATGCATGTGTAGTGAGTCCAACTGAGTTGCAGACGTTGTCTTGGGAGCAACAATATTTATTACATCAACTCAACACAAGATTACGTAACCTACACTCAGGTGCTGAACGCCCATCTAACTACGCTACGGCAGAACTAGACACGGTCCCGCTATCCCGGTCCGGACCACGAGCTGGGTCCCGGATCGCGTGGCTAGAGGCTTCTTCAACCCGACTTGGACCTTCACTCACCAACAATCAAGAACCCCGAGCCCCACACGGGGACCCGTTATATTGGCCCGGCTGGGGCTGGCTTCGCCTCTTGCTCCGCCCACCTCGATCTCTCTGGCCCTTTCCCGAAGGCTTCCGAGAGCTCTTCTATACCACATGACCACCCAGCGTCCCCCATTCACTGGTGACCCTCCTCCAATATCATCTGGTCACGTGTCGGCAGGTCAACTCTCTCTCGCTCCCTCACCGGGAGCCTGCACCGCACACTGTACGTGGTTCCTCTGCTCTAACCAGCGCTCACGCAAGCCCCGACAGGGCTGGTACTGCGCCCAGTAACCAGGCTGCACGTAATTACATTATCTGTCGTGGCCTCGCAAGGCCGGCACCACACAGTGACATTCACAGTCACTACACATGTATAGGTATCTCTATGGGTCTAGTATCTCTATGGGTGTCTATGTATCGATATGGGTCTCTATGTATATTTGGCTGCTGCTATAAATTTCCACGTGATAATGATGATGTCAACCACTTGGTGGAGCTTTAATTTGTAATAGCCAGGTCACTTTGGAAAAAGAGCTATACAGCTCAGTAGGGCCTTACCTGGCAAATAATGAAATAATATTCCCTAGTGGTGAATCATGCCCAAGTGACGAGGTGCCCATGGGACTGAGTTGACCCATGCCAAGGGAGCAAAAGGGGTGCCGCTCTCTTTTTGTTTCTCCCCTAGAGGGCGCTGGGGTCGTGGATGTTGAGACTCGGGCACTCCGAGTCGGGGGGGTTCCCCACCTGGGTCCGACGAGATGTGGTGAGATGTTAACCTCCTTGCCTGATATACAGGTGGTCGTGGGTTCGACCACGACCATGATGCCTGCCTAGATTTTGGACCGAGACCTCCGGCTTTTCTCTCCACATCTAGAATCGGCGTAATCCAGGTCGGGTTTTCCCACAAGTCCGACTCGGGTTTAGAGTTCAAGGCATTCGTTATCTGCTGTGAACAACCCGCAGAGCCCAAGAGTGTCTCCGAGTTCAAGCAAGCGTTTAGAGTACCGTATTTAGAGTATTTTTCTGCTATCAATTTCCACCTGATAAGCCATTTAATTTAGCTATCATTTGTGATAGCCAGGTTCCTTCTGAAAAAGAGCTACATGATTCAGTGAGGCCTTACCTGTTGAAATAAAAAATAGTTTAGTCTATGAGTCTATGTGTATCTCTAGGGGTCTCTATGTATCTCTATGGGTCTCTATGTATCTCTATGGGTCTGCTGCTATATATTTTCACGTAATGATGATGTCAGCAAATTAGTTGAGCTACTATCATTTGTGACAGCCAGGGTCGCTTCTGAAAAAAATCTACACAGCTCAGTGGGGCCTTACCTGGTAAAATAAAAAAAATTGTTGTTGTTAAAATAAACTCCGATGATGCGATTAGGGACGGCGTGAGGTGCAGCTGTGCGGTGTTCGTGCCCCTGCGTCCGTGCCGGTGCATGACCTCCTGTGCAGTACAACAGCTGTACGAAAGCCCCACCCCTAGAATCCGTGGCACTCTCTACACTTTTGTTTTTTCCACAGGAGTGGAAGACGCAATGCCAAGAAACCCACCCTCATGGCAGACTCGCCGATGCGGATATCGAATGTGGTAAAAGTGAAACCCACTTGTAGTTAATGTTGAGTTCCAAAGTGAATTATATAGTTAGGAGGTATCAAAGTTATGAAGCTGCACGAAGTTCGCTTGAAATAATGTTGATCTCCACGACTTCCGCCTTGGGTGGAGGTGACGGGGGTCAAAGAGTCAGACCCGGACACGGTACCTGCGCCTCCTTGCGAGCGGCCTCCATCCGCTTCATGGATTCCTCTGCCTCCTTCCTCTTCTCCTCCACCGCTCGCGTCTCCTCCCCTACGCGCGTCTGTAGTGAAAGATGAGACGTCACCAGGGGGAGACTCCAGCACCCTGAGCCACCCCTCACACTGCCCTTCCCTCCACAACGACCCCTCCACAGCAAAGGCCCTCATCTCCACGCTGCCTTTGTACGGCGACTGAGATGGGGGGCACGGGTAGTGGGCAAGCTGATGCCTTATTGTAGCAGCAGCCGGTGTGAGCCGTGCTGGCTTAGTGTACATACCGACTCGGACACATGGGCCCATGTGACCACGGCTGTCTAGTTTAGAAGATAAATTCAATATAATCGTTTCTAAGGTGGCTGTGATATCAGTCTCAAATCTATGTCTACTTAATTACTTTATACGGCAAGTATGTTTAATGAAAGCCTTGGATTCAATACATCCTGAGTCTCTTTCCTGGAATGCAAACCAGAAGCTTAGCTACACAGGCAGAGAGACAGAGATTCAAAAGGGAGAGCATGAACACGCGATAATGTTTTTCATTAGATGTTGTGTAGCCGAGTAACAGATTTGGTCAGATCGTGTTATGGTGTCTCACTCTGAGGGCCTCACCTTCCGTGTTTCGTGCTCATCCTTCAGCGTCAGGACCTTGTGTCCTGTGTGTTCATCTGCGATGGTGCAAGTTGAGCAGACCAGGCTGCTCTCTACTGTGCAGTAGAATTCCAACTCCCTTTTGTGATTAGGACATCTTCGCTCATCCAAGCTCGCAGTAGGATCCACCACAGCGTGGTCTCTCAACCTGGGATTCTCCTGGTGAGGCCTAAAGTGAGAAAAACAGTAGGATATCTCGCATCTCAGGCAGGTCTTCACTGCAGGAGTGTGGCCATCACTGCAGATGTCACACACGACGGCCGCGGCCATCCCGTCTCCAACTCTGAGCTGCTCCACCAGGTTGGCGAGGGCCACGTTCCTCCTCAGCTGGGATCGTACAGGGAAGGTCGCTCGGCACTGCGGGCAGCTGAAGCTGCTCGCCGTCTCCGAGGTGGCCTCCAGGCACACACTGGGAGCAGAACGAGTGTCCGCAAATCAGCGTGGATGGGCAGATGAACGTGTCCAGGCAGATGGAGCGGCGCAGCTCACTATCCACACTCTCACTGGGAGTCGCGCTCGCCATGACTCATGGCTTCGCTGGGATCGCTCGCTGTGTGGCTCAGAGAGACGCTGGACCAGAGCCTCTCTCTTATAGCGACGGTGAAGAAGGAAGTAAAATTCTTAAAATATTTTCATTGTCGTTATTGACATGATGAGACTGCCTGGAATGTGAACCTGCATCCTATGTGCACAAACACAATGCACACGGCTACTGTACACACCTGTTGGGATTTAACTTGAATTAACAGAATATATCAAAATAATCTACTTTAAAAAAAAACAAATGGAAAGAAAAAAACACTTAAAGAAATTAGTTATTGTTGATATTAATATAAATCAAAGAGGCACAGCTTCGAAAGCTCATTCGTGAGATGATTATCGAGAGATAGACTCATCCTTCCACAGCTCAGTGCACACGTCGGTGTCTATGGTAAGACAGCAATGGATTGGGTGCCACAGTGGGGAGATGTTATCTCCCTCGCCTGGTGTACAGGAGGACCTGGGTTTTATCTGACGCTGGCTGTATATTGCGAGTTTGCGTCTCTCTCCGTGCGGTAACGTGGAATTTTCTCCGGGTCCTCCGGTTTTTCCCTTTACATTTAGAATCAAAATCACGTGTTTAGAGTACTTGGCTGCAATACATTTGTACCTGATAAGCCACTTCATTGCGCAATCATTTGTTGCCAGGTCGCTTCTGAGAAAGTTCTACATCGCTCAGTGGGCTATACCTGGTAAAATAAATAGTAGTTGGTGTAGTTGTAGATATTTAATGAGGTCCTGTAATTCCATCTCCACGTAATTGCCCAATGTAATGAGTTGCTTGAATGTCATTGTGGCATCTGAGATGGAGTTTGTCATAGACTCCCGTGACCCATCCTGGAATCTTGAGGCTTTTGTTTGCAGTGTTAATCTATCACCCACTCTACCTTCCTCCAACACCCACTGTTTGCGATGTCACCGTATCTCACCTTGTCCGAGACTGAAGATTCCCGTGCCGACTATTCACCACTCACAGCCCCACCGACTGCTTATAACATGAACGGCAAATCGGCGTTCACCATTAAGTGGCACCAATATCACCACGACGCTTGGTGATATCATCAAGCCTCTTGATGACATCGCTATATCTATTCACTCCACACAGCTTAACCTGTTTGTGCTATTGTTGTCACGTCATGAAATTAGTGGATCGAGTGTTGATCCCTTGGTAGAGCTGTGTTAAGAGAACGGCCCACGAAAGTAGACATCAAAGAGCCACCTCTGAGAAACCTTCAAAGTGGAGACCTCTGGTCCACAAGCACAGTCGATGACAGTCCTTTACCCACCCACTCTGCATATGAGAGTAATGTTCGCTGCACTAGAGCCAACTGGGGTTGGTTTTTTTTACTTTGGGGACATTGAATGTTGTCAAGTTATGTGCCGAAATTCAACGCGATGGGTATTTTTTTTTGCATTTATTGGTGACTGTCCATAGCTGTCTAGATTCAACTTTAGATTTACAAACTTTATTGATTTTTTAAGAGTATGAAATAGCATCAAAAACCTAAAATCATACAGATGGTAAACATTATTAATAAAATAAAACACATTTAGTTTAATAACATCAATAAGTATTACGTACTGTACCCACGAGCACATTCTACTGTGCTGCTCCTACAAGGCGACAGCGGCGGGAGACGCGGCTAGAGGCGCTGACCGCTGCGCTCTCAATCCCGGGTCCTAGCGAGGCCCTCAGTCGACATTTCTGTGGCGAGGATTCTTTAAGGTGGAGCCCGAGACTCTGCCCTGGTCTCGTGACTACTCACACCAAGCTACACGCAGCGTGATCACATTGGGGAGATAACCTCTAAACGAAACGTCGTGACATTTTTATTCACTATACTGTATTTGTATTATTATTTTTTCTATCTACGTGACGTTACTGAAAGAACCAAAGAATATGAATTCCTGCAGTCACGAAAGTTTTAAGTCAAAAGACAACATCTAAATAATATATATTTTTAAATAAATCGTTACCACGAACCGTGACAATCGAATCGTGTGGGGGTTGGGTGGGAGGGGTTGGCATCTGCTTGGTTGAGAGCATACGATGCTCTCATTGGTCAAGCGAATGATGGGGGCGGGTACATTTACTTGTCCAGCTCTGCTGTATATTCTCACTCTTTGAGACTTTGTAGATTTCATTTATTTTTGTTGTTGTTAAAATGTTCCCCTATACAAAGAACGCGACAACGAAATCGGCTTTCTACGCGGGTCGTGCTCAGCCGGTTCTGACGGTATCTTTTCTTCTCTAAACCAGCTGAAGCCTCCCACTCGTCACGTGACTACTGTGTGTGACCACCCCCACTCTGAACCCCTCCTCACTCATCTGTAGATCTCTATCTCTCTACATCAGTGGTTCTTCACAGTCATTGCAGCCTTGCACCGGTTTGGTTCTCACTCGTTAACAAAATTACAATGCAAATAAATAAATAGGGTTGGATGAAACAAAGTAGATGTACTTACGTACCTCTACTTAAGGGGCCGTCCATAAATGACGTTACGCACCTGGAGGGGGGGGGGGGTTGGACATTTGTGACGATGTGTGATGATGGGGGGAGGGGGTTGAGAAATGTGACGTCACATCAAAATGCACAACTTTAAGTAAATATAGACAACACGTTCTACTTAATTAAATATACCTTCAAATAAATGTTTTCTCCTAAAACATCAGAGTGCAGCGCCACATTAAATACGCACTACAATGACAATAGCTTAAAGCGATTTGAAGCATGTTTTTTTTTTTGGGGGGGGGGGGCAGAGCTTTGTGACGTCAAATTTGAGGGGGGGTCTGACTTTTTGGGACGCCGTGTGACGATGGGGGGGGGGGGTCAAAAATCGTCCAAAATCGCGTGACGTCATTTATGGACGGCCCCTAATTTGTCTCACACCCCCATGAAGGACATATCGCACCACCAGGAGGTGCGTGCACCCCAGGTTAAGAAGATCCACTGCTCTACCGAAACTATCTCAAGCCTCCCCACCCTCCTTAGTAAGAAGATCCACTGCTCTACCTAAACCACATCAAGCCTCCCCACCCCCCTTAGTAAGAAGATCCACTGCTCTACCTAAACCACATCAAGCCTCCCACCCCCCTTAGCAGAGGTGTGGACTCGAGTCATGTGACTTGGACTCGAGTCAGACTCGAGTCATGAATTTGATGACTTGCGACTCGACTTGGACTTGCATAACAATGACTTTGTCCCACCTCTGCCCCTTAGTAAGAAGATCCACTGCTCTACCTAAACCACCTCAAGCCTCCCCACCACCCTTAGTAAGAAGATCCACTGCTCTACCTAAACCACCTCAAGCCTCCCACCCCCTTAGTAAGAAGATCCACTGCTCTACCTAAACCACCTCAAGCCTCCCCACTTCCCCTAGTAAGAAGATCCACTGCTCTACCTAAATCACCTCAGGCCTCCCCAACCCCCTTAGTAAGCATCAAAAGGCAATGTAATTTTGTCACGCACAACCATAAGCCTCACGTTGCACATCGATCCTGTACAGAGCTGTCCCGATTCAGGCTATTGGTTTATGACGGCATTAAATGGCATCACACAAAAAAAACTATTTTTTTTAAATATATGAGTCAGACTCAGCTGCGAGGACTCATTGACGAAATGAGGAGTGCTGAGTGACACCCTCATGTTATCGCAGCCTAGAGCAGTGGTTCTCAACATTTGTTGGCCACTGCTACCCCCCTTGCTGAATTTAGTTTCAACCGACTAAAGTCCTTGCCTGACCCATCATGGGTCTGAGAAATACATGCATGAAGAATGAATGTCAATACTTGAACCAACTTTCCATTGTATGAGGTGTATCCTAACTGGCTTGTAACTGCAAGCGAATGCAAACGGACGCTCTGGATACGTGACGTCATTTGTTCTAGCTCGCGGGTTACTCTTGGAAACCACGTGGTTTACAATCAATGAGTTTATAAAGCTATGTTGCGTCGTTCTCGGTTACCATACGAATATTAATTGTATCGTAGTTATTTTATTTTGGCAGATTCATACATGATTGTTCACCAATGACTCTAACGTCTGTGATATTTCACGTATTTTATAAATCACCTTACGTCCTACCCCCTGGGACATTGCCACGTACCCCCAGGGGTCTGCGTACTCCTCGGTTGAGAGCCACTGCTCTCAGCTGAAATTTGTTTCCACGCAGAGAAAAATAATTTGAAGCCAAAGCGGTCGTAGTAGGGGTTTTCAATTGGCGGTGCGTGACCAAGCAACTTTGTGTGAAAGACAGACAAGCTGACAAAATATATGTCATTATTTATTTTATGCTATTTATAACACCGATAAGTCCAATTGACTCCTGGCAGTGCATCATTTCAAAAGTTTTGATTATGATTTTGACATAACAGTGTCTCATCAGCAGTCAAGCTTTCTCGAATCAATGTTGGTGAACTTTCAGATGAAATAGGCAAGTGCCTATCTTTAAGATATGGGTCCTAGTTCGATACAAAATTATACATTTCTAAATAATATTTCGTGTTAAATTATATAATACGTAACTAATGTTTGTTAGTATCATGTACTACGTGTTATATACGGTGTTAAATAGCATTCATATGTTTTAAATAATACTGTAAAATAGAAATTGTCAGTTTTTTTTTAGTAATTATAGTATTTAGATAGTTCATATGAGAAAAATGTATTTATTCATGCAAGAAATACTGATGAATAACTGCATAGTTCACCAATATTGATTCAAGTATACGTGACTACTGATGACACACTGAATGTCAAAGCCAATGCAAAATCTGCTTGTATAATTACCAATGCTACTGACATGACTCTCCCATAAGGTAATGCGCCTAATGAGTTCTGTAATAAATACAGTTGTTTTTGTTTGGAGGGACAGATATATGAAGGCAGTGGTTCTTAACCTTTACTGTAGATTTGCACCTATTTGGTTATCAATCGTTAAAAAGTACAATGTTAATAAATACATAGGGTTTGATGAAACAAGGTCGTTATGGTACTTAGGTGCCCGTTCTTAATTTGTGTTTCAATGATTTACCTTCTAAAAAACCTGCCATGTATCGTAACCCCAGAAAGGGCATCTTACACCCCCAGGGGATGCATGCACCCCAGGTTAAAAACAATAACTGTATTAAGGTGTCGTAGTGACTGCTTATCTATATTATTACTTTTATTCTTCCGTGTAATCAACTGAGGTGTCTGCAAGCGATGGTGTTTGACGCTAAAGCTCTTAATGAGGCGGCCAATAGGAGATGCGAAGGTCGTGAACAACACGAGGCCGAGGTCAGAATCATGAGAGACTCTCGAAGGGAGCTCGGTTTCCGCAGACAAAGACTCCCTGTTTTGACCGAGAAACCCCGTCAGCCTGAGCAGTCGGACGTCGTCTACTGTATGGCTGGACCGCTGATAATGAAGTGACATTCCGGGAGGCCAATGGAGGGAGGAGATTGGGTAAGTGTCCATTTTGAAGAGATGCCAAGGCTCATCTGGTGATGTGAGTTAAATATTTCGCCATGTCTAACATCATTGACGATTTGATCATTGAATGGGCCTCCACCCTACTTCACCAATCCGGATTGTATGTTCATGCTCCTATTGTATTTATCACTAGAAAGCAATTTTCCTTCATTTTAACGTTCAATTGTTCACATCCGCTCGTAATCCAAGTGCATTGTCTTCGGTTAGGCTGGGCATTGAAGAACGCGCTGCTGACATCTTAAGGCAGGGGTCGGCAACCTACGGCTCCGGAGCCGCATGCGGCTCTTTACGGGCTGCTTCTTGACGGTATGTACAGTATGTACTCAGATGCATTGCGGCTCTTGAAATACTGAATTTTGTACCGAATTGGAAAGAAATGGCTCTTCTTGTTATTTTGGTTGCCGACCCCTGTCTTAAGGAGTCACAGTAAAAGTACATTTTGTGTTTCGTATTGACCGCCTGTAAATGGCCACTTTAGCACCTGGAGAATGCTTGAGAGACGTGACGGTCAACACGAAGCCCAACCCAGACAACCACTCGTGGAGTATTTGCATTTGATGATGCTTAGTGCACCTCATTCATCCCGTAGACGATAACAAAAACATCTGGAAATGTAGGGACATCTGAAAAATGTCAGGCAGACTTCAAGAAATATTAGAAACGAAGTATGGATAATATGTATGGTGAACTTACTATATCTGCATTTTAGGCAGTTTCGATTACCTTTGAGACGATAGACTATACCCTCAGTTTGTCCCCAAATAGCCTGAAACATGTCACGTAAATTGTTTGCTTTTGTTTACAGTGCACAATGGAATGACAACTCATGCTTAAACTATTCGCATTGTAGCCGTTCAAGAGATCAGGCGCTCACCTTTGGAATGCTGCTGAGCGTTGTGCCAGTGTTTGCTGAATCATTCCACTTCTAGTTTGTCACCAAAGGTCGCAGGTATTTTAAACTGTAAGCGGCCTGTCAGTCCTCAAGGTAAAACAACCTCTTATTTAACTTGTAGATTTAGAATTATTATTATTTGATGACACTGCGTTGGTAGTTCTGCACAAGCAAAGATAACAAACTCTCAACACATTCGTCAACAATAGCCAGATAATAGAAAACGCGTGACTGGTGACGTTTCAGGCAATGGCTCTTCTTGAGAGCATATACATAATGGGTTTAAGAAGAATGGCAATTGCTATAAACGTCGCGTATTGTGTATATAGACGCATATCTTTTTAATGGCAGTGTTATTGATGTATTGTGTTGTTTTGAAAAACGATGAAGATTACAATTCGTAAAGCGCAGCGCATCGTCAGTAGAACACGCGCACAGACTGAAAAGGCTTCACCACCATCTTGATCAGCATCACTCGGTGGAGCCCACCTGAGTGGAAGCCTTTTGAGGGGGGGGGGGGGCGGGTTGGTGGATCACGAATATTTGTGAAACTCAAAAATATCTGAGGCTGCTTTTCCGCTGTCAGTCAGTTATTTTCCAGTTGCTAGGCTGGACATTGATATGGGTAGAACAGGGTAGAGCAGAACAATCCAATGTTGTACTGCAATATGTACCTCTGTCTATAGATCACACGTCTACCACCAACCCGTAATGGCTGGCGTGGTAAAGTATGGCCAAACAACCCCCACGATCCGCACGGCCTGTGAATATTATATATTTTTTATTCTAAAAACTGCGTGCATTGAAATGGGTGGCTCGTAGATGAATAGCTCCACCCATGGCAGAAATACCCAACTTTACCGATCTCTCTCGACATCTTTACCCCTTTTTACTCCACCAGCTAAAGCCTTCAGTTGTTTTGTTGTCATTCATAAACTTCTCCACAGACTTTCTAACCACCCTCTTCTTACCCTCCAACAACCTACTTTACTGTACCTGCATAACACGAGCTATGGTGATGCGTGCCTGAAATCCAGCACTGGAATCCATTGAAGAGGGAGGAATCCCCTGTAATCCAGGTGGATCACTCCCTTCTCCCTGGGCACTGAGGTCACCATACCCTGGTTTGCCAGCAGATGGCAGTACAGCAAGTGGACTCATTTCCACCTGCTCCATCGCGTTAGATGTGTTTGGGTACTCGGGTTCATCATCAAACTCGACTCTCCTCCACTCGAGCAACTGCGCTGTGAGCAGCTCGGCAGCGTTGCCACTCACGACCCCTCACGTCCATTCTCATTGATGTACGCACACTCCTTCACTTTGATATTGTCGCTCCTGTGCCTACATGCGGAGGTATCTGTCACGCGTGGATTCTTTGATTACATTTTTTTTTATATATTCTCAACAGCAGTGATTTCCCCGGTACTTTATGTGATGTAGAATGGGTGGGTGGCGTTCGTGCGAGTGAATAAGTTCATCCAAACCGCACTGGGATTGTTCATCCAACGCTGGGGTGACGAGCTGTCTCGTGCACGCCCTGCCCACAGGACGTCCACAATGCGCCGAGTGTCTCTCAACTCCGTGCTCTGTACAAGACGCAGCTAGTCACACTCGCCTGCCCCTAACATCCACCATTTCACAAAGGGGGACCGGTGCATTTATTATTCTTTAAATTAGTTTTTTGTAAAATGTATTATCCATACATTATTAATTTAAATTTGTATTTAAAGCTTTCGTGACTACAGGGATTCATATTCTTGGTTCTTTCGGTAAAGACACGTAGAAGGGAAACAAGAAAATAATAAAAATATAAAACAATACAATTCTAACGACGTTTCGACTGCAACACAAGAAATCATCATCAGGTGTGAAATCCACAGCAATAAAATGTGAAAATGTGGCGTATTTTTTTCTTAACGTCAGCACCACGGACAGCGATTTGGCAGTTGTTCAGATGGACGAGTCCATCTATGTTCGGAAAAGAGGAGGGGGGAGAGGAAGAGAATGGAATGCGGTCTGATAGTCACTGTAAGCGTGAACACAATCAATTAAGACCCTAAATGGTTTATCAAATCCTTTCAATGATTGCTAAGCCAGAATCCATCTTCCCGGTTGAAATTGTCTCTGTGTGTGTATATGTGGATAGCCTCATGAACAAATCTCTCATGATAGCCAGATTGCTTGCAGAGAACCTCTGTCTTGGAGAAGTCAATGTCATGTGAGCCCACTGAATTGTAACAGTGATCTGCCACGGCTGAGGTGTTTGTCCTACCGTGTTTCAGGTCTGCTTTATGATCACGGATGCGGTCCGAGACATGTCGTTTGGTTTCTCCAATGTAACTGCTACCACAGAGGCAACTTAGTTTGTAGACGCCAGGGTACTGTATGTCTGGAACCACATCTTTTACAGACGGGACCAGATCACGGATTTTATGTACTGTGTTGAATCGGACCTGGATCTTGTGTTTAATCAGGATTTTGGAGATTTTTTTTGTGACCCCAGCAATATAGGGTAAGGTGATGGTCTTGAAAGGCTCCTCAACAGGATCCTTCTTGATGGTTGGAGTGATGGCCTTGCGGATTGTGTAGTCGGAGTAACCATTAGCCTTAAGAGCTTGGCGTACGTGTTTGAGTTCACTGGCAATGTGTTCCTGGTCGGAAATGCATTGGGCTCTATGGTATAGAGTCTTGATGAGGGAATTCTTCTGGGTTGGATGGTGGTGTGAATCCGGTTTTAGGTAAGCATCCGTATGGGTGGCTTTCCTGTAGACAGAGTGACTCATTGAACCATCAGGTCTCCTTTTAATTAGGACATCCAAAAAGGGTAGCTTGCCATCTTTTTCGACTTCCATGGTGAATCTGATGGCTGGGTGTATGGAATTGATGTGGTCGAGAAATTGGTCTAGAGCAGGCCGGCCATGTGGCCAGATGACAAAAGTGTCATCTACGTACCTCTTCCATAAGGTCGGGCGCAGAGTGGCAATCTGTATGGCGTCAGTCTCAAATTTATTCATGAAGACGTTGGCTACAACCGGAGATAGGGGGGAACCCATTGGGGTGCCCTCAGTTTGCTTGTAGAAAGTTCCATTCTAGGTGAAGTATGTATTGGTTAAGCAGTGTCTCACCAGGGGGGTACCCCAGCATTCAGTCCTTGATGAACCAAGTCTTCAATGATTGCGATGGTGTCAGGTACAGGAACTTTGGTGAATAAGGAAACCACATTAAAACTGACAAGCAGGTCGTCTGGGGACAGGGCAATCCCCTTGATTGTCGATACCAGGTCAGTAGAGTTTAGTACCGCAGAGGTGGTTTTTCCAGTGAAAGGCCGTAGGATTTCAGACAAAAAAAACGAGCCAGTTTATAGGTGGGGGAGTTGATAGTAGAGACAATGGGATGAAGAGGTGTATCTTCTTTATGTATCTTTGGCAAGCCGTATAATCTTGGTGGCCTGGCTGCAGAAGGTTTCAACGAGAACTGTTTGGTGACAGTGGCATTGATGACAGTGGCATTGCCTTTGTCGGCTGAGAGGATGACAATGTCATCCCTCTTTTTTAATTGAGCTAATTCAAAACGCTCATCTTTGCTGATGTTGCTAGCTGGCATCTTAGCGTTTTTGAGGGTTGCAGACATTTCAGATCTTGCTACGTCTGCAGCGATGTGACTCAGGCCCTTGAGAGCTACATCTACTCTAGCAATTATATCATTAACTGGTATGTGTCTAGGTGTGACTGCAAAGCTTAGTCCTTTAGCTAAAACGGATTTCAGACCTTCAGAAATACAACTGTTACTGCGATTAATTACGACTTTGTTAACATCTAGCTTTTCAATGTGTGGGTCCGGTTTCTTGTTTGAGAGGTGGTTGAATTTGGAAATCAAGTTGTCCTTACATTTGGTCGACATAGCGGCAGCTGAAGAGGCAGTCATTTTATCTACATGTTCCCAATCCGATGTGGACATTGTTGCACTCAAATATAAGTGTGATTTGTAGAGTGTCTTATCTAACTGATCTAGATCGGTGCGCGTAAGTCTGATTTTCTCTGAGATAAGAGCTAAGCTAGTTCTAGACAGAATTCGTTTAGCATTAGAAGAAGTTACAGCAGTAGATGTTAGTGTAAATGCGTTTGGTATTACCTTAGAGTCGCGGCATCTCTTCATTGGGCTCACATGACATTGACTTCTCCAAGACAGAGGTTCTCTGCAAGCCATCTGGCTATCATGAGAGATTCGTTCATGAGGCGATCCACATATACAAACACAGAGACAATTTCAACCGAGAAGATGGATTCTGGCTTAGCAATCATTGGAAGGACGTAATAAACCATTTCGGATCTTAACTGATTGTGTTCACGTTTACGGTGACTTTCAGACCGCGTTCCACTCACTGGCATTGTATTCTCCGCAGGGAATGGATTCTTTGCTCCACTGCATTGACATATCTTGTTTATTCCTCTTAGTATCTTTCACACGACGGTCAACGGTACAATGTATAATAACAAATAGTATAAAAATGTATGTGCTTAATTCAATGTACAAAGTAATATATAGTATCGTAATTGTATAGTGAATATATAGCAGTGTGATATACATTAGGGTGGGTAGAATAATACATAGTGTTACATTACAATGTATAAGGTTTAGTGTGGTTTATAGCAATACAGTATATAATTTAATGTTGGGGTTGTCTATGGCAGTATATAGTACGGTATAGACTCGTGTGATGTAAGAGAATAAAGTTTAGATGGAAGCATATTATATAATGTTTACGACGTAGAATTGTAATGTATTACTTTCTGTTAGTAACTCAGCTTATTGTAGAGTATAGTAAGTATACTGATGATCTACACTATGGGAACCTCATTTGCCAGTAAAAATATGATAATTGGTTTTTTACCCTTCTATCTGGCAACAAACTGACACCTTTTTACAAGGAGTCATGTTTGCATAGACCGCAATACCTGCTGTCATAATACAAACAAAAAGACATAACTCTGATAATGTCAGGACAGTGCACATTATCAGAGTTATGTCTTTTTGTTTGTATTATGACTGCAGGTATTGCGGTCTATGCAAACATGACTCCTTGTAAAAAGGTGTCAGTTTTGTTGCCAGATAGAAGGGTAAAAAACCAATTATTATACTGATGATACTATGTAGTTTATACTTTAGTTGTTTACGTGTTGGTTTTGGTTGCTGCAGCTACATACTATTAACACTCCTTCCCTTTATTAATGCTACCCCTATCCCCTCCCTTTGATGCTGCTAATCCTGCATAATGTTACTTATCAGGTTAAATATATATACACATATCTTAGTTCGGTTGGTTCTGTTGATTTGGAAGCGAATGTGGTTCATAGTATAGTTTGCATCTTAATTTTAGAACTTTCGTGACTGCAGGAATTATTATTTGGTTCTTTCTGTTCTGTCACGTCTAAAGATAAAAAAAAATAATAATAGCATATTACGACGTTTCGATTGCAACACAAGCAATCATCATCAGGCATAAAATAAATAACAACAAAAATCTAACTAGAAAAAACTATAGACAGACATACAAGCAGACATACATCACGAGGACACACAGAGAGAGAACACACATCGGCACAAAAAGAGAGGTCGTTTCTGTGATGAGGCCCTTAAATATAGAGAGGGGGGCGGGGTCGGAGAGAGGGAGGGGGCAGAGAAAAAATTAGCATATCAATGAGTGGACGACAAACGGTGATGCTGCAAGTGCGATGACACGGCAAGCAAGCTTGAAAATCAGGAGAAGGACACACTAAAATTAAATAACCTAGTAAAATATCGAAATGTAATGTAATACAACACAGAGGGTCGGTCAACACACAATTAACGCATAGCCTGGTTGATTACGTATTTCAAAGATTGCTAAGTTAGAATTTAAGTGTGAAAATTCCAAAGAGAGGACACAGGCAGAGAGAACAGACAGCGGTGAGCAAGATGACGACGAGGTACGGTACGCAAGCTTGAAAATTAGAAAGACACACTAAAATTAAATAACCTAGTAAAATATCGAAATGTAATGTAATGCAACACAGAGAGTCGGTCAACACACAATTAACACATAGCCCGGTTGATTACGTATTTCAAAGATTGCTTAGAATTTAAGTGTGAAAATTCTAAAGAGAGGACACAGGGAGAGAGAACAAGTAGCCAGAGAGAGAGAAAAAAGATAAGCTTAAAACTTCCCCGTAGAAGTGGTTCAATCTTAATTTTAGAACTTTCGTGACTGCAGGAATTATTATTTGGTTCTTTCGGTTAAGTCACGTCTAAAGATAAAATAAATAATAGTTTGCATATTTACTTGTTATTGATAGCGTGGCGCCATGCAGCACTGCCTGCTCTGTCATTGACGTTGCTTTTACATATTTCTATCTTATCTTAACGAGATTTACATAGCACCGTAACCAATGTGCTTTATTGAGAACTAACAACGGTACAAATTAATGTAATAAATGAAATACATGACAGGAAGCAATGGGCAAATCTTTGATGCAAGAATTTGGTGATAGCCAAATTTACGAGAGTAAATGATGATGATGAATTGATTAAATCTATGGGGGAATGAGTGATAGCCATGTCATGATAATTTTGTCATGAGAATTTGCTGAGACCCATCGCGGCTCTCAGGCCACGCCGTGTTACCAGCCCACAGCGAGGAGGCAGTAGAGGTTCAGCCGCTCACGATTTCTCTTTCTCAAGTGTACAGTACTGTTTACATGTGTAGTGGAGTAAACGCGTGTGGAGTTTGCAAGTGGGGTGCACGCATGTGCAAGTTACGGACAGTGAGGTCGCATCGGGGCAGACAGGTGCGGCGAGAGAGATGAACGGCAAGCTAATTACGATGCACAATGGTGATTGGCTGGCTGCAAATGCAGACACGGTGTAAGCGTCTCGGAGTCTGGAGATTGAGACGATAACGGTGGAAGCCACGGGCGTAAGGGATGGGAGGTCGTCAGCTTAATTAATAAGGAGTTAATGAGAAGCAGGATAAAAATGGGAGCGTGTGATGCAGGAGTTGAGTTGGTGGGAGTGAAGACAAGAGTGAACACAAGAGAAATCTGAGAAACACGCTCCACACCTCGCCCTCTCCAGTGGTGATGGCTGAACCCCCACTGGTGGCATAGGCGAGGTTGGTGAAGTGAGGGCAGACATGCTAGCAGTGGAGAGGCGAGCGGAATCCTAAGTGTGAGTGCGCACAGGCTAGCAGTGGAGAAGCTAACAGCTTTGTCGTAGTGATTCGTGGCTCCCTGGGCAATCACACGGTCGAAAACTATGTGGAGCTGGTTGAGACTCTGGTGAAGAAGTACAGCACAATGGGCTGTAGGATGTCCCACAAAGTCAATTTCGTTGATGCTCATCTTGATAAATTCAAGGAGAACATGGGAGCATACTCGGAGGAGCAAGGCGAGCGCTTCCACCAGGATATACTGGACTTTGAACGCTGCTACCAAGGACAGTATAACGAGAACATGATGGGAGAATACATTTGGGGGCTGATTCGTGAAAGTAATATACGGTATAATCGTAAATCTCGAAAAACTACTCACTTCTAAATATTTTGCAGTCATTTTTGCGTTATTTTATTATAAATACATGTTAATTTTGATTAATTTGTTGGTTTTTTTCTGACTTTATGTGAACGAAAAGATACAAATTTGCTCGTTTTCTCATTGAAAAAAGGTAAATTTCAAAATATCAGTGTCCTGGTCACAAAGCGAAGTTTGTGGGGAATAATAGCCATATTCTATACTTTGTAGGCATAAGCGATTACGAAATAACACTTACTACCCAGTGTAATCGGAGGTGTGATTGTAGTTGTTTAGTGTGATACATCCTAGACTACGGCAACGGTGTGAAGGAGCGACGTCAACGGCGCGAATTCACGTTGAGACGTCTCCACGTGGGGTCTCCACGTGATGGGAGTGCCACGGTGTCTGTGTCTCTGCTGCTCAGACCTGCGCTGCCACCCGGCGTGGGGAGTGGTGGTGCAGTGGTTAGCAGAGCGCTGCACTACCAACCCTGGCCAAACGAGTTCAATTCCCGCTCACGGCTGCCAACGCCGGTGACGAATGATCTTAACCGATCGTGGGCCTCCCCCTGGTCGAATCAGTCCCAAATGTGTACCTGGTGTGGTGTGTAGTAAACATCACCACTACGGAGATAAAGATGGCCGGGCGTTGTGCTAGCCACCCCATCTGTTGCCACATTTCCGGCCTTCAACAGTCTGCTAAAGCTTTACAGGGGATCTTTGTCACTATCTCTATTAGTCAGGGCTGTGCTGCCATATAGTGATACAAAAGATTGATGTAAGTGTTTTTGATCAACTTCAATTTAAACCTCTGATTAACACAGAGGCTAGTTGCAATAGAGACGCGCACCACAGTTACTCTGCATGGGAACATGCGTGGCGACGTCACCACACATAAAACTAACCGGCTGTGTGTTGGAGAGTAAACCCACTACGTGACTACAACGTTGACAATTTGAGTACCGTGACGTTTCGCTGGTGACTACAACAACACGCAGCTTCATCGGGCGATTTACCAAGACGTGACCTCGCCACACATGACAGGTGAATCAGTGGATTATTGCGAAGAAATGTATAGCAGCCAAATACTCATAATTCTAAAGGTGGAGGTAAAACCGGAGGACCTGGAGAAAAATACACGAGACCACATGGAGAGAGAGACACGGAAATTCTAAATATACAGCAGGCGTCAGGGCCGGAATCGAACACACGACCTTCTGTACCAGGCGAGGTAGTTAACAGCTCCTAGCCGCTGTGGCGCTTTGATGTGGAATTATTCTCTGAGCCTCGTGTCAGTGTCTTGTGAACCACGATACATCTCATCCTATTGTCACCCTTTGGTTTGCTGTCGGTATCCTGAACAGAAAGAAATAATAATTGCTTGTTAAACTTATGAAGATCATTAAATATGAAGGAGGCGGAGGAGGTAGAGAGGGGAGGAGGAGAAGGAGAGGAGGGGGGAGACACTCCGTTAGCGTAGCGATGGCAGTGGAATGCAATCACTGAGCATGCTTCACGACCATCTTGATGAACACCGCACGATGGAACCCAGCTTGTGACGAAGCCTTTTGAAGGCGAGGGTCACGCTAGGAGCTTTGAGGTGGCCAGATGGCGCCACGTAGAGCAGGTTCGTGACACCCTCCTTGACGCTCCTCGCCTTCGTCTCCGTGACGCTCCCTGCGGTTGCGACGCTGAGACGACGTCGTGGGCAGCAGGGGGCAGTGCAGCGACATCCGTGGCTGTCCCTGCGTTGTGATAGGCTCCCAGCGTCTGTCTACGCGTCCCGTCTTCACAACCCGCGCTTGCCAGCGTGGCGAAGTACGGAAAAAGAACTCCCACAACCCGCACGGCATCGGGTGGCCTCTGTCCGTATCTACGTACGTACGTGTGTTGAACTTCTTTCGCAACGTACGTAGCCAACTGTGCTAATCAGAGGTGCGGGAGTCCAGTTGTGGGTTGACAAGAATAATAACAACAAAAACAACGATGATTTCAACTTGTAGCACGCCGCACGGTAAGTCGCTCGCTCTCGTGCAGAGAGGACGACCTTAGAGGCGCTAGGAGGGAGGATCCACAGATAAGGAGCGGGATAGGCAGCAACCAGGCGGCGAGGAGCCGGCGCCACCAACGATTGCCGCGAGCTCTGAGCTCCTCCTCTGCAAATTAAGTGGCGTCGGGCAATTTTTTATTAGGGGCTTAAAAATTATGGGAGGAAAACGGAGAACCCGGAGGGAGTGGAGGGGATGGAGGGAGGGGATGGAGGGAGGGGAAGGAGGGAGGGAGTAGATTCCAATTCGGAGGCACTGGTGGGCTGGACTTGTATGGTAACATTGCAAATCAAATGTCATCAGTGATCAGAGTAAAATTAAAAGATAACAAACGTAATGTTAATTCGCGATCATTGTCAACGCATTGCCTGGAACCTTCTCCAGGTGGTCTCCCGAGTCCGGAGGCACATTTCTAGTGGAATTTTTTCAAAGTCCCAGAAGTGCTCACATTTTTTGAAGCACCCTGTATATATAGTTATTGTATACATAATTATATATAGTTATTGAAGCACCTGTATTAATCATTATTATATATATAATTATTAAAGCACCCTGTATAAATAAATGTTGCCCATAGTCCGAATTTGTGTGCGGCATGTTTACAAAAAGCCTGGGGCCGATTTTTATTTTTAGTTCCCAGCAGGGGCGGTTTCTTCATTTGGGCGATTGGGCGACGCACCACCAATGTCATTCAACCACAGAGTCACGCTAGCCGTCACTGTCAGCCTCTGGATATAGTCCAATCAGCGTCATGTCACGTTCTGTGGAGTACCGCCTCTTTTTGGGCGATTTCACTACGGCTGAGAATCGCCCCGAGTGGCCCCATAGACTTACATTCAAAGATGTTTTTTTTCGAACGGGGGCGCTGCAATGCATTCTCTATGGCTTCCGGGAGGGCATGCACTAACGTGCTTACGTCATCATACGTGCTTACGTCATCATACGTAAGCACGTTTCATCCAACAATATAATTTATCGCCACCTAGTGGAATCTTTAATAAAATAAACTTGAGTGGTTTGTTTTAATAGTGAGTATATAAACAAACAAGATGTATTGTAAGAGTCACTTTATTTTTCATTAATATTAAAGAAGTGAAGTTGCCTTTACATGCTTAAGCTGTTAATTTATTCATTGCATGGGTGGACCTTATCCTTATCAATCATCCAGACATTTGCCCCCCCTGAGAGATTTTGCAGGAGCCGCCACTGGTTCCCAGTCCCTGTCACTGGGTGAAGTTCACGCTTGGTGGTGGTGGTTGTTGTGGTTTTTATTGTGGTGGTTGTGGTGGTGATGGTTGTGGTAGTGGTGATGGTTGTTGTGGTGGTGGTTGTCGTGTTGTTTGTTGTTGTTGCTGCTCCACCACCTTCTGGCGAGCACCAGGGCCACGTGGCGCCCTCGCGGGGAGTTCCCAGCAGCGTCAGTGGTGATCCACCAACCCCCCCACCCCCACAGTGCTGGGTCACAGCAGCGAGGCTGCAGGTTGCCCCTCAGAGCCTCAGTTTGTTTTTGTTGTCGTCAACGCGGTAACGTGGTGACGTCACAGCGAGGGACTCCCCCAGTGGCGGGAATCCAGAACGTCTGAATCTGTGTTTTTAGTGCAGGAGGAATCCGATGAGCTGTGAAGCTCTTTGTGTTCACAGATGGTGCAGTGGTGAGGGGCGGGCGTGGAGGGGTGAAGGGGGAGAGGGGGAGGGGTGACGTGGTGACGTCACCGGTTTATGGGAGCGTGCTTGGTGACGTCACCACGTCCATGACAGCAGCATTGTTGGCGCCTTTTGCATTTGGCGCCATCTGTTTATTTGTTTATTAATTTGAAGTTTTAATTTGCTTGGCAGTGGCTGTGTAGAGGATTTGGTCGTCGTGTTTAATTAATGAGCAGCGTTGTGGGATGCAGTGAGCACGAATTACGCTGTACACAACTACATTGTTGTTGTTCTGTACTTTTATTGTAGAATCGACGAAACAAGCGTTTCAATTCCACTGTCCGTGAACATGTTATACTTTTTAAAATCAATATTATTATTGTTGTTTTATCTCTCCCTAAATCCATTACACCACCGGTGTATAAACACATCCCAGTTCACCATTACTAACCACTGCACCCCTAAACTACAGTCACACTCCTCTGGCAGGGTGAATACATCCACGTTGGCTTCACACACACACAGAGCGGAACTTATTTTATAACCCCACCCCATGAAGGTTGTGAGGATTGTTTACGCTCAGCCCCCGCCCCCCCTTTGTGATGGAGAGCCACGCAGCCCCGAGCCACCGACAGCCACCAGCCAGTCACGGGCGTGGCACTGCGCTTGGCAGTGACGAGGGTGGCGAGCGCCGTGCGTCGTGGCGTCTGCCCTCTGCGCTGTTCACGTTCACCTCTCTCAGGACGCACCACTCAGATCCACAATCCTCGCTGAGTCACCACTCCCATACACCCACAGCCCAGGATGTAGGGGATGAGCGAAGGTTTGGTGAAACGAGTGCAACGGCGCCATGGAGTCGGAGCTGTAAAACGACAGCAGCCCCGCGTCCCAGTCCAGATGAATCCCGACTCTCTGTGGAGGCTCCGGCACCGACAGTGAGGTCTCTACTTCGCCATGCCACATTGAGAAGCTGTTGCCATATTTCGCTAGACACCAGGAGACGTCACTCCCTCCCAGGCTGCACTCAGCTCCACGCCCTCTACGTGGGATCGTCCCATACGCGACTCCAACCCAACACCGCCCCGCGCTCACCACATCCACCTCCCAGTAGTGCTGACCCGACGAGAAGCTCTCAGAGCACAGGGCTTGTGACCAGTAATCAAAGCGGTGTGGGTGATGGGGGCGACGCTGGCGGACATCGCTCTGCGTCACTGTCTTGAGATCCGAGGAAATCTGGAGGTAGTCGTAGGCTGAGTTTGTGTCCAGAGTCGGTGAGCATCCATCTGTGGTAAGGACAGCGACGACGCTCACACAGCGGTCATGGCAACGCGTGCGCAGTAGCGGCACGAGCAGTGCACTTGGCGTGTACACACACGCTGTCGTCGTGTTGTCTGTTGTGTTGTTGTGGTACGTGATGCGTTGATACCTAACACTGTAATTATCACGCGTATGACAAATGCATATAGTAATGGTGTAGTGTGGTGTTTTATCACGCGGACAACTTGATCTTTTCTCCTGTCACTTTATTCACAGCATCCCACACGGATTCTCCTCTTGTTCAACATCACGTCCTCCTGTCGCGAACTCTTCCTCTGCAAGCCTGCGACTTCGAGCTTACTCTCTCTCTCGCTCCCCTAGCCTGTCACGGACTCTCTCTTTATACTCTACTAGCTTCTCATCCCGCTAGCCTATCACACTCAAACTAAAGATTCCGCTAGCCTCTCCACTGCTAGCCTGTCTACAACCGCACCGCCAATCTCGCCCTTTCCCCCAGCGGGGGTCTGGAGGGTGAGGTCCCGGACTTCTCTTGAATCTCTTCACTGCTTCATCTCCAACCAACTCAACCCAACTGCCTCACACGTTCCCCTTATATCCCCCTCCTCAATGCGTGCCTTCAGATGGCCCTCATCAATCCGGCGTCTTTCCGGCGTCTCTTGCACGTGTTCTCTCCCTTTTCGCCTCTATCTCTCGCCTTCTTAGCGCCTACCCCGCGTTTGTATTTGCAGCCAGCCAATCACTTCCTCTTTCCCTAATTGCTGGCGTCTCTCTATCTACTCTCACCCAGGCCACCCGCCTGCACCTGCTTATCCTGAGCTGAAAACAATCAAATGTATCGAAAGGCATCCAACACAGATAATCTGCCTTTTGCGCTTAACTAAAATGGTTGACTATTTTTCAGAACCCCAAAAATAGCCGACAATTTTAACCTCCATTTTTCTGAAGCTGGTGACCTTTTTGATAATGTATTGGGAGTCACCCCTGCTCATGCAATTTCCTACACCCCTGTCCAAACATTAAACGAAATTAGTTTGCAGCCTATCCATGAAAATAATGTTCTGAAACAACTGTCCTCCTCTACCGGAAAGGATAGTATTTCCGTCTTTGCCCTGCTAACTGTTGGTCACCTAATATACAAACCTATAGCCAATATTTTCAACCTGTCCATCAAAGAAGCATCAGTACCTCTAGAATGGAAACATTCCTATGTTAGTCCACTTCACAAAGGGGGCCCTAAATATGATCCAAATAACTACCCACCTGTCTCAATTTTGTACCCGTTGATCAAAAATTTTGAACAATGATTGAACTACCAAATTAGCAGTTTCCTGTCCGACAACAATCTATTACATCGAAACGAATCTGGGGTCTGAAAAAAATACAGCACCACATCTGCTGCATTAGACTCTCTGAATCACATTTACAGTAACCTTGATAATAAGCAGTACTGTGCCTGTCTTTTTCTTGACTTGTCCAAAGCCTTTGATACAGTGTACCACAACACCCTGCTTAGTAAACTAAGTTGCCTCCGTTTTTCTGAACACGCAGTAGAATGTTTAAAATTACCTCTCTTCTCACACCCAAACTGTTTTCACAGATGGTTGGAGGTCAAACAGTGTTAAGATAACAAAAGGGGTTGCACAGGGTTCCATCCTCGGCCCCCTCTTGTTCTCTCTTCATGTCAATGACTTGGGCACTGACCTGGATCATTCCAGGGTAAATCTGTTTGCAGATGAAATGATACTGATTACTGCTGGTCGCTCTCCAGATGACGTGATTGCTAAGCTCCAGGGTAATTTCAATAAACTACAACATCAGCTAGTTGCTCTTAAACTAGTCCTGAATACCTCCAAAACCAAGGTGCTATGCTTCTCACCAGGACTAAAGCAGGAAGTTATTTTCCCCCAATTATATTCCTTAAATAATCATCAAATAGAGCAAGTCAAGATCTATAAGTATTTTGGGGTCATCTTTGATTCAAAACTAAATTTTCCAGATCACATTGATTATATTGGTAAAAAGACAAAAAAAAAATGGTTTTCTGTATCGACACAAGCACTGCTTCCCCCCCCCCCCCCATATTCCGTTTGGAATTGATAAAAGCTACCATACTGCCTCTACTTGATTACTGTGACATTTAACCTATAAAAGGCATTTTTTGTCCGTCCGTCCATCTGCGTACGCTCACTTGCGGGGGATTTAGCTCTCGGATCGTGGGGTTTAACAAATACAATTTTGCCGGGAGGCATGCCCCGAGCCCCGCGGTGGGAATAGACATTTACGTTTTTTCGTCTCCAAACTTTAAAGCGGTTTAATTATCGATTTAGTGAGATTTCTCTTTATTTATTTATTTTTGCCGACTGGCGCACGACGAAGCATGCCGTTGCACATGCGAGAGACACTGACCAAGGCTTGCCCCTGGCAACGGGCGGTTGCCCCTGGCAACGGGCAGCAACGCCGTAGCTGCAGGGTGGACGCCATTTCTCATTCCCGTTCCAAATGCACAAAAATGAACACGCGGCGCTGAGGTAAATTCATTAAAGTGTCACGTCCTCTTCTCTCCCCCCCACCCCAATGTATGCAATTACTATTATAGGGTCGGTAGATAATACAATTATAGCAATTAAACAGTATTATTGTAGCGCGGGGGTGGGTGGGATAGCGGCCCAGCCCCCAGCCTCAGCCGGTTGGGCAATCTAGGCGAGGCCGGAGGCTCTGCACGATACTAGGCCTCGACACGCCACTTTGTCAGGCGATGACTTTGTGCTATAGAGTCGATATACCCAGCGTTGCCCGGGGGGAAAATACATTAAAAAACTTCTGAAAACTTTAAAACTAAACATACCAATGAAAATAAAACTCTGTAATTAAAAATTAAACCCCGAGCGCGCCAAGAATCGATTCTTTGGAATCGAAGGTTGTAGATTCCTTTAGAATCGGCATATTCCCGTTTTAAAAACTGCATTTCGCAAAGTATGCTTAACATTTCACTCACTACTCACCCTTACCCTCACCAGTGAGTGGTAACGGTGAGTGGTGAGTGTGAGGGTGAGTGGTGAGGGTGAGTGGTGAGGGTGAGTGGTGAGTGGTGAGGGTGAGTGATGAGGGTGAGTGGTGAGGGTGAGTGGTGAGGGTGAGTGGTGAGTGGTGAGTGGTGAGGGTGAGTGGTGAGGGTGAGTGTGAGTGGTGAGGAAGAGTGGTGAGGGTGAGTGATGAGGGTGAGTGTGAGTGGTGAGGAAGAGTGGTGAGGATGAGTGGTGAGTGGTGAGGAAGAGTGGTGAGGGTGAGTGGTGAGGGTGAGTGGTGAGGGTGAGTGGTGAGGGTGAGTGGTGAGGGTGAGTGGTGAGGAAGAGTGGTGAGGGTGAGTGGTGAGGGTGAGTGGTGAGGGTGAGTGGTGAGGGTGAGTGGTAAGTGGTGAGGGAAAGTGGTGAGTAGTGAGTGGTGAGGGTGAGTGGTGAGTTTGCACTGCTGTAAACATAGCAGGTACCACCACAGTATGTACTGCTCTCATCATAGCAGGTACCACCACCACAGTATGTACTGCTCTCATCAGAGCAGGTACCACCACCACAGTATGTACTGCTGTCATCATAGCAGGTACCACCACAGTATGTACTGCTGTCGTCATAGCAGGTACACCACAGTATGTACTGCTCTCATCATAGCAGGTACCACCACTACACTCGGTATGTACTGCTGTCATCATAACAGGTACCACCACCACAATATGTACTGCTCTAATCATAGCAGGTGCCACCACACTCGGTATGTACTGCTGTCATAGCAGGTGCCACCACCACAGTATGTTCTGCTCTCATCATAGCAGGTACCACCACAGTATGTACTGCTGTCATCATAGCAGGTACCACCACAGCAGTATGCACTGCTGTAATCATAGCAGGTACCACCACAGCAGTATGCACTGCTGTAATCATAGCAGGTACCACCACAGCAGTATGCACTGCTGTAGTCATAGCATGTACCACCACAGTCAGTATGCACTGCTGTAATCATAGCATGTACCACCACAGTCAGTATGCAATGCTGTTATCATAGCAGGTACCACCACAGCAGTATGCACTGCTGTAATCATAGCAGGTACTACCACAGCAGTATGCACTGCTGTAATCATAGCAGGTGCCGCCACAGTCGGTATGCACTGCTGTAGTGAAAGCAGGTACCACCACAACAGTATGCACTGCTGTAATCATAGCAGGTACCACCACAGCAGTATGCACTGCTGTAATCATAGCACATACCACCACAGTATGCACTGCTGTAGTGAAAGCAGATACTCCTATCGAGTTGGTAGACACTGCTATATAGAGTTAGTAGATACTAAAACAGTCAGTATATACCACTACAGTCAGTCAATATTGCTACAGTCAGTATATACAGTGAAGGAAAAAAGTATTTGATCCCCTGATGAAAATCCAGAAAAACGCATGTCAAAAATGTTATAAATTGATTTGCGTTTTAATGAGGGAAATAAGTATTTGACCCCCTCTCAATCAGACAGATTTCTGGCTCCCAGGTGTCTTTTATACAGGTAACGAGCTGAGATTAGGAGCACACTCTTAAAGGAGTGCTCCTAATCTCAGCTTGTTACCTGTATAAAAGACACCTGTTCACAGAAGCAATCAATCAATCAGATTCCAAACTCTCCACCATGGCCAAGACCAAAGAGCTATCCAAGGATGTCAGGGACAAAATTGTAGACGTACACAGGGCTGGAATGGGCTACAAGACCATTGCCAAGCAGCTTGGTGAGAAGGTGACAACAGTTGGTGCGATTATTCGCAAATGGAAGAAACACAAAAGAACTGTCAATCTCCCTCAGCCTGGGGCTCCATGCAAGATCTCACCTCGTGGAGTTGCAATGATCATGAGAACGGTGAGGAATCAGCCCAGAACTACACGGGAGGATCTTGTCAATGATCTCAATGCAGCTGGGACCATAGTCACCAAGAAAACAGTTGGTAACACACTACGCCGTGAAGGACTAAAATCCTGCAGCGCCTGCAAGGTCCCCCTGCTCAAGAAAGCACATATGCATGCCCGTCTGAAGTTTGCCAATGAACATCTGAATGGTTCAGAGGACAACTGGGTGAAAGTGTTGTGGTCAGATGAGACCAAAATGGAGCTCTTTGGCATCAATTCAACTCGCCGTGTTTGGAGGAGGAGGAATGCTGCCTATGACCCCAAGAACACCATCCCCACCGTCAAACATGGAGGTCGAAACATTTTATGCTTTGGGGTTTTTTTCTGCTAAGGGGACAGGACAACTTCACCGCATCAAAGGGATGATGGACGGGGCCATGTACCGTCAAAACTTGGGTGAGAACCTCTTTCCCTCAGCCAGGGCATTGAAAATGGGTCGTGGATGGGTATTCCAGCATGACAATGACCCAAAACACACGGCCAAGGCAACAAAGAAGTGGCTCAAGAAGAAGCACATTAAGGTCCTGGAGTAGCCTAGCCAGTCTCCAGACCTTAATCCCATAGAAAATCTGTGGAGGGAGCTGAAGATTCGAGTTGCCAAACGTCAGCCTGGAAACCTTAATGACTTGGAGAAAATCTGCAAAGAGGAGTGGGACAAAATCCCTCCTGAGATGTGTGCAAACCTGGTGGCCAACTACAAGAAACGTCTGACCTCTGTGATTGCCAACAAGGGTTTTGCCACCAAGTACTAAGTCATGTTTTGCAGAGGGGTCAAATACTTATTTCCCTCATTAAAATGCAAATCAATTTATAACATTTTTGACATGCGTTTATCTGGATTTTGTTGTTGTTATTCTGTCTCTCACTGTTCAAATAAACCTACCATTAAAATTATAGACTGATAATTTCTTTGTCAGTGGGCAAACGTACAAAATCAGCAGGGGATCAAATACTTTTTTTCCCTCACTGTACTACTATACAGTCAGTACATACTACTATGGTGAGTAGCTACGAGAGTCAGTAGATACTACTGTAGGGCCAGTAGATACTACTACGGTCAGTCGTTACTCCAATCAGTAAATACTACTACACAGTCAGTGGCTACTACTGGCTCAGTATATACTACTGTACAGTCAGTAGATACTACTACAGTCAATAGATACCGCTTCCTCTGTTGTATGTAGGGTGTGTAGGCATATATACCTACGCGGGGGTAAAGATATTTTTTGACGGGGGGATCCACAATTTTCGGAAACGTTTTACATCAACTATTTACCCCACACTTTCTACAACTTTTTTGACTTTTTGCAAGCCTCTTGTAATTGTGTTGGTCGAGAAATGGGCAAACGGCCCACCGGGCTTTCACAATATCTTAGTATCTGTGTATGTATATGTAATGTTTTTAAGAGAAGTTTTGAAATATATTCTTCACCCGGGCAACGCCGGGAACTTCCCGCTAGTCTTCTTCTTTCTTTCTTTTTCTTATATATAAAAGTCTCCACGCGCGCGTTTGCGGGGGATTTGGCTCTCGGATGGTGGGGTTTAAGTCCTAAAACATTTGCCAGCCGGCACGCCCTAAGCCCCGCGGTGGGAATAGGCTATTCCGTTTTCACGTCCGTAAACTTTAAAGTCGTATAAATTAACGATTTTGTGGCATTCTTTTTGTTAAATTATTTACTTATTGCGGGCCATCGACCGTACCAACTCACGCCAATTGTGTGGGGGAGGCGGATCCTGCCAAGTGATGCACGTTCGGTCGAGCTCACAGGGGACATTTTATTTTACGCGTTTTACATGGAATAAATATACACATCACGCTGCCGATTTCTCTTCACAGTGTGATGTCCTCTCCCCCCCCCCACCCCAATGCGTGCAGTTACTGCTATAAAGTCCTTCGATATTAATTTAATATTATTAAAGCGCTTACATAGTATTATTCTGGCTCGGGCGGGGGGATGGTGGGGAGGGGCGGGGGTCGCGGCCCAGCCCGCAGCCTGGCATTGTCTCACCTCCTCCGCCTTGCCAATCTAGGCGAGGCCACGGGCTCTGCACGGGACGAGGCGTCACCACACCAATGGAAAGTACAATGTTATTGAATCTTTTGCTAAGAACTCAGGTTTATTGTTTACTATTATTAAACAAATACATTTACAAATATTACAATGATAATGTTTGTGTACACATATCAACTCTGCTTCATTCTTTACTATTATAAAACTAATACATTTCCTAATATTACTATTGGAATGTTCGTGTGCAGAAACTACATGTGTCCCTAAAGTCGATGTCTGTGTGTGTGAGTCCATATGTGTTTGTGTGCGTGTAAGTCGATGGCTTTCTACGTGTGTGAGTCCATGTCTGTGTCTCAGACCATGTGTGTGTCTGTCTTTTTCAAACGGACAACGCCCCATGTGTGTGTGTGTGTACGTACAAGTGTTTGTGTGTGTGTCAGTCCATGTGTGTGCGTATCAGTCGCTGTGTGTGTAAGTCCATACGTGTGTGTTTCACTCAATGTGTGTGTGTAAGTGAATGCGTGTGTGTGAGTCTATGTGTGTGCATGGCTCCATCTGAGTGTGTAAGTCAATGTGCGTTTGTGTGTCTATGTGTGTCAGTCGATATGTATATGTACATCGATGTGTATGTGTGTGTCAGTCCATATGTGTGTGTGTTAGTCCACATGTCTGTGTAAGTCCATACACGTGTGTGTGTCACTCGATGTGTGTGTGTAAGTTAATGCGTGTGTGTGAGTCGATATGTGCGTGTGTGTCAGTCCATGGGCGTGTGTGTTAGTCGCTTTGAGTGCGTGGCTCCATGTGAGTCAGTGTAAGTCCATTTATTTGCGTGTCTGTAGGTCCATGTGTGCGTGTGAGTGAATTGTGCTTTATTGACCTGCTCAAGGCCTATGATACCATCAGTAGGCCTGGCGTCTGGGTTGTTTTAAATGCTTTCGGAGTCCCTGACCAGCTGCTCATGATCATCAAGGATCTTCATGATAGTGAGTGGACCCGGGTAAAACTTCCTGCCCAGGAGTCAGAGCCATTCCCTGTACACCTTGGGTGTGACAGGGATGTCCTCTGTCTCCCACATTATTTAACATATTGTATCTTTTGACCACGTAGTTCGATAAGCCTTCGATGGCTGTACTGGAGAAATTACCATATGGTACAGATACAATGGGAGGCTGATCGATGCCCGTGTGCGGTCAAGGGATGGCTACCTATTGCTCAACCATGTTATGTATGCCGATGCTCTGGTCATTGCTGCTCACTCAGAGGAGGAGTTGGAGGCACTGCTGCTGAACTTGGAGCTTGCCACTAAGAGGTGGGGCCTTACCATCAGCCCCACCAAAACTAAGCACCTGCCTGGGTATTTTGTACCATCGGACAATCCACCCCCACAACTCACAATTGCTGATGCGGCAGTTGTGGAGAGATTGGAGAGATTCCCATACCTGGCCAGTGTGCTCATGACCGGCTTCAGTTTAACAGCAGAGTTCTCACTCCAAATCAGTCGAGCGCCATATCTTTTCATTGGCTGCGTTACGCTGTGTGGAAGCTACCTGGTCTCTCGCTCCACATGAAGCTCCAGGTCTTCTCGGCCACAGTAATTCCCTCCCTTCTCTACGCTTGCGAAACGTGCACCCCCCTAATGGAACATCTTCGCCGGTTAGAAACGATTAGGCTGGCCTGCTAACGATCCATCCTGGGTTTCACCATATGTGTGTGTGTGCGTCTAAATCGATGTGTTTCTATGTGTGGGTCAACGTCTGTGTGTAAGTCCATGTGTGTGTCTGTCTTTTTCGCCCGAGCAACGCCGGGTATTTACCACTAGTTGTATATAAATCAGCCCCCAGTACTGTACTGAAGAAGCTTGACACAATTTATCACTCGGCCTTAAGATTTGCATTGAACTGCCCAAATAGGACCCACCACTGTGATCTCGACATTGGGTCAAACTTAACATCTCTTAATGTTCGACGGCTTGTGCATCAGATCTTATTTATTCACGATGTACTTACAAAAAAATGTGCAGAATACCTGCTGGATCTCCTCACTGGTTCGAAGAACAAATGTGACCTAAGGTCTTCGCTCATTTATCAGCTTCACATTCCTTATTGCCGTACAAATACTGGAGGAAGGGCCTTTGCTATTGATGCCCCCAGGGTCTGGAATGCTATTGCCAATAAACTGCAACTTGGATCACTACCTGTGAGATATTCACTCAAAACTGCTCTAGAGGAGTTGTACACCCCTAGCTGCCACTGCTATTCAGAATGGCCTAAAATAAAGTGTATCATTCCAGATGACCGCTGCAAAGTATGATCTTGAGTTTTGATGATAGTGTGCTGATCTTTAAAGGTGTATTGACATTTTTTGATTCTGATACTGATACTCCTGCTGTTATGGAGTGACTCATGCAGCCAACTATGGCTGCAGAGTTTTGGTCGTACATGGTATGTATATCAATCTTGATTTGAAGCTTTCGTGACTGCAGGAATCCATACTCTTTGTTTTTTTCGGTAAAGTCATGTAAGTATAAAATAAAATAAATTACGACGTTTCGGGCGCAACACAAGCGTCCGTTATCAGGTGGGAAAGCATGGTCTGCTGCTGATGCAGACTGTTTTAATATACCTCCGTGACTTTACCGAAAGAACCAAAGAGTATGTTATGTTTATCGTTTATTGTTAAATTTGAATCACAGTTCCTATGATCACTGTTACATTGTTTTTATAGCTTTATTTTGGTGATTTTGAAAACGTTTTGGTTTAGCCATATTTGTTTGTTGTAGTACAGAGTTAGCCTGATAACTTTAATCTACATTGTCTTATAGTTATTGTTTGACTTGCATCCCACTGGGATTTTTGCACACAGCGTTGAAATACGGTGTTTCTTCTGGAAGACTTTGCTGTTTTTTCCAGGATTTTTCTGTTGCGTGTAGTCACTTCAAGATGTTTCTCGTTTATGTTGTTTTTTTGTTGCTTTTGCACCCGAGTCAAGAGCCGCATGGCTCACAGGGTTATCTTACCTATAAACGTCACTTTTTGTCTGTCCGTCTGTCCCTCTGCGTACGCTCACTTTCGAGGGATTTGGCGCTCGGGCCGTGGGGTTTAGGAAGAATTTTTTTTGCAGGTGGGCACGTCCCCGGCCCCGCGGTGAACTTAGGCATTTCCGATTTTTCGTCCATCGCCTTTAAATCGGTCCGATTTTGTGCGATTTCTCTTTATTTATTTATTTAATATTGCCGACCGGCGCTGACCACGGCGGTTGCCCCTGGCAACGGGCAGCAACGCTGTCGCTGCGGGGTGGACGCCATTTTTAATTCCCGTTAAAAATATGCACACGCATTAACACGCGACGCTGAGGTAAATACATCAAAGTTTCACTTCCCCCCCCCACCCCAATGTGTGCACTTACTATTATAGGGTCGGTAGATAATACAATTATAGCGATTAGACAGTATTTTTGTAGCGCGGGGGGGGGTGGGGCGCTACCCCCACCCCCCCTCCGCGCCCCTAGCCTCGGCCGGGTGGGCGATCTAGGCGAGGCCGGAGGCTCTGCACGGTACTAGGCTTCGACACCCCATACGTGTCAGGCGAAGACTTTGTGCTATAAACTCGATATACCCAGCGTTGCCTGGGGGGAAAATACATTTAAAATCTTCTGAAAACTTTAAAACATTACATACCAATGAAAATACAACTGTGTAATTACTTTTAAACCCGACGCGCCAAGAATCGATTCTCTGAATCGCGCGAAGGAATCGATGGTTGTAGATTCATTTAGAATCGCCCTGTTCCCGTTTAAAATAAGTTGATTATAGAGTCGATAAAAACTGCTACGAATGGGAAATATCCGGCGTTGACCGGGGCAAAAATATTAATAAAAACTCCTGAAAACTTTCAAACATAACATACCAATGAAAATAAAACTCTGTAATTAAAAATGTAGCCCAAGCGTGAAAAGAAGCTATTCTTTGCAATAGTTGCGAAGGAATCAAGGGTTGTAGATTACTTTAGAATCGCCCTACTGTATTCCCTTTTTAACAAACTGCGTGTCGCAGACACACACATTCACACATTTTGCTTTTACATTTAACATACAAAACGTCACCATGTACTGCTGTCATCATAGGCACAAATATATACACCCTCACCACTCTCCCTCACCACTCTCCCTCACTCACCCTCACCACTCACTCACCCTTACTACTCACCCTCACCACCACTACTCACCCTCACCACTCTCCCTCACCACTCTCTCACCACTCACCCTCACCACTCACCCTTCTCCCTCAACACTCACGCTCACCCTCACCAATCATCCTCGCCCTCACTACCACCACTCATCCTCACCACTCACCCTCGCCACCACCACTCACCCTCAACACTCACCCTCACCACTCACCTCTCACCACTCACCACTGACCCTCACCACTCACCCTCACCACTCACTCTCACCACTCACTCTCACCACTCACCACTCACCCTCACCTATCACCCTCACCACGCACTCTCACCACTCACTTTCACCACTCACCCTCACCACTCACTCTCACCACTCACCCTCACCACTCACACTCACCACTCACACCACCTCACCACCTCACACTCACCACAGACCCCTCACTACTCACACTCACCACTCACACCACAGACCCCCTCACCACTCACCCTCACCACTCACTCTCACCACTCACACTCAACACCTCACCACCTCACCACCTCACCACTCATCACTCACCACACATTCACCACAGACCCCTCACCACTCACCACAGACCCTTCACCACTCACCCTCACCACTCACCACTCACCCTCACCACTCACCCTCACCACTCACCCTCACCACTCACGCTCACCCCTCTCCCTCACCACTCACGCTCACCACTCACCCTCACCACTCTTCCTCACCACTCTTCCTCACTCCTCACCACTCACCCTCACTACTCACTAATCACCGTCACCACTCACCCTCACTACTCACCCTCACCACCACTACTCACCCTCACCACTCTCCCTCACCACTCACCCTCACCATTCACCCCTTTCCCTCACCACTCATGCTCACCACTCACCATCACCAACCATCCTCACCCTCACCCCCACCACTCTCCCTCACCACTCTCCCTCACCACTCACCCTCACCTTAACCACTCACCTTCACCACTCACCCTCACCACTCACCCTCTCCACTCACCCTCAGCACTCACCACTCACCTTCAACACTCACCACTCACCACTCTCACCACTCACCCTCACCACTCACCGTCACCATTCACCACTTACCTTCTCCACTCAGCCTCACCACTCACCCTGACCACTCACCCTCACCACTCACCACACACCCTCACCATTCACCACTCTTCTTCACTACTCACCCTAAACACTCACCCCTCACTACACACCACTCACCCTCACCGCTCTCCCTCACCACTCACCCTCACCGCTCACCACTCACCCTCACCACTCACCATCACTGTGGTGGTGGTACCTGCTATCATGACAGTAGTACAAGCTGACGTTTTGTATGTGTAAAGTCAAAAGCTAAATTAGTGAATGTGTGTCTGTAAGAAATGTTAAGCATACTTGGCGACACGTAAGCAAGTTTTTTTTAAAAACGGGAATAGGGTGAGTGGTGGTGGTGAGGGTGAGTGGCTAGGGTGAGTAGTAAGGGTGAGTAGTGAGGGTGAGTGGTAAGGGTGAGTGGTGAAGGTGAGCGTGAGTGGTGATTGGTGAGGGTGTGATTGGTGAGGATGAGTGGTCAGGGTGAGGGTGAGTGGTGAGGGTGAGTGAGGGTGAGTGGTGAGTGGTTAGGGTGAGTAGTGAGGATGAGTGGTGAGCGTGAGTGGTGAGCGTGACTGCTGAGTGGTTAGGGTGAGTGGTGAGGGAGAGTGGTGAGGGTGAGTAGTGAGTGGTGAGGGTGAGTGGTAAGTGGTGAGGGTAAGTGGTGATTGATGAGGGTGTGATTGGTGAGGATGAGTGGTGAGTAGTGAGGGTGAGTGGCGAGGGTGAGTGGTGAGGGTGAGTGGAGAAGGTGAGTGGTGAATGTGAGTGGTGAGGGTGAGTAGTGAGAGTGGTGAGTAGTGAGAGTGGTGAGTGGTGAGGGTGAGTGGTGAGGGTGAGTGGTGAGGGTGAGTGCTGAAGGTGAGTGGTGAGTGCTGAGGGTGAGTGGAGAGGGTGAGTGGTGAGGGTGAGTGGTGAAGGTGAGTGGTTAAGGTGAGGTTGAGTGGTGAGGGAGAGTGGTGAGGGAGAGTGGTGGGGGTGAGGATGGTTGGTGATGGTGAGTGGTGAGCGTGAGTGGTGAGGTTGAGTGGTGAGGGTTAGTGGAGTGTAGTGAGTGGTGATTGGTCAGTGGTGATTGGTCAGGATGAATGGTGAGTAGTGAGGGTGAGGTTGAGTGGTGAGGTTGAGTGGTGAGGGTGAGTGGTGAGGGTGAGTGGTGGTTGTGACGGTGAGTGGTGATTGGTGAGGGTGAGTGGTGAGTGGTCAGGGTGAGGGTGAGTGGTGAGCGGTGAGGGTGAGTGAGGGTTAGTGAGGGTGAGTGGTTAGGGTGAGTAGTGAGGGTGAGTGGTGAGCGTGAGTGGTGAGCGTGACAGGTGAGTGGTGAGGGTGAGTGGTGAGGGAGAGTGGTGAGGGAGAGTGGTGAGGGTGAGTGGTGAGGGTCAATGGTGAGGGTAAGTAGTGAGGGTGAGTAGTGAGTGGTGAGGGTGAGTGGTAAGTGGTGAGGGTGAGTGGTGATTGTTGAGGGTGTGATTGGTGAGGATGAGTGGTAAGTTGTGAGGGTGAGTGGTGAGGGTGAATCGTGAGGGTGAGTGGTGAGGGTGAGTGGCAGTTGTGAGTGGTGATTAGTGAGGGGTGAGTGGTGAGGGTGAGCGTGAGTGGTGAGGGTGAGTGGTGAGGGTGAGTGGTGAGGGTGAGTGGTGAGGGTGAGTGGTGATTGGTGAGGGTGTGATTGGTGAGGATGAGTGGTGAGTGGTCAGGGTGAGTGGTGAGGGTGAGTGGTGAGCGGTGAGGGTGAGTGGTTGTTGTGAGGGTGAGTGGTGAGGGTGAGTGGTGAGGGTGAGTGGCAGTTGTGAGTGGTGATGGGTGAGTGGTGAGCGGTGAGGGGTGAGTGGTGAGTGGTGAGCGTGAGTGGTGAGGGTGAGTGGTGAGGGTGAGTGGTGAGGGTGAGTGCTGAGTGGTGAGAGAGTGGTTCGTTTTGAGGGTGAGTGGTGAGGGTGAGCGGTGAGGTTGAGTGGTGAGGGTTAGTGGAGAGTGGTGGGTGGTGATTGGTCAGTGGTGATTGGTCAGCATGAATGGTGAGTAGTGAGGGTGAGGTTGAGTGGTGAGGTTGAGTGGTGAGGGTGAGTGGTGAGGGTGAGTCGTGGTTGTGACGGTGAGTGGTGAGTGGTGAGGGTGAGTGGTGAGGGTGAGTGGTGAGGCTGAATGGTGAGGGTGAATGGTGAGAGTGAGTGGTGAGGGAGAGTGGTGAGGGTGAGTGGTGATTGGTGAGGGTGTGATTGGTGAGGATGAGTGGTGAGTGGTCAGGGTGAGTGGTGAGGGTGAGTGGTGAGGGTGATTGGTGAGGGTGAGTGGCAGTTGTGAGTGGTGATGGGTGAGTGGTGAGCGGTGAGGGGTGAGTGGTGAGCGTGAGTGGTGAGGGTGAGTGGTGAGGGTGAGTGGTGAGGGTGAGTGCTGAGTGGTGAGGGTGAGTGGTGAGAGAGTGGTTAGTTTTGAGGGTGAGTGGTGAGGGTGAGTGGTGAGGTTGAGTGGTGAGGGTTAGTGGAGAGTGGTGGGTGGTGATTGGTCAGTAGTGATTGGTCAGGATGGATGGTGAGTAGTGAGGGTGAGGTTGAGTGGTGAGGGTGAGTGGTGAGGGTCAATGGTGAGGGTGAGTAGTGAGGGTGAGTAGTGAGTGGTGAGGGTGAGTGGTAAGTGGTGAGGGTGAGTGGTGATTGTTGAGGGTGTGATTGGTGAGGATGAGTGGTGAGTTGTGAGGGTGAGTGGTGAGGGTGAATCGTGAGAGTGAGTGGTGAGAGTGAGTGGCAGTTGTGAGTGGTGATTAGTGAGGGGTGAGTGGTGAGGGTGAGCGTGAGTGGTGAGGGTGAGTGGTGAGGGTGAGTGGTGATTGGTGAGGATGTGATTGGTGAGGATGAGTGGTGAGTGGTCAGGGTGAGTGGTGAGTGGTCAGGGTGAGTGGTGAGGGTGAGTGGTGAGCGGTGAGGGTGAGTGGTTGCTGTGAGGGTGAGTGGTGAGGGTGAGTGGTGAGGGTGAGTGGCAGTTGTGAGTGGTGATGGGTGAGTGGTGAGCGGTGAGGGGTGAGTGGTGAGCGTGAGTGGTGAGGGTGAGTGGTGAGGGTGAGTGCTGAGTGGTGAGGGTGAGTGGTGAGAGAGTGGTTCGTTTTGAGGGTGAGTGGTGAGGGTGAGTGGTGAGGTTGAGTGGTGAGGGTTAGTGGAGAGTGGTGGGTGGTGATTGGTCAGTGGTGATTGGTCAGGATGAATGGTGAGTAGTGAGGGTGAGGTTGAGTGGTGAGGTTGAGTGGTGAGGGTGAGTGGTGAAGGTGAGTCGTGGTTGTGACGGTGAGTGGTGAGTGGTGAGAGTGAGTGGTGAGGGTCAGTGATGAGGCTGAATGGTGAGGGTGAATGGTGAGAGTGAGTGGTGAAGGAGAGTGGTGAGGGTGAGTGGTGATTGGTGAGGGTGTGATTGGTGAGGATGAGTGGTGAGTGGTCAGGGTGAGTGGTGAGGGTGAGTGGTGAGGGTGATTGGTGAGCGGTGAGGGTGAGTGGTTGTTGTGAGTGTGAGTGGTGAGGGTGAGTGGTGAGGGTGAGTGGCAGTTGTGAGTGGTGATGGGTGAGTGGTGAGCGGTGAATTGGTGAGTGGTGAACGTGAGTGGTGAGGGTGAGTGGTGAGAGTGAGTGCTGAGTGGTGAGGGTGAGTGGTGAGAGAGTGGTTAGTTTTTAGGGTGAGTGATGAGGGTGAGTGGTGAGTGGTGAGTGGTCAGGGTGAGTGGTGAGGGTGAGTGGTGAGGGTGATTGGTGAGCGGTGAGGGTGAGTGGTTGTTGTGAGTGTGAGTGGTGAGGGTGAGTGGTGAGGGTGAGTGGCAGTTGTGAGTGGTGATGGGTGAGTGGTGAGCGGTGAATGGGTGAGTGGTGAACGTGAGTGGTGAGGGTGAGTGGTGAGAGTGAGTGCTGAGTGGTGAGGGTGAGTGGTGAGAGAGTGGTTAGTTTTGAGGGTGAGTGGTGAGGGTGAGTGGTGAGGTTGAGTGGTGAGGGTTAGTGGAGAGTGGTGGGTGGTGATTGGTCAGTGGTGATTGGTCAGGATGAATGGTGAGTAGTGAGGGTGAGGTTGAGTGGTGAGGGTGAGTGGTGAGGGTGAGTCGTGGTTGTGACGGTGAGTGGTGAGGGTGAGTGGTGAGGGTGAGTGGTGAGGCTGAATGTTGAGGGTGAATGGTGAGAGTGAGTGGTGAGTGGTGAGGGAGAGTGGTTAGGGTGAGTGGTGATGGTGAGGGGTGAGTGGTGAGGTTGAGTGACGAAGAGTGGTGAGGTTGAGTGGTGAGTAGTAAGGGTGAGTGGTGATGGTGAGGGTTAGTGGTGTGGTTGAGTGGTAAGGGTGAGTGGTAAGGGTTAGTGGTGAGGGTGAGTGGTCAGGGTGAGTGGTGAGGGTGAGTGCTCAGGGTGAGTGGTGAGCGGTGAGGGTGAGTGGTTGTTGTGAGGGTGAGTGGTGAGGGTGAGTGGCAGTTGTGAGTGGTGATGGGTGAGTGGTGAGCAGTGAGGGGTGAGTGGTGAGCGTGAGTGGTGAGCGTGAGTGGTGAGGGTGAGTGGTGAGGGTGAGTGGCAGTTGTGAGTGGTGATGGGTGAGTGGTGAGCGGTGAATTGGTGAGTGGTGAACGTGAGTGGTGAGGGTGAGTGGTGAGAGTGAGTGCTGAGTGGTGAGGGTGAGTGGTGAGAGAGTGGTTAGTTTTTAGGGTGAGTGGTGAGGGTGAGTGGTGAGTGGTCAGGGTGAGTGGTGAGGGTGAGTGGTGAGGGTGATTGGTGAGCGGTGAGGGTGAGTGGTTGTTGTGAGTGTGAGTGGTGAGGGTGAGTGGTGAGGGTGAGTGGCAGTTGTGAGTGGTGATGGGTGAGTGGTGAGCGGTGAATGGGTGAGTGGTGAACGTGAGTGGTGAGGGTGAGTGGTGAGAGTGAGTGCTGAGTGGTGAGGGTGAGTGGTGAGAGAGTGGTTAGTTTTGAGGGTGAGTGGTGAGGGTGAGTGGTGAGGTTGAGTGGTGAGGGTTAGTGGAGAGTGGTGGGTGGTGATTGGTCAGTGGTGATTGGTCAGGATGAATGGTGAGTAGTGAGGGTGAGGTTGAGTGGTGAGGGTGAGTGGTGAGGGTGAGTCGTGGTTGTGACGGTGAGTGGTGAGTGGTGAGGGTGAGTGGTGAGGGTGAGTGGTGAGGCTGAATGTTGAGGGTGAATGGTGAGAGTGAGTGGTGAGTGGTGAGGGAGAGTGGTTAGGGTGAGTGGTGATGGTGAGGGGTGAGTGGTGAGGTTGAGTGACGAAGAGTGGTGAGGTTGAGTGGTGAGTAGTAAGGGTGAGTGGTGATGGTGAGGGTTAGTGGTGTGGTTGAGTGGTAAGGGTGAGTGGTAAGGGTTAGTGGTGAGGGTGAGTGGTCAGGGTGAGTGGTGAGGGTGAGTGCTCAGGGTGAGTGGTGAGCGGTGAGGGTGAGTGGTTGTTGTGAGGGTGAGTGGTGAGGGTGAGTGGCAGTTGTGAGTGGTGATGGGTGAGTGGTGAGCAGTGAGGGGTGAGTGGTGAGCGTGAGTGGTGAGCGTGAGTGGTGAGGGTGAGTGGTGAGGGTGAGTGGTAGTTGTGAGTGGTGAGCGGTGAGGGGTGAGTGGTGATTGGTGAGCGTGAGTGGTGAAGGTGAGTGGTGAGGGTGAGTGCTGAGTGGTGAGGGTGAGTGGTGAGAGAGTGGTTAGTTTTGAGGGTGAGTGGTGAGGGTGAGTGGTGAGGTTGAGTGGTGAGGGTTAGTGGAGAGTGGTGGGTGGTGATTGGTCAGTGGTGATTGGTCAGGATGAATGGTGAGTAGCGAGGGTGAGGTTGAGTGGTGAGGGTGAGTGGTGAGGGTGAGTCGTGGTTGTGACGGTGAGTGGTGAGTGGTGAGGGTGAGTGGTGAGTGTGAGTGGTGAGGCTGAATGGTGAGGGTGAATGGTGAGAGTGAGTGGTGAGTGGTGAGGGAGAGTGGTGAGGGTGAGTGGTGATGGTGAGGGGTGAGTGGTGAGGGTGAGTGGTGACGAAAAGTGGTGAGGTTGAGTGGTGAGTAGTAAGGGTGAGTGGTGATGGTGAGGGTTAGTGGTGAGGTTGAGTGGTAAGGGTGAGTGGTGACGGTTAGTGGTGAGGGTGAGTGGTCAGGGTGAGTGGTGAGGGTGAGTGCTGAGGGTGAGTAGTGAGCAGTGAGTGGTTGTTGTGAGGGTGAGTCGTGAGGGTGAGTGGCAGTTGTGAGTGGTGATGGGTGAGTGGTGAGCGGTGAGGGGTGAGTGGTGAGCGTGAGTGGTGAGGGTGAGTGGTGAGGGTGAGTGGTGAGGGTGAGTGCTGAGTGGTGAGAGAGTGGTTAGTTTTGAGGGTGAGTGGTGAGGGTGAGTGGTGAGGTTGAGTGGTGAGGGTTAGTGGAGAGTGGTGGGTGGTGATTGGTCAGTGGTGATTGGTCAGGATGAATGGTGAGTAGTGAGGGTGAGATTGAGTGGTGAGGGTGAGTGGTGAGGGTGAGTCGTGGTTGTGATGGTGAGTGGTGAGTGGTGAGGGTGAGTGGTGAGGGTGAGTAGTGAGGCTGAATGGAGAGGGTTAATGGTGAGAGTGAGTGGTGAGTGGTGAGGGAGAGTGGTGAGGGTGAGTGGTGATGGTGAGGGGTGAGTGGTGAGGGTGAGTGGTGACGAAGAGTGGTGAGGTTGAGTGGTGAGTAGTAAGGGTGAGTGGTGATGGTGAGGGTTAGTGGTGAAGTTGAGTGGTAAGGGTGAGTGGTGAGGGTGAGTGGTCAGGGTGAGTGGTGAGGGTGAGTGGTGAGGGTGAGTGCTGAGGGTGAGTGGTGAGCAGAGAGGGTGAGTGGTTGTTGTGAGGGTGAGTGGTGAGGGTGAGTGGCAGTTGTGAGTGGTGATGGGTGAGTGGTGAGCGTTGAGGGGTGAGTGGTGAGTGGTGAGCGTGAGTGGTGAGGGTGAATGGTGAGGGTCAGTGGTGAGGGTGAGTGCTGAGGGGTGAGGGTGAGTCGTGAGAGAGTGGTTAGTTTTGAGGGTGAGTGGTGAGGGTGAGTGGTGAGGTTGAGTGGTGAGGGTTAGTGGAGAGTGGTGAGTGGTGATTGGTCAGGATGAATGGTGAGTAGTGACGGTGAGGTTGAGTGGTGAGGGTGAGTGATGAGGCTGAATGGTCAGGGTGAATGGTGAGAGTGAGTGGTGAGTGGTGAGGGAGAATGGTGAGGGACAGTGGTGAGAGTGAGTGGTGAGGGTGTTTGGTGATTGGTGCGTGGTGAGGGTGAGTGGTGAGGGTGAGTGGTGAGGGAAATTGGTGAGGGTGATTGGTGAGTTGTGAGGGTGAATGGTGAGGGTGAGTAGTGAGTGGGAGTGGTGAGTGGTGAGGATGAGTGGTGAGGGTGAGTTGTGAGTGGTGAGTGGTGAAAGGTATTGTCAAAGCCCACCGGGCTTTGACAATACCTTAGTATCTGTGTATATATGTAAGGTTATTAAGAAATATATTTTTCACCCGGGCAACGCCGGGTACTTCTGCTAGTACCTAATAAATGAACTGAAATGAACTGAACATTTAGGCTCTCTTTGTTATCACCTCAGTGACCGCGTTTCTCGCTGAATCCACCTCAAGTCTCCCCCTCCCAAGTTGGCAAGTGCACTCTCGCCGGGCTTAAATACACGACACAGGTCCGCCTCGTGGTGCTGATCTTGTGTTTGTAGCGAATGGTGCTGCAGGTATGAGTGAAGCAGAGATACTTACACAGAGCAGCCAGGAGATTCGTTCGGACGCCTCCCACTGAGATTAATTTTGCGAGGTTCAGGCGGCTGGAGACAGGGGCTGGGTCATCCTGAGTCTCCTGAGAGACGGAGCTCCTTCTGCACTCATAGCACAGGGCACAAACAGAGTCTAATGAAGGTTCATGTCTCTCTGCACTCACAGCATGTGACACTCAGAGTCTAATGAGGGTCCATGTCTCTCTACACTCACAGCACGAGACTCACAGTCTAATGAGGGTCCATGTCTCTCTACAAATAGACAATACAGGAAGCCCTCGACTTACGAATGCCCATACTTACAAACCAGCTTCCATAAAAAAAATGTACTTCAACTTAAAATGCAAACTCGCAGTTGCAAACTAAAACGCATAACTATTTTGTACAGAGGAGCGATCCTCCGCGATATGTAATGAGTCGGCCTCGTGCATCTACCAGTCATCTCAGTCAAGTGCCAACCCATGGCACCTGGATCTGTCCCGAGACCTACTGTCAGTGAGCCGTTGACATTTCACGTGGCCTCAAAGTGCACCTGGCATGGTACAGGCGCGGTGGTGACATCACGGTCACTTAGTTGCGAATGGCAGGTATTGATATTGGTGTGGGGAGCGCTAGTGTAGCGGTGAGTGCACTGCGCTATGAAAGCGGTGACCCGAGTTCGATTCTTTCTCACGGCAAAAACCAGTACCTGGTGTGGTGCTTAAGCATCGCCACCAGGGATACAAAAGCAGCGGGCCGTGATGCTGATCACCCACCGCCTCGCGTGCCATACCAAGCCTTCATAAGGCTTAACGGGGGTATTTTTATTTGGAGTGCGTGTGTGTGAAGGGAGTGGTAGTGTAATAGTTAGAGCGCTATGCTACCAACCAGGCGAATAAAATTCATTCCTGCTCACGATCAACACCAGTGACGATTATGTAAATAGGACCTCAACCTCAAATGAATAACTGGTGTGGTGCATAAACATCGCCACTGGGGCGACAAAAGCAGCGGGTCGTGACGCTGGCCACCCACCTCATCGTGTGCCACAGTGGCGGCCATCTCAGGCGCAGCTCGCTGAGAGTACTTGCCCCAAACAGCCTGTTAAGGCTACATGGGGGATTGTTGTCGTTGGGGTGTCTTTGTCTTTGCGTGTGCATGCGTGCCTGTTTGTTGTGGTGACTCATTGCCAACCTTCCGACTACAGGCTAGCATCATTGTAAGTGAAAATAACGTTCTTTTCTATGTATGTTAATTTATTTTACGTTTAATTTACTATACAGTCAACTTTTTTACATTGTTAGATGCAAATGTACATTTTTTTCTTAATTATGAGTTTAGCAATGCTTCCATCTTTGATGAACCGTAAGACATTTTATAACCATATCGGCATTTAAATACGGTGCATTATTGTTTTCCGACTTACGAACCATTCGACTTATGAACGAGTCTCATGAACAAATTACATGCATAACCCGAGGACTGGCTGTATGGGATACAATTGACCATATGGGATACGACTGCATACAATTGGGTTTATTAGGAATCACATCACGACCGTTTGCTGATTTGTCCACCAGGTGGCAGACAGAGCTCGAGTTTGAGTCTGGGTTGTTACTGACCGGAGATTTTCATGCACGGGATCCTGAAAAACACAAACCCGCATTTCACATTAACATTGACATCCTAAATAGATGCCCCACCTCCACATAGTTGCCTGCTATTAACAGTGGAGCGCGACATCAGGGAATACATGAATACCTGCAAACAGAGAATGGTGAAAACGGGGTTCGTTTAATTGGACACGGACAGACGTCTAAACATGAGAAAACCGCTCTTTACAGGTCTAGTCCAGCACCTACACGAGTAGTTTAATGACGTCAACAACTCGTGTGTTGAACTTTGAATAAAGTGAACTTTTACATATGTTACCAGTAAGGCCCACTCAGCTATGTCGCTCTTTTTCAGAAGTAACTTGGCCACAAATGACAGCTCAGCAAAATGGCCAATCACGTGGAAACGTATCACAGCCAAATTCTCTAAATGCATGATTATAAATTTGGAGAGAAAACCCAGAGGACCCGGAGAAAAATCCACGCGACCAGGGGGAGAGACACACGCAAACTCCAAATATACAGCAGACGTCAGGGTTGGTATGGAACCCACGACCTCCTGCATACCAGGCGAGATAGTTAACCTCCCCAAGCCACCGCGGCGAGTGAATGGAGGTGGTGCCACCTGCAGGAAGTAGAGCGGGTCCTGCACAGTGAGGGCGGTGAGCAGCTGGTTGATCTCCTGCTCCAGGCCACGTGCTCTGCTCTCGTAGCGAGTGATGTCCGCCTGGATGCGGGACAGCACGGAGCAGCCCTCCTCGTCCACGTGCTCCAGCGCCTCCCTCTCCTCCTCCCTCAACTGCTCCCTCCGGCGCTCAAACTCTCGGCTGATCCGTGCCTTGATCCCATGCACAGACTCCTACACAGACAGTGCTAAGTTGTTGAGTCACTCGTAATGTAACGATGCAATGTGGTGTTGTACAGGTGTAGTGACATAGAATGAGTCACTGTAGCACGTGCCGCTGGGAGATTGGTAGGCAATAGAATTAAGGGTAGCAGCCAGTTCTACCAGTTGGACCTGTGGGCAAGGCATGGAGCCTTCTGGGGTTTGCAATTTTCCCCTAAGACTGTGAAGGTTGGAAAAAAAGAGAGAGTACCTCCTTCTCGTGTCTGTGATTTAGTGCACTACATTCAGTGTCAGGAGTGTTAACGAAAATTAGTTTTATTGTTGTAGGGTTGTTAGTAATTTTCCTTTTTTTTCTTTCGAATCCTTAAGGAGGAAATGGGCTATAGGGCGACGGCAAGGAGGGTTCCCAGGCAGCCCCGGCAGCCAGGACCGCAGTGGGGGGTCCCGGAGAGGCGGGCACTCAGCACGCATATCATGGAGCTGTTCTCCTCGGTGATGGCGCTGGTTGGGCAGCTGGGTAAGGAAGAGCCGGAGAAGGGGGCTGCAACTTGGGGGCAGCGAGCAGGGGATTCCGCCATCACTACCAATCAAGGACGGGTATCGAGTCCTTCCGAATGTAACCTACCGCTGACAGCATCCACGATAGGTGGATTTGAGCAGGGTATTGATGTGCGGATGCTCATAGATATGGGGGCATCCGCCACCATATTTTCCGAGTTTGTTTTTAGGGACTGAGCCTGACCTTAAAGTGGTTGACGGAAGAACGGGAGGCGTCCCTGGGAAATTCGGCCAAACGTCAGGCTGCAAATGAAAAACTGCCTGGGCTTAAGGAATCGGAGAAATCGTGGAAACATGGGGAGAGGGCATGGCTGCATTTCCCCAGGTGCCTGTGGGCAGATCTCCTAAATTACATAGGCCATGGCAGGGCCTGGTGGAGGTAATCGTGGTTAGGAGACTGCAGTGTGTACGGATCCAGGATGGTCGCAGGCGTTGATATATGCACCCGTCATGACTGAAACCATATTTTCCACCTTATGAGGTAATTTCATCTTCACCATTTGATGGCCGGGTGTGTCATGTGGCCAACAGAGATGGACGTATGTTTACGGAGGTTGCGCCTCTGCAAGACTCTGTTCCTCCATCCGCAGGATCCCAGGGCTTGATGCCCATGGCACCGCTGGCGGTGCCGCCCACAGGCGGACCGGGTGGATGGTACGACTGCCACCCGCTTCTTCCTCTCCTCCATCTTCGTCCCGGGGAGGACCACACACTTTGGGCCAGCTGTGAGTCACCCCCAGTGTCCCTGGGGGACTCGTGGCAGGCCCAAACGAGGGACCGGCGACAAGGACCCATTCCAAGACGTTTCGGTTTAGATGACCGCCCCTACTCGTCGTTGGGTTGCTGTTATTTTGGGGGCTGGATTGTTGCCATGCATTGCGAATGATGCGTGGATTTTGCTGTGTTCGTCGTCCCGCTACGCGATGTATGGAGGTCAGCCGGGATGGCTGGTTCTTTTTTCATGGGGGGGAGGGGGGGTAATGTAGTGACAATGAATGAGTCACTGTAGCGCGTGGTGCTTGGAGATTGGTAGACAATGGATTTAGGGGTAGCAGCACGTTCTACCAGTTGGACCTTTGGGCAAGGCACAGAGCCTTCTGGGGAACCCAGAGGAGTGTGGGGCCGAGGGCGGAGCCTGGCCATGCTGGGCAGGATAAAAGGTGAGCTTCGACTCGCAGTCAGAACTCGTCATGCCGTCATCGTCGTGATCTTCGTCCTCTTCAAGCTGTGGATTTGGAAGCATGTTGGCTGTCTGGACCCGGTATGTAGTTATCACCTAAGGCTGGGAAGGCCGAATTAAAAAAGAGAGAGAGAGAGTACCTCCTACTAGTGTCTGTGAATTAGTACACTACACAGGTAATGATTGTTACCATACCTCGATTATGTACATGGAGGTCAGCGACGTGTGCATTGGCAGCTTGAATTGGATATAAGGGGAAAACATCATAGGCATGGGTAGTATAAGAAATACGTCTGTCTGTAGCTACACGTTGTGTCTATCTGGTGAAAATAAAATAAAAAAACATCTCTATGGATAGCATTCGGAACTGTCTGTCCATCCCACTTTGGATTTACCAAACTATGCGTCGGAGGCAAATACGAATTAATCTGAAACAAATGATCTTGCCGAGCACATTCTGAGTAAACTATGTCAAAGGTCATTGAATCTACAGAACAAATACACGTGACATTGCTCTATTGTTTAAATTAAAATGTGCTGAAATAGACAAACAATGATGATTTAGAAGGCAATTCTCACGTCCACTCTCCCTTGCACTCAGGCTAAGTTGGTGCAGTCCAGATTTAGGGGGGGGGGGGGGGAGGGCAAAAGGGAGGAATCGCAAGCTCCCATAGCAAGTATTCTTTGGTTCTTTTCGGTTAAGTCACGTCTAAAAATAAAATAATAAATCAAAATAAAACAACACATTACGACGTTTCGATTGCAACACAAGCAATCATCAGGCATAAAAGAAATAGCAACAAAAATCTAACTAGAAAACTATAGACCGACATACAAGCAGACAGACATCACAACGGCACACATAGAGAGGAGTATACAGGCACACGAAAATTAAATAACCTAGTAAAATATTGAAATGTGATGTAATACAACACAGAGAGTCGGTTAACACACAATTAACGCATGGCCTGGTTGACTACGTGTTTCAAAATTTGCTAAGTTAGAATTTTAAGTGTGAGCAACAAATATCTAACTAGAAAACTATAGACAGACATACAAGCAGACAGACATCACAACGGCACACAGAGAGAGGACACAAATCGGCTGTGTGAGCAACAAAAAATCTAACTAGAAAACTATAGACAGACATACAAGCAGACAGACATCACAACGGCACACAGAGAGAGGACACAAATCGGCACAAAGAGATGGTCGTTTCTGTGACGGTCCCTTAAATATAGAGAGGAGGGGGAGGGGGCGGGGGGAGGGAGAGGGCGGGGAAAATCAGCATATCAATGAGTATAGCAAGCATTGTGGTTGTGATCAATAAAGCAATCGACAAGACAAGTCGCTAACGCTTCGTCCAGCGTGGATCGATTCCGTCGCCCCCCCCCCAACTCCTTAAACCAAAACTGCTGTCATGTTGGAAATTGCGTCAAATGAAGTTTCTGTGTCTATCAGTGGTGGCCTTTTCGTCACGTCGTAAACGTGTGTTGCAAATCTGGCCGTCGTAAACCGGATGTAATGTTAAATAAACTTTTAAATAAAATATTTACTGACGCTTAAAATTACACAATCAATATTTTATTGAAGGTTAACATTCAGAAAGTTTACATGCTCAAATAAACAGGCTTGAAAAACAAATCTGGACGGACAAATACAGGAACGAACTCACACCTTGCTCTTTTAAAGTTTGATTTCGTTGATTTTGTAGATTGAAAATAGGCAGCCAGCGAGTTGTCATTGGGAAACGATTCGCTTGAAATCCACACCGCTTGCAATTCACCAATGTTATATCCCACGCCAACGCTTGGGGCAGTGCTCGTCAATTATAAGAGCGAGGTTTAATGAAACAAGATTCGTAGGGAAAACCAGAAGAGGGATATGTGTGACTGCCGTCTCTCTCTGTACCTCCACACGCCGGTAGTCGTCCCTGAGCGTCCGTATCCGTGACTCTGCCATGTTCCTCTTCTCATCTCTCCCCTTCTTCTTGACTCTGAGCTCCTCCTGCGGTGTGGTAGATAAATAAAAAAATACGCAGTGCTCACCATTGACATTGGTAGATCACTGATTGATCATCCCGCATCTCTGATTAGCACGGTTGGCTACGAAAGAAGTTCAACACACATACACACTTCTGTTGTCATTATATTTCTGCATACGTCTCCATTCATATTTTTACTTTTCCCACGATTGTATCCCGATTGCACTGTTCGTGTCATGTATTCAGACGATGAATCCAATTGGAACTACCGTGGAGCAATGCAATAGCCTGTTAAGACAACATCATTGACAAATATTACTTGCATTCTAAAATATTTTAAACCTCTTCTAGTGATGGATGTAGTGGCTACTCACACGCCCTACTATACATAGTAACGTTTCTCACTTAGTCAAACTAATATTTTGTATTCTCATGTAAAATATGATTTAACATGCTGTCAAATGTTGACTGGGCTTAGACCATCAACTCTTGAGAATCCGGTTTAAACCATGTGCACCCGACTAGATTCCAACTCAGCATTACAGCGTTACCATCTCAGTGTTCTGATGTCTGAGCCCCCATGCCACCTCTACCTAGGTCTCCCTGTAAAGGGGCGTTTGGTCTCAACAGGAGCTCACGACCTACTGATGTGAATCTCTCAGCCTCCTGTAACAATGTGGATTACAACAGAACATGACACTTCACCTGTCTTATCTGTTGCGCTTTTTCTACTGTGATGACTCTGTGTCCGGAGTGGTCTCCAGTGATGGTGCAGCCTGTGCAGACCGATATCTCATCCTGTTCACAGAAGTACTTCAGCTCGTCTCTGTGCTCCTTGCATCTTCGCTCCTCCAGGTTTGCGATGGGAGCCACCAGGAGGTGTTCTCTCAGCCTAGGATTCTCCAAGTGAGGCCTCAAGTGTGTCGCACAGAAGGACATCTCACATCTCAGGCAGGTCTTCACTGCAGGAGTTTGGCCATCACCGCAGTTGTCACACGCGATGGCTGCGGCCATCTTGTCTCCAACTCTGAGCTGCTCTGCCAGGTTGGCGAGGGCCACGTTCCTCCTCAGCTGGGGTCGCACAGGGAAGGTCGCTCGGCACTGCGGGCAGCTGAAGCTGCTCGCCTTCTCCCAGGCAGCCTCCAGGCACGGGAGGCAGAACGAGTGTCCACAGCTCAGCGTGGAGGGGCAGACGAACGTGCTCAGGCAGATGGAGCAGCACAGCTTACTATTCACACTCTCACTGGGAGTCGCGCTCGCCATGACCCATGGCTTTGCTGGGATCGCTCGCTGTGTGGCTCAGAGAGACGCTGGACCAGGACCTCTCTCTTATAGCGACGGTGAAGAAGGAAGTAAAATACTTAAACTGTTTTCATTGTCGTCACTGACATCACGAGACATTGCCTGGAATGTGAACCCGTGCCCCTTGGTGTGCAAACAGCAGCCTCAAGGTGAACACGGCTACTGTACACACCTTGACATTTCAAGAAATGAGTGCTGTTGTTAATATAAATCGGTGAGGCTCAGTTGCGGTGGATCATTCGTGAGATGAGTGTCGAGAGATAAACTCATCCTTCTACAGCAAGTTGGTGGCAAGATGTTATCTCTCTCACCCGGTATACAGGAGTTGGTGGGTTTTATCTCAATCCTGACGCCTGCTTTATATTTAAAGTTTGCGTCTCTAACTCTCTATCTCTCCGTGGTCGCGTGAATTTTTCTCCGGGTCCTCCGGTTTTTCCCTCTACATTTACAATCAACATCATGCGTTTAGAGTATTTGGCTGCAATACATTTCCACGTGATAAGCCATCATTTGTGGCCAGGTCGTTTATGAACAAATAGCTACACAGCTGAGTGAGCCTTACCTGCTAAGAGTAAAAAATATAGTTCGTATAGTTGTAGATATGTCATGATGTCCTGTAACTCTATCTCCGTGTAATTACCCCAACGTGACAAGTTGCTTGAATGTCATCGTGGCATCCGAGATGGAATTTGTTCGTCGCCTCCCGTGACAGATCCTGGAATCTTGAGCCTTTTGCTAGCAGTGTGAATCTATCACCAACTCTACCTGCCTCCATCACCCACTGCTGGCGATGTCACCGTCTCTCACTCTCACCTTGTCCGAGACTGCAGATCCCCATGCCGGCCATTCACAGCCGCACCCACCGCTTACTTCACCTGCGTTGCTGTCTTGCCTCACGGCAGATGTGGAGCGTACGTTCACAGGAAGTTCCTGTTTTTTAATGCTAATTTTGGTCACGTGACCAGGAAGTTACGATTTTAGATTTCCACTGTACTACGCGGGCGTCGGCCATTACACAGATAAATGAAGATGGCGGCACGCATCGCATCTCAGTGAGACCACAGCCGCACTTGTCCATTGTGGGAGCTTAAGAATCATTGTCTGTAAGTTGTTTATATTCCTATAATATTGGCAATGCTGTTGTAATGTTGGAATGACCGTTATAGTGATGTAAATGCCTTTATAGTGCCGTTAAGTTGTTGTAGTATATACGAGGCCTAGTTTGTAACGAAGCCTGCGACTTTCCTTATTGTGGATGTTACTTGTGATTTAGTAGGTCGAGTCAGACTTGTGCCTATGTTGCGATCCTGAGAGTAAAGATGACGAAGCATCTCATCCACAGTTTAGTGTTATATGTAATGCTGTACATTTGGGGTGCAGTGGGATGAATACACGATGTGCCTGTATGCAACACACCGGCTTGTGCTTTTGTCTAGTTGTTCAGTGGTAATGTGGGGTCCTAGTCCGTCCAGGATCTATTGTTATCTAAGACAATGTTCTGATGCTGTGGTGTTCATTGTGTTGGTGTTTCCGGATTATAACAGATGCTGTATCTGTGTTTTCTCACCAGTTTTACCTTGTTACAATCAATAAATGACGATTGGAGTTGGACGTTCATCCTGGCTCCGAGGGTTTATTGAACGCAAGGTTATCTACTCGACTAGCGGTGCAATGCAGCGCACAGCGAGGCCGAGATAGTTGTTGTTTCACATTCACACGCACAGCTACTCAACACGCATGCACACGCAGCAATATAAATGCTCGGTGTTCACCATTATTGTAAAGAAAAAATAAGAATAAAACTCAACTATTTTTATTCTACCAGATAAATCCTACTGAGCTATTAGATTATTTTTTCCGAAGCGACCTGCCCATCACAAATGATAGCTCAACAAAGTGGCTCATCATGTAGGATGTGCATGGCAGCCAAATAATCTCAATACTGTACTCTAAACGCTTGCTTGAACCCGGAGACGTTCTCTTGGGTTCTGCGTTTTTTTTTTACAGCAGATAACGAACGCATTGGACTCTACACCCCAATCGGACTGGTGGGAAAGCCCGACATGGATTGCACTGAACACACTGCCTGGACTCGTCCACTTTACTTACTAACGGATAAAAACGCGGCACTGCGTTTGAAGGATTTCTTCTACAAGGTCACCAATGCGAGCGAAGGGGGTTCCCACGATGTCCACGGCTCATTCCTCGGTGCAGCAGCAGCAGAGACTGCTCAGTGAAGCGCAGTGGCTCCAGGCCAGGCAGCAGAGGTCGCAATCGGGTACCCGATACCCGGCTACCATTACCCAGCCAGGTACGGGTACCCGTTTGCGACCCTGGTGCGGCCGGGTACGGGTAGGCCGTGAGTCACTGGTGAGTAACCATTTGTCACTCATTTCGGGTAAGGTACGGGTACCCATTTGCGACCCTGGTGCGGCCAGGTATGGGCAAGGAATAAAAACCCGTTTGCGACCTCTGCCAGGCAGGCAGCGCCATCCGACGCGGGGTTTGCAGCCAAAACATCCTCGCAGCATCCCGGGAGAGCCGGTTCGGTGACAGCTCAGCACCCTTCGGGTGCTAAGCAGCCCACACCCGGCTACGCATTCAGTTACACTCACACACTCACTCACATTCACTCACACACTCGCTCACCCTCATTCACACCCTCACACACGGACCTACGGTCTGTCTCTCTCGTTCTCACTCACCGCTTATATTAAGCCGTCTATGTCCCGTTTGTATACTCCCGTACATGAATTTGTGTCTCTAATCTGATATATATCTAGAAAAAGTCCTCTGTGTCCCGTCTGTGTTGGGTATTTGCCTTTTCCAAAAAAAAATATTAAGAGTGAAATTGCCTATTTTAACGTAAAAGTTTTTTTTCTCTCCATGTCTGGATTTAGCGCATTCTAAAAAAACGCATAATACGAATTACGTAAATTCTCCACGACCAGAATAATATGTATTCCAGGGGTATAAGCAGAGGCTGCCCAACCGCCTTTGTCTTCCCAGTGGCTGTCATTGCTTTCCGCAGCAGGAATTCATATTAAGGATGAGTCGACCTAAAGAGGGGGGAAGGCCGTTCCATAATAAACAAGGCTCGAGACACACACCACACCAGGGGCAATTAAGAACATCTGCGCTCAAACATTCTTAATTACACTTAGCACGCATTTTAGTTAATCACAATTAATTAGATACGTTAACATTTTTAACGTATTGTTTAAACCTATTTTATCAATATTTTTTTATATTTTTTTATATTTTTAAAACAATATTTAACAGGGGTGACCATATATCTGGACTACCCATGTGCAAGGCACGCAATGGGATGGCCCCCGCAATATTGACAGCAGTGGTTCTTAACCCTAACAGCAGCCTTGCACCCCCTTTGGTTCTCAATCGTAAAAATGTTTAATAATGTTAATAAATACCTGGGGGTTTGATACACAAATGATGTCCAGGCAGCCTGCACAATGGAGCAACTAGACTGACCAGATCAATGCAAGGGGCGTGATAGGAGGAGGAGCTTTGGGCTTTTGATGTGTCTTAGGGAATAAGTCCCTATATAACATACGAAAATCATACAAGTCAGTCTTGCAGAGGCAAACTCCGGGATATGGGCCTCAGAATCAACCATAAGTGTCGAGTCTTGCAGAGGCAAAGGCTCTGTGTTGCTAAGTGTTGAGTTATGTGCTGACAGACTCTGAGTATCGCTGAAAGTTTTATTCTACGTTTTTCCTTATGTTGCAGAGCCACTTGGAGAGTCAAGGACTTGGAGAATTTGTACTGTACTAAGCTAAGAGTTGTGAGAAGCTAATAGGGGTGCGAATGCACCCCTATTAGACGTGTGATAAGTTAAGTGGAGATTTGAGTTATACACCAATATCGAGTGTGCATGAAATGTTGTCCAAGCTATAGGCTGGACAAGTTCTGTTCAGCAAGTGACTGATACTCTGATGATAAGAGTCTTGATGAATTTTGGAGAGAGCGAGGAGAAGTGAGACAACGGCGCACAGCAGGAAACCTCCCGAGGGAGGGGAGGGGGGGCACCAAGGGTGCTCGCGCGAAGCAGGCAGCTGCTGACAAGGAATGAGGAGCAGCGTGCCCACAGAGCACTGCAACTGCCGATGGAGCCTGGCGTGCAGATTACCTGCAAGCCGTGCAGCGCAGCAGCTAGCGGCTGACCACGAGCGTGCCGACCCGGGAACCCCGAGCACCCTCCAGCGTGTAGCGAGCACGATGCACAGACAATGGTGCGAAGGAGCGGCGAGCAGTAGGGCCGCGAGCGCACTGCAACTGTGGACCAAGCCTGCCGTGCTGCAACTTCGTTGTGGGACTTGAGGTGTTGTTCAGAAAGGAGAAACATGAACTTTACACTCACTCACTGTTTGTAACTGTACCTTGTACAGGTGGTGGGCCAAGAATAATCTCAGCTTGCACGCCTCACACACCACAATAAGGGAATTGTGTATGGTCGCGTTACCATGAGACATCCTATTGTTTTATTTTTATCACGTGATTGTGAGATTCGATCGTTGATGTTCTTCTAACCATTTGATAAGCATTTGTTTTATTAACCCACATGCCTGCATGAATACGATAATTTTGATATTAGCGGTTTGTTTTCTTTCAATCGTAAAATCTTGCAAATCTGATGATTGATGCCTTTTAAACATTTGATAGGTATATTTGCATGGGTATTGTCGTTGCTATTATCTCCTGCTGATAAGAGTTCTGGATAATATAGTAAGTTGATATTAAAGTTGCTTAGATTAAAAACAGGTTTCCGAGTGCTATTTTCCTTTCTCATGCATCATTGTCGTGGTGACGAATTGTCTCCTGCGGTGAGATTTGAATCCCGAGACCTGACGTAATTACACACGTCATTGTCAAAGCGAGAATCATAAATGTTAAAGCGATCATAAAATCATAGAGAGAATCATTGATATTATCACGATCGGTGAAACATACCCCTAGACAACGAGAGAGCCAATGCTAATAATGTAATCGCACCACATCATAACTGCACACAAACAGATAATCACTAACACATAATCACACAAACACAATCAGTAACACGTAATCACACAAACACATAATCACTAACACACAATCACACTAACATACCCCTCAACAACGAGAGAGCCAATAATTATTGCACTACGTAATAATAATGACACAAAATCATACGTGAATACCCCTACACAATGATATTGCACAAAATCATAATCAGACGTACATGCCCCTAGACACACAAAATCACATACACATTAATCATAACAATATTTTACACAGAAAATTCTAATTACCCTTAACACACATTTTTAGTTAATCACAATAAATTATATATTTGTATTATTTTATTATTTCCCTTCTACATGACTTTACCGAAATAGCCAAGAATATAATATAATTACATACATGAACATATTTTACGTAATTTTGTTGTAATATATTACTTTTAATTTTGGAGCTTTCGTGACTGCAGGAATTATTCTTTGGTTCTTTCGGTTAAGTCACGTCTAAAAATAAAATAATAAATTAAAATAATAGCGACGTTTCGATTGCAACACAAGCAATCATCATCAGGCATAAAAGAAGTAGCAATAAAAATCTAACTAGAAAACTATAGACAGACATACAAGCAGACAGACATCACAAGGACACACAGAGAGAGGACATATATCGGCACAGAGAGAGGGGTCGTTTCTGTGACGGTCCCTTAAATATAGAGAGGGGGGGCGGGGACGGAGAGAGGGAGGGGGCAGAGAAAATTAGCATATCAATGAGTGGACGGCAACGTGTTGCTGCTGCGCAAGTAAGATGACGACGTGGCACGGCACACAAGCTTGAAAATTAGGAGAAAGGCACACTAAAATTAAATAACCTCGCAAAATATCGAAATGTGATGTAATGCAACACAGAGAGTCGGTCAACACACAATTAACGCATAGCCTGGTTGATTACGTATTTCAAAGATTGCTAAGTTAGAATTTAAGTGTGAAAATTCCAAAAGAGAGGACACAGGCAGAGAGAACAAATGGTCAGAGAGAGAAAAAAGATAAGCTTAAAACTTCCCCGTAGAAGTGGTTCAATCTTAATTTTGGAGCTTTTGTGACTGCAGGAATTATTATTTGGTTCTTTCGGTTAAGTCACACTTAAATTCTAACTTAGCAATCTTTGAAATACGTAATCAACCAGGCTATGCGTTAATTGTGTGTTGACCGACTCTCTGTGTTGCATTACATCACATTTCGATATTTTGCGAGGTTATTTAATTTTAGTGTGCCTTTCTCCTAATTTTCAAGCTTGTGTGCCGTGCCACGTCGTCATCTTACTTGCGCAGCAGCAACACGTTGCCGTCCACTCATTGATATGCTAATTTTCTCTGCCCCCTCCCTCTCTCCGTCCCCGCCCCCCTCTCTATATTTAAGGGACCGTCACAGAAACGACCCCTCTCTCTGTGCCGATATATGTCCTCTCTCTGTGTGTCCTTGTAATGTCTGTCTGCTTGTATGTCTGTCTATAGTTTTCTAGTTAGATTTGTATTGCTATTTCTTTTATGCCTGATGATGATTGCTTGTGTTGCAATCGAAACGTCGCTATTATTTTAATGTATTATTTTATTTTTAGACGTGACTTAACCGAAAGAACCAAAGAATATATTACTTTATCAATATTTTTAAATATATTCTTTAAATGACAATATATTCAACACTGGTCACCAGACATCTGGACCATACCTGTACAAGCCACGCAATGGGATGGCCTCCGCAATTTTGAGACCAGTGGTTCTTAACCTTGACTGCAGCCTTGCACTCCTTTGGTTCTCAATCGTAAATTGTTTTAATAATGTTACTAAATACCTGGGGGTTTGATAAACATACGTGCCCGTGCTTAATTTGTTTTTCGATGATTTAGCTTCAAAAAAAGTCTGGCCACGTCTCACACCCCCCAGAAAGGGCATATCGCACCCATAGGGGCTGCGTACACGCCAGGTTAAGAACCACTGTCTACAGGGACCGATCTTCGCTCATAAACCAACGAGACCCCTGAAGCCTACGGGTCGCCTCCTTCTAAGGACCCCGAGGTCAAGGCTCTATTCGTGGGGTGATTGGGTGGGTAGCTGGGTGAGTGAGTGGGAGTGGGAGAATGGGTGTGTGAGTGGGTGAGTGGGTGGGTGGGTGAGTGGGTGAGTGGGGGAGTGTGTGGGTGATTGGATGCGTGAGTGGGTGAATGGGTGATGGGGCTGTTGCCTGCACTGTGCAGCTCTCAATACTGAAACAACGCTTTGTCTTTACGTATCAGACAATCTGAATCGTTAGAGCTGTTTTTTTCCATTTTGAAAACGCACCTCTTTAAACTGGCCTTCATCCCGTTTGCCCTGTTGGTGAGTGAGTGAGGGAATGAGTTTGTAAGTGAGGTTGATTGGTGAGTGAGGTGGGTGAGTGGGTAAGTGTGTGGATGGGTGAGTCGCTGATTGAGTGGGTGAGTGAGTGGGTGAGTAAGTTGGTGAGTAATTAAGTGTGTGAGTTAGTGACTGGGTAGGTTGGTGGGTGCTGTTGTATATGTGGGGTGTGAAAATTTTGATGTGTTGTATGCGTGCGTGGGTGAAATTATTATGTTGTATATGTGGGTTATGAATATTCAGTGAAAATAATAATAATCAATCGAAATTTGGCCAAAGGTGTAATTATCCGGAAATACTTTAATCCATGTAATTACGCACATTTATTATGCCAATTCGAGAGGTAATTGTAGTAATTATGCGAGTGGGTGTAATTATGATAATGCAATTCGTTATGATAACCAGACCCCGCCTCGGTGACGAGGGTGGGTTATCGATCGGAATAAGGCAATTAATCGTATGCAGTTATGCAGGTGTGGTGTAAGTATACAAGATTAACTTAGATTAACTCGGCCTCGTTGTCTAGGTTCGTCTCATTCTCGCTTATTTAGGTCCCTGGTTCGCCCCGTTATCGCTTTAACATTTACTGAGTATGTGTTAGTGTGTTTATTAAGGTCACCAAGTTCAGATCTCAACGCAGAAGCAGATCTTATGCATAGACTTCAGGAAGGAATCACACAACCACTTCTGTATTAATCAATTTATTACTAATTCAACTTCGACTATGGTATAGTATGCGAACTCTCAATCCCGGAACGTCAACACGGCATCAATACAGTATCATCAATGATTGTCTGATTTCACTTGACAACGGCACATGGATCCCGCGTAACGCGATGGTTGTTAGTGAGAGAGAGAGTCGTTAAAACATGCAAATACTATGCTAAGAAAACCTTAACGTTAATGAATGAAAGATGCTTGAAAGATTATACGGCGATAAAACACAATCAAAACAGTTATTATTCTTAAAGGCACCAATCTCAACAGATACATCGCAGGTTATCTGACAACAGAGTGGCTCGGCGGAAGGAGGTGCCAAGAATCAATTCGTATTGATGGATCTGTTGGGAATTTATGCGGTTAAGAGTACAGTCCACTAAATATTAAAGATAATACTCTTACAAATGACGGATGGCCATCACTCGGTCTCGAGTTTTTCTTCACAGCCACGGATGGCTTATGGGTTCGAGTGGGTTTGAGTGGTAAGAGTTGTCTTCAATAGTCAGTGTTCGGAGTCGGTTCTTTATGTCAAACAGATGCCTGGGGGTCGTGTGGTGAGGGGGCGGTGCGCGTCATACGTATTAGTCGCTCCTCTGTCGTCGTGGGGAATTGGTTGGATGCCTGTTGATACGCTGTCGTAGTTCGGAACCCGGTCGGTAGGTGGCGCCCGCAGCTCGCTCGCAGCGCACCGTCGTCCTCTCGTCACCAGACCGCGACCCTGGCTGCCAGCAGGGGCTTCTGACGCGGCAGGTTGAACTGTCAAGCGGGTCTTGCCCGCCTGCAGAGGCGACGGGGAGCTGCTTGAGTCGAGCCCCGAGAGCCAGCTGAACTCGGCTGAGTCCCAGAAGCTGAAGAGTCGAGCCGACCCGTTAGTCGCAGCTCGCCCTTGAGTCGACCCGCTCGGTCGAGCTCCTGATGAGTTGACACTTCTGGTCGGACTCGGCTGATGAGTCGAGCCGACCCTTCCGGTCGAGCTCGCTCATGAGTCGACCCATTGGTCGCCCTCGTGATGAGTTGACTCTCCTGGTCCAACTGGTTTCCAATGCTCAGAGTCCTTTCTTTTATGCCGAAAAATCCCTTTGGGTCCTGCCCACAAGGCGGGGTTTCTTTTGATTTACTGTGTCAGGATCTGTCCGTGTGTAGGTGTGTTCATGTGTGTGTCCGTACGTCCGTGTGTCCTTGTGTGTATCACCCACGGCATTTTCCGTTGTCATACTCCCTCCATAAAATCCACGAGCAAACAATCAGGTGTTACAAATTGCCTCGAGGTCATGGGTGCGATTCATCCCTTGTTTGGCCTTCTTCATGAACCAAAACACAGACGTTACAAATCGTCTCATAGGCGTCTTTGTCCGTGTTGCACCACCTGGAGGGAGGGGCATACTCCCCCCGACCCTCGCTGACGCATGAAGAAATGATTAAAAGTTTTAACATTTGTCCCTTACCATTTCCCAGTTATGATTCTGTATTTAACCTAAGGTCTGTCATTTCCCATCGTGGTGCTTGACTCAAGTGGAGGTTTCCCCGAGCGTGTACACACTCATATCCCGCGCTGCGGGGATACAAAGACGGCCGGGATCTCCCTTTCTCTCCGACCCTGGGTTTAACATCGCTCTTTTATTAGGTATTTTATTTCGACCTGGTGGTGATTTATCCCGTTATGCTTCGGGTCGAGTTGTATCAATAACTTTAGCCTACCCTGTTGTTAAACTCCGACTTTAACGTTATTTTAATAGCAATACAGAATAATTGAGCTTTTCGACTTAACTAGGCGAACACGAACTTTTGGTAACCCCCCCCCGCAGCCTCGCTGTTCAGCTGAGCCTGCAGCCTTGAGAGAGAGAGAGCAACACCCTTATTTTCGTCTCACTGTGGTCATCCAACCTTCTGCTCTGGGAGTGTGATCAATTTCAGGACAAAGCCCCCTCACGTTCAGACGTGCAGTGGTTGTTAATCAGCCCCCTCTCCTGTGTTCACAACCTTGAGCTGAGTTTATCTTTCAGCTGCAGAGAACAAGGCGTGTTCCTCCTCCCTGTGTGCACGTGTTCCAATTAGCTCGAAATCCCTAACACACAATCAGTGATGACCCCCCCGGCCTTCTGTGGCCGTGATCCAGACAAAGGCGCCTCTGCTCCTTTCATTGCCCAATTATTTGCCCATGTGCTGAGGTCATAGATGGTTGGGCTTTTTGCTTTAACTGTCTGGCTGACTCTCCCACTGTCTCTGCCCTTGCACGGGTGACATGCCCGTTTCTCAGGCCTTATCTATCCCTGAAGCAAGGTTGCAATTCTGCCATCTTAGCCCTCCTCCCGTTCATTACTACAACACCTGGTGTTTTGCAGTTTGCTGCGCTTTAGTGTTTTCATTCATTATATATCAATGATGGAAGAAGGCTAGAATACAACATTCCGCCCTTTCAAAAATGGCCAGTGGTCAAATGGCCACGGGTTATTTTTAAAAAAATGTATACCCTTCTTCCATCATGAACCATCGATTGTCCTCAAGTTTTGCTGCTATTTCCTTACAACGCGCGCGTACGTGTCACAACTTACATGGTTATATGTGACAAAAAAAAAATATTCTAAAGGAAGGTAAAACGATAAGGAAGGGAGAAATTATTCTATTGACTACGTGTTATAGGAGATATCGTTAAAAATATAGTTTCTACGGTTATTCTTGGGTGGCATCATCAGGCCTTGGCTCTATCCCTGCTCCTGGACTCGAATGGTAGGTGGCTTGTGCCTGCGATTAGTCTTTTAAGTTCGGTCTTCACTTTGGCCACATGGTATGTTAAGGTTAGAATAGCCAGGACTAGTATGATTATCCCTGTTGCCCCTGTGATTCCCATCCCCATCTGTTGATTTCGCTGATATCCAGCCTCTTTGGTCGCCCAAGTAAGATCTGTTATGTTAATCTCTGATTCGCTGAGGGATAATTTCACCATGTGGAATTCTTTACTGTTCAACAAGTTGGACAGAGTGCTGCTTATCTCAAACTTGTGGCCTCGGAATGTGTCTACTATTTCTACCTCCGCTTGGTGTAGGCTTTTGTCTAGGTTATATAATACCTTGTCCCCTATGCGTACGAATGTTCCTCTTGGTATTGTGACCAGTGCGACGTGGCTTGGAATCGGAACTTCCATGGTGATGGAGTGTTGATCGGTAGAAACAATTGCCGTATCTAGAGGGGTGCTAATCAACCACTGAGCATTAGCTATCATGGCCACTGTTCCGGTTCTTTCTTTGGGTTTACTTAGCTTCAACTTGCAAGTTTCCTTAGAGCTTAGGTTTGACAGACCACACATTATTTCTGCTGTATTGGTCAGAAATGGTTCCCCTGGGCAGAGCCAATGAACCTCTTTCATTATTTGACACAGGTTTAGGTCAGGCACCAGGTACTTAAGGGGGCCTTCTTCCTGGTAGGCCACCACTACGGGAGTTTCCATCTTGGAGTAAATGTCGTTATTCCATGTACCCACGTTCAATACTGTCCGCAATCGAAATACATTTCCGGGTTTGACCAGGGGTAAATTTAGCAAAAATGCCAGCTGTCTAGTTTGGGGGTCCACATGTATGGGTGTGGCTGTACCCATGTTGAAGGCAATTTGTACTTGAGTTGGACTGATTGTTTCCGGGGATGCTGCTTGTAGCACATCTTTTATCAGTGTTGGAGTTACCAGATATGACGGAATTTGTCCTTGTATAAGATCACTGATGCTGCCGCTGGTGCTACGCAACAAGTCTTGGATCACCCACTGAATTGGCTCTCGAATACTCTCTTCTTCGTATAGATCTCGGATTGCAGAACTCAATTCTTGGAATGTTAAGTTAATCATGATAGAATGTAGGTTTACGAGAACCACGGTGTCTCGGAGGGTGGATCCCATTTCGACCAGATTCTTTTGTTGGTGCTGTATTTGCTGCTGGATCTGATGCATATCGAGCTGTAAATTCTCGATACCTTGCGTGAGGTGTCCAATCTTTACGGCGTTGGATATGGATACTCCTAGTGTGATTAAGGAACTAAAACCGGATAGTATTCCAAAGACCCCTCCCAGGCCGATAGACCTCTTGGAACGTGTTAGGTTGACAGTGGTGGGGGGAAGTATCATGGTTCTTTGTAATTGCTTCAGGATCGTTCCGACATTCTGTTCACTGTATCTTAGGAAGTCATAATACCATATTCGGGTTGCTTGGGTAGCTTGGGGTGGTAACTTCCCGAAGTGCTTCTTTACCACCAAGGCAGGTTCCAAGGAGACATAGACTTGTTGGGTTACTATTTTCGTTTCGGTTACTAGGAAGCTGGAGGAGTCTCTCAGCATCACCCCGGATTCTGGTCCTGGCTTGATCAGCTCTTGGCTCCCTTCTAGCTTGGCAAGGTACGTTAGCAGGAGCGTGAGCAGGAGGGCTGCCATTTCCTGGAAAACATATTACACATTATTGTAGTGTGATATGCCCCTTAGTTTAGTTCCCCCCCCCCCTTTTCCTACCTTTATTCCTTATCTTGCTCCACCAGCACAGGGTACGGTTTGATTTGGTTGATGTGCACCCACTTGTATTGCTGCTCTCTTCCTGTCTTTGTGATTTTTAGCTGATATACTACTGGGGACATTTTGTCAACAACCTCGTGTGGTCCTGTCCAGGAAGGTAGGAATTTCCTGCACTTCTGTTTTCTTTTCTCGTAATTGAGGTACCACACCTGGTCTCCTAGCTGGTATTCTGCGTGGCTGGCTTTTTGGTCATAGTATGCTTTGCTCCCCTGAGCCTCTACTTGCAACTGGTCCCTGACCATAGCGAATGTGCTCTGTAGGTGACTACTGAGTCCCGTCAGGTATTCAGTTGGCGTCATTGCCGTCGGGGTCTCGTCCTCCGCTGGGACATATAACAGGTGTACTGGGAGGGTCATTAGCCTCCCTGTCATGATCTCGAAGGGTGTCCTGCCTGTAGCTCGGTTGGGTGTGGCTCGCATGGCCATCAAGACTAGGGGTAGTTTCGTATCCCAGTCGCGGCCCGTGGTAGACACATATTTCTTTAGGAGGCTCACGATGGTCCTGTTGGCTCTTTCCACCTGTCCTGAGGATTGTGGATGGTATGCGACATGTAATTGTCTTTTTACTCCCAACATCTTCCACACTTCTGTGATGACCTCGGCTGTGAAGTGGCTTCCTTTGTCTGAATCGATCGTTGACGGTAGGCCCCATCTACTGAATATTTGGTTGATCAGTAGGATAGCGGTCGTTTCCGCGGTGTTGTTGGGTGCTGGTAAACACTCTGTCCATTTAGAGAATGCACAGGTCACAGTTAGCATGTACTTGTTCCCTTTGGTTGATCGGTTGACAGGTCCTATCCAGTCGATTTGTAGGTTGGCCCAAGGATAATCTGTGCCCCTCCTCTGTAGGGGTGCCCTATGCTGTGAAGTCGTTGGCTGGTACTTACAACACACAGTTGGACACATGTTTGTGTATGTCTTCCCCCATTTTTGGCCAGTAGGCCACCTGTCGCAGCATCTGTCCCGTATTCACCTCGCATCGGTGGCCGCTGCACGGTTCATTGTGGGCGTGTTGTAACATTATTTCCCGATATTGAGAGGGGACTACCCATCTAGGTCGACCGTCTTTTTCGTTTGTGTACACCAGTAGCCTTTTCCGCATTGAGAACCTTTTGATTTGGCTATGCATGATCTCGAGCTCTTTGTTGTCATTCAAGTTGTCAGTAGTGATCGGTTTTCCTGCTGGATCTTGGATATGATCGGCGAGGGTCTTTAGTGTTTCGTCCTCTTGTTGCATTCTGATCAGGTCTTCGGAAGGCTGGGCACTGTTCAATTGGGCTCTGGTTCCAGCTTCTGCCGGGTTCTTCCCACTTCTTGTGACCAGTCTTATCACGGCGATGTCTTGGTTCGTCGACTCTTGTTGTCCGTCTCTGTCGGTTTGGTCTTCTAGCTTCCACGAGGTGCCTTCCAGGCTTCCCACTTTTGCTATGGCATCTGCTTGGTCGTTCCCCGTTTTCTCTTGACCAGGTATCTTGGAGTGCCCTTTTACTTTCTTCCAAAATATCTTCATATCCTTGTTCTGAACCATCTTATCTATGGCCTCGAATAGTTCTCGATGGTGAATTGGTTTATTCCTATAGTTCTTCATCTCGTTTTTTTTCCATATGGGTAGGTGGTGCAGGAAGCTGTGCTGTACGTAGTTGGAATCAGTGCACACCACCATGGTCCGTATTTGGTTATCGGATGCCATTTGGACAGCGATGTGTACCCCGACCAACTCTGCATACTGGTTTGACTTTGGTCCCAGCTGAAATCCCTCTTGAATCCCTGTGAGTGGGCCAGTTTCCCAAATGACTCCTGACCCAGCGTGGAGCTTGTTCTCCCTCATCTGGGAGCATCCATCGATGTATACCACTGGTAGGTCGGCACATGTCTCCTTCCTGAAGGGCAGGTACCTGTTGTCCTCCGGAGGTATCTTTTCGTCCTCTGCTTCTACGCTGTCAAAGGTACAATCATGTAAATCGGCAAGACCTTGGGCCATTGGACTTTTCTTGTTTTTTGCGTATTTCATTGTGATTGGTAGGCCTTGAAGTGTCAGTGCCCAGCTGGCTATTCGGCTGCTGGTTACGCGGCCCTCTCGAATCTTCTTACTGTTGAGGTATGCCAAGGATTCATGATTCGTTTCCAGGATGATCTTCTCTCCGTTCAACAAGTTCCGAAAATGTTGTATGGCCCAGATGTTTCCAAATATCGCCTTCTCACACTCGGAGAACTTCATCTCCACTCCCCGGAGGGCTTTGCTGGCATAGGCAATAACTCGTTTCTCTGCTTCCTGTCTCTGGTACAGTACCGAGCTGATACTATGATCTGAGTATGCGGTCTCCAGGTAGTATTCTTTCCCTTTCTCTGGGTATGCTAGGCAGGATGCCTCTGTGATCTGTCGTTTTAATTCTTTTTCTGCGGCTTCCTGTTCCCGTCCCCACTCCCATGGTTCGTCTTTTTGCAGTAGTTTGACTAAGGGTCGAACGATTCCTGCGTAGTCGTCCACGAACTGTCGAAGGTAGTTGCAAATCCCTAAGAAGCTCCGAAGGGTCGTGACTGTGGTGGGCGATTTGAGTGCGAGGAGGGCTCCAAGTCTTTTGGTTTGGGGTAACAGTCCCTCAGTGCCGACCTGGAGCCCGAGGTAGTCCACCCTCTTGCGTGCCCACTGTCCTTTTTGTATTGAAATCTTTGCGCCTGCTTCCTTTAACTGATCGAGGGTATGCTGGAGGCTCTCGCGGTGTTCTTCCCATGAGGAGTCCTTGACCAGTATATCGTCGACATAGACGATGGTACCTCGCTCTTTTGCGTCGTCCATTGCCTTGTGTAGGAATATGTTAAAGTTCGCAGGTGAATTTGAGTATCCAAATGGACATCGGTTCCAAGTATACTGTATTCCATTGAATGTAAATGCCAACTTGTATTGATCCGCTTCTTTCACGGGCATGGTCCAGAAGCCATTTGATAGATCCATGGTGGTGAGAATTTTTGCGCCTTTTATTTGGTTGAGATTCTGGTCGATCTCTGCCATTGGCCATCGAGATAGGGGAACCGTTTCGTTGAGTTGCCTATAGTCGATGGTGAGTCGCCACTTGCCTGTGGGTTTCAATACAGGCCAAATCGGTGAGTTGTAGGTTGAGTTGCATTCTCGAATTATATTCTTCTTGAGTAGGTTCTCCAAGGTTTCTTGGATTGATTCGTAGGCAGCCAGTGGAATCTTGTATTGTTTCACATATACCGCTGGCGCTCCTTTCAGTGTGGGAATAGATACCACGTGTAGGTCGGTTTTGCCGCAATCATAGGGGTCTTCTGAGAACAGGGAGTGGTATTTGTGGAGCAGTTGACGAAGCTCATTTCGATGAGTGTCGGTCTCGAGGGCGTCTGCTGCTTCAATTTGTTGTTCGATTTGTTCTTCTATTAGGGAGACTCCTTGTCCTGGGTCTGGGTCCAAGGCCTTCGTGGTTTCGGGCGGCTCGGTTGAAAGTTCCTTTTGCGTTACTATCGGTTGAGTTGCCTTGGCTTCATCCGAGGGTAATACGCTCTTGCCCTCGTGTTCTCCTTCATCGGTTTGCAGTTCGTAGGTTTGGCCTCCAGGGGGCGGTATATACTCCATGAGGGGATGGTCATTTGGTGGTACTGACTCTAAGTCGGCTTCCTTTCGGTCTTCTCTCAGTCTGTTAGTCATTAGCTGAGTGATTCGAATACCTGCTGGGTCCTCGTCTTCGTTCCTGATTGTCGTTGATAGGACGTTGAGCTCTTGTGTTATCCCTTGGATTCCCGTGGAGTCTCTCATAACGTCTTCATCTTCTGAGTCCCTTAGTTGCTCCGGCATTGATTGTGCCCAAATTTGTCGGGATTCAAGGTTCATAATGGGTTTCAGGCGATTCATTAGTTCTATCCCAATGATCAACTCTTTTCCGGGGCTCCGTACGACATATAGGGGATGGTTCATGTTGATTTTGTTGAACGTCAACTTCGTCATAACTTTGCCCAATGGTCGCATGTGGGTCCCTTCACATCCTGAGTAGGTAAGTTTACTTGGCATCATCTGTAGTGTTTCATTCTTCCTCTGGAGGGCAGTCTGGAGTTCGTCAAATAATTCTCTGGATATCATGGATATTTCTGCTCCAGTATCACAAAGGCCCTGGCTAGTCAGGGTGTCTTGCAGTATTACTTCCACGTGGACTCGTCCGACTGGTCCTACGGGAATCAATTCCCCCAGATGGTACCCTTTTCCCTCTGGTACCACTTCGATGATTGCTTCTGGGCTTCTTGTCTTCCCTACGTTCACTTGGGCTACCTTTGCGCTGGGTGTGTCCTCCTCCGGTGTGGGTATAGTTGGTAGTCTTCCCTTCGCTATTTGCATGGGAGTCTTCATACTCCCTAGGAGCTCTCTTTCCATCCTAATGTGGTGAGCATATCGATTCCTGTTAGCTAACGGTGGTCTATGCTCTATTGTTAGTGGAGGCGGCAGTAGGGGACGATATGGTGACTGGTTTGGTGGGCGTCGGCCTCCGCGGGGTAGGTATGGCCCGTCACTCGCTTTTCCTCCTCCATAATTCCAGCCTCCGCCCTCTTCTGCATTCCATGGTGGTGGCGGCTGTGAGTGCCAGGTTCCCCTTGACTCGTTCCTCCCCCCACGTGGAACGCTATTCAGCGTGTTGTGGCCGGGTGTTGGTTCTATTGGGTTAGGCGCCCTCTCCTGGGGGAATTCATGTCCACCCCGTGTGGCGCTAATATTATTCCTTGGAGATTCGCTTCCCTCCAGATCGAGGCATTCTTTATCTCTGGTGACGATGTGGGTTTTGGCTATGCTAGTGGTTTTCCGTCCGTTCACCCAGGCCGTGTGGGCCTTGCTTTCAATCTGGCGTAGGGAGGCAGTCTCGGGGTCCAACATCATTCCTACTATTCTCACTATTTCAGGTCTCAATGATTGAAAGAACATCACTTTTAAAACTGTCTTATCTCCCTGGGCATTGTCCCCGTCCCCTGCGTAATATGCTTTCTTAAGGCGTAGGAGATAATCTCGTGGGTCTTCGTCTACACGCTGGGTCATCAACTTTGCCGCGTTCAATCCTTCGGATAGTGTGGAGTATTCCCCAAATCTCTTAACTACTGCTCGGCTCAATTGTTTAAAGTCACTCTTCACCCTATTTGGCAGGGAGGCTACCCATGGTCTGGCGGGTTCATGTAGGCTCCTTGATAATAAACATGCCTTTTCTGCTGATTTACCCAGACCCCGGATCTTAGCCTCCTGTTCTACTGTAGCTATGTAAGTGTGTATGTCCCTGTTCTTGTTATGTGGATCGAAGTAGGGAATTCTCACGAGTGCTTTGTCCATTAGTTTTAGTGTCTTACTGTTAAAAGTGTGTTGTTCGTCATCAGTGGTGTCGGTTCCTGAGGAGTGCTCACCTGAGCTACCCTTGTCTCTACTATCACTGTTGTCATGTTTCCCGTGTCTGTGTCGTGATCTCCCTCTGTCCGAGGATTCGTATCTGTCCCGTTGCTTGTGTCTCTTGTTTTCCTTACGTGGGTCTTGTGATTCGTGCTTGTGGGTTGGTGTGCGTGGTCTCCTTGAGCGGTGTCTATGTGGTGAGTGTTTTTGTCCTTGTCCTTCATGCTGCCTACTACGTGTGGAGTGCCTGCTAGGTGAGGTGTTGTATTTATGTTTGTCTCGTGCTTCATGGTTATCGGGATTCCTGTCTCTGTCATCTGTGGTGCGGGTGGTTTTGCGTGGGTGATTTTTACGGGTCATGCGTCCCTCTGGTGAGCTTCCTCTGTTACCCCTGTCGTGTTGATAATGTTTACGTGAGGTGCGTCTCTCTGGTGAGCTGTGTCTGTCATCTGCATCATGTCGGTCATGTTTGCGTGAGGTGTGTCTCTCTGGTGAGCTGTGTCTGTCATGTTTACGTGAGGTGCGTCTCTCTGGTGAGCTGTGTCTGTCATGTTTACGTGAGGTGCGTCTCTCTGGTGAGCTGTGTCTGTCATGTTTGCGTGAGGTGTGTCTCTCTGGTGAGCTGTGTCTGTTATCCGTGTCGTGTTGGTCATCGTCAGAGGAGTCAGTGTCAGATGAGCCGTCACCACCACGGTGGCTCTGCTTAACATGACTTTTGTAGTGCCTTTTGCACCTGTAACGTGGGTCAACTTGGCTCGGTGATTTCTGCTTATCCCATGGCTCATGCTTGTGTGACGTGCGTCTCTCTGGTGAGCTCCTGTTACCCGTGTCGTGTTGGTCGTGTTTGTGCGAGGTGCGTTTCTCTGGTGAGCTGTCTCTGTCATCTGCATCATGTCGGTCATACTTGCGTAGCGTGCGTCTGCCTGGTGTGCTGTTTAGGTCATGTTTCCCGTCTTGCACCAGCTCCGCCCTTTTCCGCCCTATCATTACAGTGTATCCTGATGACTTAGGGTTAATTATTTGTCTCTCTCTAACGTTGGGGTGGTCGGCCTCATGTTTTCCCGTTTGTATTATTATTTCCTCTTCTCTCTCCTCGATTTGCGAGGGTGTTACTTCATCAAAATTGCTTTGCACAGTAGCCATACTCATTGTGGGATCTGGCCCTGGGCTACGTCCACGTGGCTCGGAGTGTGGTAAATTGTTACTCCCGTATGTGTTCTGTGTATCAGCGTCTGGGTGTTTCACTGGTGCATTTAGTGCGGATTCTTTCTCTCTCACGAGGGCGTGCAGATTCTTTACCTGCTCCATTAAGGACAGTTTCTCTTGTCTTTCCCTTTCAAATTTTTCCTCATTCCATAATCTTTCTCTGTCTGTCTGTGCGAGGAGATACGAGTCTACCCTCGCTATTTCTGCAATTTTTACGTCACGTTTGGCTTTGCCACATTTCATCACGTCCTTAAGTAGTTTCCTTCTGTGGGCCTTAACATCTTCTGTATGGCACCCCTCCCATATATCTCTCTGCTCCGTCTGCTGGCTAGCAGTCCGTCCAGTACGTTTTAACACAAATTCCCGATATTGTTTTTCCATAGATTCCATCTCCTCCTCAGAGGTCCACTCTGTATCAGTGTTATGCGTTGGTGTGTCAACCTCAGAATGCTGTGAATCCTGTGCCATCTCTATTACGTAGTGTGGTTAATAGACTTAAGAGTGTATCTTAATTCTAACCTCTCATGTGCGGCGTGAGTTACTCTAGAATTCCCCTTCAGAGCACTTATAAACAATTGTATCACAGGATGCGTCAGTTCAACTCGAGCAAATAATTTCAGCCCAGCTGTCTTTGTTATACTCTGCTACTCTGGTATTTCCCTTCAGAGCGCGTTTTGTTTTGTTTTACGCCCGTTTACAATCACAAGGCAACGTTAGTTCACACCACTTTGATTAACACAACAGTGATTCGTTCCTGAATTCATGCACAAACTGTCTGCGAGAAATCCCGGACCCGAGCCCCCATTATGTTGTATATGTGGGGTGTGAAAATTTTGATGTGTTGTATGCGTGCGTGGGTGAAATTATTATGTTGTATATGTGGGTTATGAATATTCAGTGAAAATAATAATAATCAATCGAAATTTGGCCAAAGGTGTAATTATCCGGAAATACTTTAATCCATGTAATTACGCACATTTATTATGCCAATTCGAGAGGTAATTGTAGTAATTATGCGAGTGGGTGTAATTATGATAATGCAATTCGTTATGATAACCAGACCCCGCCTCGGTGACGAGGGTGGGTTATCGATCGGAATAAGGCAATTAATCGTATGCAGTTATGCAGGTGTGGTGTAAGTATACAAGATTAACTTAGATTAACTCGGCCTCGTTGTCTAGGTTCGTCTCATTCTCGCTTATTTAGGTCCCTGGTTCGCCCCGTTATCGCTTTAACATTTACTGAGTATGTGTTAGTGTGTTTATTAAGGTCACCAAGTTCAGATCTCAACGCAGAAGCAGATCTTATGCATAGACTTCAGGAAGGAATCACACAACCACTTCTGTATTAATCAATTTATTACTAATTCAACTTCGACTATGGTATAGTATGCGAACTCTCAATCCCGGAACGTCAACACGGCATCAATACAGTATCATCAATGATTGTCTGATTTCACTTGACAACGGCACATGGATCCCGCGTAACGCGATGGTTGTTAGTGAGAGAGAGAGTCGTTAAAACATGCAAATACTATGCTAAGAAAACCTTAACGTTAATGAATGAAAGATGCTTGAAAGATTATACGGCGATAAAACACAATCAAAACAGTTATTATTCTTAAAGGCACCAATCTCAACAGATACATCGCAGGTTATCTGACAACAGAGTGGCTCGGCGGAAGGAGGTGCCAAGAATCAATTCGTATTGATGGATCTGTTGGGAATTTATGCGGTTAAGAGTACAGTCCACTAAATATTAAAGATAATACTCTTACAAATGACGGATGGCCATCACTCGGTCTCGAGTTTTTCTTCACAGCCACGGATGGCTTATGGGTTCGAGTGGGTTTGAGTGGTAAGAGTTGTCTTCAATAGTCAGTGTTCGGAGTCGGTTCTTTATGTCAAACAGATGCCTGGGGGTCGTGTGGTGAGGGGGCGGTGCGCGTCATACGTATTAGTCGCTCCTCTGTCGTCGTGGGGAATTGGTTGGATGCCTGTTGATACGCTGTCGTAGTTCGGAACCCGGTCGGTAGGTGGCGCCCGCAGCTCGCTCGCAGCGCACCGTCGTCCTCTCGTCACCAGACCGCGACCCTGGCTGCCAGCAGGGGCTTCTGACGCGGCAGGTTGAACTGTCAAGCGGGTCTTGCCCGCCTGCAGAGGCGACGGGGAGCTGCTTGAGTCGAGCCCCGAGAGCCAGCTGAACTCGGCTGAGTCCCAGAAGCTGAAGAGTCGAGCCGACCCGTTAGTCGCAGCTCGCCCTTGAGTCGACCCGCTCGGTCGAGCTCCTGATGAGTTGACACTTCTGGTCGGACTCGGCTGATGAGTCGAGCCGACCCTTCCGGTCGAGCTCGCTCATGAGTCGACCCATTGGTCGCCCTCGTGATGAGTTGACTCTCCTGGTCCAACTGGTTTCCAATGCTCAGAGTCCTTTCTTTTATGCCGAAAAATCCCTTTGGGTCCTGCCCACAAGGCGGGGTTTCTTTTGATTTACTGTGTCAGGATCTGTCCGTGTGTAGGTGTGTTCATGTGTGTGTCCGTACGTCCGTGTGTCCTTGTGTGTATCACCCACGGCATTTTCCGTTGTCATACTCCCTCCATAAAATCCACGAGCAAACAATCAGGTGTTACAAATTGCCTCGAGGTCATGGGTGCGATTCATCCCTTGTTTGGCCTTCTTCATGAACCAAAACACAGACGTTACAAATCGTCTCATAGGCGTCTTTGTCCGTGTTGCACCACCTGGAGGGAGGGGCATACTCCCCCCGACCCTCGCTGACGCATGAAGAAATGATTAAAAGTTTTAACATTTGTCCCTTACCATTTCCCAGTTATGATTCTGTATTTAACCTAAGGTCTGTCATTTCCCATCGTGGTGCTTGACTCAAGTGGAGGTTTCCCCGAGCGTGTACACACTCATATCCCGCGCTGCGGGGATACAAAGACGGCCGGGATCTCCCTTTCTCTCCGACCCTGGGTTTAACATCGCTCTTTTATTAGGTATTTTATTTCGACCTGGTGGTGATTTATCCCGTTATGCTTCGGGTCGAGTTGTATCAATAACTTTAGCCTACCCTGTTGTTAAACTCCGACTTTAACGTTATTTTAATAGCAATACAGAATAATTGAGCTTTTCGACTTAACTAGGCGAACACGAACTTTTGGTAACCCCCCCCCGCAGCCTCGCTGTTCAGCTGAGCCTGCAGCCTTGAGAGAGAGAGAGCAACACCCTTATTTTCGTCTCACTGTGGTCATCCAACCTTCTGCTCTGGGAGTGTGATCAATTTCAGGACAAAGCCCCCTCACGTTCAGACGTGCAGTGGTTGTTAATCAGCCCCCTCTCCTGTGTTCACAACCTTGAGCTGAGTTTATCTTTCAGCTGCAGAGAACAAGGCGTGTTCCTCCTCCCTGTGTGCACGTGTTCCAATTAGCTCGAAATCCCTAACACACAATCAGTGATGACCCCCCCGGCCTTCTGTGGCCGTGATCCAGACAAAGGCGCCTCTGCTCCTTTCATTGCCCAATTATTTGCCCATGTGCTGAGGTCATAGATGGTTGGGCTTTTTGCTTTAACTGTCTGGCTGACTCTCCCACTGTCTCTGCCCTTGCACGGGTGACATGCCCGTTTCTCAGGCCTTATCTATCCCTGAAGCAAGGTTGCAATTCTGCCATCTTAGCCCTCCTCCCGTTCATTACTACAACACCTGGTGTTTTGCAGTTTGCTGCGCTTTAGTGTTTTCATTCATTATATATCAATGATGGAAGAAGGCTAGAATACAACATTCCGCCCTTTCAAAAATGGCCAGTGGTCAAATGGCCACGGGTTATTTTTAAAAAAATGTATACCCTTCTTCCATCATGAACCATCGATTGTCCTCAAGTTTTGCTGCTATTTCCTTACAACGCGCGCGTACGTGTCACAACTTACATGGTTATATGTGACAAAACAAAAATATTCTAAAGGAAGGTAAAACGATAAGGAAGGGAGAAATTATTCTATTGACTACGTGTTATAGGAGATATCGTTAAAAATATAGTTTCTACGGTTATTCTTGGGTGGCATCATCAGGCCTTGGCTCTATCCCTGCTCCTGGACTCGAATGGTAGGTGGCTTGTGCCTGCGATTAGTCTTTTAAGTTCGGTCTTCACTTTGGCCACATGGTATGTTAAGGTTAGAATAGCCAGGACTAGTATGATTATCCCTGTTGCCCCTGTGATTCCCATCCCCATCTGTTGATTTCGCTGATATCCAGCCTCTTTGGTCGCCCAAGTAAGATCTGTTATGTTAATCTCTGATTCGCTGAGGGATAATTTCACCATGTGGAATTCTTTACTGTTCAACAAGTTGGACAGAGTGCTGCTTATCTCAAACTTGTGGCCTCGGAATGTGTCTACTATTTCTACCTCCGCTTGGTGTAGGCTTTTGTCTAGGTTATATAATACCTTGTCCCCTATGCGTACGAATGTTCCTCTTGGTATTGTGACCAGTGCGACGTGGCTTGGAATCGGAACTTCCATGGTGATGGAGTGTTGATCGGTAGAAACAATTGCCGTATCTAGAGGGGTGCTAATCAACCACTGAGCATTAGCTATCATGGCCACTGTTCCGGTTCTTTCTTTGGGTTTACTTAGCTTCAACTTGCAAGTTTCCTTAGAGCTTAGGTTTGACAGACCACACATTATTTCTGCTGTATTGGTCAGAAATGGTTCCCCTGGGCAGAGCCAATGAACCTCTTTCATTATTTGACACAGGTTTAGGTCAGGCACCAGGTACTTAAGGGGGCCTTCTTCCTGGTAGGCCACCACTACGGGAGTTTCCATCTTGGAGTAAATGTCGTTATTCCATGTACCCACGTTCAATACTGTCCGCAATCGAAATACATTTCCGGGTTTGACCAGGGGTAAATTTAGCAAAAATGCCAGCTGTCTAGTTTGGGGGTCCACATGTATGGGTGTGGCTGTACCCATGTTGAAGGCAATTTGTACTTGAGTTGGACTGATTGTTTCCGGGGATGCTGCTTGTAGCACATCTTTTATCAGTGTTGGAGTTACCAGATATGACGGAATTTGTCCTTGTATAAGATCACTGATGCTGCCGCTGGTGCTACGCAACAAGTCTTGGATCACCCACTGAATTGGCTCTCGAATACTCTCTTCTTCGTATAGATCTCGGATTGCAGAACTCAATTCTTGGAATGTTAAGTTAATCATGATAGAATGTAGGTTTACGAGAACCACGGTGTCTCGGAGGGTGGATCCCATTTCGACCAGATTCTTTTGTTGGTGCTGTATTTGCTGCTGGATCTGATGCATATCGAGCTGTAAATTCTCGATACCTTGCGTGAGGTGTCCAATCTTTACGGCGTTGGATATGGATACTCCTAGTGTGATTAAGGAACTAAAACCGGATAGTATTCCAAAGACCCCTCCCAGGCCGATAGACCTCTTGGAACGTGTTAGGTTGACAGTGGTGGGGGGAAGTATCATGGTTCTTTGTAATTGCTTCAGGATCGTTCCGACATTCTGTTCACTGTATCTTAGGAAGTCATAATACCATATTCGGGTTGCTTGGGTAGCTTGGGGTGGTAACTTCCCGAAGTGCTTCTTTACCACCAAGGCAGGTTCCAAGGAGACATAGACTTGTTGGGTTACTATTTTCGTTTCGGTTACTAGGAAGCTGGAGGAGTCTCTCAGCATCACCCCGGATTCTGGTCCTGGCTTGATCAGCTCTTGGCTCCCTTCTAGCTTGGCAAGGTACGTTAGCAGGAGCGTGAGCAGGAGGGCTGCCATTTCCTGGAAAACATATTACACATTATTGTAGTGTGATATGCCCCTTAGTTTAGTTCCCCCCCCCCCTTTTCCTACCTTTATTCCTTATCTTGCTCCACCAGCACAGGGTACGGTTTGATTTGGTTGATGTGCACCCACTTGTATTGCTGCTCTCTTCCTGTCTTTGTGATTTTTAGCTGATATACTACTGGGGACATTTTGTCAACAACCTCGTGTGGTCCTGTCCAGGAAGGTAGGAATTTCCTGCACTTCTGTTTTCTTTTCTCGTAATTGAGGTACCACACCTGGTCTCCTAGCTGGTATTCTGCGTGGCTGGCTTTTTGGTCATAGTATGCTTTGCTCCCCTGAGCCTCTACTTGCAACTGGTCCCTGACCATAGCGAATGTGCTCTGTAGGTGACTACTGAGTCCCGTCAGGTATTCAGTTGGCGTCATTGCCGTCGGGGTCTCGTCCTCCGCTGGGACATATAACAGGTGTACTGGGAGGGTCATTAGCCTCCCTGTCATGATCTCGAAGGGTGTCCTGCCTGTAGCTCGGTTGGGTGTGGCTCGCATGGCCATCAAGACTAGGGGTAGTTTCGTATCCCAGTCGCGGCCCGTGGTAGACACATATTTCTTTAGGAGGCTCACGATGGTCCTGTTGGCTCTTTCCACCTGTCCTGAGGATTGTGGATGGTATGCGACATGTAATTGTCTTTTTACTCCCAACATCTTCCACACTTCTGTGATGACCTCGGCTGTGAAGTGGCTTCCTTTGTCTGAATCGATCGTTGACGGTAGGCCCCATCTACTGAATATTTGGTTGATCAGTAGGATAGCGGTCGTTTCCGCGGTGTTGTTGGGTGCTGGTAAACACTCTGTCCATTTAGAGAATGCACAGGTCACAGTTAGCATGTACTTGTTCCCTTTGGTTGATCGGTTGACAGGTCCTATCCAGTCGATTTGTAGGTTGGCCCAAGGATAATCTGTGCCCCTCCTCTGTAGGGGTGCCCTATGCTGTGAAGTCGTTGGCTGGTACTTACAACACACAGTTGGACACATGTTTGTGTATGTCTTCCCCCATTTTTGGCCAGTAGGCCACCTGTCGCAGCATCTGTCCCGTATTCACCTCGCATCGGTGGCCGCTGCACGGTTCATTGTGGGCGTGTTGTAACATTATTTCCCGATATTGAGAGGGGACTACCCATCTAGGTCGACCGTCTTTTTCGTTTGTGTACACCAGTAGCCTTTTCCGCATTGAGAACCTTTTGATTTGGCTATGCATGATCTCGAGCTCTTTGTTGTCATTCAAGTTGTCAGTAGTGATCGGTTTTCCTGCTGGATCTTGGATATGATCGGCGAGGGTCTTTAGTGTTTCGTCCTCTTGTTGCATTCTGATCAGGTCTTCGGAAGGCTGGGCACTGTTCAATTGGGCTCTGGTTCCAGCTTCTGCCGGGTTCTTCCCACTTCTTGTGACCAGTCTTATCACGGCGATGTCTTGGTTCGTCGACTCTTGTTGTCCGTCTCTGTCGGTTTGGTCTTCTAGCTTCCACGAGGTGCCTTCCAGGCTTCCCACTTTTGCTATGGCATCTGCTTGGTCGTTCCCCGTTTTCTCTTGACCAGGTATCTTGGAGTGCCCTTTTACTTTCTTCCAAAATATCTTCATATCCTTGTTCTGAACCATCTTATCTATGGCCTCGAATAGTTCTCGATGGTGAATTGGTTTATTCCTATAGTTCTTCATCTCGTTTTTTTTCCATATGGGTAGGTGGTGCAGGAAGCTGTGCTGTACGTAGTTGGAATCAGTGCACACCACCATGGTCCGTATTTGGTTATCGGATGCCATTTGGACAGCGATGTGTACCCCGACCAACTCTGCATACTGGTTTGACTTTGGTCCCAGCTGAAATCCCTCTTGAATCCCTGTGAGTGGGCCAGTTTCCCAAATGACTCCTGACCCAGCGTGGAGCTTGTTCTCCCTCATCTGGGAGCATCCATCGATGTATACCACTGGTAGGTCGGCACATGTCTCCTTCCTGAAGGGCAGGTACCTGTTGTCCTCCGGAGGTATCTTTTCGTCCTCTGCTTCTACGCTGTCAAAGGTACAATCATGTAAATCGGCAAGACCTTGGGCCATTGGACTTTTCTTGTTTTTTGCGTATTTCATTGTGATTGGTAGGCCTTGAAGTGTCAGTGCCCAGCTGGCTATTCGGCTGCTGGTTACGCGGCCCTCTCGAATCTTCTTACTGTTGAGGTATGCCAAGGATTCATGATTCGTTTCCAGGATGATCTTCTCTCCGTTCAACAAGTTCCGAAAATGTTGTATGGCCCAGATGTTTCCAAATATCGCCTTCTCACACTCGGAGAACTTCATCTCCACTCCCCGGAGGGCTTTGCTGGCATAGGCAATAACTCGTTTCTCTGCTTCCTGTCTCTGGTACAGTACCGAGCTGATACTATGATCTGAGTATGCGGTCTCCAGGTAGTATTCTTTCCCTTTCTCTGGGTATGCTAGGCAGGATGCCTCTGTGATCTGTCGTTTTAATTCTTTTTCTGCGGCTTCCTGTTCCCGTCCCCACTCCCATGGTTCGTCTTTTTGCAGTAGTTTGACTAAGGGTCGAACGATTCCTGCGTAGTCGTCCACGAACTGTCGAAGGTAGTTGCAAATCCCTAAGAAGCTCCGAAGGGTCGTGACTGTGGTGGGCGATTTGAGTGCGAGGAGGGCTCCAAGTCTTTTGGTTTGGGGTAACAGTCCCTCAGTGCCGACCTGGAGCCCGAGGTAGTCCACCCTCTTGCGTGCCCACTGTCCTTTTTGTATTGAAATCTTTGCGCCTGCTTCCTTTAACTGATCGAGGGTATGCTGGAGGCTCTCGCGGTGTTCTTCCCATGAGGAGTCCTTGACCAGTATATCGTCGACATAGACGATGGTACCTCGCTCTTTTGCGTCGTCCATTGCCTTGTGTAGGAATATGTTAAAGTTCGCAGGTGAATTTGAGTATCCAAATGGACATCGGTTCCAAGTATACTGTATTCCATTGAATGTAAATGCCAACTTGTATTGATCCGCTTCTTTCACGGGCATGGTCCAGAAGCCATTTGATAGATCCATGGTGGTGAGAATTTTTGCGCCTTTTATTTGGTTGAGATTCTGGTCGATCTCTGCCATTGGCCATCGAGATAGGGGAACCGTTTCGTTGAGTTGCCTATAGTCGATGGTGAGTCGCCACTTGCCTGTGGGTTTCAATACAGGCCAAATCGGTGAGTTGTAGGTTGAGTTGCATTCTCGAATTATATTCTTCTTGAGTAGGTTCTCCAAGGTTTCTTGGATTGATTCGTAGGCAGCCAGTGGAATCTTGTATTGTTTCACATATACCGCTGGCGCTCCTTTCAGTGTGGGAATAGATACCACGTGTAGGTCGGTTTTGCCGCAATCATAGGGGTCTTCTGAGAACAGGGAGTGGTATTTGTGGAGCAGTTGACGAAGCTCATTTCGATGAGTGTCGGTCTCGAGGGCGTCTGCTGCTTCAATTTGTTGTTCGATTTGTTCTTCTATTAGGGAGACTCCTTGTCCTGGGTCTGGGTCCAAGGCCTTCGTGGTTTCGGGCGGCTCGGTTGAAAGTTCCTTTTGCGTTACTATCGGTTGAGTTGCCTTGGCTTCATCCGAGGGTAATACGCTCTTGCCCTCGTGTTCTCCTTCATCGGTTTGCAGTTCGTAGGTTTGGCCTCCAGGGGGCGGTATATACTCCATGAGGGGATGGTCATTTGGTGGTACTGACTCTAAGTCGGCTTCCTTTCGGTCTTCTCTCAGTCTGTTAGTCATTAGCTGAGTGATTCGAATACCTGCTGGGTCCTCGTCTTCGTTCCTGATTGTCGTTGATAGGACGTTGAGCTCTTGTGTTATCCCTTGGATTCCCGTGGAGTCTCTCATAACGTCTTCATCTTCTGAGTCCCTTAGTTGCTCCGGCATTGATTGTGCCCAAATTTGTCGGGATTCAAGGTTCATAATGGGTTTCAGGCGATTCATTAGTTCTATCCCAATGATCAACTCTTTTCCGGGGCTCCGTACGACATATAGGGGATGGTTCATGTTGATTTTGTTGAACGTCAACTTCGTCATAACTTTGCCCAATGGTCGCATGTGGGTCCCTTCACATCCTGAGTAGGTAAGTTTACTTGGCATCATCTGTAGTGTTTCATTCTTCCTCTGGAGGGCAGTCTGGAGTTCGTCAAATAATTCTCTGGATATCATGGATATTTCTGCTCCAGTATCACAAAGGCCCTGGCTAGTCAGGGTGTCTTGCAGTATTACTTCCACGTGGACTCGTCCGACTGGTCCTACGGGAATCAATTCCCCCAGATGGTACCCTTTTCCCTCTGGTACCACTTCGATGATTGCTTCTGGGCTTCTTGTCTTCCCTACGTTCACTTGGGCTACCTTTGCGCTGGGTGTGTCCTCCTCCGGTGTGGGTATAGTTGGTAGTCTTCCCTTCGCTATTTGCATGGGAGTCTTCATACTCCCTAGGAGCTCTCTTTCCATCCTAATGTGGTGAGCATATCGATTCCTGTTAGCTAACGGTGGTCTATGCTCTATTGTTAGTGGAGGCGGCAGTAGGGGACGATATGGTGACTGGTTTGGTGGGCGTCGGCCTCCGCGGGGTAGGTATGGCCCGTCACTCGCTTTTCCTCCTCCATAATTCCAGCCTCCGCCCTCTTCTGCATTCCATGGTGGTGGCGGCTGTGAGTGCCAGGTTCCCCTTGACTCGTTCCTCCCCCCACGTGGAACGCTATTCAGCGTGTTGTGGCCGGGTGTTGGTTCTATTGGGTTAGGCGCCCTCTCCTGGGGGAATTCATGTCCACCCCGTGTGGCGCTAATATTATTCCTTGGAGATTCGCTTCCCTCCAGATCGAGGCATTCTTTATCTCTGGTGACGATGTGGGTTTTGGCTATGCTAGTGGTTTTCCGTCCGTTCACCCAGGCCGTGTGGGCCTTGCTTTCAATCTGGCGTAGGGAGGCAGTCTCGGGGTCCAACATCATTCCTACTATTCTCACTATTTCAGGTCTCAATGATTGAAAGAACATCACTTTTAAAACTGTCTTATCTCCCTGGGCATTGTCCCCGTCCCCTGCGTAATATGCTTTCTTAAGGCGTAGGAGATAATCTCGTGGGTCTTCGTCTACACGCTGGGTCATCAACTTTGCCGCGTTCAATCCTTCGGATAGTGTGGAGTATTCCCCAAATCTCTTAACTACTGCTCGGCTCAATTGTTTAAAGTCACTCTTCACCCTATTTGGCAGGGAGGCTACCCATGGTCTGGCGGGTTCATGTAGGCTCCTTGATAATAAACATGCCTTTTCTGCTGATTTACCCAGACCCCGGATCTTAGCCTCCTGTTCTACTGTAGCTATGTAAGTGTGTATGTCCCTGTTCTTGTTATGTGGATCGAAGTAGGGAATTCTCACGAGTGCTTTGTCCATTAGTTTTAGTGTCTTACTGTTAAAAGTGTGTTGTTCGTCATCAGTGGTGTCGGTTCCTGAGGAGTGCTCACCTGAGCTACCCTTGTCTCTACTATCACTGTTGTCATGTTTCCCGTGTCTGTGTCGTGATCTCCCTCTGTCCGAGGATTCGTATCTGTCCCGTTGCTTGTGTCTCTTGTTTTCCTTACGTGGGTCTTGTGATTCGTGCTTGTGGGTTGGTGTGCGTGGTCTCCTTGAGCGGTGTCTATGTGGTGAGTGTTTTTGTCCTTGTCCTTCATGCTGCCTACTACGTGTGGAGTGCCTGCTAGGTGAGGTGTTGTATTTATGTTTGTCTCGTGCTTCATGGTTATCGGGATTCCTGTCTCTGTCATCTGTGGTGCGGGTGGTTTTGCGTGGGTGATTTTTACGGGTCATGCGTCCCTCTGGTGAGCTTCCTCTGTTACCCCTGTCGTGTTGATAATGTTTACGTGAGGTGCGTCTCTCTGGTGAGCTGTGTCTGTCATCTGCATCATGTCGGTCATGTTTGCGTGAGGTGTGTCTCTCTGGTGAGCTGTGTCTGTCATGTTTACGTGAGGTGCGTCTCTCTGGTGAGCTGTGTCTGTCATGTTTACGTGAGGTGCGTCTCTCTGGTGAGCTGTGTCTGTCATGTTTGCGTGAGGTGTGTCTCTCTGGTGAGCTGTGTCTGTTATCCGTGTCGTGTTGGTCATCGTCAGAGGAGTCAGTGTCAGATGAGCCGTCACCACCACGGTGGCTCTGCTTAACATGACTTTTGTAGTGCCTTTTGCACCTGTAACGTGGGTCAACTTGGCTCGGTGATTTCTGCTTATCCCATGGCTCATGCTTGTGTGACGTGCGTCTCTCTGGTGAGCTCCTGTTACCCGTGTCGTGTTGGTCGTGTTTGTGCGAGGTGCGTTTCTCTGGTGAGCTGTCTCTGTCATCTGCATCATGTCGGTCATACTTGCGTAGCGTGCGTCTGCCTGGTGTGCTGTTTAGGTCATGTTTCCCGTCTTGCACCAGCTCCGCCCTTTTCCGCCCTATCATTACAGTGTATCCTGATGACTTAGGGTTAATTATTTGTCTCTCTCTAACGTTGGGGTGGTCGGCCTCATGTTTTCCCGTTTGTATTATTATTTCCTCTTCTCTCTCCTCGATTTGCGAGGGTGTTACTTCATCAAAATTGCTTTGCACAGTAGCCATACTCATTGTGGGATCTGGCCCTGGGCTACGTCCACGTGGCTCGGAGTGTGGTAAATTGTTACTCCCGTATGTGTTCTGTGTATCAGCGTCTGGGTGTTTCACTGGTGCATTTAGTGCGGATTCTTTCTCTCTCACGAGGGCGTGCAGATTCTTTACCTGCTCCATTAAGGACAGTTTCTCTTGTCTTTCCCTTTCAAATTTTTCCTCATTCCATAATCTTTCTCTGTCTGTCTGTGCGAGGAGATACGAGTCTACCCTCGCTATTTCTGCAATTTTTACGTCACGTTTGGCTTTGCCACATTTCATCACGTCCTTAAGTAGTTTCCTTCTGTGGGCCTTAACATCTTCTGTATGGCACCCCTCCCATATATCTCTCTGCTCCGTCTGCTGGCTAGCAGTCCGTCCAGTACGTTTTAACACAAATTCCCGATATTGTTTTTCCATAGATTCCATCTCCTCCTCAGAGGTCCACTCTGTATCAGTGTTATGCGTTGGTGTGTCAACCTCAGAATGCTGTGAATCCTGTGCCATCTCTATTACGTAGTGTGGTTAATAGACTTAAGAGTGTATCTTAATTCTAACCTCTCATGTGCGGCGTGAGTTACTCTAGAATTCCCCTTCAGAGCACTTATAAACAATTGTATCACAGGATGCGTCAGTTCAACTCGAGCAAATAATTTCAGCCCAGCTGTCTTTGTTATACTCTGCTACTCTGGTATTTCCCTTCAGAGCGCGTTTTGTTTTGTTTTACGCCCGTTTACAATCACAAGGCAACGTTAGTTCACACCACTTTGATTAACACAACAGTGATTCGTTCCTGAATTCATGCACAAACTGTCTGCGAGAAATCCCGGACCCGAGCCCCCATTATGTTGTATATGTGGGGTGTGAAAATTTTGATGTGTTGTATGCGTGCGTGGGTGAAATTATTATGTTGTATATGTGGGTTATGAATATTCAGTGAAAATAATAATAATCAATCGAAATTTGGCCAAAGGTGTAATTATCCGGAAATACTTTAATCCATGTAATTACGCACATTTATTATGCCAATTCGAGAGGTAATTGTAGTAATTATGCGAGTGGGTGTAATTATGATAATGCAATTCGTTATGATAACCAGACCCCGCCTCGGTGACGAGGGTGGGTTATCGATCGGAATAAGGCAATTAATCGTATGCAGTTATGCAGGTGTGGTGTAAGTATACAAGATTAACTTAGATTAACTCGGCCTCGTTGTCTAGGTTCGTCTCATTCTCGCTTATTTAGGTCCCTGGTTCGCCCCGTTATCGCTTTAACATTTACTGAGTATGTGTTAGTGTGTTTATTAAGGTCACCAAGTTCAGATCTCAACGCAGAAGCAGATCTTATGCATAGACTTCAGGAAGGAATCACACAACCACTTCTGTATTAATCAATTTATTACTAATTCAACTTCGACTATGGTATAGTATGCGAACTCTCAATCCCGGAACGTCAACACGGCATCAATACAGTATCATCAATGATTGTCTGATTTCACTTGACAACGGCACATGGATCCCGCGTAACGCGATGGTTGTTAGTGAGAGAGAGAGTCGTTAAAACATGCAAATACTATGCTAAGAAAACCTTAACGTTAATGAATGAAAGATGCTTGAAAGATTATACGGCGATAAAACACAATCAAAACAGTTATTATTCTTAAAGGCACCAATCTCAACAGATACATCGCAGGTTATCTGACAACAGAGTGGCTCGGCGGAAGGAGGTGCCAAGAATCAATTCGTATTGATGGATCTGTTGGGAATTTATGCGGTTAAGAGTACAGTCCACTAAATATTAAAGATAATACTCTTACAAATGACGGATGGCCATCACTCGGTCTCGAGTTTTTCTTCACAGCCACGGATGGCTTATGGGTTCGAGTGGGTTTGAGTGGTAAGAGTTGTCTTCAATAGTCAGTGTTCGGAGTCGGTTCTTTATGTCAAACAGATGCCTGGGGGTCGTGTGGTGAGGGGGCGGTGCGCGTCATACGTATTAGTCGCTCCTCTGTCGTCGTGGGGAATTGGTTGGATGCCTGTTGATACGCTGTCGTAGTTCGGAACCCGGTCGGTAGGTGGCGCCCGCAGCTCGCTCGCAGCGCACCGTCGTCCTCTCGTCACCAGACCGCGACCCTGGCTGCCAGCAGGGGCTTCTGACGCGGCAGGTTGAACTGTCAAGCGGGTCTTGCCCGCCTGCAGAGGCGACGGGGAGCTGCTTGAGTCGAGCCCCGAGAGCCAGCTGAACTCGGCTGAGTCCCAGAAGCTGAAGAGTCGAGCCGACCCGTTAGTCGCAGCTCGCCCTTGAGTCGACCCGCTCGGTCGAGCTCCTGATGAGTTGACACTTCTGGTCGGACTCGGCTGATGAGTTGAGCCGACCCTTCCGGTCGAGCTCGCTCATGAGTCGACCCATTGGTCGCCCTCGTGATGAGTTGACTCTCCTGGTCCAACTGGTTTCCAATGCTCAGAGTCCTTTCTTTTATGCCGAAAAATCCCTTTGGGTCCTGCCCACAAGGCGGGGTTTCTTTTGATTTACTGTGTCAGGATCTGTCCGTGTGTAGGTGTGTTCATGTGTGTGTCCGTACGTCCGTGTGTCCTTGTGTGTATCACCCACGGCATTTTCCGTTGTCATACTCCCTCCATAAAATCCACGAGCAAACAATCAGGTGTTACAAATTGCCTCGAGGTCATGGGTGCGATTCATCCCTTGTTTGGCCTTCTTCATGAACCAAAACACAGACGTTACAAATCGTCTCATAGGCGTCTTTGTCCGTGTTGCACCACCTGGAGGGAGGGGCATACTCCCCCCGACCCTCGCTGACGCATGAAGAAATGATTAAAAGTTTTAACATTTGTCCCTTACCATTTCCCAGTTATGATTCTGTATTTAACCTAAGGTCTGTCATTTCCCATCGTGGTGCTTGACTCAAGTGGAGGTTTCCCCGAGCGTGTACACACTCATATCCCGCGCTGCGGGGATACAAAGACGGCCGGGATCTCCCTTTCTCTCCGACCCTGGGTTTAACATCGCTCTTTTATTAGGTATTTTATTTCGACCTGGTGGTGATTTATCCCGTTATGCTTCGGGTCGAGTTGTATCAATAACTTTAGCCTACCCTGTTGTTAAACTCCGACTTTAACGTTATTTTAATAGCAATACAGAATAATTGAGCTTTTCGACTTAACTAGGCGAACACGAACTTTTGGTAACCCCCCCCCGCAGCCTCGCTGTTCAGCTGAGCCTGCAGCCTTGAGAGAGAGAGAGCAACACCCTTATTTTCGTCTCACTGTGGTCATCCAACCTTCTGCTCTGGGAGTGTGATCAATTTCAGGACAAAGCCCCCTCACGTTCAGACGTGCAGTGGTTGTTAATCAGCCCCCTCTCCTGTGTTCACAACCTTGAGCTGAGTTTATCTTTCAGCTGCAGAGAACAAGGCGTGTTCCTCCTCCCTGTGTGCACGTGTTCCAATTAGCTCGAAATCCCTAACACACAATCAGTGATGACCCCCCCGGCCTTCTGTGGCCGTGATCCAGACAAAGGCGCCTCTGCTCCTTTCATTGCCCAATTATTTGCCCATGTGCTGAGGTCATAGATGGTTGGGCTTTTTGCTTTAACTGTCTGGCTGACTCTCCCACTGTCTCTGCCCTTGCACGGGTGACATGCCCGTTTCTCAGGCCTTATCTATCCCTGAAGCAAGGTTGCAATTCTGCCATCTTAGCCCTCCTCCCGTTCATTACTACAACACCTGGTGTTTTGCAGTTTGCTGCGCTTTAGTGTTTTCATTCATTATATATCAATGATGGAAGAAGGCTAGAATACAACATTCCGCCCTTTCAAAAATGGCCAGTGGTCAAATGGCCACGGGTTATTTTTAAAAAAATGTATACCCTTCTTCCATCATGAACCATCGATTGTCCTCAAGTTTTGCTGCTATTTCCTTACAACGCGCGCGTACGTGTCACAACTTACATGGTTATATGTGACAAAAAAAAAATATTCTAAAGGAAGGTAAAACGATAAGGAAGGGAGAAATTATTCTATTGACTACGTGTTATAGGAGATATCGTTAAAAATATAGTTTCTACGGTTATTCTTGGGTGGCATCATCAGGCCTTGGCTCTATCCCTGCTCCTGGACTCGAATGGTAGGTGGCTTGTGCCTGCGATTAGTCTTTTAAGTTCGGTCTTCACTTTGGCCACATGGTATGTTAAGGTTAGAATAGCCAGGACTAGTATGATTATCCCTGTTGCCCCTGTGATTCCCATCCCCATCTGTTGATTTCGCTGATATCCAGCCTCTTTGGTCGCCCAAGTAAGATCTGTTATGTTAATCTCTGATTCGCTGAGGGATAATTTCACCATGTGGAATTCTTTACTGTTCAACAAGTTGGACAGAGTGCTGCTTATCTCAAACTTGTGGCCTCGGAATGTGTCTACTATTTCTACCTCCGCTTGGTGTAGGCTTTTGTCTAGGTTATATAATACCTTGTCCCCTATGCGTACGAATGTTCCTCTTGGTATTGTGACCAGTGCGACGTGGCTTGGAATCGGAACTTCCATGGTGATGGAGTGTTGATCGGTAGAAACAATTGCCGTATCTAGAGGGGTGCTAATCAACCACTGAGCATTAGCTATCATGGCCACTGTTCCGGTTCTTTCTTTGGGTTTACTTAGCTTCAACTTGCAAGTTTCCTTAGAGCTTAGGTTTGACAGACCACACATTATTTCTGCTGTATTGGTCAGAAATGGTTCCCCTGGGCAGAGCCAATGAACCTCTTTCATTATTTGACACAGGTTTAGGTCAGGCACCAGGTACTTAAGGGGGCCTTCTTCCTGGTAGGCCACCACTACGGGAGTTTCCATCTTGGAGTAAATGTCGTTATTCCATGTACCCACGTTCAATACTGTCCGCAATCGAAATACATTTCCGGGTTTGACCAGGGGTAAATTTAGCAAAAATGCCAGCTGTCTAGTTTGGGGGTCCACATGTATGGGTGTGGCTGTACCCATGTTGAAGGCAATTTGTACTTGAGTTGGACTGATTGTTTCCGGGGATGCTGCTTGTAGCACATCTTTTATCAGTGTTGGAGTTACCAGATATGACGGAATTTGTCCTTGTATAAGATCACTGATGCTGCCGCTGGTGCTACGCAACAAGTCTTGGATCACCCACTGAATTGGCTCTCGAATACTCTCTTCTTCGTATAGATCTCGGATTGCAGAACTCAATTCTTGGAATGTTAAGTTAATCATGATAGAATGTAGGTTTACGAGAACCACGGTGTCTCGGAGGGTGGATCCCATTTCGACCAGATTCTTTTGTTGGTGCTGTATTTGCTGCTGGATCTGATGCATATCGAGCTGTAAATTCTCGATACCTTGCGTGAGGTGTCCAATCTTTACGGCGTTGGATATGGATACTCCTAGTGTGATTAAGGAACTAAAACCGGATAGTATTCCAAAGACCCCTCCCAGGCCGATAGACCTCTTGGAACGTGTTAGGTTGACAGTGGTGGGGGGAAGTATCATGGTTCTTTGTAATTGCTTCAGGATCGTTCCGACATTCTGTTCACTGTATCTTAGGAAGTCATAATACCATATTCGGGTTGCTTGGGTAGCTTGGGGTGGTAACTTCCCGAAGTGCTTCTTTACCACCAAGGCAGGTTCCAAGGAGACATAGACTTGTTGGGTTACTATTTTCGTTTCGGTTACTAGGAAGCTGGAGGAGTCTCTCAGCATCACCCCGGATTCTGGTCCTGGCTTGATCAGCTCTTGGCTCCCTTCTAGCTTGGCAAGGTACGTTAGCAGGAGCGTGAGCAGGAGGGCTGCCATTTCCTGGAAAACATATTACACATTATTGTAGTGTGATATGCCCCTTAGTTTAGTTCCCCCCCCCCCTTTTCCTACCTTTATTCCTTATCTTGCTCCACCAGCACAGGGTACGGTTTGATTTGGTTGATGTGCACCCACTTGTATTGCTGCTCTCTTCCTGTCTTTGTGATTTTTAGCTGATATACTACTGGGGACATTTTGTCAACAACCTCGTGTGGTCCTGTCCAGGAAGGTAGGAATTTCCTGCACTTCTGTTTTCTTTTCTCGTAATTGAGGTACCACACCTGGTCTCCTAGCTGGTATTCTGCGTGGCTGGCTTTTTGGTCATAGTATGCTTTGCTCCCCTGAGCCTCTACTTGCAACTGGTCCCTGACCATAGCGAATGTGCTCTGTAGGTGACTACTGAGTCCCGTCAGGTATTCAGTTGGCGTCATTGCCGTCGGGGTCTCGTCCTCCGCTGGGACATATAACAGGTGTACTGGGAGGGTCATTAGCCTCCCTGTCATGATCTCGAAGGGTGTCCTGCCTGTAGCTCGGTTGGGTGTGGCTCGCATGGCCATCAAGACTAGGGGTAGTTTCGTATCCCAGTCGCGGCCCGTGGTAGACACATATTTCTTTAGGAGGCTCACGATGGTCCTGTTGGCTCTTTCCACCTGTCCTGAGGATTGTGGATGGTATGCGACATGTAATTGTCTTTTTACTCCCAACATCTTCCACACTTCTGTGATGACCTCGGCTGTGAAGTGGCTTCCTTTGTCTGAATCGATCGTTGACGGTAGGCCCCATCTACTGAATATTTGGTTGATCAGTAGGATAGCGGTCGTTTCCGCGGTGTTGTTGGGTGCTGGTAAACACTCTGTCCATTTAGAGAATGCACAGGTCACAGTTAGCATGTACTTGTTCCCTTTGGTTGATCGGTTGACAGGTCCTATCCAGTCGATTTGTAGGTTGGCCCAAGGATAATCTGTGCCCCTCCTCTGTAGGGGTGCCCTATGCTGTGAAGTCGTTGGCTGGTACTTACAACACACAGTTGGACACATGTTTGTGTATGTCTTCCCCCATTTTTGGCCAGTAGGCCACCTGTCGCAGCATCTGTCCCGTATTCACCTCGCATCGGTGGCCGCTGCACGGTTCATTGTGGGCGTGTTGTAACATTATTTCCCGATATTGAGAGGGGACTACCCATCTAGGTCGACCGTCTTTTTCGTTTGTGTACACCAGTAGCCTTTTCCGCATTGAGAACCTTTTGATTTGGCTATGCATGATCTCGAGCTCTTTGTTGTCATTCAAGTTGTCAGTAGTGATCGGTTTTCCTGCTGGATCTTGGATATGATCGGCGAGGGTCTTTAGTGTTTCGTCCTCTTGTTGCATTCTGATCAGGTCTTCGGAAGGCTGGGCACTGTTCAATTGGGCTCTGGTTCCAGCTTCTGCCGGGTTCTTCCCACTTCTTGTGACCAGTCTTATCACGGCGATGTCTTGGTTCGTCGACTCTTGTTGTCCGTCTCTGTCGGTTTGGTCTTCTAGCTTCCACGAGGTGCCTTCCAGGCTTCCCACTTTTGCTATGGCATCTGCTTGGTCGTTCCCCGTTTTCTCTTGACCAGGTATCTTGGAGTGCCCTTTTACTTTCTTCCAAAATATCTTCATATCCTTGTTCTGAACCATCTTATCTATGGCCTCGAATAGTTCTCGATGGTGAATTGGTTTATTCCTATAGTTCTTCATCTCGTTTTTTTTCCATATGGGTAGGTGGTGCAGGAAGCTGTGCTGTACGTAGTTGGAATCAGTGCACACCACCATGGTCCGTATTTGGTTATCGGATGCCATTTGGACAGCGATGTGTACCCCGACCAACTCTGCATACTGGTTTGACTTTGGTCCCAGCTGAAATCCCTCTTGAATCCCTGTGAGTGGGCCAGTTTCCCAAATGACTCCTGACCCAGCGTGGAGCTTGTTCTCCCTCATCTGGGAGCATCCATCGATGTATACCACTGGTAGGTCGGCACATGTCTCCTTCCTGAAGGGCAGGTACCTGTTGTCCTCCGGAGGTATCTTTTCGTCCTCTGCTTCTACGCTGTCAAAGGTACAATCATGTAAATCGGCAAGACCTTGGGCCATTGGACTTTTCTTGTTTTTTGCGTATTTCATTGTGATTGGTAGGCCTTGAAGTGTCAGTGCCCAGCTGGCTATTCGGCTGCTGGTTACGCGGCCCTCTCGAATCTTCTTACTGTTGAGGTATGCCAAGGATTCATGATTCGTTTCCAGGATGATCTTCTCTCCGTTCAACAAGTTCCGAAAATGTTGTATGGCCCAGATGTTTCCAAATATCGCCTTCTCACACTCGGAGAACTTCATCTCCACTCCCCGGAGGGCTTTGCTGGCATAGGCAATAACTCGTTTCTCTGCTTCCTGTCTCTGGTACAGTACCGAGCTGATACTATGATCTGAGTATGCGGTCTCCAGGTAGTATTCTTTCCCTTTCTCTGGGTATGCTAGGCAGGATGCCTCTGTGATCTGTCGTTTTAATTCTTTTTCTGCGGCTTCCTGTTCCCGTCCCCACTCCCATGGTTCGTCTTTTTGCAGTAGTTTGACTAAGGGTCGAACGATTCCTGCGTAGTCGTCCACGAACTGTCGAAGGTAGTTGCAAATCCCTAAGAAGCTCCGAAGGGTCGTGACTGTGGTGGGCGATTTGAGTGCGAGGAGGGCTCCAAGTCTTTTGGTTTGGGGTAACAGTCCCTCAGTGCCGACCTGGAGCCCGAGGTAGTCCACCCTCTTGCGTGCCCACTGTCCTTTTTGTATTGAAATCTTTGCGCCTGCTTCCTTTAACTGATCGAGGGTATGCTGGAGGCTCTCGCGGTGTTCTTCCCATGAGGAGTCCTTGACCAGTATATCGTCGACATAGACGATGGTACCTCGCTCTTTTGCGTCGTCCATTGCCTTGTGTAGGAATATGTTAAAGTTCGCAGGTGAATTTGAGTATCCAAATGGACATCGGTTCCAAGTATACTGTATTCCATTGAATGTAAATGCCAACTTGTATTGATCCGCTTCTTTCACGGGCATGGTCCAGAAGCCATTTGATAGATCCATGGTGGTGAGAATTTTTGCGCCTTTTATTTGGTTGAGATTCTGGTCGATCTCTGCCATTGGCCATCGAGATAGGGGAACCGTTTCGTTGAGTTGCCTATAGTCGATGGTGAGTCGCCACTTGCCTGTGGGTTTCAATACAGGCCAAATCGGTGAGTTGTAGGTTGAGTTGCATTCTCGAATTATATTCTTCTTGAGTAGGTTCTCCAAGGTTTCTTGGATTGATTCGTAGGCAGCCAGTGGAATCTTGTATTGTTTCACATATACCGCTGGCGCTCCTTTCAGTGTGGGAATAGATACCACGTGTAGGTCGGTTTTGCCGCAATCATAGGGGTCTTCTGAGAACAGGGAGTGGTATTTGTGGAGCAGTTGACGAAGCTCATTTCGATGAGTGTCGGTCTCGAGGGCGTCTGCTGCTTCAATTTGTTGTTCGATTTGTTCTTCTATTAGGGAGACTCCTTGTCCTGGGTCTGGGTCCAAGGCCTTCGTGGTTTCGGGCGGCTCGGTTGAAAGTTCCTTTTGCGTTACTATCGGTTGAGTTGCCTTGGCTTCATCCGAGGGTAATACGCTCTTGCCCTCGTGTTCTCCTTCATCGGTTTGCAGTTCGTAGGTTTGGCCTCCAGGGGGCGGTATATACTCCATGAGGGGATGGTCATTTGGTGGTACTGACTCTAAGTCGGCTTCCTTTCGGTCTTCTCTCAGTCTGTTAGTCATTAGCTGAGTGATTCGAATACCTGCTGGGTCCTCGTCTTCGTTCCTGATTGTCGTTGATAGGACGTTGAGCTCTTGTGTTATCCCTTGGATTCCCGTGGAGTCTCTCATAACGTCTTCATCTTCTGAGTCCCTTAGTTGCTCCGGCATTGATTGTGCCCAAATTTGTCGGGATTCAAGGTTCATAATGGGTTTCAGGCGATTCATTAGTTCTATCCCAATGATCAACTCTTTTCCGGGGCTCCGTACGACATATAGGGGATGGTTCATGTTGATTTTGTTGAACGTCAACTTCGTCATAACTTTGCCCAATGGTCGCATGTGGGTCCCTTCACATCCTGAGTAGGTAAGTTTACTTGGCATCATCTGTAGTGTTTCATTCTTCCTCTGGAGGGCAGTCTGGAGTTCGTCAAATAATTCTCTGGATATCATGGATATTTCTGCTCCAGTATCACAAAGGCCCTGGCTAGTCAGGGTGTCTTGCAGTATTACTTCCACGTGGACTCGTCCGACTGGTCCTACGGGAATCAATTCCCCCAGATGGTACCCTTTTCCCTCTGGTACCACTTCGATGATTGCTTCTGGGCTTCTTGTCTTCCCTACGTTCACTTGGGCTACCTTTGCGCTGGGTGTGTCCTCCTCCGGTGTGGGTATAGTTGGTAGTCTTCCCTTCGCTATTTGCATGGGAGTCTTCATACTCCTTAGGAGCTCTCTTTCCATCCTAATGTGGTGAGCATATCGATTCCTGTTAGCTAACGGTGGTCTATGCTCTATTGTTAGTGGAGGCGGCAGTAGGGGACGATATGGTGACTGGTTTGGTGGGCGTCGGCCTCCGCGGGGTAGGTATGGCCCGTCACTCGCTTTTCCTCCTCCATAATTCCAGCCTCCGCCCTCTTCTGCATTCCATGGTGGTGGCGGCTGTGAGTGCCAGGTTCCCCTTGACTCGTTCCTCCCCCCACGTGGAACGCTATTCAGCGTGTTGTGGCCGGGTGTTGGTTCTATTGGGTTAGGCGCCCTCTCCTGGGGGAATTCATGTCCACCCCGTGTGGCGCTAATATTATTCCTTGGAGATTCGCTTCCCTCCAGATCGAGGCATTCTTTATCTCTGGTGACGATGTGGGTTTTGGCTATGCTAGTGGTTTTCCGTCCGTTCACCCAGGCCGTGTGGGCCTTGCTTTCAATCTGGCGTAGGGAGGCAGTCTCGGGGTCCAACATCATTCCTACTATTCTCACTATTTCAGGTCTCAATGATTGAAAGAACATCACTTTTAAAACTGTCTTATCTCCCTGGGCATTGTCCCCGTCCCCTGCGTAATATGCTTTCTTAAGGCGTAGGAGATAATCTCGTGGGTCTTCGTCTACACGCTGGGTCATCAACTTTGCCGCGTTCAATCCTTCGGATAGTGTGGAGTATTCCCCAAATCTCTTAACTACTGCTCGGCTCAATTGTTTAAAGTCACTCTTCACCCTATTTGGCAGGGAGGCTACCCATGGTCTGGCGGGTTCATGTAGGCTCCTTGATAATAAACATGCCTTTTCTGCTGATTTACCCAGACCCCGGATCTTAGCCTCCTGTTCTACTGTAGCTATGTAAGTGTGTATGTCCCTGTTCTTGTTATGTGGATCGAAGTAGGGAATTCTCACGAGTGCTTTGTCCATTAGTTTTAGTGTCTTACTGTTAAAAGTGTGTTGTTCGTCATCAGTGGTGTCGGTTCCTGAGGAGTGCTCACCTGAGCTACCCTTGTCTCTACTATCACTGTTGTCATGTTTCCCGTGTCTGTGTCGTGATCTCCCTCTGTCCGAGGATTCGTATCTGTCCCGTTGCTTGTGTCTCTTGTTTTCCTTACGTGGGTCTTGTGATTCGTGCTTGTGGGTTGGTGTGCGTGGTCTCCTTGAGCGGTGTCTATGTGGTGAGTGTTTTTGTCCTTGTCCTTCATGCTGCCTACTACGTGTGGAGTGCCTGCTAGGTGAGGTGTTGTATTTATGTTTGTCTCGTGCTTCATGGTTATCGGGATTCCTGTCTCTGTCATCTGTGGTGCGGGTGGTTTTGCGTGGGTGATTTTTACGGGTCATGCGTCCCTCTGGTGAGCTTCCTCTGTTACCCCTGTCGTGTTGATAATGTTTACGTGAGGTGCGTCTCTCTGGTGAGCTGTGTCTGTCATCTGCATCATGTCGGTCATGTTTGCGTGAGGTGTGTCTCTCTGGTGAGCTGTGTCTGTCATGTTTACGTGAGGTGCGTCTCTCTGGTGAGCTGTGTCTGTCATGTTTACGTGAGGTGCGTCTCTCTGGTGAGCTGTGTCTGTCATGTTTGCGTGAGGTGTGTCTCTCTGGTGAGCTGTGTCTGTTATCCGTGTCGTGTTGGTCATCGTCAGAGGAGTCAGTGTCAGATGAGCCGTCACCACCACGGTGGCTCTGCTTAACATGACTTTTGTAGTGCCTTTTGCACCTGTAACGTGGGTCAACTTGGCTCGGTGATTTCTGCTTATCCCATGGCTCATGCTTGTGTGACGTGCGTCTCTCTGGTGAGCTCCTGTTACCCGTGTCGTGTTGGTCGTGTTTGTGCGAGGTGCGTTTCTCTGGTGAGCTGTCTCTGTCATCTGCATCATGTCGGTCATACTTGCGTAGCGTGCGTCTGCCTGGTGTGCTGTTTAGGTCATGTTTCCCGTCTTGCACCAGCTCCGCCCTTTTCCGCCCTATCATTACAGTGTATCCTGATGACTTAGGGTTAATTATTTGTCTCTCTCTAACGTTGGGGTGGTCGGCCTCATGTTTTCCCGTTTGTATTATTATTTCCTCTTCTCTCTCCTCGATTTGCGAGGGTGTTACTTCATCAAAATTGCTTTGCACAGTAGCCATACTCATTGTGGGATCTGGCCCTGGGCTACGTCCACGTGGCTCGGAGTGTGGTAAATTGTTACTCCCGTATGTGTTCTGTGTATCAGCGTCTGGGTGTTTCACTGGTGCATTTAGTGCGGATTCTTTCTCTCTCACGAGGGCGTGCAGATTCTTTACCTGCTCCATTAAGGACAGTTTCTCTTGTCTTTCCCTTTCAAATTTTTCCTCATTCCATAATCTTTCTCTGTCTGTCTGTGCGAGGAGATACGAGTCTACCCTCGCTATTTCTGCAATTTTTACGTCACGTTTGGCTTTGCCACATTTCATCACGTCCTTAAGTAGTTTCCTTCTGTGGGCCTTAACATCTTCTGTATGGCACCCCTCCCATATATCTCTCTGCTCCGTCTGCTGGCTAGCAGTCCGTCCAGTACGTTTTAACACAAATTCCCGATATTGTTTTTCCATAGATTCCATCTCCTCCTCAGAGGTCCACTCTGTATCAGTGTTATGCGTTGGTGTGTCAACCTCAGAATGCTGTGAATCCTGTGCCATCTCTATTACGTAGTGTGGTTAATAGACTTAAGAGTGTATCTTAATTCTAACCTCTCATGTGCGGCGTGAGTTACTCTAGAATTCCCCTTCAGAGCACTTATAAACAATTGTATCACAGGATGCGTCAGTTCAACTCGAGCAAATAATTTCAGCCCAGCTGTCTTTGTTATACTCTGCTACTCTGGTATTTCCCTTCAGAGCGCGTTTTGTTTTGTTTTACGCCCGTTTACAATCACAAGGCAACGTTAGTTCACACCACTTTGATTAACACAACAGTGATTCGTTCCTGAATTCATGCACAAACTGTCTGCGAGAAATCCCGGACCCGAGCCCCCATTATGTTGTATATGTGGGGTGTGAAAATTTTGATGTGTTGTATGCGTGCGTGGGTGAAATTATTATGTTGTATATGTGGGTTATGAATATTCAGTGAAAATAATAATAATCAATCGAAATTTGGCCAAAGGTGTAATTATCCGGAAATACTTTAATCCATGTAATTACGCACATTTATTATGCCAATTCGAGAGGTAATTGTAGTAATTATGCGAGTGGGTGTAATTATGATAATGCAATTCGTTATGATAACCAGACCCCGCCTCGGTGACGAGGGTGGGTTATCGATCGGAATAAGGCAATTAATCGTATGCAGTTATGCAGGTGTGGTGTAAGTATACAAGATTAACTTAGATTAACTCGGCCTCGTTGTCTAGGTTCGTCTCATTCTCGCTTATTTAGGTCCCTGGTTCGCCCCGTTATCGCTTTAACATTTACTGAGTATGTGTTAGTGTGTTTATTAAGGTCACCAAGTTCAGATCTCAACGCAGAAGCAGATCTTATGCATAGACTTCAGGAAGGAATCACACAACCACTTCTGTATTAATCAATTTATTACTAATTCAACTTCGACTATGGTATAGTATGCGAACTCTCAATCCCGGAACGTCAACACGGCATCAATACAGTATCATCAATGATTGTCTGATTTCACTTGACAACGGCACATGGATCCCGCGTAACGCGATGGTTGTTAGTGAGAGAGAGAGTCGTTAAAACATGCAAATACTATGCTAAGAAAACCTTAACGTTAATGAATGAAAGATGCTTGAAAGATTATACGGCGATAAAACACAATCAAAACAGTTATTATTCTTAAAGGCACCAATCTCAACAGATACATCGCAGGTTATCTGACAACAGAGTGGCTCGGCGGAAGGAGGTGCCAAGAATCAATTCGTATTGATGGATCTGTTGGGAATTTATGCGGTTAAGAGTACAGTCCACTAAATATTAAAGATAATACTCTTACAAATGACGGATGGCCATCACTCGGTCTCGAGTTTTTCTTCACAGCCACGGATGGCTTATGGGTTCGAGTGGGTTTGAGTGGTAAGAGTTGTCTTCAATAGTCAGTGTTCGGAGTCGGTTCTTTATGTCAAACAGATGCCTGGGGGTCGTGTGGTGAGGGGGCGGTGCGCGTCATACGTATTAGTCGCTCCTCTGTCGTCGTGGGGAATTGGTTGGATGCCTGTTGATACGCTGTCGTAGTTCGGAACCCGGTCGGTAGGTGGCGCCCGCAGCTCGCTCGCAGCGCACCGTCGTCCTCTCGTCACCAGACCGCGACCCTGGCTGCCAGCAGGGGCTTCTGACGCGGCAGGTTGAACTGTCAAGCGGGTCTTGCCCGCCTGCAGAGGCGACGGGGAGCTGCTTGAGTCGAGCCCCGAGAGCCAGCTGAACTCGGCTGAGTCCCAGAAGCTGAAGAGTCGAGCCGACCCGTTAGTCGCAGCTCGCCCTTGAGTCGACCCGCTCGGTCGAGCTCCTGATGAGTTGACACTTCTGGTCGGACTCGGCTGATGAGTCGAGCCGACCCTTCCGGTCGAGCTCGCTCATGAGTCGACCCATTGGTCGCCCTCGTGATGAGTTGACTCTCCTGGTCCAACTGGTTTCCAATGCTCAGAGTCCTTTCTTTTATGCCGAAAAATCCCTTTGGGTCCTGCCCACAAGGCGGGGTTTCTTTTGATTTACTGTGTCAGGATCTGTCCGTGTGTAGGTGTGTTCATGTGTGTGTCCGTACGTCCGTGTGTCCTTGTGTGTATCACCCACGGCATTTTCCGTTGTCATACTCCCTCCATAAAATCCACGAGCAAACAATCAGGTGTTACAAATTGCCTCGAGGTCATGGGTGCGATTCATCCCTTGTTTGGCCTTCTTCATGAACCAAAACACAGACGTTACAAATCGTCTCATAGGCGTCTTTGTCCGTGTTGCACCACCTGGAGGGAGGGGCATACTCCCCCCGACCCTCGCTGACGCATGAAGAAATGATTAAAAGTTTTAACATTTGTCCCTTACCATTTCCCAGTTATGATTCTGTATTTAACCTAAGGTCTGTCATTTCCCATCGTGGTGCTTGACTCAAGTGGAGGTTTCCCCGAGCGTGTACACACTCATATCCCGCGCTGCGGGGATACAAAGACGGCCGGGATCTCCCTTTCTCTCCGACCCTGGGTTTAACATCGCTCTTTTATTAGGTATTTTATTTCGACCTGGTGGTGATTTATCCCGTTATGCTTCGGGTCGAGTTGTATCAATAACTTTAGCCTACCCTGTTGTTAAACTCCGACTTTAACGTTATTTTAATAGCAATACAGAATAATTGAGCTTTTCGACTTAACTAGGCGAACACGAACTTTTGGTAACCCCCCCCCGCAGCCTCGCTGTTCAGCTGAGCCTGCAGCCTTGAGAGAGAGAGAGCAACACCCTTATTTTCGTCTCACTGTGGTCATCCAACCTTCTGCTCTGGGAGTGTGATCAATTTCAGGACAAAGCCCCCTCACGTTCAGACGTGCAGTGGTTGTTAATCAGCCCCCTCTCCTGTGTTCACAACCTTGAGCTGAGTTTATCTTTCAGCTGCAGAGAACAAGGCGTGTTCCTCCTCCCTGTGTGCACGTGTTCCAATTAGCTCGAAATCCCTAACACACAATCAGTGATGACCCCCCCGGCCTTCTGTGGCCGTGATCCAGACAAAGGCGCCTCTGCTCCTTTCATTGCCCAATTATTTGCCCATGTGCTGAGGTCATAGATGGTTGGGCTTTTTGCTTTAACTGTCTGGCTGACTCTCCCACTGTCTCTGCCCTTGCACGGGTGACATGCCCGTTTCTCAGGCCTTATCTATCCCTGAAGCAAGGTTGCAATTCTGCCATCTTAGCCCTCCTCCCGTTCATTACTACAACACCTGGTGTTTTGCAGTTTGCTGCGCTTTAGTGTTTTCATTCATTATATATCAATGATGGAAGAAGGCTAGAATACAACAGTGCGTAGGTAAGTTTGTGAATAGTTGGGTGAGTGAGTAGGTGAGTGGGTGGCTGAGTGGCTAAATCACCCTTTACCCCCCCCCACCCCTGCCAAGCCCTGCCCGTCTACCCTGCAGGCTCTGTCTATTTTCTGCTTTCCATATGTAATAAACGACTCGGTCAGGCTTCCTTGGTCTCCGTTGTGTCGTTTATTAGGTTCTTCGTATCGCACCCCTCCGTGCACGCTCCGTGTGGGCCGCACTCGCTGGTGGCCGCTCCGCTCTCTCGCTCCGTGTGCCCCGCACACTCCGCTAGTCACTTCCTAGCTACGTGTGCCCAGCACACTCGGCTAGTCCTCACACCCCTCTAGCCCCGTCGCCGCACACCATGTGGCAGATGGCGCCGCTGCATCCGTTCTGCCCAGCGTGGCTCCCCCCTATTCTCGCTCCGTTCCAACTCCCGATCTCTTCCGGCTCTCTCCCTATATCCTTCCCATCACGTGACCCTGACTACTCCTTCCCGTACTGCCCCCGTCTCCCATTGGAGCCGAGATGGGCAGTGGCTCCTCCCACACGCTCCGTCGACCCGGCTCCGCCCCCCAATGCTCCGGCCCGCGTGATTGGCGCGGAGGCCAACAACCACCCCGTTTATGCTCGCATTACACATACGCGGGGTGCGTTGGTGGCGGGACCCTACAGATGCAATTCGCAACTCTCTAAGTGTAAATTAGTGTTGTAGTTGTCATATACACACGATAAGTAGTAAGTAGTGTCCCTATAATTTACAAAGCGTCTTTTGAAGCAGGAATTCGTTTTTATATAAATAAATAGCAGAAGAAAATATTTCAGTTTCTTGTTTTGAGTTTCATTTTGACACTCGCATGACGAAACTTCTGCGTTCCAAGAGGACTCGCCAGCTCCTTCCTCCGAGGTGGACCATTCACCAATGGCTATTCCAGACAAGTTGCCAATAGCAAAACTAATACGGGGACGCGTCTACTTATGAAGGAGTGAGGTTTCCAGAGGTCTGTTCGTAAGTCGTCACACATGCAGAGCGTCCGTAGGATTGTTTGTATTCGCTTGCAGTTACTGGCGAGTTAGCAGACCTCACAAAATGGACAATTGGTTCAAATATTGACGTTCATTCTTCATGTATTTGTTTCTCAGAACCATGTTGTGTCAGGCAAGGGCGGTACTCGATTGAAACTAAATTCAACAAGGGGGGCACAGCAGTGGCCAACAAAGGTTTAGAACCACTGCGAGCCTTGCACAGGGGTGGTCCAGATGACTGGTGATACCCCCCCACACACACACACACACAATTAATTCACCCCTAACACTTTTTTTACTTTGCAAATTAATTTCTGTTTTATATTAACCTTACTTAATATATATAACATTTTAGAGAATTAAATATGGGGGTCACAATCCATCTGGACCAACCCTGTAATTTTCAATTTAAAGCTTTCGTGACTGCAGGGATTCATCTTCTTGATTCTTTCGGTAAAGTCACGTAGAAGGGAGATAATAAAATAATAAAAATAAAACATAATAAAATAATACAATTCTCACGACGTTTCGGCCACAACGCAAGCAGCCGTCCTCAGGTGAGGAACAGGTCTGTCGGAAAGACAGCGTCTGAATGAACACCACTAAGCTTGGCAGCGTATATTTAAGCTGGTTTAGGGGAGGAAGAGCGCCTTGACAAAGGAATTTGCATTTCAACAGAGAAATTTAGCATATTTATGGAAATGCAGATATAGGATTAGTCACTACTTGTGGAATGCGTAGGGGGGGGGTCTCAAAGTCATATTATGCCCGTGCATTATGCAGGATTAGCAGCAACAAAGGGAGAAGGTAGGGTTAGCAGTAATAAAGGGAAGGAATTTTAATAGTAAGGAGCTGTAGCAGCCAAACCACCACGTAAAAAACTAAAATATAAACTACATCAATATCATCAATATACTGAATATACTCTCCAATAAGCTGAGCTACTAACGGTAAGTCATACATTACAATTCTATGTCGTAAAGCATATAATATGCCTCCAGCTAAACTTTTTACTTACATCACACGGATCTACCCCGTACTAAATACTTTATTATGTTTTATTTTTTATTGTTTTATTTGTATTATTTTATTATCTCCCTTCTACGTGACTTTACCGAAATAACCAAAAAGATCAACCCTGTGGTGTTAAACTTCGGCACTCGTAAGATGACTGGAGTGGTGTTCTGTTATGTTATGGCATGTGTACATGTTCAACACCTTTAATTGAACACAACAGCATTATTCACTATGATCGAGTGTAAATATCTCGAGCCAAGAGAACAACACGATGTTGTATTATGTATAACTTACACGACATTGTAGCATTAGTTGAACACATTAATGCGGACGTATTTACAATCGTAACATTCGACACTATCCCTAATCCCGTTCATTGGATGTAAATTTGCAACCTGCGGGGTGGATTGGTAGGGCAACGGGTCGTGCATTGCACTGCCAATCGCCCCACCTGAGATCAACGCCTGGCCAAGTCTAACATCGTCCATCGCTTGCACAACTTCACCGCCCACGTTGTACATTCGTGCTTCTTGTTAATTGTTTTGTTGTTTGACAGACTCATCACAGACACATGTTTGTGCGTGTTTAACGCGTCCATTGTTCGTCTCCTCTCAGTCGCGAGTCGTCCAAGCGCTCGAGAGGGGAACATCGCTCAGCACGCAGCCCGACACAGAAAGCCGCAATTGAAGTATTTCCATTTGATGGGGCTATAAAAAGATTAATATATAATTATCTCTCTCTCTCGGACGCATTCAGACAGCGCAGAAAGTAAAAACACAGCAATGAGCACAATTCAGTACACCGAATAAAGTAATTTGACAATTCGAAGGCATAAAAAAAATTCAGAGAAATACAAGCACAGAGATCCACGAAGAGCCTGCCAAGACTTGCGGGGCCAGCACTGTTAGCGTGCACCTATTAACGCAGGGAGTTATACGAGACGATAGCTCCACGCCCGACCGCCTTTGTCTCCCCAGTGGCTGTGTTTACACAACGCACCAGATACTCATTTGAGGTTGAGTCGACCCAGGGAAGGCCCAGTGCCGGTTCAGATGATCGTCACCGTTGTTTGGCCGCAAGCGGGAATCGAACTCGGGTCGCTGGGTTCGTAGCCTAGCGCAGCGCTCACCGCTGTGGCCACCTCTCCCCACCCCTCCCCACACGGAGTCGTCCACAGGCGCCAGGGACACGCCGAGGGGAATCCCCGCCGCGTGATTAACGCCCCACTCGCCCCCCATGGCCACCTACGTCAGTCAGGAGCTGTTTTTGTTTCTTCTTCCAAACGGCCTCTCGCTTTCAAGCGAAAGCCTCGCCCCGAATCTCGCCTCTCCTCCTCCTCCATTCGAGCAGCTGCGCTGTGAGCAGCTCGACAGCGTTGCCACTCACGACCCCTCACGTCCATTCTCATTGACGTCCGCACACTCCTTCACTTTGATGTTGTAGCTCGTGTGCCTGCACTCGGAGGGATCTGTCACGCGTGGTTTCTTTGATTTAAAAATAAAATATATTCTCAACAGCAGTGCTTTCCCCCGTACTTTATGTGATGTACAATGGGTGGGTGGCGTTCGTGCGAGTGAATAAGTTCATCAAAACCGCACCGGGATTGTTCACCCGACGCTGGGGGGACGAGCAGTCTTGAGCACGCCCTACCCACAGGACGTCCACAACGCGCCCAGTGTCTCTCAACTCCGTGCTCTGTACAAGACGCAGCTACTCACACTCGCCTGCCCCTAACAGCCACCATTTAACAAGGGGGGGGGGAAGGGGCTATGTATTTATTTTCTGGCTATACATTTTATTAATCATGTATTATTCATACACCATTCATGTTATTCTAATTATTAAACATATATTTTTCAATTTTTAAAAGGATTACGTTTAGTTAAATTGTTAAAAATTATTATTCACAAATAATTATATTTATTTAAATTACAAAATATAACTTTTTGAGTTTATTTAAATTAGTAAATTTAGATATCTTAGTAATTTTATTTACATGTATTTTATTCATTTTATTATTCATTCACATTATTAATTGTATTATTCATTTGCTTTACTGATTATTCACTTTATTTGCTACGTAATGTTCTTCTGCTATTCTTTGCGTGCATTTGCAAGTTCACTTTGCTCAGTAGATGGTTGCTGCTGAGGTCGTGACGGGTTTCTTTAATTCCATTCCCGTTGCTCTGTGGCCCCGGTACCGTTCCCATGCTGCTGCGATGTGCACCGATGCCCACTTTAGTGAGGGCGATGTTGGCACGCAGACTGAATATCGATTGAAGAGGACAAATGCGAGTCCCTTCGTGTCTAGTCAATGTCTCGTTACTCGAACAAATATGTAAAACCTTACCAATGGCTCGAGGAGTATCCTGAAGCTCATTGAATAACTTAACAAATATGATTGGAATCTCAGCTTCACCGTAACGAAGAATGAAAGCCGTCAATGCTCCTCACATTTCCACTTTGAACTGAAGAAGCTACAAATCTTGACGATGTTCCCAGCACGTGGAGGGAACGTCACAGACATTGCGCTGATCAATAAGGGGCAGAACCTGAAAGCGCATCTGAGAGAGGCACAGCGCGTAATATGCACACCGCACTCCGACGTGCACGCCGCTCACCAATCCAAGCGCTACAGTCCAGGCTCAACCTTGCGTAGCTTCCGAGATCTGGAAAAAAAATCGGCGACATTTCGGGTTGATTTGGCCACAGCCTCTTTTGAAATCTCCCGTGCACTTCCATCGTTCAGCGCGCCCCGCGAATCCCTGCGGTGGAGTGGCAGCGCCCTCGCGTGGCGCACACCAACACCGCTCCAGGCAGCGCTGGGACCCAAACGGCGTCTGGGAATCGGTCGCGATTCGTGACTCGGTCCGCAACTCTGTACCAGTGCCGGCAGTAAAACAAATGAACCCCACGTGACCCCCAAAATCCCCATCTCCCCCACCCACTAGGGGTCCCTCCTCTCGCGTAGCAACCCCCAAGCACCCCCCTACCCAGACAACCCCCCCACCTCACACCCTCTCCACTAGCACCCCACACCCCCTACCCCTCTCCCTACCCCGCCCCCAAACCCAGGGACCCCCCCCTCCTCGCACCCCACTTCATGTGCTGGTCTCTAATTGGTGAGGGCTGGGCCAGGCCTCGTGCTCGTCACGTGGTAGACGACAGTCAGCTGCTCGCTCAGCGAATCCCTCCGTGCGGTCCATCGCTGCCGCTCAGCCAGGCCGCTCCCTCACTCAACGCAACGCGTCGTGTTAGAGGCATCCTGGACCACGGCAATGGTGTGAAGGAGCGATGTCAGCGGCGCGAGTTCACGTAAGACGTCTCCACGTGGGGTCTCGTCGTGATGGGAGCCCCACGGTGTCCGCGTCTCTGCTGCTCGGGGCTGCGCTGCCACCCGGCGTGGGGAGCGGTGGCGCAGCGGTAAGTGACGCGCTGCGATACGAACCCGGGCCGACCGAGTTGGATACCCGCTCACGGCCGCCAACGCCGGTGACGAATGATCTGTGCCACAGTGCCGGCCATCACAGGTGCTGCTACTCGCTAACAGCACTTGCCCCAACAGTCTATTAAGGCTACACGGGGGATATTTGTCATTGTCTCTGCTAGTCTGGGCTGTGCTGCCATCTGGTGATACAAGATCGATGTAAGTTGTTTTAACCGCCTTAAATACAGATGATTAATACAGGGGCTGGTTGCTATGGAGACGCGCGCCACAGTCACTGCATGGGGACGTGCGTGGTGACGTCACGCACAACACGTGACAACCAGTGACAACTTCAGCACTAACCGGCTGTGTGCTGGAGAGTGAACCCACTACAACGTTGACGATTTGAGTTGCGTGACGTCTCGCTGGTGACTACAACAACAAGCAGCTGCATCGGGCGATTTGCCAGGCAAGGCCCACTGAGCTATGCAGCTCTTTTATAGTTCTACTCACAGAAGCGACCTCGCCACACGTGACGACAGCTCAATGAAGTGGTGTATCCCGTATCCATTTATAGCAGCCAAATACTCACACTTCTTAATGTGGAGGTTAAATCGGAAAAATCCACGCGACCACGGGGATAGAGCGACACGGAAACTCCAAATACATAGCAGGCGTCAGGGTGGGGATAGAACCCACGACCTCCTGTACACCAGGCGAGGTAGTTAACATCTCCTAGCCGCCGTGGCGCTGTGATGTGGAATGATGCTCTGAGCCTCGTGTCAGTGTCTTGTGCACCAAGATACTTCTTCTTCTTCTTGGTTCTTTCGGTAAAGTCACGTAGAAGTGAAATAATAAAATAATAAACATAAAACATAATAGAATACAATTCTCACGACATTTCGGCCACAACGCAAGCAGCCGTCACCAAGATACTTCTCATCCTATTGTTATCTGTTAGGTGGCTGTCGGTTTCCTGAACAGAAAAATTAATCGCTTGCTAAACTTCTGAAGATCATAAATATGAGGGGGAGGAGTGGGAAGAAGAGGGGTGGAGGGGGGGAGGAAGGGGGGAGGAGGGGGGAGAAGGAGGAGAGGGGAGGAGGAGAAGGGGGGTGGAGGGGGGAGGGGTATGAGACACGAAGCCTTTTGAAGGCGAGGGCCAGATGGCGCCACATAAAGCAGTGAGGGGAGGGAAGGAGGGGAGACACTCTATCCCACACAAACTGAATAGATCTCCATTATGAGGGGCTGGTGACCGGCCTTGTGTGGGGAATGTGTGAAATATATTAACTTATAATAATTATTTGCTTATTACAATTCGGCATCACCCAAAGATTCTTCCTCACAGCTCCCCCCACCACATTTGTGTTTTTTTTACCCTGCCCCAAGTGGTGCCATTGGAGGATTACGCAGCAACATCGGTGGTGGTGGTTGTTGTTGAGTTGTCATTTGCGGCCAGTTCCCTTGTGAAAAAGAGCTACAGAGCTCAGTCGACCTTACCTGATAAAATAAAATATTAAATATACACGCCCCAAGGATACTCCACCTGTCTTAAACAAAGTGCAGCAGCCTACGAGCGGTGCCGGTCTGCATCCTTGTGTTTGTCATGAACGATGTTGACAGAGATCAGTGCAGAGTGCAGAGAGACTCGCACACGAGAACCACACGCATCGTATTCACTCCTCCTAGCGAGATGACCTCTGTGAGCTCTTGGGGACTGAATGTAGGAGGAGGCCAATCCTGGATCCCTTGCGAGTCCGAGCTCCTGCATTCAGCACGGGACACGCAGAGTCTATGGAGGTGCAGTCCCTCCACTCACACAGCACGGGACACGCAGAGTCGATGGAGGGTTGTTGTTTATATAGGCCTTTTTCCATTATCAATATTAAGAATAATTCTGCCAATATATATTATTTTAATAATCAATCGCGAGGTCGCTTGGAGCACAAACAAAAATGTAACCCACACCCCACACAACAGCTGCCTTTCAAAAACCAGGCAGCCGGAGATTAACCATAAAAGATAATAAAAATGAACACCTTGGTACAAAGGAAGGAGAGGGGGAAGTTCTCTAATGAGATTCTGGGGAGATTCCATCACAACTTCAAAAGGCCCCCTCAACACAATGCTGACAGTGAGCGCCATGATATATATATACTTTTTTCGTTTCTCTTAATACAACGGTTAAAAGTTCAAAACTTAGCGACAGATTAAGTCGATATCGTAGGAGGCCAACACGCTCACCCAGATAGAGAACCAGGCTACAATCTACTTTAGCGAACTTGATTGATTAATTACCTTATTTTGCTCCCATTCACCTCACACATTGTCTCTTGTTGTATCTTGCTATCTACGTGACCTTACCAAAAACCACATCTAACCTCAGGACATAAAAATATATCGTAACTGCCCACATCAGCATAATCACACACATCAACATATATCAATAAGACAATCTCCATAATTAGCATAATATATGTGCATAATTGATTTCCCACACTTATTCCTTTACAGTCATTTAATTTTTTTATTTTTATTAATTTTTCAAGACCCAACACAACACGGGACATGTAGAGTCTATGGGGATGCAGTCCCTCCACTCACACAGCACGGGACACGCAGAGTATAATGCAGATCCATGTCTCTTGACACACAGTCAATACGGGATACAGCTGCATACAATTGGGTTTATTAGGAATCACATCGCGGCCGTTCACTGATTTGTCCACCAGGTGGCAGACAGAGCTCGAGTTTGAGTCTGGGTTGGTACTGACCTGAGACCCTCATGCAGGGGATCCTGAAAAACACAAATCCGCATTTCACATTAACAATGACATCTTAAACAGACGCCCCACCTCCACACAGTCATCTGCCTGCCGCTTATAGTGGAGCACAACATCAAGGAATTACTAAATACCTGCAAACAGAGAATGATGAACAAGTATAACCCGTAAAAACTAAGTTTTTCACTATAAATCCTTTATATGCGTGGCGGCTAGAGTCATCTCGTCCTCTGGCTTGAGATGGCTGCCACCTATGTGTCAGATGATTGCATGGCAGCATTAAGCAATTGGTAATTCAATATAATATTTTTGTCCTAAGAAGTGTAAAATTTTGGAAAAAAAAATTCACGAACATGAATTGTCACGCACAACGAGTCTGTGTGGAAAATGTCAGCTCGATTGGATCACGGGAAGTGGGTTAAAAAACGACCGAAAGATTTGCACAGTCGTAAGCAAGCAAGCACGCAAGCAAGCAAGCACGCAAGCAAGCAAGCAAGTGAACTTAATATAAAGGATTTAAAAACAGGGTTATCTATGGCAGCAGTCCCTAACCTTTTTGGCACCAGGGACCGGTTTCGAGGAAGACCATTTTTTCACGGACGGGGGGGTTCATCATTTTGGGTCTTTCCCCCTTTTCAAAGAAGCTCTCCTGCGACGTTTGTTTTTTTACTCATCTTGGCTAGGGGTTAGCAGCTTGTGGGCTTACCAAAACTGTGACTGAGACAAGTGCGCAGTGCGGGAAAGAGGCGCGTATGGAAGTGGTAAATAATAAAATAATGGGGGCGGGCCACGCGCGGACTCACCGCTCTCACCTCCTGCTGTGCGACCCGGTTCCTAACAGTCCGCGGCCCGGGGATTGGGGACCCGTGATCTATGGGACATATTTGCCAATATCGATATGATGAAAAAAATAAGAAGAGGCTTTATAATTTATTGCAAATAAAATAGGTGTTAAGATGTTCTTAACACCTAACAGATAGCTATTGCAAGGTATCACTGCTCAACCAGAGCTTTTAATACTTTGACAGTTGCGTTGCCTTTGTTCTGTTAAGCCTATTATTAAGAGGATTCGTTTAATTGGACACGAACTCCAACAAATGACAAAACCACTCTTTACATGTCCAACAGCTAAACAAATGGTTAAGTGATGTTCAACAACTCGTGTTTTTTTTACTATTTTTCAGGAGCGAGCTGGCTATCACAGATGATAGCTAAACGAACTGGCTTATGTGGACATTTATAATAGCAGCCAACTACTTTGAATGGATGATGTTGATTCTAAATGTGGTGGGAAAACCCAGAGGACCCGGAATTCTTTTTATGCGATCACAGAGAGAGAGAGACTCCAAATTTACAGCAGGCATCGTCGGGGTCAGGGTCAAACCCACGACTTCCTGCATAGCAGGCGAGGTAAATGGCGATGTTGTACTGGACAAGTCCAAGTCTGAATGTCACATGGAAGCAAACGCGCATCTATTTTTGGACACCACCGCTTGCTCCCAGATCGAAAAACAATTAAATAAGATTGCAAACAATGTCAACGTCTCACAGGGTGGTCTGCCTCTGCTGGTTGTAGATAAACCCTCTGATGAACCAAGTCTGTGAGTATAAACTATTATAAACGACTTTTTAATACCTTACCAGGCAAGGCCGACTCAGCTATATAGCTATGCTTCAGAAGTAACCTTGCCAGAAATTAAAATTAAATAAGTGGCTTATCGTGTTGAAATTTATAGCAGCAAATTACCCTAAACACCTGATGTTGATTCTAAATGTGGAGGAAGAAACCGGAGGACCACACATCCACAAGGAAAGAGAGCAGACGTCAGGGTTGGTATCGAACCCACGACCTCCTGCATATCAGACGAGGTAGTTAACATCTCCTAGCCACCGCAGCGAGTGAATGGAGGTGGTGCCACCTGCAGGAAGGAGAGCGGATCCTGCACCGCGAGGGCGGCAAGCAGCTGGTTGATCTCCTGCTCCAGGTCACGTGCTCTGCTCTCGTAGCGAGCGATGTCCGCCTGGATGCGGGACAGCACGGAGCGACCCTCCTCGTCCACGCGCTTCAGCGCCTCCCTCTCCTCCTCCTTCAGCTGCTCCCTCCGGCGCTCAAACTCTCGGCTGATCCGCGCCTTGAGCCCACGCACAGACTCCTACACAGACAGTGCCGAGTTGTTGAGTCACTTGTTCGGTAACGACGTAATGTGGTATCGTACAGGTAATGATTGTTACTATACGGAGGTGAGTGTCGTGTGCACTGGGAGCACGTGAACATATTAAGCACATTCAGAATGAGAATGGGATATAAGCAGAACATATCATAGGCAAGGGTAGTATAGGGTTTTCTTCTGTCTGTAGCTACACGTTGCTGAGTGTCTATCTGGAGAAAATTAAATACATCTCTATGGGTATCATTCGCATCCTTCTTTCTGTCCATCAAAATCTGGATCTACAAAATGATGCGTCGGAGGGAAATGCGAATTAAACCGAAACAAATTCTCTTGCCGAAGACATTACCAGGAAATTGTGTCAAAGGTCTGCGAATATAAAGAACAAATACACGTGGCATTGCTCTATGGTTTTAAATGAAAATGTGCTGAAATAGACAAACGATGCTGATTTCGATGGCAAAAAGCACTTCTACTTACCCTTGCCCTCAGGCTAAATTGGTCTGATTCAGATTTGAGGGAGCCAGAAAAGATTAATTTCAATCTTCCATAGCAAGCATCGTGGTTGTGATCAGTAAAGGAATCGACAGTACAAGTCGCCAATGCATCGTCCAGCGCAGATCGATTCAGCACTCCCCCCCCCCCAAACCAAAACTGCTGTCATGTTGGTGGTTGTGTCGTAAATTAAGTATCTGTGTCATATCGTGGTGGCCTTCTATTCACGTCGTTACGTGTGTTGCAAATCTGGCCGTCCTAAACTGGTTGTAATGTTACCCACATTTTTTTCCTGATATGTAAACATACACAAAAAAGTGCTGACCGACAACTCACAGTTATGAACTCACACTTTGCTCTGTTATAGTTTGATGTCGTTAATTTTGTAGATTGAAAGTAGGCAGCAAGCGAGTTGTCAATGGGATACGATTCACTTGAAATCCACACCGCTTGAAATTCACTGAAGTTATATCCTGTGCCAACGTGTGGGGCAGTGCTCGTCAATGATAAGAGCGAGGTTTAATGAAATACGATTCGTAGGCAAACCCAGAAGAGGGATTTGTGCGGCTGCCGTCTCTCTCTCTACCTTCACGCGCCGGTAGTCGTTCCTGAGCGTCCGTGTCTGTGAAGCTGCTGTGTTCCTATTCTCCTCTCTCCTCTCCTTCTTGACTCTGAGCTCCTCCTGCATTGTGGTAGATAAATAAATAAATACGCGGTGCTCACCATTGCCATTGGTGGATCACTGATAGATCATCCCGTTTCTCTGATTAGCACGGTTGGCTACAATAGAAGTTCAACACACATACACAAATCTGTCGTCATATTTCTGCATATGTCTCCATTCATACTGTTCCCACTATTGTATCCCGACTGCACTGTCCGTGTCATCTATTGAGACAAATAATCAATTAGGAACTACCGCAGAGCCATACAATATCCTGTTAGATAAATCATTAACAAATATGTACATTCTAAAACCTTTGTAAACCTATTCCAGTTATGTTGGTAGTGGCTTTTTAGATGCCATACGATACATCATAACGTTTCTGACTTGATGAAACTCATATTTTGAATTCTCATACAAAATATGACTTGCCATGCAGTCAAACATTGACTGTGCTTTGATCATCAACTCACTAAACGTGAGAATCCGGTTCAAACCATGGGCGACCGACGAGATTCCAACTGAGCATTACAGAGTAAGCATCGCAGTGTTCTGACGTCTGAGCCACCCTACCACCTCTACCTGGGTCTCCCTGTTAACGGGCGTTTGGTCTTAACAGGAGCTCACCTGGTCGAAGTGAAGGGCCAAGACCTACTGATGTGAATCACTCAGCCTCATGTAACAATGTGGATAACATCGGAACATGAGACTTCACCTGTCTTGTCTGTTGTGCTCTTTCCGCTGTGATGACTCTGTGCCCTGAGTGGTCTCCTGCGACGTGGCAGACTGGGCAGACCGGGATCTTGTCCTGTTCACAGTAAAGAACGAGCTCCCGTCTGTGCTCCCGGCATCGTCGCTCCTCCAGGTTCGCGGTGGGAGACACCAAGACGTGGTCTCTCAGCGTGGGATTCATTCCATGATGCATCAAGTGTCTCGCACAGTAGGACATCTCACATCTCAGGCAGGTCTTCACCGCAGGAGTTTGGCTGCCACTGCAGTTGTCACACACGACCGCCGTGGCCATCCCATCTCCAACACTAAGCTGCTCCGCCAGGTTGGCGAGGGCCACGTTCCTCCTTAGCTGGGGTCGAACAGGGAAGGTCGCTCGGCACTGCGGGCAGCTGAAGCTGCTCGCCGTCTCCCAGGCGGACTCCAGGCACCGCAGGCAGAACGAGTGTCCGCAGCTCAGCGTGGAGGGGCAGTCGAACGTATCCATGCAGATGGAGCAGCGCAGCTCACTATCCACACTCTCACTGGGAGTCGCACTCGCCATGACTCATGGGCTTCGCTGGGATCGCTCGCTGTGTGGCTCAGAGAGACGCTGGACCAGGCCCTCTCTCTCATAGTGACAGTGAAGAAGGAAGTAAAATACTTAAAATATTTTGATTGTCGTCATTGACATCACGAGTCACTGCCTGGAATGTGAACCCGCGCCCTGAGGTGCGCAAACATCAGCCTCAAGGTGAACACGGCTACTGTACACACCGCGACATGAGCAAAATGTATCAAAGGAACTTACTCATTAAAAAATAAAGAAATGAGTTGTTAATATAAGTCGTAGAGGTTCCGCTGCGATGGCTGATTCATGAAATGAGCATCGAGAGATAAAGTAATGCTTCCAAAGCTTAGCGCACAAGTTGATGTATATGGTAAGACAGAGCAATGGATTGCATGCCAGTCTCTAGGAGATGTTATCTCCCTCGCATTATAGCTGCTTAATATTTAGAGTTGTCTCTTTCTTTCTGTCTCCCTTGATAGCGTGAATTTGTATCTGGGTCCTCCGATTTTCCCCTCTACATTTAGAATCAAACATTTAGAGTATTTGGCTGTAATCTATTTCCACATAAGCCGCTTCATTGCGCTCTCATTTGTAATATCCAGGTCGCTTCTGACAAAGAGCCACATAGCTCAATGAGCCTTACATGGTAAAATTAAAAAGAGTTTGTGTAGTTGTAGATACCTCATGATGTCCTGTTATTCCGTCTTTGTGTAATTACCCCAACGTGACAAATTGCTTGAATGTCATTGTGGCATCTGAGATGGAATTTGTCTGTAGCCTCCCGTGACCCATCCTGGAATCTTGAGCCTTTTGCTCGCAGTGTGAATCTATCACCAACTCTACCTGCCTCCATCACCTGGCGATGTCACCGTCTCTCACTCTCACCTTGACCGAGACTGCAGATCCCCGTCCCAATCATTCACAGCCGCACCCACTGCTTATTTCACTTGCGTTGTTTCACATTAACACGCACGCACGGTTATTGAACACGCATGCACATGCAGCAACACAAACGGCAATCGGCGTTCGCTGTTAAGTGGCAGCGATGTCACCACGCCGCTTGGTGATGTCACCATAGCTATCTGTTTCCCCCACACACATTAACTCATTTGTGCTATCATTGTCATGTCATGAAATGAGTGAATCGAGTCTTGATCTCTTCGTATAGCAGTGCGGGCGCTCTGTTAGATACCGGCCCACGAAAGTGGACATCGCAGAGGCACCTCTGAGAAACCTTGAAAGTGGAGACCTCTGCTCCACGGGCACAGTAGACGGCAGCAGTTTTCCCACCCACTGCTTCGGACAGATAGAATTTAGTCAAGTTAAGTGCCGAAATTCAATGTGATGGGTTTTTTGTGTGCAGTCATTCGTGACTGTAGATAGCTGTCTATATTCAGCTTTATATTTACAAACTATTGGTATATTAGAGTATGAAATGGCATCGAAAACACTAACATCATAGAGATGGTAAATATTCACACAAAAAAACGAATCTAGTTTAATAACATCCAATAAGTATTATGTACTGTACCCACGAGTGCATTCTCCTGTACTGCTCCTACAAGGCGACAGCGGGAGACGCGGCTGGAGGCGCTGACCGCTGCTGGGCTCTCAGCCCCGGGTCCGAGCGAGGCCCTCAGTCGACATTTCTGTGGCGAGGACTCTTTTAGCTGGAGCCCGAGACTCTGCTCTGGTCTCGTGACTACTCACACCAGACGACACGCACCGTGATAACATTCGGGAGATAACGCCTAAATAATAGATTTTTTAAAATCAATCGTTACCACAAATCGTGATAATCGAATCGTGTGGGTGGAATCTGATTGGTTCAGAGCGTACGACGCTCTCATTGGTCGAGCGAATGATGGGGGCGGGTACATTTACTCGTCCGTCTGCTGTGTATTCTCACTCTTAGAGACTTTGTAGATTTGTTGATTTCATTCATTTTGTTGATGTTAAAATGTTCTCCGGTTCAAAGAGCGCGACAACGAATCGGCGTTCTACGGGGGTCGCGCTCAGCCGGTTCTGCCGGTATCTCTTCTGTATCTAAACCAGCTGAAGCCTCCTACTCATCACGTGACTTTTGTGTGTGGCCACCCAGACTCTGAACCTCTCGCCCTCTCATCTGTAGATCTCTATCTCTCTACCTCAGTGGTTCTTACAATTAACTGCAGCCTTGCACAACTTTGGTTCTCAATCGTTAACAAAATTACAATGTTAATAACATAGGTTTTTTTTTTAACAAAGTAGTTGTACTTATATTTCGATTTAAAGCTTTCGTGACTGCAGGGATTCATCTTCTTTGGTTTCTTTCGGTAAAGTCACGTAGAAGGGAAGTAATAAAATAATAAAAATAAAACATAATAAAATAATTCTCACGACGTTTCGGCCACAACGCAAGCAGCCGTCCTCAGTTGAAAACCAGGTCTGTCGAGGTGACAGCGTCTGAATGACGCTGTCGCCTCGACAGACCTTGTTGTGGCCGAAACGTCGTGAGAATTATTTTATTATGTTTAATTTTTATTATTTTATTACTTCCCTTCTACGTGACTTTACCGAAAGAACCAAGAAGATAGTTGTACTTATGTACCTGTACTAAATTTACTTTTTTTTAAATTTACTTTTAAAAACAAAAACCTGGCCATGTTTCGCACCCCCAGATAGGGCATCTCGCGTGCGTGTTTTTTGTTTGCATTTGACCACAAGTATTGTGGTTAATGCAGACATAATTCCTCGTAAAAGGTTTCAGTTTTGTTGCCATAAAAAAGGAAATACCCGATTTTTATATTTTGGTACTGGCAAAAGAGGTCTAATGATGTATACACACTGTATATCAAAGCCAATGCAGAATCTGCTTGTATAAATATCAATGCTACTGACATGTGACTTTCCCAGAAGGAAATTGGCCTGATGAGTTCTGTAATAAATACAGTCGTTTTTGTTTGCAGGGACTGATATATGAAGGCAGTGTTTCTTAACTTAAACTGCATCTTTGCACCGATTTGGTTATCAATTGTAAAAAATATGTGCAATATTAATAAATACATAGAGTTTGATGAAACAAAGTAGTTACGTTACTTACGTGTCTGTTCTTAATTTTTGTTTCAATGATTTACCTTCTACAAAACCTGGTATGCCTCGCACCCCCAGAAAGGGCATCTCGCATCTCCAGGGGATGCATGCACCTCAGGTTAAAAACAATAACTGTATTAAGGGGTCATAGTGACTGCTTATCAATATTGTTACTTTATTCTTCCGTGTAATCAAATAAGGCGAAGAGTCTGGTGCCGTCTGCAAGCGATGGTATTTGACGCTAAAGCTCTTAATGAGGCGTCCAATAGGAGATTCGTAGGCCGTGGACAGCACGTGGCCGAGGTCAGAATCGTGAGAAACTCTCCATGGGAGCTCGGTTTCCGCAAAAACTCCCCGCTTTGACAGAGAAAACCCGGCAGCCTGAGCAGTCAGACGTCATCTACCGTAGGGCTCGACTGCCGATATTGAAGTGACATTCCATGAGGCCAATGAAGGGAGGAGCGTGACTAACAGTAACCATGGTGAAGAGATGTCAAGGCTCATCTGGTGATGTGAGTTAAATATCTGGTCAAGTCTAACATCATTGACGAGTTGATCATTAAATGGGCCTCGACCCCACTTCACTAACCCGGATTGTATTTTATGCTCTTGTTGTATTTATCGCGAGAAAGTAATTTTCGTTTATTTTGACGTTTAAGTGATCACATCCCCTCGTATTCCAAGTGCATTGTCTTCGGTTTGGATGCGCGTTGAAGAATGCGCTGCTGACATCTTAAGGAGTCACAGTAGAAGTAACTTTTGTATTTCGTATTGAACGCCTGTAAATGGCCACTTTAGCACCTGGAGAATGCTTGAGAGACGTGACGGTCAACACGCAGCCCAACCCAGACAACCACACGTGGAGAATTTGCATTTGATGGGACTTAGTGCACCTCATTCATCTAGTAGACGATAACAAAATACATCTGTAAATTCAGGGACATATGTAAATTCAGGGACATCTGAAAATGTCAGGCAGACTTCAAGAAATATCAGACAAGATGCATGGATACTATGCATTGCCTCCGCCTGTCACTTATTTTTTGGTTGCTAGGCTGGACATTGATATGGGTAGAACAGAGTAGAGCAGAACATTCTAATGTTGTACTGCAACATGTACTTCAGTCTATAGATGCCACGTCTACCACCAACCCGTACTGGCTGGCGTAGTGAAGTATGGCCAAACAACCCTCAAAATACACACGGCCTGTGGACACTATAAATTATTTATTCTGAATAACTGCATTTGTTGATATGGGTGGCTCATTGATGAATAGCTTAGTCTATAGCAGAAATACCCAACTTTACCGATCTCTCTCGACATCTTTACCCATTTTTAAATCCTTTATATTAAGTTCACTTGCTTGCTTGCTTGTGCGCTTGCTTGCTTGCGCGCTTACGACCGTGCACATCTTTCGGTAATTTAACCCACTTCCCGTGATCCAATCGAGCTGACATTTTCCACACAGACTCGTTGTGCGTGACAATTAATTTTCGTGAATTTTTTTTCTCCAAAATTGTACACTTTTTAGGACAATTTTTTTTTATTTAATTAGCAATTGCTTAATGGTGGCAGGCAATCATCTGACCCATAGGTGGCAGCCATCTCAAGCCGACGCTGGGGGGAGGAGCCGTCTCGAGCACGTCCTACCCACAGGACGTCCACAACGCGCCGAGTGTCTCTCAACTCCGTGCTCTGTACAAGACGCAGCTACTCACACTCGCCTGCCCCTAACATCCACATTTTAATTGATCAAATCAGGATTTTAAATTCGTTTTTTGTTAAATTTATTATACATTATTAATTTTATTGAAATAATTACATATTTTATAAAGAAACTTTTCAAATATTTTTTATTTAAATTATGACGTAAATAACAAATATTTACTTTATTAATAACTTATTAATAAATAATGCACTTTATTTCAATAATAAAATATGTAAAATGTTTTAGATTATTTTATTTAAACTCATATAAAATACACTTTACAATACATTTTATTCATATACATTTTATTAGTAATTTTCTTTAATTTAAAATTTCCTTGACTTATTATTCACTTTATTTGCGAATTAATGTTCTTCTGCTGTTCGTTGTGCGCTGTTGCAAATTGACCCACTGAGGTCGTGACGGGTTTCTTTTGTTCCATTCCTGTTGCCCTGTGTGGCCCCGGTACCGTTCCCGTGCTGCTGTGATGTGCACCGATGCCCAATTTAGTGAGGGCGATGTTGGCACGCAGACGGAAGATCGATTGAAGAGGACAAATGCAAGTCTCTTCGTGTCCAGTCAATGTCTCGTTACTCGAACAAATTTGTAAAACTTTACCCATGGCTCGAGGAGTATCCTGAAGCTCATTAAATAACTTAACAATTACGATTGGAATCTCAGCTCCACCGTAACGAAGAATAAAAGCTGTCAATGCTCCTCATATTTAAAATTTCAACTGAAGAAACTTCAAATCTTGACGATGCTCCCAGCACGTGGAGGGAACGTCACAGAGATCGCGCTGATCAGCAAGGGGCAGAACCTGAAAGCGCATCGGAGAGAGGCACAACGCGTAATCTGCACACAGCACTCCGACGTGCACGCCGCTCACCAATCCAAGCGCTCCAGTCCAGGCTCAACCTTGCGTAGCTTCCGAGATCTGGAAAAATAAAATCGGCGAAATTTCGGGTTGATTTGACCACAGTCTCTTTTGAAATCTCCCGTGCACTTACATTGTTCAGCTCGCCCCGCGAATGCCTGCGATGGAGTGACAGCGCCCTCGCGTGACGCGCACCAACACAGCTCCAGGCAGCACTGGGACCCAAACGGCGTCTGGGAATCGGTCGCGATTCGTGACTCGGTCAGAAACTCTGGACCAGTGCCGGCAGTAAAACAACTGAACCCCACGTGACCCCCAATATCCCCATCTTCCCCACTCCCTAGGGGTCCCTACTCTCACGTGACAACCCCCAAGCCCACCCCACCCAGACAACCCCCCCACCTCACGCATCCTTCCCGAGCACACCACAAACCCTCCCCCGACCCCTCCCTCGACGCCTCCACCTACCCCTCCCCCTTACCCTCCCTCTACCCCTCCCCCGAATCCTACCCCACCCCCTACCCCAACCACTCCCCCAACCCCGCCCCCTACCACTCCCCCTACCCCACCCCCTATATACCCCTCTTCCTACCCCTCGCCCTACCCCTACCTCAACCCCTAACCCTCCCCCCAACCCCCACCCCTCCCCCTACCCCGCCCCCTACCTCTTTTCCTACCACTCCCCCTACCCCTACCTCAACCCCTAACCCTCCCCCTACTCCTCCCCTACCCCTTCCCCTACTCCTCCCCCTACCCCTCCCCTTACCCCTCCCCCTCTCCCTAGCCCCCCCCCTACCCCTCCCCCTATCCCTATCCCTCCCCCACACCTCCCACAACCCCGCCCCCAAACCCAGGGCGCCCTCCGCACCCCAACACCACACTGTGCCCCCCCCCCCCCTCCTCGCACCCCACTTCATGTGCTGGTCTCTAATTGGTGAGGGCTGGGCCAGACCTCGTGCTCGTCACGTGGTAGGTGACAGTCAGCTGCTCTCTCAGCAGATCCCTCCATGAGGTCCATCGCTGCCGCTCAGCCAGGCCGCTCGCTCTCTCAACGCAACGCGTCGTGTTAGATGCATCCTGGACTACGGCGCGAGTTCACGTTGAGACGTCTCCACGTGGGGGTCTCCTCGTGATTGGAGCGCCACGGTGTCCGCGTCTCTGCCGCTCGGGGCTGCGCTGCCACCCGGCGTGGGGAGCGGTGGCGCAGCGGTTAGCGGCGCGCTGCGCTACGAACCCGGGCCGACCGAGTTGGATTCCTGCTCACGACCGCCAACGCCGGTGACGAATGATCTGAACAACCGGTCCTGGACTTCCCCTAGGTCGACTTGGCCTCAAATGTGTACCTGGCGCGGTGTGTAGTAAACATCGCCACTAGGGAGACAAAGGCGGCCGGGCGTGGTGCTGGCCACATACCCCCCCGTGTGCCACAGTGCCGGCCTTCATAGGTGCTGCTACTCACTAACAGCACTTGTCCCAATTCTGTTAAGGCTACACGGGGGATCTTTGTTGTCTCCGCTAGTCAGCGCTGTACTGCCATCGAGTGATACTAAACGATCAATGTATGTTGTTTTTTACCACCTTAAATGCCAGCAGCTGATTAATACAGATGCCGGTTGCTATGGAGACGCACGCCTCAGTCACTATGCATGGGGACGTGCGTGGTGACATCACCACGCACAAAACGTGACAATCAGTGACGACTTCAGCACTAACCGGTTGTGTGGTGGAGAGTGAACCCATTACAACGTTGACAATTTGAGTTTCGTGACGTTTCGCTGGTGACTACAACAAAAAGCAGCTGCATCGGGCGATTTGCGAGGCAAGGCCCACTGAGCTATGCAGCTCTTTTATAGTTCTACTCACAGAAGCGACCTCGCCACACGTGACGACAGCTCAATGAAGTGGCCTATTGTGTAGACATTTATAGAAGCCAAATACTCACAATACTAAATGTGCAGATCAAATCGGAAAAATCCACGCGACCACGGGGATAGAGAGACACGGAAACTACAAATATACAGCAGGTGTCAGGGCCGGAATCGAGCCCACGACCTCCTGTACACCAGGCGAGGTAGTTAACATCTCTTAGCCACCGTGGCGCTTTGATGTGGAATGATGCCCTGAGCCTCGTGTCAGTGTCTTGTGAACCATGATACTTCTCATCCTATTATCACCCTTTTGTTGGCTGTTGGTATCCTGAACAGAAAAAAAATAATCGCTTGGCAACTTCTGAAGATCAAAACTATGAAGGAGGAGTGGGGAGGAGGACGGGGAGGGGGGGCGGGGGAGGAGGGAGTGGGGGGGATGCTGGGAAGAGCGGGGAGACACTCTGTAAGCGTAGCGTTGGCAGTTCAATGGAAGCACTGAGCATGCTTCACGACCATCTTGATGAACACCGCGCGATGGAACCCGGCTTGTGACGAAGCCTTTTGAAGGCGAGGGTCACGCTAGGTACTTTGAGGTGGCCAGATGGCCCCACGTGGAGCAGGTTCGTGACGCCCTCCTTGACGCGCCTCGACTTCGTCTCCGTGACGCTCCCTGCAGTTGCCACGCTGAGACGACGTCCTGGTCAGCAGGGGGCAGTGCAGCGACATCAGTGGCTGTCCCTGCGCTGTGATCGGCTCCCAACGTCTGTCTACGCGTCTCGTCTTCACGACCCGCGCTTGGCAGCGTGGCGAAGTACGGTCAAAGAACTCCCATAACCCGCACGGCATGGGGTGGCCTCTGTCCGTGTAGGTATCTATGTACGTACGTGTGTTGAAATTATTTCACACCGTACGTAGCCAACCTTTCTAATCGAAGGTGCGGCAGTCTAGGCATGGGTTGACAATAATAACAACAACAATGATTTCAACTTGTAGCACGCCGCACGATAAGTTGCTCGCTCTCGTGCAGAGAGGACGACCCCAAAGGCGCCAAGAGGGAGGATCCACAGACAAGGAGCGGGATAGGCAGCAGTCAGGCTGTGCGCCATCAACGATTGCCCCGAGCTCTGAGCTCCTCTACAAATTCAAGTGGCGTCGCAAGAGAACGGAGTTGGCGCTGTGACGTGGTGACGTCACAGCGCGGGACTCCCCCAGTGGCGGGAATCCAGAACGTCAGAATCTGTGTTTGTAGTGCAGGAGGAATCCGATGAGCTGTGAAGCTCTTTGTGTTCACAGATGGTGCAGTGGTACAGGGCAGGCGTGTGGGGAGCGCGTTGGGGGGGGTGGGGGGAGAGGGGTGACGTGGTGACGTCACCGCTTTGGGGCAGCGTGTGTGATGATGTCACCGCATTGGGGGAGCGTGCGTGGTCACGTCACCGCGTTGGGGCAGCGTGTGTGGTGACGTCACCGCTTTGGGGCAGCGTGTGTGATGATGTCACCGCATTGGGGGAGCGTGCGTGGTCACGTCACCGCGTTGGGGCAGCGTGTGTGGTGACGTCACCGCGTTGGGGGAGCGTACGTGGTGACGTCACCGCGTTGGCAGGGTGAAAACATATGTTGTGGCGTGAAAGACGACGCTGACGCAAGTTATATGGGGGCTGACGCCAAACTGTTTATTTAAGGGTTTACACCTAGCTCAGGGGAAAGGGTTAACACTGGTATATCCTAATCTCCCCAGGGGAAGGGTACTGGGAGTCCCTACACCCTACCAGGCTATCAGGCTCTTCCCACAGCACTGACCGAGGGTTTATCCAACTCGGCCAGCCGGGTAAAGTAGCCCTCTAGCCTGTCTCTAAACCCCTCTACCCCGTCGCCCCTACTCCCCTACCACTCGCTCTCTGGCTCCCGGTGAAGACATCGTTAACGTCACGGGTCGCCCCTCAAATACCCCGGGCGGCATGACGTCACTTTCCCCTGACGTCATTCCCCTCCGAGGCGAGTGTGACCTAACGTCATCACTCCACTCCTCAACACATCCACGCTGGCTTCACACACACACACAGCGGTACTTCTTTTATCACCCCCAGCTAATGAAGGTTGTGAGGATTGTTCACGCTCAGCCCCCCCGTTGTGATGGAGAGCCACGCAGCCCCTAGCCACCGACAGCCACCAGCCAGCCACGGGCGTGGCACTGCGCGTGACGGTGACGAGGGTGGCGAGCGCCGTGCGTCGTGGCGTCTGCCCTCTGCGCTGTTCACGTTCACCTCTCTCAGGACGCACCACTCAGATCCACAATCCTCACTGAGTCTCCGCCCCCCACCCACAGAACAGGGAGGAGGGGCTGAGTGAAGGTTTGGTGACACGAGTACAACGGCGCCATGGAGTCGGCGCTGTAAAACGACAGCAGCCCCGCGTCCCAGTCCAGATGGACCCCGACTCTCCGCGGAGGCTCCGGCACCGACAGTGACGTCACTACCCCGCCATGCCGCACTGAGAAGCTGTCGCCACGTTTCTGTAGGCACCAGGAGACGTCACTCCCTCCTAGGCTGCACTCAGCACCACTCCCTTTCCGTGGAATCGTCCCGTACGCGACTCCAACCCGACACCCCCACGCTCTCCCCACGTCCACCTCCCAGTAGTGCTGACCCGACGAGAAGCTCTCAGAGCACAGGGCTTGTGGATGGCACTCAAAGCGGTATGGGTGATGGAGGCGACCCTGGGGGACAACACTCAGCGTCACCATCCTGAGATCCGAGGAAATCTGGAAGTGGTCGTGGGCTGAGTTTTTGTCCAGAGTCGGTGAGCGCCCATCTGTGGTGAGGACAGCGACGATGCTCACACAGCGGTCACGGCGACGCGTGCGCAGTAGCAGCACGAGCAGTACACGTGGCGTGTACACACACACACACGGCGTGTACACACACACACACGTGGCGTGTACCCACACACACACTAGTGTTGTGTTGGCTGTTGTGTTGTTGTGGTCATACCGCACTACATGCTACGTTCATACGTAACACTGTGATTATCACGCGTATGACAAATGCATACAGGACTAATATTCGTTATTAATGTACTTTTCCTAGTATTCGTTAGTATTGGTATACACATACTAATTTTCATTACCGTATTTCCCCGCATATAGCCCGCATACGCATATAACCCGCAGACGCATATACCCCGCAAAAATAGCGTTTTGTGTAAAACAAATTTCAGATAGCCCGCACCTCAATATATCCCGCACCTCCATATACCCCGCATGCATTAATATCTTTAACGTCGTTACCGCAGCTTAATTCCATCATATTAATACGAAGTGTACATTTGTAATACATCCCACTATCAAATAGTTAACATTACAATCATAACGTGCACAAAGAAAACAAACTAATCGGAAACGAGTGAACTTAAAACAGTAAATAAGTAACAAAAGTAAATATCCAAAAATTAAGTAACACATAACTGGTGGATAAGTAAGTACAGTTTTAGCACTGGTAGATTGCGCACTGCGCAGACAATAGCGGCAATACCGGAACGCCATTGCCTCGCCCCCAACCCCCCACCTCTCTCTCCCCCCAGCTCTCCCGTCGCCGGTAGTGTCTGTGTACACATATACTAATATTCTTTAGTATCTGTGTACACATAATGCTAATCACTTGTCAATAATAACAACTAGTGAATAATAATAAATAATAACAAAAGTACTACACTAATATGACCATGGGTGTGTGCAGTGGTAGTGAACAGTGCTGATGATGCCAGCACCACGATGTTAATGTCACTCTCACAGCGTCTCTCTACAAACACGACGCCTGTACCATAGCCACCGTAGCCACGCACACTCTCACATCCACACGCAGACATTGTGTCACAGCCTCGCACACTCTCACACCCACACACACACATTGTGTGTCACAGCCTCGCACACTCTCCCATCCACGCACAGACATTGTGTGTCACAACCTGGCACACTCTCACACCCACGCACACACATTGTGTGTCACAGCCTCGCACACTCTGACATCCACGCACACACATTGTGTGTTACAGCCTGGTACACTCTCACACCCACACACAGACATTGTGTGTCACTCCGCTGCTGGATGAGCGCCTCCCCACGCCGTACGCGTCCTGGAGGGGGTTATTTGACCATACTTCATCGCTCTCGTCAGTGTTCGTTGACGATGGTGGGGATAGTGAACGTAGAAGCGTAGATGTGCAGTACAACAAAGGTTCACGCTGCACTGCCCTCTGCTGGTGTGATGTGTAAACATTCGGCACGAGGGAGACAAAGGCGGCCGGGCGTGGTACTGGCCAACAACCCCCTGGTGTGCACTGACGGCCTTCATAGGTGCTGCTGCTACTCGCTGACAGCACTTGCCCCAGTACCCAGCAGTAGGGTTCAGTAGAATATTGAAGCTGTTAAACTAATTTTATTTCACCAGGTAGAGCCCACTGATCCATGTCGCTCTCTTCCAGAGTCTGCATCTCTCTCCCAGTGGTGGGGTGGATTTTTCCCTGGTTCCTCGATTTTTTCCTTCAGGTTTAGAATACATTATCATTCAGAGGATTTGGCTGCAGCTATAAATATCCACGTGATTAGCCACTTCGTAGAGCTGTCATTTGTGATAGTCAGATCGCTTGCGAAAAAAGAGCGACATGGTTCAGTGGGTTCCCTACCTAGTAAAATAAATGAAATGTTGATGAAGGCGGGGAGCACATAAGTGCAGTGCAACAGAGCGGGACACGTGGGTGCAAGACTGAGGAACTCACAGAGGACAGGCAGGAATCTGTTCACGACCCTTTCAAGGGAGCGGATCGTGGTTGCGTCCAGTGAAGCGGGAAGTGGGGGTGCAGATTCCTTTGGGATCTCTCTCCAGGGACAACCACCAACAGCATTACACACAGCCTCGTTTACCCACATCATTGGAATACTCAGCATCTATAGTACACACAGCCCGTGTCTCACACACATTCCGTGTCTCACACACAGCCAGTGTCTCACGAACAGACTGTCTCACGCAGCCCGTGTCTCACACACAGCCCGTGTCTCACACACAGTCTGTCTCACACAGCCGGCATCTCACACACAGCCCGTGTCTCACACACAGCCCGTGTCTCACACACAGCCCGTGTCTCACACACAGCCCGTGTCTCACACACAGCCCGTGTCTCACACACAGCCCGTGTCTCACACACAGCCGGTGTCTCACAGCCAGTGTCTCACACACAGCCTGTGTCTCACACACATCCCGTGTCTCACACACAGCCAGTGTCTTACACACAGCCCGTGTCTCACACACACCCTGTGTCTCACACACAGTCAGTGTCTCAAACACAGCTCGTGAATCACACACAGCCCGTATCTCATACAAAGCCCGTGTCTCACATACAGCCAGTGTCTCACACACAGCCAGTGTCTCACACACCGCCCGTTTCTTACAAACAACAACAACCGCCATTCGCCACTAAGTGGCGGTGACGTCACCACGATGCTTGTGCCAGGCCATGTGCACCTTGAGACCACGTGAAGTGTCGAACGCCCGCTGGCAGGAGGTCCGGGGCAGACCCAGGTGCCACGGGTCGACCGACTGAGATGACTGGTTGATGCACCACCTGTGCCCCATACTGTGCCAACTTGCTGTGCTTTAGTCACCCGGCGCTCCGCTCGTTGTTGTGACCATCACTCCTCCTCCCTACGTTGCTTCCAACTGCCCGGTAACGTCCTTCATGAGCCTCCTCCACAGAGGCCGATCTTGAAGCCACTGGTACTAGTCATCGGCAAGCCCACTCAGCTCCACATCCTCCTCTATAACATCACTCCATCTCTTCTCTAGCCCGTGCCACGCCCGTTTAGCCCCCTCGGTCCGGCCAAACAAAATCTGTTTAGGCATGCGGTGGCTGGGCATGCGGGCTACATGACCCAACCAACGCAGCCTTTTCTGTGGGCTCCTCACACAATCCAGCCTGGTTAAACCCAGGATAGATCATAGGCAGGCCAGCCTAAATGTTTCTAACCGGCGAAGATGTTCCATTAGGGGGGTCCACGTTTTGCAAGTGTAGAGAAGGGAGGTAATGACTGTGGCCGAGAAGACCTGAAGCTTTGTGCGGAGCGACAGACCAGGTAACTTTCATACAGCGTTATGCAACCGATGAAAAGATAATGCCACTGGACTGTTTCGGAGTGAGGTTTCTGCTGTTAAACCAGAGCCGGTCATGAGCACACTGCCCAGGTATGGGAAACTCTCCACTCTCTCCACAACTGCCCCATCACCAATTGGGAGTTGTGGGGTGGAATGTCCCATGGAACAAAATACCTAGGCAAGTGCTTAGTTTTGGTGGGGCTGATGGTAAGGCCCCACCTCTTAGTGGCAAGCTCCAGATTCAGCAGCAGCACCTCCAACTCCTCCTCTGAGTGAGCGGCAATTACCAGATCATCAGCATACATAACGTAGTTGACCAAAAGGGAGCCGTCCCTTGACCGCACCAGGGAATCGATCAGCCTTCCATTGTATCTGTACCAGATGGAAATTCCTCTGGTACAGCCATCAAAGGTTATACGAACCACGTGGTGAAAAAATATGTTAAATGTGGGAGCCAGAGGACATCTCTGTCGCATCCCAAGGTGTAAAGGGAATGGCTCTGACTCCCAGCCACGTGGTTTTACCCGGGCCCGCTCACCATCATGAAGGTCCTTAATAATCATGAGCAGAGGGTCAGGGACTCCGAAAGCATGAAGAACAACCCAGAGCCCAGGCCTACTGATGGTATCATAGGCCTTGACCGTGTCAATAAAGCAAAGATGTAGGCCTTGTTGGAATTCCCTACACCTCTGCTGTAGCAGATGGACAGAAAATATGGCATCTGTGCAAGGACCGCCCTTTCCTGAAACCACATTGGGGCTCCGCAAGCCTCTCCTCTGCGTGCCTGGCAATGCGATGTTGAATAATCCTTGCCAGGACCTTTCCCGGCACACTGAGATGTGAGATGCCCCTGTAGTTGTTACAGTCTGTGCGGTCTGATGGGGGACCATCAGGGCATCCTTCCAATCCTGCGGAACCCGCCCAGTAGTCCAGTAGTCCAGACTGTTGTTATGATGTCATATAGGGCAGTCTGTGCACAAACGCCACCCTCCCTCAGCATTTCGCTTGGGAGATCATCTCTGCCCAGTGCCTTTCCTGGTCTCAGACTCCGGATCGCCTTCAGGACTTCCTCAACAGATGGCACCTCAGCCAGCCACTCACAGGGGGTGACTTCTTCTAATATTTGAAGCACCACAGCCTCAACAGGGTCATCCCCACTTTGTCCCATTATGTTTTCCATGTCGAGAGATTTCCCCTCCCCCAGGACTTCACAGAAATGCTCAGCAAATCTGCAAACCTGTTCCTGGGGGTCGGAGATTGGATCACCATTATTTCCCCTAATGATGGTAATAGGTGGTGCGCTGCAGGTTACTTTTTTGATGGAGTTGAATAGTGATTTTTGATCGCGGGCCATTGAGGCAGACTCCATCTCCTCAGTAACCCGCCACCACCATCCATCCTTGCAGCGCCTCCTCATTCTCCGACATGGGATACTGTAGCCGATGAGAATGGGCCTGTCGCTTTTTCTCAGCAAGCTTGAACACTTCCTCTGTCAGCCAGGGATTTCTGGGGAGGTCTGGACCGTGTACCCAAAGCAGCCATTGCAGCTGCATGAGCCACAATCTTAAACCTCGCCCATTTACCCTCGACATCAGAAGGAGTGGGGGACGATGCCAACCCCAGCCGCAAGCGATGATGAAATTGTCGCAACTTCCATCAGCTAGCTGAGACCAGGCCACCTTAGGTTTGAATGGCGTCCTGGGCGCACACACACTACCGGAGTGGAAGATTGGCAGGCGCATCTTACACACGCATCTTACACACAGCCTGTCTCAAACACAGTCAGTGTCTCACACACAGCCCGTTACTCACACACATCCCGTGTCTCACAGCCTGTATGTCTAACACACACACAAACACACCCTGTGTCTAACACACACAGTACATTTGTTAACACACACATCCTGTGTTGTGAGTTTTTAACCGTGAGACGTTAAGGATCTGTACCTGCGCATCTCCTCCAGGTGCCCCTGTGGAAGAGAGAGAGCGATCATGAGTGACGTCTCAACCCTTGGACCACGAGTCCCCATACCACTGCCCACTCTGTTGTTCTGGACACCCAAACGGCGTCTCCACAGAGGCGCTCCCCACCTGCAGGAAGGCGAGCGAGTCCCTCTCGTACTGCAGGGCGTGCAGGCGAGCGGCCGCCGCCTTTAGCTCGCCGATCTCCCACTTATGACGAGCAATGTCCTCCTCGATCCGAGACAGCAGCTCACGCTCCTTCATGGCCATGCGATGTAGAGCCTCCCTCTCGTCCTCGTCCAGAGCCTTCCTTAGGCAGGCGAACTTGCCTGTGATGCGTCCCCTGATCCCGGCCACTGATTCCTGCGGAGACACGGGGACCAAGGTTGGCTCCCTGAGCCATGAGCCACTCCGTGTGTGCGTGTGGGCACCACGGTGGCTAGGAGATGTTGACTCCCTTGGCTGGTATACAGCAGGTTTGGGCTCGATCCTGACCCTGACGCCTGTATATTTGGAGTTTGTGTGTTCGCTGTGTGGCTGTGTAGATTTTTCTCTAGGTCCTCCGGTTTTTGCCTCCAAATTTAGAATCAACGTTGCACGTTCAGGGTATTTGGCTGCAATACATTTCTTACAATCAGTCATTTTGTTTATCTATCATTTGTAATAACCAGGTCGCTTCTGACAAAGATCTAAATAGCTCAGTGTAGTCGTTCCTGGTCAAAAATAAAAATAGCTCAGTCTATGGGTCTCTATGTATCTCTTTATGTCCCTATTTATCTCTATCAGTCTCTATGTATATCTATGTGTCCCTATGTATCACTATTTTTCCCTATATCTCTATGGTTCTCCATATATCTCTATGTATCCCTATATATCTCTATGGGCCTCTAGGTAATTATTTGGGTCTCTTTGTACCTCTCTTTGTCCCTATGTATCTCTATGGGTCTGTTGCTATATTTTCACGTGATGATGATGATGATGCCAGACACTTTGCTGAGCTGCTATTGTTTGTGACAGCCAGGGTTGCTTATGCAAAATCTACACAGCTCAGTGGGCCTTACCTGGTAAAATAAAAATAGTTGTAGTTTAAATAAACTCGACCTCCCGTGCAGCGCAAAAGCTGCACCACAGCTCCACCCCGACAATCCGTGGCACTCTCTACATTGTTTTTTTTCACAGGAGTTGAAAGACACGATGCTAAGTAACCCAACCTCACAGCTGACTCGCTAAAGTGGTTATCGAATGCGGTAAATATGCAGCCCCCTTGTAGTTAATGTTGAGTTCGAAAGTGAATAATATAGTTAGAAGGCATCACAGTTATGAAGCTGCACGAAGTTGGCTTGAATTAATTTTGACCTCCACGACTTCCACACTGGGTGGAGGTCACGGGGTCAAAGAACCAGACCCGGACATGGTACCTGGGCCTTCTTGTGAGCGGCCTCCATCCGCTTCACGGACTCCTCCGCCTTCTTCCTCTTCTCCTCCACCACTCGCGTCTCCTCCCCTACGTGTGTCTGTAGTGAGAGACGAGACGTCACCTGGGGAGACCCAAACCCCCTGAGCCACCCCTCACACCGCCCTTTCCTCCACACCCCTCCACAGCAAAGGCCCTCATCTCCACGCTGCCTCTATACGTCGACTGAGAAGGGGGGAATGGGGAGTGGGCAAGCTGATGCCTCATTGTAGAAGCAGCCGGTGGGAGCCGTGCTGGCTTGGTGTCCATACCAACTCGGATCCTTGGGCCCATGTGACCACAGCTGTCTAGTCTAGAAGATAAATCTAATAAAGTTATTTCTCAGGTGGCTGTGATATCAGTTTCAAGTCTCTGTCCACTTAATTACTTTACAGCGCAATTAAATGTATTGATAGCCTATGATTCAATACATCCTGAGGCTTTTTCCTGAAATGCTAACCACAAGATTAACTATACAGGCAGAGAGAGAGATTCAAAAGGGAGAGGATGAACACACGATAGTTTTTCTCATCAGATATTTTGTAGCCGAGTGACAGAATTGCTCAGATCATGTTACGGTGTCTCACTCTGAGGGCCTCACCCTCCGTGTCTCGTGCTCGTCCTTCAGCATCAGGACCCTGTGTCCTGTGTGTTCTCCTGCGTTAGTGCAGGTAGAGCAGACCAGGCTGCTGTCTATTGTGCAGTAGAATTTCAGCTCCCTTTTGTGATTCGGGCATCTTCTCTCATCCAATCTCGCAGTGGGATCCACCACAGCGTGGTCTCTCAACCTGGGATTCTCCAGATGAGGCCTAAAGTGAGAAAAACAGAAGGACATCTCACATCTCAGGCAGGTCTTCACTGCAGGAGTCTGGCCACCACTGCAATGGTCACACACGACGGCCGTGGCCATCCCGTCTCCAACTCTAAGCTGCTCTGCCAGGTTGGCGAAGGCCACATTCCTCTTCAGCTGGGGTCGCACAGGGAAGGTCGCTCGGCACTGCGGGCAGCTGAAGCTGCTCGCCGTCTTCCAGGCGGCCTCCAGGCACCGCAGGCAGAACGAGTGTCCGCAGCTGAGCGTGGAGGGGCAGACGAACGTGCCCAGGCAGATGGAGCAGCGCAGCTCACTATCCACACTCTCACTGGGAGTCGCGCTAGCCATGACTCATGGGCTTTGCTGGGATCGCTCGCTGTGTGGCTGAGAGAGACGCTCGACCAGGACCTCTCTTATAGTGACGGTGAAGAAGGAAGTAAAATACTTAAAATATTTTCGTTGTCGTCACTGACATCACGAGACACTGCCGAGAATGTGAACCCATGTCCTTGGTGCGCAAACAGCAGCTTCAAGGTTAACATGGGTACAGTACACACCTTGACATGAACAAATATATTCATTTGAAGAAATAGTGTTATTGTTAATATAAATCGGTGAGACTCAGCTGTGGTGGCTAATTCATGAGATGAGTATCGAGAGATAAACTCATACTGGTAGGAACCTCCTGGTTCCACCATCCCACAGGGGATTATTGTGTCCGTCTGTCTGTCGTGGATTCAAAAATGGGAGGGGTGGGGCTGGGTGGAGAGGGGAGGGTGGGGATGGGCTGGGTGGGGAGGGAGGGGCTGGGTGGGGAGGGGAGGGTGGTGAGGGGCTGGGTGGGGAGTGGAGGGTGGGGAGTGGAGGGTGGTGAGGGGCTGGGTGGGGAGGGTGGGGAGGGGCTGGGTGGGGGGTGGGAGGGGTGGGGCTGGGTGGGAAGGAGCTGCTCACCCCGTGGTGCCCTTATAAAACTCAACGTTTAACCTACTCACGCCGGCTTGTGCCCGTCCTCACAGTCGGGCATATTTGCGGAATACACCACGCCGCCGTTGACCCTGGCCATTGACCGAGCAACCCAACGTTCCTACCAGCTCCCTCCGCAGGAATGTGTTTCTACAATTTAGAGCACAAGTTGGTGTTCATGGCAAGAAACAGCAATGCATTGGGTGCTACGGTGGCTGAGAAATGTTATCTCGCTCGCCTGATGCCTGTTTTATATTTAGAGTTTGTGTCTTTGAGCCTTTTGCTTGCAGAATTAATCTATCACCAACTCTACCTGCCTCCATCACCCACTGTTGGTGATGTAACCATCTCTCACCCTCCCCTTGGCCGAGACTGGAGATCTCTGTCCCAATCATTCACAGCCTCACCCATCGCTTATTTCACCTGCGTTGTTGTTGTTGTTGTTTCACATTCACATGCACGGCTATTGTACACGTGTCTTCCATCCATCTTTCTACATCCCCCTCCCCAAGTGGTCTGGTCTTAGCTCATCACACCACGCTGCTCCTCTAACATGTTGAGGCACAGCGTGGTGCAATGCACAGGCATCATGGCAGCTGAAAAAGCCTGACGACCGCTCCTCAAGGCTTTTCAGAACAACCAAAAGTGTATTTCCCCGAGTAGATCCCATTGTCCTAAGAAGGTGTTTGTTTTCAAGGGCGACTTTGCCAGAAAACAACATAAAAGCGTTCCATAATCAGATACCAACTGACTGACCCAATCACACACTCACTCGTCCACCCGCTCAACCACTCACTCACCCACTTATACATCCACTCACTCATTCACCCACCCTCCCACTCGCCCACTCATTCACCCATCCTCCCATTCGCCCACTCTCTCACACACTTCAGAATCACTTCCCTGACTAGTGCCAACTGAGCTAAGAAACTATTTTTCAAGGACGATCCCGCTGGCAGTTGTGGGCAAGTTTTTGTCGTTGGCCCTCCCAAACTCTTTGCCTGCCATGAGACCCAGCAACCAAAATAACAGGAAGAGCCATTTTTTGAGAAATCGCAATTTTTTTAAATCTATATTTCAAGAGCCACTACAATGCAGGTCATTAAAAGACGTGTGTATGTGTATTGCACTTATTTGGCACCGTACTTAGCCAACCGTTTAAATCATAGGTGCGGGAGAAGGAAATAAAACTAAATACAATAATCATCAGTTCTAAAGAAAATAGTTTGTTAATCTCGATTATTTAACAGTATATAATTCTAGTGGCTTCCTAACCAAACTGGATCAGTCTTGCACTCAGACAACAGCTGGTGGGATGCGTTGTGCATGGCTTGTACGAGTGGCATTTCTGTATGGGGGTGTTTTGCAATCAGGTTGATGGGTTACATTTTGAAGGCATTTTTTTAATTACGCATGAAGCTCATTTTTTTTTTTGCCATGCGTCAATCGGTGCCCTGGACACCCTTTAGCTAATGATAGGTTCCATCTGGGGGGACATTTCCCAGGTGAAATATTTGAATATTTTTACCACAAGCCACCCTCGTTGCTTTAGAAATGGTGGTCGTCTAGCACGCGGTTAACTTGCATGGGGGCTAAAAACAAGTCAGCTTAGCTTGTGAATAATACAATTAATCCGTTAAGGAGCACAAAGTTACGTGATGGGAGCAAATGTCGTTCCAACAAAAACAACTCGCCCACCACTCGCACCAAATATTATTTATTTAAACGGTTTCTCTACTCTTTATTCATTCATTTAAGATATGTACATTTTTCATCTCATATATTAATGGTGTATTGTTTCACTTTATTTTGCCCATTCGGTGTTAGCTGCTGAGGTCGTGATGGGTTTTTTCAATTATTGTTCTATGCCCTCAGTAACATCTCCGTCCTGCTGTAGCATGCACCGATGTCTACTTTAGTGAGGGTGATATTGGCACGTAGAATAAAGATCGATTGACCCACGTTTTGGGACAGCGAGGTGGCCTTGCGGCAGTGCTTGCCATTTTGTTTCAAAGGTTACACGACTGCAGGTCCTGTCACCATTACTGCTCCTCAGACATCATTCACAAGGGAAGACCCATTGAGCGCGAGTGTCATATTACAAATTCCAAAAATGACACCGCAAGTTATTTCCTATTTGAATTGTTACAGTTAACGTCCCCTGAACTATACGATAAAGCTCTTTTTCGGAAGCCACCTAGCTATCACATATCACATATGATAGCTCATCATAATGTGGAAACTCATTCTTCCACAGCTTAGGGCACAATTCCGTGTTTTTGGTAAGACAGCAATGGAAACCTCATCATGTCCTGTAATTCCATTTCCTGGTAATTACCACACCGTGACGAGTTGCTTGAATGTCACGGTGGAATCTGAGACAGACTCTGGTAACCCATGCTGGAATCTTGAGCCTTTTCCTCGCAGTGTGAATCTATCACCCACTCTATGTACCTCCACTTATTTCCTCCATCACCCATTGTTGGCGTTGTCACCATCTTTCACCTTCACCGAGACTGGAGATTCCCGTGCCGACCATCCATCATTCACAGCCCCACCCACTGCTTTCAACACGAATGGTAATCGGCATTCACCATTAAGCGGCAGCGATATCACCACGCCGCATGGTGACATCACCACTCCGCTTGGTGACGTCACCACGCCGCTTCGTGAAGTCACCACGCCTCACCACGCCACTTGGTGATGTCACGACGCCGCTTGGTGATGTCACCCTTAGTCAATTACGTGCCGAAATTCAATGTGATGGGTATTTTTGTGCAATCATTGATGACTGTACATAGCTGTCTAGATTCAGCTTTAGATTTACAAACCAATGGTATCTTAGGGTATGAAATGGCATCGCAAACACTAAAAGCATACAGATGGTAAATATTTCACGAATAAAAAAACTAATTTAGTTTAATAACATCCAATAAGTATTATGTACTGTACTCACGAGCGGATTCTATTGTACTGCTCCTACAAGGCGACAGCGGGAGACGCGGCTGCAGGCACTGACCACTGCGCTCCCAGCCCCGGGTCCTAGCGAGGCCCTCACTCGACATTTCTGTGGCGAGGATTCTTTTAGGTGGAGCCCGAGACTCTGCCCTGGTCTCCTGACTACTCACCTGGCTGGCTACACGCATCGTGATAACATTGCGGAGAAAACGTCTAAGTTATCGTTTTTTTAAATATAAATCGTTACAACGAATCGTGATAATCGAATCGTGTGCGGTGAGGGTGGCACCTGATTGGTTGAGCGAATGATGGGGGCGGGTAATTTTACTCACTCCAGCTCTGCTGTGCATTCTCACTCTAAGAGGCTTTGCAGATTTGTTGATTTCATTTATTTTTGTTGTTAAAATGTTCCCCTGTACAAAGAACGCGACAACGAAATCGGATTTCTACGGGGGTCGCGCTAAGCCTGTTTTGCCGGTATCTCTGCTGTCTCTAAACCAGCTGAAGCCTCCCACGCATCACGCGACTTCTGTGCCCCCCCCCACTGTGAACCCCTCCCTCTCATCTGTAGATCTCTATCTCTCTACCTCAGTGGTTCTTAACATTCACTGTAGCCTTGCACCCCTTTGGTTCTCACTCGTTAACACAATTACAAAGCTAATAAATAAATAAATAAATGCTTGATGAAACAAAGTACAGTAGTTGTATTTATGTACCTGTACTTGCTGTGGTTGTCCCACCTGATGACGGACACTTGTGTTGCGCCCGAAACGTCATGATTTAATTTATTTTATTTTATACCTACGTGAGTTTACCGAAATAACCAAATAGTATATATTTATAAATAATATTTCGTGTTAAATTATATAATATGTAACTAATGTCAGTTTGTTCTCACGTACTGCGTGTTATATACTGCGTTAAAATAGGATCCATATATTTTAAATAATACTGTAAAACATAAATTGTCGTTTTGTTTGGATTTATTATAGTATTTAGATAGTTAATATGAGCAAAATGTATTTACTCATGCAAGAAATACTGATAACTGCATAGTTCACCAATATTCATTCACGTATACTTGACTACTGATGACACACTGTATGGCAAAGCCAATGCAGAATCTGCATTGGCTTTGATGGTTCTTAACCTTTACTGCAGCTTTGCACCTATTTGGTTATCAATCGTAAAAAAGTACAATATTAATAAATACATAGAGTTTGATGAAACAAAGTAGTTACGTTACTTACGTGTCCGTTCTTAATTTGTGTTTCAATGATTTACCTTCTAAAAAACCTGGCATGTCTCGCACCCCCATAAAGAGCATCTCACATCCCCAGGGGATGCATGCACCCCAGGTTAAAAACAATAACAGTATTAAGGGGTCGTTGTGACTTCTTATCTATATTGTTACTTTTAATCGTCCGTGTAATCAACTGAGGCGAGGAGTCTGGTGCCGTCTGCGTAGCGATGGTGTTGGACGCCAAAGCTCCTAATGAGGCGGCCAATAGGAGATGCGTAGGCCGTGAACATCACGAGGCCGAGGTCAGAATCGTGAGATACTCTCCATGGGAGCTCGGTTCCCGCAGACAAAGACTCCCCGCTTTGACCGAGAAACC